>NC_136072.1:1154175582-1154775582 GCF_964261635.1 Lissotriton helveticus | reverse complement strand
ACCTGTGTCCTCTTTTGCTTCTATTCATCTGATCTGGTTGCACAAATAATTTCACTGGCTATCTGTCAGCTGTACATCCAGGTCCATCTCCTAGAGTCACCTGATTCCTAATGGATACCACAGCTCACTAGTTTGACAGTTTGTATAATTTGGACACTGTATAGGATGCATTTGCCTTAGCGCAGATCTAAGCTAACGATGGTAATACAAGAGGAAATTTAGTGAATGCAGTTTTAAAGGCCAGTCTGAGTCTAATACCTTAATGGGACATTTCATTCAGGGTAGCACATACATCTAGTGGGATACACGGATGTTTCATAAACTTCTTCCATCAAGCTCCTACTTGTTGTTGGTGTGCTCTAGGCTCAATAGTCAATGGAAAAGCATGATTATTGATAAATCGCATACATCTGAAAGAAACAGGTTAGTATTAGATTCCTTACCTTAGAATATCCCCAGGCGTCAGTCTGGATCCGGAAACTTTTGCGTAGCAGTACCCCTGCGCGTCGGTAGGCGTCGTCGGCAGGCGTCCCCTGCGGCTCCGCGTCGTCGGCGTCGTGCGCCGTGATGACGTCGCTGGAGTATATAGAGGCCGCCTCCGCGCGCTGACGTCAGTTCTTCTTTTTTCCGCGCCAGTTAGCGCAGATCCGAAGAGCAGTACTCCGGTCTTTTGACCAAGTTTTGTTAAATCTAACTCTTTCTTCAGGTGCCGGTAGGATGCCCGGTTTTAAGAGTTGCGACGGGTGCGACCGCCTGATGTCGGTCACCGACCACCATCGACTCTGCCTCCGGTGTCTGGGCGCGGACCACGACGTGGAGTCCTGCGTCGACTGCCGGGCCTTGACTAGTAAAGCTAGACGGGAGCGGTCCCGCAAGCTGCTCGAGCTCCGAGTGTCGCCCCGCGTCGAGAGCGGTCCCGGTCCGGTCGGAGGTCGAGGGAGCGGTCGAGGGAACGATCGCGGAGCCGCCATGAGCGCTCCGGGAGTCGCCACCATTCCTCCGGTTCATCAGGTAAGCGACACAAGAAGTCGGGGCGTCGTCATCGTACCCCCGACTCCCCCCGACGCCCGCGTGATGCGGCCGGGGGTTCGGGTGGCCCCACCCCCGCGGCCCCGCGTGGGTCGCCGACGCCGTCTGCCCCATACCCGTCGGTCCCTGGGGAAGGCGCGTCGCGCGAGGAGATTGAGGAGTTCCTCATGGCTATGAGGGCGATGTCTCCTCCGGCGGGGCCTACGGCGCCTGCGGGCCCGTCGGTCCCGTCTGGGAGCCCGAGCGGTTCGGGTGCACCTGCTCCGACGCCGCCGGGTGCTCCGGCCCCGGCGCCGATTCCATTGGGGCAACCCGTGGTGCCGCCTCCGCGCGGCGCCGTGACTCCGCCGTCGGTTCCGGCCGGCGTCGAGTCCCCGGCGCCGCGCGGCGCCACCCCCGTTCCCTCTCTGACTCCTGACGCGGAGTCGGACCGGCATCGTCCGACGCCGAGTCCGGCGCCGTTGGGGCCCATTGGCTCCGAGGAGCCGGTCTATATCGTCGACTCGAACTATGGCAATGAGGACGATTATGGAGAGGGTTGGGAGGGGTCTGAGGACCCTTTGTCACGAGCCTGCCAGTATGACGTGGACTGGGTAGGTGACTTAGGTGATGCCAGTGGTCTGGACGAGTCGCCCAACCCTGGGTTTGTCTCGCCTTCCCCTGTGGCGTCGGAGGCGGGGGCTGCCTATTCGGTGGTCCTGATGAGGGCTGCCAAGGCCTTGAGCCTTGAGCTCCCCGTCGCTAAGGTGAAACCTAACATCCTCACCGAAGTATTTAAACCGCAGTCATGCCCACAGGAGCCTCTGCTGCCGTTTAATGAGGCCCTGACAGATGTCCTTTTGGGCACCTGGTCCAGGCCCGCTTCCGGTGCACCGGTTGACTGAAACGTTGCCAGGCGTCATCGTCCGTGTTCGGACGACCCTGCCTTCCTCTCCACCCATCCCTCCCCGGAGAGTCTGGTGATCCAGGCCTCCACTTCCCAGTCCGCATTCCCGTCGGCCCCGCCCGATCGGGAATCGAAGCGATATGACCAATTTGGCAAGAAGGTCTTTTCGTCTTTGAGTGCTGGACTGCGGTCTTGCAATACCGCATGCCTCTTGGGCCGCTACACCCACTCTCTGTGGGATACGGTCGCGGAGTGTCTGCCGCAATGCCCGCAGGAGGTGCGGGACAAGCTCAACCAGGCCTTGGTTGAAGGCCGGGACGCGGCGAGGTATTCGATAAGGTGTGGTCTTGACACGACCGACTCGCTGGGACGGGCTATGTCCACGACGGTGGCGATTCGTCGCCATGCTTGGCTGAGATCCGCCAACTTCTCGCCGGATGTCCAGAATGCCCTCATGGACATGCCTTTCGATGGCAGTCGCCTGTTCGGTGACAAGGCGGACAACGCGCTTGAGCGCTTCAAGGACTCCAGGGTCACGGCCAAGTCCTTGGGTCTTTCGACCCAGCGCCAGCAAACGGGTTCGTTTCGCCCCTTTCGTGGCCAAGGAAGGGGCGGTCCCACACGTGCTGCCAGCCACGCGCCGCAGAACGCTCCCCAGCGCGGTGGCGGCCGTGGATTCCGCCGTGGTGGCGGTAGGGGGCAGCGGCGAGGTCAGTCCACACCTACCCCCGCAGCAGCCTCCAAATCTTCCTAGTCCGAGCTTTCGGGCCCACGTGACGCCAGTGGGTGGCAGGGTTCGCCATCACCACTCCCGCTGGCGCGCGATTACATCGGACAGGTGGGTGCTGCAGCTCGTCCGAAGGGGCTACTCCCTCCCCTTCGAGTCCACTCCTCCAGCCATGCCACCGCAGAACCACCGTGTGTCGGGGGACCACTTGACACTTCTGCAGGAGGAAGTTACGGCCCTCTTGGCCAAGGGGGCCATCGAGCGCGTTCCTGGGCCAGAAGTAGGGTGTGGTTGCTACTCCCACTACTTTCTGGTGCCCAAGAAGGACAAAGGAGGCCTGCGTCCTATCTTGGACCTACGGAACGTCAACGGCTTCCTCCGGAAGGAGAAGTCCAAGATGTTGACTTTGGCTCAGGTCTTGGCTGCCTTAGACCCACAAGACTGGATGGTAGCGTTGGACTTGCAGGATGCGTATTTTCACATCCCCGTCCTGCCGGCCCACCGGCGTTACCTGCGGTTCACGGTAGGCCACGAGCACTTTCAGTTTATCGTGCTCCCATTCGGCCTTACCAGCGCCCCACGGGTGTTCACGAAAGTGATGGCGGTGGTCGCAGCTCATCTGCGCCGGTTAGGGGTTTCAGTCTTCCCCTACCTCGACGACTGGTTGTTGAAGGCGGGCTCGCCCCAAACAGTCGTCCACCACCTTCAGATGACGGCAGACCTCCTGCACGAGCTGGGGTTTTCCATCAATGTGCCGAAATCACACCTGTGTCCCTCTCAAAAGCTCCTTTTCATCGGAGCGGTTCTCGACTCGGCGCAGTTTCGGGTTTATCCTCCGGAACGGCGGGTCCGGGATATTCAGGCTCTGATTCCCATCTTTCAGCCGTTATCCCGGGTTTCGGTCAGGTTGACGCTGCGGCTTCTGGGGCTGATGGCCTCCTGCATCCTACTGGTGCATCACGCCAGGTGGCGGATGCGGGCTCTGCAGTGGGACCTGAAGTTTCAGTGGGCCCAGCATCAGGGCAACCTATCCGACCATGTCCTGATCTCGGAGGGCACTGCGAGACAGTTGCAGTGGTGGCTTACGGACCGCGATTGGGTCAGAGGCAGATCCCTCTCCCTTCCCCAACCGGAGCACGTAGTTGTGACGGATGCGTCCCTCCAGGGCTGGGGTGGCCACTTGGGAGAGGCGGAGATCAGAGGCATCTGGTCTCCGGCGGAGTCCCGGCTCCATATCAACATGTTGGAGCTGCGGGCGATTCGCCTAGCACTGAAGGCATTCCTCCCCTTTGTCAATGGGAGTGTAGTGCAGGTGTTCATGGACAACACCACCGCCATGTGGTACTGCAACAAACAGGGCGGTGTGGGGTCGTGGACCCTTTGCCAGGAGGCTCTGCGCCTCTGGCAATGGCTGGAACGTCAGGGCGTGACTCTGACGGTTCAACACCTGGCAGGTTCTCTGAACGCCAGGGCGGACGAACTCAGCCGTCGGTGCTCGGTGGATCACGAATGGCGTCTGAACTCGGACGTGGCGAACGGCCTCTTTCAGCAATGGGGAGAGCCTTGGTTAGATCTATTCGCCACAGAAGAGAACGCGCAATGTCATCAGTTCTGCGCGTTGGAGTTTCCAAGACGGCACTCGCTCGGCGACGCCTTTCGGCGCGAGTGGAGTTGCGGTCTGTTGTACGCCTTTCCGCCTATACCACTTCTGCCCAGAGTGCTGAAGAAGATCAGGCGCGACCGGGCCCAAGTTATCCTTGTGGCTCCGGACTGGGCTCGAAGATACTGGTATCCCGAGCTACTCAGCATGTCAGTCGGTCCCTCGATCCGCCTGCCTCTTCAGGAGGACCTTCTGTCGCAGCAGCAGGGGACGGTCCTCCACCCGAACCTGTCCAGCCTCCACCTCCATGCGTGGAGATTGAGCGGCGACAGTTGAGGCCATTCGACTTGCCTCCTGAAGTCTGTGATGTGATTCTGGCAGCCAGGCGTCCCTCCACAAAGTCGGTATACGCCTGCCGGTGGAACAGATTTGTGGCATGGTGCACAGCAAAGGCTGTGGATCCCCTTTCTGCCCCTCTTTCCGAGGTTCTCCTCTTCCTTCTTTCTCTTGCCCAGCAGGGCTCTGCTCTGGGCACTATCAAGGGCTACCTTTCTGCCCTTTCCGCCTTCTTAAGGCTACCTCATCAGCCATCTTTATTCAAGTCCCCTATTGTACTGAGATTCTTGAAAGGCATCACGCACATGTATCCACCTGTTCCGTTCGTGATGCCTCAGTGGGACTTGAACCTGGTTCTGACATTCTTGATGTGTGCTCCCTTTGAGCCGCTTCATTCCTGTCCTCTCCGTCTTCTCACTTTAAAGACGGCCTTCCTGGTTGCCATCACCTCTGCCAGGAGAGTGAGTGAGCTCCAGGCTCTTTCTGTCAAACCTCCTTTCATGTCCGTCCATCCTGACAAGGTGGTTCTTAGGACTAGGCCTTCTTTCCTGCCCAAAGTAGTTTCTGCTTTTCACATCGGGCAGTCCATCACCTTACCCTCCTTCTTCCCGCCTCCGCATCCTTCAAAAGATGAAGAGCGGCTCCATCGTCTGGACCCAAAACGTGCGCTTTCATTTTATATGGATCGCACACGCCAGTTCCGGGTGGATGACCAACTGTTTGTTGGCTACGTGGGTGAGAAGAAGGGAAGGGCGGTACAGAAACGAACCATCTCTCGGTGGGTCGTCCTGTGCATCAAAGCATGCTACTCTTTGGCTCGGAAGGAGCCTCCTGTTGGGCTGCGGGCCCATTCCACTCGGGCCACGGCGGCTACTACTGCCCTGGGCCGGGGAGTCCCTTTGCAGGACATTTGCCAGGCGGCTACGTTGGCCTCGCTGCACACCTTTGCGAGGCACTACTGCCTTGACAGTCAAGTCCGGAGGGATGGCTTCTTTGGCCGTTCGGTCCTCCAGGACTTTCTGGTGTAGGTTTGTATTGGTTCGCAGACCCACCACCGGGGTTGGTATTGCTGGGGTATCTATTCTAAGGTAAGGAATCTAATACTAACCTGTTTCTTTCAGATGAACAAGTTACTTACCTTCGGTAACGATATATCTGTAAGAAACAGTAGTTAGTATTAGATTCCTTACCGCCCCACCCGTCCTCCCCGTTCTGCGAACTGATACCTAGGGTTAAGGACATCCCTTTCAGGGCCCTAGTTTCAAATGGCACCAGTGTTAGTTCTCACATGGCTCTGCGTGTTCTGGCGCGGAAAAGCTGTGTGCAAAGAACTGACGTCAGCGCGCGGAGGCGGCGTCTATATACTCCAGCGACGTCATCACGGCGCACGACGCCGACGACGCGGGGCCGCAGGGGACGCCTGCAGACGACGCCTACCGACGCGCAGGGGTACTGCTACGCAAAAGTTTCCGGATCCAGACTGACGCCTGGGGATATTCTAAGGTAAGGAATCTAATACTAACTACTGTTTCTTACAGATATATCGTTACCGAAGGTAAGTAACTTGTTCCTCAAGCCCTGCACCCTTACTCAATATTATCCTGGCCGTAGCAGTGCACTTGCCCGGGTAATGTGCCTAGAATTGCAGATATATGGGTTATTAGCACTGCTTGCAGGTGATATAAGATGGCTGTCTTTTAGCTACAACATGCGGCAAAGGGTTTGCTGTATGATACCAATAGTGGACATAGTGTACCGGCATGCACTGGTCATATTATTCAAAATCAGGTACCTTGAGCCCATCCTCCGCATATGAATGTATGACGTTACATCGCGCACAATTACAGAGCGCGCTTTTTCTCCGCATCTTTTTGATCGCCGAGTCCATTACATCGTCTGTTTTCACCGCGCAATCTATTGCAGCGCGATTCCATTGGTTTCTATGGGGCCGTACTTTACCCCGCAGTACAGCATGTCGCATGGCAGAACAACGCGGTCTTTGGAATCGCCTGCAAGAACCCGCCTCTAAGCCCTGGCCCCCATCTCCCCCCTCACCTCAACGCCAAATCTTCGCTTTCTATCGTATGTTTGCACATGTTGAATTTTTTTGTGGGGTTGTGTTAATTACATTTTTAATTATACATTAAGAAATTGCAGGCTTTTTAAAGTGCTTCCCCTTACATGTACATTGTTTGTGTATTTTTTATTGTCGACGTGACATGAGGTTCGAACATTAGTCCCCAGGACCAAAGGTGAGCGCGTTGCCCTCAGACCACATCGTTATCCGTTATGTGGCTTTAAATCATTTCTGGTATTTGGGCGCCTCGGCCAATATGAAATAAACAGAATTAACGTTTCCCTTGCCCTCAGACCATCGTTGTGCTCGTAACTTTTTTCCATTTTTAGGGTCGTAATCATTTGTGCTCGAAGTCACAATTGTATCACATAATAAGTGGTCGTAAATCCTTTCTATTATTTGCTTCCCTTTATGCTTTTCTGGGTATATTTCTTATTTTTTGTAATAACTTTGGTGTACATTTTCAGTAATAACTTAGCTGCGTATATTTCGTCGTAAATCTTTCTTTTCCATTATTTGTGCTCATTTCCCGTAATAACTTTGGTGTACGTTTTCCTGGAAGTCACAATTTATCACATAATAAGTGGTCGTAAATCCTTTCTATTATTTGCTTCCGTTTATGCTTTGCTGGGTATATTTCTTCACCCACGCATCCATCCACACACCCATCCAACCCACGCATGCATCCACCCCACGCTTCAGCACACCCACCCACGCATCCATCCATGCATCCATCCACCCACTCATCGATGCATCCATCCACCCACCCACGCATCCATCCACACACCCATCCACGCACCCACCCACCCATCCACGCATCCATCCACACACCCATCCACGCATCAACCCACCCACTCATCCATGCATCCACCCACCCACCCACGCATCCAGCCCACGCATCCATCCACCCACCCACCCATCCACGCATCAACCCACCCACTCATCCACGCATCCACCCACCCACGCATCCAACCCACGCATCCATCCACCCACCCATCCACGCATCCACCCACTCATCCACGCATCCATCCACACACCCATCCACGCATCCACTCATCCATGCATCCACCCACCCACCCACCCACCCACGCATCCAACCCACCCACCCACGCATCCAACCCACGCATCCATCCACCCACCCACCCACCCACACATCCACGCATCCACCCACTCATCCACGCATCCATCCACACACCCATCCACGCATCCACCCACCCATCCACGCATCCATCCACACACCCATCCACGCATCCATCCACACACCCATCCACGCATCAACCCACCCACTCATCCATGCATCCACCCACCCACCCACGCATCCAACCCACGCATCCATCCACCCACCCACCTATCCACGCATCAACCCATCCACGCATCAAACCACCCACTCATCCATGCATCCACCCACCCACCCACGCATCCAACGCACGCATCCATCCACCCATCCACGCACCCACCCACTCATCCACGCATCCATCCACACACCCATCCACGCATCCATCCACACACCCATCCACGCATCCACCCACCCATCCACGCATCCATCCACACACCCATCCACGCATCAACCCACCCACTCATCCATGCATCCACCCACCTATGCATCCACCCCAACCCACGCATCCATCCACCCACCCAGCCACCCATCCACGCATCCACCCACTCATCCACGCATCCAACCCATCCACGCATCCACCCACCCACGCATAAATCCACGCATCCATCCACACACCCACCCACGCATCCATCCACCCACTCATCCACGCATCCAACCCATCCACGCATCCACCCACCCACGCATAAATCCACGCATCCATCCACACACCCACCCACGCATCCATCCACGCATCCACCCATCCACGCAGCCATAAAAAGCAAATATATATGTTTATGTTTGCAAGTAACAAAAAGTAATTTATTTTGTGAATGTTGGCCACCAAAACTAAATGTACATTGTTTGTGTATTTGTTATTGTCGACGTGACAGGAGGTTCGAACATTAGCCCCCAGGACTAAAGGTGAGCGCGTTGCCCTCAGACCACATCGTTATCCGTTATGTGGCCTTAAATCATTTCTGGTATTTGGGCGCCTCGGCCAATGAGAAATAAACTGAATTAACGTTTCCCTTGTTGTGCTCGTAACATGTGTGCTCGTAACTTTTTTCCATTTTTAGGGTCGTAATCCCCGTAATTTCCTTTATGCTTTTCTGGGTATATATTTTTTTTTGTAATAACTTTGGTGTACATTTTAGCTGCGTATATTTCGTCGTAAATCTTTCTTTTCCATTATTTGTGCTCCCGTAATAACTTTGGTTGTAAGCTCCAATCTTTTCCATTATTTGGTTGTAAGCATTGACATCACCCATCTGGGATCGTTAATGCTTTTCTGGTTGTTTAGGCTTTGTGGCGATGTCATGGCTTTGCCCTGTAATGCGATGTAATGCCTAGCGCTTTCAAAGTCATTGCGGCGTCTTGGCATGCGTCGCAGTAGCTTGCGGTGTGCAGGCATCTGCGATGTAATAGTCGCGATGCGATAGCAACGCGATGCAGTGCTTCCGCTGTAACGGGTGTTTCCCCCGCATATGTCTTCATGTTGCTTACCAACCCATACTAATTTACTGATTGTAATGTTATTAAGAATTGGCGCAGTTTAAGGATGAAGATGGTAAACTTTGACATACTTACTCGAATTTGTAGAGCACGGCTTGTCACCCGTGAGAGTATCCAGGCGCAGTCCATAGGCACAGGGAGATTGTTATTTGCCCAAAATTACAGGACGTTGAGCCGACACCGATACTGTAACCTGGATCCCCAGATCTGAAGTCTGAAGCTCTGGCCCTTACTGTCTGAGAAAATATTGAAGCACAGCCATTTATTATCATGACAGACCTACATTTTATCCCCAGGGGAAGTTTAATCCAGCAGTTCACTTGCTCTATGAAATTTGACATAGCTTTCTGCAATTATCACTCATTATTGTAGTCAGTGGCAGCTACCTCGGAACTGGGCTGGTGGGCGGAGGAGGGATGGATTAAAAAGCGTACCTTCGCTGCTCCACGCCTCTCTTTTGTCCTCCCTATTGCTGGTAGCACCAGAGGCACCCAGGCTCCTGTACTCTCCCAGCCAATCGCAACGCTGCATGAGCAGCATTGTGATTGATCTGAGCAGCCTATTTGGCCGCTCAGACAGTGCCTAGGAGCCTGGGCATGTTCTCCATGGGGCTGCGCAACACAGCCCTGTGTAGAACTTGCTAAGTGCGCATGATGGTTTGGCCGGCCAAACCGTCATGCGCACTTAGAGAAGTGCAAACCACTCCTCACTCTGGCGTCACAGAGCCCAGCCCCGCCCTGACCTGGCTCCAAGTCCTGCATAGAAAATTAAAATGATAATAACGGCCTGTTAGCGGAGGATCTGCCACTGATTGTCTTAAAGTTTTTGGGGGATTTTAATCCTCATGTATTTTATTGAGTCTGATTGCCAAATCAGTGGATATTCTGTCTGGCATTGCCATGTGCCAGCCATAGGCAGAAATAGCATTGACTTGTCCCAGGTATTGACAAGGACAGATATCTCGCCACATTTCAGAAATACTCTAATCATAGGCAGCAAATTGATAAAGGGATCTCTAATGACTAGCAGGACGCCATCCGCATAGAGTGATATGAGCACCTGACGGGCGATAAAATTCAGACCCCTGACGAAATGATCTTGGCAGGGTCGGCACACAAACTGTACAATGCCTATTGCAAAGATGATCTTGCATGGTGCCCCGGAATACTCAATGAACAGTAAAGTTGTTGACCAGCAGCCATGGCGCGGGTTGAGCATACAGCAGCCTCTCAACCAAGACATACATTAGTAGGTCGCATCTGTAACATCATGGGCATCAAGTTTTGGGCAGGCTCCGCAAGATTCCATTGAGTTACGCCAATAGGTGGAAAGTCTGCATGTCGCACTACATTTTAGATGCGGTAGGGTGAGCAGCGCTGAAAAATCATCGCAAACGGCAGCCATTCAAATTGATTTTCCTGCTGCTCAAGTAGGAAATCTACTCAAGATGCAGCCCTCTGACTGCAACCACCTGCGTTAGAAAATTGCGCTGGGGGAACCAGATCTTGATTGGCAGGTCACATTTTTGGATCCTCACAGGAGAAATTTCTGCCATGCGGTGATTGGCGGAATTTGGCCTTAACTCCGAATCTGATAGACTTCTAGCTGCAGATTCCTTACAAACTGTGTCTGTACCAGATAATACATTAACGAAGGTAAGTAACTTGCTCATCTGATAGAGGCATCTAGCTGCATATTCCATAACTTTGAATTCTCCCCAGGCATCAGACGGGAACTGGAAAGTTTTCTGCAGCAACGCAACGACCCGGGGGCGGCGCTATACAGCTCCGTGAAGACGTCCACTGTGGTCATGATATCAGTATAGCCACATCAGTCCCCTCTGGCGCGCGGACATCACTTTTTTGTGTGAAACCTTCTGCGCTAGAACACGAACCCACTATAGAAACAGGTTGTAGAAATAGTGTGCCAAAAGATCTAAAGTCTTTGAAACATTAATAAAGAAGTAACATCAAATGGTATGGTAATAATAGACATAGAATTGAAAAGAAAACCCCCAAAGAATCAAAGAAGCACAGGACTACTTGAACCCCTGCACCCAGGTGAATAACCAGATTGCAAAGACTGCTACTGAGCTTGGGTGGTGGGGTGATGGCGGGAGGAGCAGAGGGATGGGAAAAAAATAAAATAAAGAAATGGACTTACCTGGGTTCCAGTTGCCTTGCCTCCTCCGTCGTCTTCTGGCACAGCAACAGGAAGCACACAGCGTCCCAGAATCCACTGTCCAATCACTGAAATGTGATTGGTTTGAAAGACATGGAGCGGTGCTCTGACAGGGGCTTGGGGGCTAGGCATGTTCCGCACCAGGCTGTGTAATGCAGCCTGGTGGGGAAGATACAAAGTGCGCATGACAGTTGGGCCGGCCAAGCAGTCATGTGCACTTAGAGAGTGTGCTTAACACTCCTTCCCATGCTCCCTTCACTGGCAAGCCCAGTCCCACCCGCCCGCACCCAAGCAGGAAGGAAAACTAAGATGATAACGTTTTCCTTTTTACACTGCTCGCAGAGCAGTGGGGTGATGCTCCTCCACCTCAGCAGAGGAGCTGCCGCTGTTTTCGCAGAGTACGGAGGATGGGCAGGGCATTAAGGAATCTGGGGCTAGTCTGTGTCTCTACAAGATAATACATTACTGAAGGTAAGTAACTTGTTCATCTGATAGAGACATCTAGCCGCAGAGTCCTTCACTTTCAGTGAAATACCAGAGCTATACCCAGCCGGAGGAGGGTCTGCAAACTAATCTCACAAAAGATCTCAAAGAGAACCAGTCTATTGTAAACAACAACCGACCAAATATAGGACTAGAAGAAAAAGAGCTTGGGCTCTTAATAAAAACCGTGACAATGACCACAAACAACATAAATATGAAACAACCCAGCAGGCTCGAAAGAACCGAGGCTTAAGGGGAACAGGATACAACCCTGAGCAAGAACATCTGACAATAGTCAGACATTAGTAAATAACCCCCAAAGGGATGAAAAACTCCTAGTCCTCAAAGAGACAGGCAACATCTAACCTCTAGACAGAATAATGCTAAGAACATTGCAGGAAATTAAAGAAGAGCTTTTAAGAAAGCCTAAAATTCTCCTACTATATAAGTTATGGCCGAAAACAGCCTGAAGGTAAAGTTTTTTCAGACACTGCCTCTTGGATAACTTTAGACACAGAGTTCGCATAACGTGCATGTTCCAAAACTGAACACAGGAATTACATCTACCCTCCAGTAAAGGAGAAAACCAAGATTATGAGTATTCGAAAGAATGCAAAACCTAGACTCTAAACTTACCAGAGCAACACTTCAATAAAGTGAAGCAACCACAATGAACATGCCCTCCACTTAAGTAGCGAAAAAGGACTGCACTGATTATCTTGACAAGGAAAATCAGAGTATATACAAAAACAGATATACACCTATGTACTGGGTCTCATAACCGGCATAACAATATGTCTCTATAAGAAATACTGAAAGATAGAAGCCTTGCAAATAGGGCATATCAAAGAAGCATGTCAATAAATAAGCTTCCCCACCGGATGACACTTCTCTTTCAATAAACCTCTTGAGCGTAAAGCTCATCCTCAGAGGTAAAAGAAAAGAGGTGCACAACCATCCTTTAGTCATTCCCAGTAAAGATGGTATCGAAACAAAAACATCTGTTTCTCACAGGAACACCATCTGGTGCACCAAAAGTGGACATGACAATGCCCTGTGTGATGGATTAAACCCAGATCTGTGACTGGGGGTGAATGTTTTGCCATTGTACAACATTCCGTCCATCATCTTGTTTGTTTGTCATGACAATGCCCTGACAAGTCTTAAACCTTGATAAAAATAGAGCTTGCATTGCCTATATAATCCTAATATAGACCAAATAGCATATAAACAGAAAATGAGTAATTACGACTTTGTATTCCTTCACCTTACACAGAGTCGTCTTAATGCTGCATCGGCCTGAGCCCCAAAGAGATGACTGTACAGCCTCCGAAAAACCTGAATCTTTCCAACCAAGCGCGACGCCATAGCGCCACTGCAGATGCCATGGCTCCACCTACAGAATCTATAGTGTCCATGCCTCCCCTCATTGAAAGGTTAGCTGCCTGTTGACCATCTCTTATCAAGCCATCAATCACAGAACGGAGGTTATCCGGAAGAGAATGCAACATATTCTGCAAAGAATCCCACAAAGCATGGGAAAGACACGCCAGCACACAAAGCATTCTGGTGGATCTTGGGGGCAGAGCTGGCAGAAGAAAAGATGTGTTTGCCACATGCATCTTGACTCCTAAAATCCTTATTCACTGAAGTCTTAGGCGCAGAATCCACATCATGTAAAGGTGTTGCATCCTAAACCACCAGACTACGAGTGAAAGGATGTCTATGGAGGCAAACTGGGCCCCCAGTTGCAGGCAAATGTCTGTGAGCGATATACCGATCCACTGAGAACCCTGACTGAGGCTTGGCCTAAGTTCCTAGTAAAATATCAAACAGGGCCCCACTGTACAAAAGAACAGGCTCTTCCCCCGTCTGACCTTGGTGAAGGACCTCAGTCAGAGGGCCGGTAGACTTCTGCACCGTCGATAGCGACAAGTCCAAAACTGTAGCCACTCTCCTCAGCATATCTGCGAAGAAGGACCTCACCTCAGTAGCCAGACAGTAACCTCCAAGCTGATGAAGATTCTAGCCCACTGGCCTCTCCAAGAACATATATCTAGCTCTCCTCCACCTGCAATGTAAAAATATCAGAAATGGGCTGAAAAAACCCTGTCACAGGCAACGCTAGGTGATTCCCAGAAGTCTCCCCCTGAGAATGAACCAACAGCGCATTCCCCTCAGTCTGTACTGTCGACTCCACAATGGATGCAGTTCGATGACGAGAATGCGAAGCCTCGACTTCGGTAGGAGGAGAGATGATTTTGACCGCAGATGTCAGAGTGTCGGAGTCGGATGATCAAAAACAAGCACCATAGGTAGAGATCCCGTAGGACTGTATACCTGTGCCAAAGCGGAGCCGGCTAATGCCGATTGGCACCGACCCGCCGACTCTGATGGCCCAACCGTCACTGAGGTCAAACCTTCCGACAGCACCCCACTCACTTCCTTGGGGCCGAAGGCGCTCCAGAAGGACATGGTGTCCCAAAGATGAGGAGTACAGAGTTATATTATTCCCTCATCTGGACCATTGACGCCCCGGCTCCTGAAAATCCGAGGAAACGCGGTACGGGCTTGCGTAATGCCTCCTGAACCGTCAAGTGGGAGAAGTTGTGGGAACCGGAGTCTCCACGCGGGGAAACCGGGGGATTCTGCAACTTCCAACGCGTCTTACCTTTTGACGTTTCTGGAGAACGCCGTCCTTTGGACTGGCAATGACTTCTAGACCAACCCCATGAACGGACCTCTCTCTGGGGCGATGAAAACCGAGGCCAGGAAGTCTCCAAGGATCACAACATACTCGCCACCAGCAGCTTCATACAACTCTCTTTAAGCACCTTCGGCTACAGCTTTTGGCAGGAGCCGCAATCCTTGGTGTTGTGGTGTTCGCCCAAACACCACATACAAACCATATGTGGGTCTGTAACCGACATTTGGCGACTACAGGACTCACATGGCTTAAAGCCTGAAGACATGGAGAAAAAAGGCCGCACTGTTCCCAATGACAAAAAAGTGCCGAAGTAGGCCAAAAACGGCCTGAGGAACCGCTTCTCCGGATCTGCGTTGCAGCACGGAAAAGAAGAAACTCTGCAAAATCCCACCAATTCCTCGGCTGAAATTTTTAATTCTACCCACCCTTGCATCAAATGACTAGCCAGAATTCTGTTAATCCAGATTTATCAGGGACAATGGGTGGTAAAACAAACATCGCTCAGGATCTTTATCAAGTATGAGGAGAGTCAATAGGAGGGCTTTGTTCTGTATTGGTGGAAACAATGTCCCGGTTGACTTCGACTCCTCATAGACTCTGACTGGGTGTGGTGCTAAAATATTTTCATATTCTTTATAGAACTCAAGTCAGGAGTCCATCACTTCCAGGGGCCTTATGGGTGGGCAGTCTGTGAACCATTTGTCTAATGTCACCTATTGCTGCCCGTTGGGCTGGATAATTCCTTATATGGATCTCCCAACTATGCCAGGGTGATGTCTTGCAATTTCCCTTAAGTTAGGGTTGAGGCATGAGCAATGTGATGCATACATTTCTGTGCAAATGTTTGTGAGTCCTTGAAGTATCTCTTTTGCCTCATATGCCCTACCACCCCGTCCATCCTGAAGTTCTATCACCCTAGTAGATGTGCTAGAGTGGTGCACCATCCTGACCAGTGTTCTGCCAGGCATGTGCTCCTTTCCTATACATACATGCAGTGGCAAATTTGCACAGGTAGGACACGTCTGTCGGATGTGTCCGCATATTCCCTGAGATACTCTGATATCTACTTTTGTATCAATGTATCAGGTTTTTCCCAGTACAGCGCCTCTTTTTGTCTTTGAAACAAGGGGTGGAGCCGAATTACTAGTGTAAAGTTACTGCTAATAACTTTTCAATCGTAGGCGAAGATCTCCCTTTGGTAAACTACAGGGGAATTTAAAAAGTTTATAAACTCTTTTAAAAGAAATAGTAAAAATGTTTGTTGTAAGTAGTATTGTGAATTAATTTTATATATTAATTTTAAATATAAAACAATATAAAAATATTCTAAAGCTCTACTAACCATTAAGTTTAATTAATTTAAATATATTAAATTTAAATATATATATTTTTTATTGATTAAAATTCCAGAGTAACATAAAATAAAATATTTATATTTACGTTTTATGTGCTACAATTACTCAAATTTATGTGTAGGACTCATTTAATTTGAATTAAAATTACATTTATTTTTAAATGAAAAAATAAATATTAAATTATTGTATTTTTTTGTATATATAATCACTAAAAACCAAAGTTAAAGTGATGTTCTAGTTAGGTGAAAATATTGCAGGCTGTGAGTTCATAAGTGGTGCACGGCGAGGGCGCAAATTATAGTTACTACAGTTAACTGTAACTCTTCAATTTCCGTTTTTTTTAGTTTACTATTTTGAGTTTGAAATTTTACATTTTAAAGTGCATTTCACCTAACTATAACCTCTCTTTAACCTTTGGCTTTTCACTGAACTTCTGAGTTTTTTTAATTATAAAGTAACTTATTATTACCCTACCTAACTATACCTTCATTTTAACTATGTTTTTTAAAGAACGTATGTCTTTTTCAGTGAGCTTCTATTTTTTTGAAACTTAAAGTAAGGTTTTATTACCATGCCTAACCAAATCAATTCCCGCTGCCCTGCATCCATCCCCATTGGGCACAGAGCCCGGCAATTACAACATTACGGAGGTGTAATTTTAAAAAAGGGAGGCCTACAGGCTTTAAGAGAACATAAATATATAAAAAGCAGATTTATTGGCGTCATCAGGGGATCAGCACATATATAAAGCAAACCTATTGGCTATGCCAAAAAGTCACCAATACTCATAATCCATTGCATTCGTCATTAATACACACCACAATCAGGGGCGGCTCTAGGCTCATGGCGGCCCTGGGCAGGGAGCGTAGGTAGGGGGCCCCGGAAGAGGGGGTCTGGGCGGGGCGGAGCGCGGAGGCCAGTGTAGAGGGGGGGGGGGGGTCAGGGTGTTTGGAAGTGGAACAGAGTCGGAGGCCGCCAAATCCCTGCCAGGGGCCGCCACGCAAATATGTATCCATCCTCAGAGGATTATTATATTAAGGATATGTATTGGCGTGGCGGCCCCTGGGGTTTGGTGGCCCTGTGCAGGTGCACAGCTTGCACGTGCCTAAGGCCGCCCCTGCCACAATGCTCAATAATAATAATCGTCACAAAAAATATTTTAAGTAAATCATTTTACCATAAACATG
This sequence comes from Lissotriton helveticus, assembly GCF_964261635.1. Taxonomy (NCBI): domain Eukaryota; kingdom Metazoa; phylum Chordata; class Amphibia; order Caudata; family Salamandridae; genus Lissotriton; species Lissotriton helveticus. The sequence continues at coordinate 1,154,758,406 of NC_136072.1, read as the reverse complement.
TATTTGAGTCTTTTCTTCTTTTTTTTTTTTTACACTCTTCAGGCCACATAATGCAGCCATAGGACAAACCAACCACGAGGTCCCCACACTCCAGCTAAAAGGCAAACTGCTCCAGCTCGGAGTGGTTTAAAATGATAGTAAGCTCTCTTCTGGTCATATATTCAATGGCCAGTAGACTTACAGCAAGTTTTCTTAAATTATTTCTGGGGGACTGCTGCCCCATCTGCTTCAGCTCCCCAACATTTAAAGCATTGGTTGTGCCTTTCTTGCTCCTCCTTGTGATACCACAAAAAAAGAAATTAGTGAAATAAAGCCCTGCAAGAGCTGTGAAGATTGTATGATTGGCTAAGCCACTCTCCTGTCTTTATGTGGCCTCTAACTGCATGTGCTTTAAATGTATTTTTTATTTTCTGGATGCCAATGCTTTGGTATTCCTAATTCATGCATGTGACCCCTGAAAGATCCAGAGTAGAAGAAGAAACAAGATACTTACCAGTAACTAAAGTTCTGATTGAGACTTCTAACTGTGGTTTCCTGCCCTTTCTTTTGAAAATTTCCCAGATGACAGAATGGATCTGAAACCTTTTGAGCAGTACCTCTGTGCACGGGTAGGTGATGCCTAGCGGACCGCACTGATGATGGTTCCACTCCGAAATGAGGTGTGGGCTTAAATAAGCGCACCTCCCACACAGTGACACCAGTTCCTTTCTTTCTGCGCTACCAGGTGCGTCCCTTAGTGACCTACCTCAAAAAATGTTAAAAAAAACCTGTGTGCAAGGGAAATGTCACCTCCCAAAACTGCAGGTTTTAAATCCTGTAAGGACTGTTGCAAACAAGTGTCTATGACAGGTTCGCATGAGATTTGCCTGTGGTGCCTGGGGTAGAACAACTGTAAAGGAAAAGCCCACCCCCCTAAGATACTTACAGGTCCAAGAGGAGGGGGGGGGGGAAACAAAAGCTACTATCACTAAAGACCTCTTTCCTGACCTATATTGCTTTTATTACGACCTACACAGGGTCTACTATGCCAAAACCCACCAATATTATGCCATACCTCAAAATTGAATACAGTCAAGGTTTTACCATATTTTATTATATTTTAACATATTTTCTTTATGCAATAAAAATATTTTTTCCAGTTTACATTCCATTATTTGTATCTATTAGTATACGTAGAAAAAATCACAAAAACATATATATAAACAATACAATGGTCGTTTCTTCAAACTGTTATATCAAAATTCGTAGCTACTACATCTAAATATACTCAGAATATCAAAATTACTTGAACTGGCAGCAACCTATTATTCATTCATTGGTGCTCCTCATTCACACTCATTCTGTCTACAGTCATACTATGAATACACATCACTAGAGATTCACCCCTCTGAGAGGTTCCACGTTGTCATTAAGAGATCTGTATTTGTAGTTGCCTACGGACACAGCTTGCGGTGGAATTATCTCTCCCGGACTACTTATCAGGGGCAAACTTGGTCTACGCGCGTTTCAGTTACAACGCAACCTTCCTCAGGACCAAAGATTGTGAAGTAGGAATCTCTCACTCATAGGGGTTGTCTGCGGGATAATCAAAACATGGGTTTCATATAAATGGCGGGTGGCGGCTATCATTAGTCTTTCAAAAATTAATTTACTTGACGTTTATTAGAGCTTCATAGTCACCCTGTGAGGACAAAGTGCCTCTTGCCTGCAGCGTTCATGCTTAAAAACAGAAAAAACAGAAAAAAAGTGAACGTATGGTCTTTTCCTGTGCACAAAAGATCGAAACCGTGAAGGTGATCTGACATAGAAATGATTAAAGAGAAGTGCCCAAAAAGGAGAACCTGCATGCCTACTCATGAAACACTGTAACACAGTTATGGCAGAAAAAGAGACAATCAACAGAATAGATCCACAACCACAAAGAAAGTTGGTAGAAGAGTTAAAATCCGGCAATGTTGGTTCCAATGTACCTGCAACAAAGATGTCCGTTTTCCTAAAAAAACGTCCTTTAGCACAAATGCCACATAACACCTAAGAGCTGGCACGCAATCCTATAGGTAAGGGATATTGAGAACTGATTAAGTACAAGAGCTGTGTGCCAATTATTGTCACCTTCTTCTTATATGATTTCTTATATGAGATAGAGCTGACTTACTCTTTTTATCACGTGTTGATGGATGTAATTAATTCCTTCTTGTTCAGGTTTAGCCTCAGCAGGGTGCACAGCAGCTACGCAACCACAGGGCTCACCACCCTTGCGGTCAGGGCCATCATGCTGTTCAGTCTACTGGCCCACCCTGCAACCCCATCTACCAAACCCCTTTAGCGTGCGCTTAGTTGGGCACAGTCACCCGGTTGGAGGCAGGATCCAGCGAGTCTTGGCGTGTTGGCAGACAGTTTGATCTTGCAGTTAATCTGGAAGAGATACACATGACCTTTCATTGCCACACTGCCGCACCTTCCTTTGTCCCCAGAGCAACTGACTGAGGACCATCTACACATCCTACGACAGGAAGTGCAGACCTTTTCAGCCAAAGGGCCCATTGAGAGGGTGCCTGTGCCAGAAGTAGTTTCTGGTTGTTACCCTGCTACTTTGCGGTGAAAAGAAGGATGGAGGGCTTCGCCCAATTTTAGACTTGCACCCTCTCAACACCTTCCTGCAGCAGAAAAAGTTAAAGATTCTCACACTTGCCCAGGTCTTGGCTACAGTCCTAGAGATTGAATGTTGATGTTGGACCTGTAGGAAGCCTATATCCATATACCTGTCCTGCAGGCCCATCAGCACTACCAGCGGTGCATGGTGGGACAGGAGCATTTTCAGTTCGCTGTGCTCCTCTTTGCTCTCAGCAGCATCCCCAGGGTGTCCACTAAAGTGATGGCGGTGGTAGCAACGATAGACTAAAATGTAAGTAAGATTTCAGCTTCCCGATGTTGATCACTGTGGACCAAACATTGCAAACTGCATTGCTGTTTTCACATTTTATCATTAAAGCTTTTAGAAGAGGCTTCTGGTCTTTCCCACTTCTGCATCGACCAGGAGTAGCCAAGGAAATCAACACGCACTTGGAAGGCGGTGCTTCTGGTGTCACCCAGAAGAGAAGAGTACTTGAAATCCATGCCTTTACCACCGTGGACTTGTTCTTTTTATTATACACAGCCTAGGCTAATGCGGCAGAGGCCAATCCAAGTAGAGAACAACCAAACCTGAGGCCAATGTGGCAGACATCAAGGCAGCACAGACCAACCCATTAGAGGCCAACACAGCCTAAGGCAGCACCACAAACACCAAGGCACTTAGGACAACACAGCAGAGGTCACAGCAATGAAGAGGAAGCAGAGGAGGCAAAGGCCAACACCACGAAGGTCAACACCACAAAGGCCAACACCACAAAGGCCAACACCACAAAGGCCAACACCACAAAGGCCAACACCACAAAGGCCAACACCACGATGGCCAACACCACGATGGCCAACACCACGATGGCCAACACCACAAAGATCAACACCACGAAGGCCAACACCACGAAGGCCAACACTACGAAGGCCAACACCACAAAGGCCAACACCACGATGGCCAACACCACGATGGCCAACCCCACGATGGCCAACACCACGATGGCCAAGGTCTCAGATCCCAGGTTCTCAATGAATCCGTTGGAATTACTTTGTTACACAGTTGACACTGTTTAAAGTTTCCCATAGAAGGGAGCATTGCCCGATGAATCTCTGCAAGCATCACCTTTTGCCAAGTGTCCCATCTGGGAGGGTTTTGGCCCACCCAAGAAGTGCTTGGAGCACAGTTGAGCTTTAGGGAGGGGGGCCTTTGATATCTGCAGTGCGTGGAGAAGTCGATATAAACTCTGGGGCGTATTTACGAGCCCCTTTGCTTAGCTCTCGCACCACACAACATGGTGCAAGAATGATGCCACAATGAGATTTGTAAAGTCTCGCAAGTCCACCTGGCGTGGCCCTGAGTGGCTTCATAAATCTCGAGTAATGCAACATAGCACAAATCAGTGCGTTGCATCCCTCTGTGCTAGGCAGGTATTTCCATGAGTGTTCCCACGCAATATCAATGGATTTTGATGCATTCCCACATTAAACAGAAGTGGTAGACCTAGGAATGCGCCAAAAACCTATGCTTCCCCGGGTGAGGCGGAACAAGAAGAAATATCTCAATTTCACCTCTTTTTTTTCCCTCTTTCTGTGTGCTACATTCCACATCACACACAGAAAGAGGAAAAAGACTCTGGGCGATTGTTAAAACAATCCTAAATGTAACGGAGGCACTCTTGCACAATGGTGACTACGTTGGCACTAGGCTGCCAAAACGGCGCCAGCGCAAGGGAAAAGGCAGGAATGCGCCGTCTTGCTTAAATACAGCACATTCCTGACTTTTCCTGGATCGCGCATCTTGGATATAAATATGGCCCCCAGTGTACACTCTGCAAGCACTGCTAATAGGACAGAGGCGTTGCCAAGGAGAACGGATGGATGGGCCAGCAGGACTCAACCGGTATTGTTTACATATATCTGTATATATAAACAATGTATTTGTGGAGAGAGACCACCCCACACTCCTGTACTTACCTTTATTGTGTGGCAAAGGAATGTGTTGTAAAGGCATGTACGTTGTAAAAACATATGTGGTCAAATAAATGCATGGTTAAGGCCCAATGCGGTAAAAACCTCGTTGTAAAGGCTGTTTCCCACCGGTATCAGATAGACGAACCTGAATGCCAATATTTTAATTTATTTTTAAACCTTTTGGCATTGTTCTGCATGCAATTCTGATTAAAGAATGCAAATCTGCTGTACATTAAGGCCCACATGCATCAACAATGCCATTTGCGATTCCTTATTAGCGAAAAATAAGGATTCGCTAATAAGGAATACCAAAAGGCTATGCATGAAGAAATCGCTAATAAAATTGCGATTTCTTAATATTCCTTAATTGCGACTCGCAAATTGCGAGTCGCAATTAAGGAATACCTCCCCATTCATTCCTATGGGCCTCTGAATGGGAAGACATTCTCAATTTGCGAATCGCAATTAGCGATTCGCAAATTGAGAATGCAATTTCAAGGGTGCAGGGGTGTCCAAAGGAAACCCTGTAGCACCCCTGAAATTGATCTGTGCACATATGTTGCGCACACACATGCCCTTAGGGCATGTGTGTGCGCAACATGAAACTTTGAAAAATGCACAAAAGTGCATTTTTCAAAGTTTTTGCAAATTACCATGAAGTTGAACTTCATGGTAATTTGCTACTCCTATTAGCGAAATCGCTATTTTTTTTACTTTGATGCATTGCATTTAAAGGAATCTCAATTTGGGATTCCTTAAATGCAATCGCAATTTAAGGAATCTCAATTTAGAGATTCCTTAAATTGCGATTTTTGAATTTGGGATGATGCATCCCAAATGCAAAAATACCGGTCGCAAAGGGACAGATTCTGAGAATCTGCCCCTTTGCGACCGGTTTTTAGCTTGATGCATGTGGCTGTTTGTTCCCTTGAACTCTTACCCTGACAGTGGGGAGTGGTGTGAAAGCTCATGTCTGGAAACGAGGTGTTCCAGTCACACAGAGCCATTCGGTAACACTATTAGCGTTGCCTACCGATCTCGAAAAATGAAACCTTGTGCAGCCAGAAATGCAAAACTCTGACGCAGCATTTGTGTATTTTTTTGGCAGGGTCACTTGCCCCTTTTAAAACAGCTGTCCCTTGCTATTGCTAAACAAAAGGAGAAGGCAAACCAGCACCCAGGCTTTATGCGAAGTGACACTCCAGCGAGGCCTGAGAGCAAATGAAAACTTTGTCTGAAGATTACATCTGCCCGGCTCAGGTTTGCACTGAGCTGTAATGCGCTGTGACAAATCCACTTTCACTGCCTTTGACTTTGTGTATCCAGTCCTGTAATGTGGCTAGCAGGGCGCAGAATGAAAACATGCGGCTGGCTGAGGAATGGAAGCGGATTTGGCTGGGTTCCTAGTTTGCACAACACCTTCTGCATGAACCAGAGAAGAAACCTGAACTGTGTTAATACTTTCTTTTTGGAGTGTTTCCTTCTTACTTTTTACAGTGCTTTCATGTTTTGTTGTTAGTCTGAGCTTTTTTTGTGCTGGAGTTCAAAATAAATAAAACACAGCCTACCCATGGGCAGAGAAAATGTGATATCATTAGATGCACCACCACTGAGACCGGGGATCAGCTGGCTGACTTTTGGCTCCCCCCCCCTGTTGTTAGTCACGCGACTTTCCTGATTTTGGGTGATTTCAACCTCTGAGCGGATTTGCCAGAAGCCTCTGCTCCAGGCCCTTTACTTAGCTGGCTGGAAGCCTTCAATTTAGTCCTGCTGGTTTAAGGCTCCAGCAGGGACGTAACAAAGGCCCCTGCGGTGCAGATGGGGCCCCAACCCTTCAGTGGTCCCTGTTACATCTCTGAGCCCACTCCTTCTGCACGATATTCTTATATCTTATTTTTGGCTCACCAGGTGTGGTAGATTGTGGCCCTGTCACCCCGATGGTCTGGCCAGAGTATTTTCTGGTAGAATTTTACATTTTTAAAGTTCTGCTGAACAGTAACCCACACTTCACTAGGCCAGTGGTTCTCAAACTGTGGGTCACGACCCTATTTTTGGTGGGTCTACGCAATAAATGAAGTTGCCTTTTAATTCTGTATTTATCTTGTTATATTTGGTGCTTCAGAGACCGAGGTCAAATGTCAAGTTATGTCGTCTGACAAATTGCTTCTTATGTTTTCTAACATGGGGATTTGGGTTTACAAAGTCCTCTCTCTTTGCAGTAAGAGAAAGAAAAGTAAAATGAATTGTGTGACAATCTTGCGTACAGGAAGTGTGAACAGAAAGCCCATAGGATATTATTATTTGGTAACACCTACACAACTCTTACTCGCCTATGATCAACACCAACATGATCCCTCCGGGACAAATACAAACCATCCACTCTAACCCGAACAGAGAACCATCTTACAATCTTAGAGTCATCAATAATGACAACCACAGGAGAGAGAACGTCATCCAGGCTCCTTACCCCCCTTAATCCGCTACGACTTAAATGTGTACTACTCAACTGCAGGTCAGCCAGTAAACACGCCTCCAATATCTTCGACCTCATCCAACACAATGCGTTAGACATTATCATCCTGACTAAAACTTGGCTAAATCCCGCCTCCACTCCTATCCTAGACCTCCTAGTACCTCCTACCCATGACATAATTCGTCCAGACAGAATTTTGAAGGAGGGTGGTGGCCTAACCTGTATTCACAGGAACACACTCGCTGTTTCCCACTCGGAGTCCTCTACGCCATCCTCCTGTGAATACCTTTGTCTCAGCATCTCAAATAATAACCTGCCGGTGTGCAAACTTAACACTTTTTATCACCCCCTTCCGGGGGACAATCTCCCCTTCATCGAGCAACTAATGGAAATCATCTCTGGCAATGTTGACTCGGTTTTGTCCCAAATCTTCCTCTGTGATTTCAACCTTCACTGGTCTAACCCCAACGACCACGCTGTAACTTGTCTTAAATCAATCTTAAGTGATCAAGAATTGATTCAGCGGAGGAGGAGCTACGCTCGTAACCAAGATGGCCGCATAAGCTCCCGGCTCCGCCGAGCTCCGCCAGAGGCTCATGAATCCTGACTCCTATCCTGATTTCCCGCCGGACTCCCGTGCAGGTGTACTGCGCCTGACTCGAAAGGTGCAATCCCGGAATTTCTAGCTGCTCGGACGACAAAGATAGGCCGTGTGCCATTCTTGGCCTACCCCAGATTTGAAGCCGGGGCCTCGAGTTTTAACCCGGCCGGGTTGGAGTTGAACAACATCGGCCGCGGACCGTGGGCGGTTCCGGTCTCCTGAAGCGGCGTTTTTCATCTCCCGTTATGGATGGTGATTTGGTGACAGCTCTACCCAGCAACTACGGTGGCTTATTGTACCGACTATTTGTTCGGGGTTCCGCTGCCCGGAGGCCCCGTTGGGCTCCCGGGGTTTTCTGGGCTCGGTTCCTTGTGGGCGGCGACGGTACTGCTATTGTGCTTTGGACGTGTTAACAGTGGTTTCTACATTGCTTCTGCCCTGTGCCCCGGAGAAGTCGACCTCCGAGGTTCGGACACCCGCCCGGTCGCTCATTGAGGGGCGATGGCGCGGGCTGAAACTACACCGTCGCTACGCACTGTAATGGCCGCCATTTTGGAGCTCCACACACGATTCACCGCCACCTTCCAGGAGATGATCATAACTGTTGATCATATAGGCTTGGGACCGGATTCCGGCCCTTTGTTCCTGGAGAGCCGAGATACTTCTTCCGCGGAGAACGCCTTGATTGTTACCGAGGACCCTGTGCACTATACCGACACGGACATCTACTGCGACCCTAAGATGGTGGCGATCGAGCCCGAAAGAACTGGACGTTTATTTAGCCCTATGTCGACCCCGCCCGAGATGGATGTGACTATCTTCGTAAGCCATTGTGACTTCTCCAACGTCTGTCGGACTACACCTTTGCCTCTTTTTGTGAGTGATCAAAACCGCTTTGCTGATTTTTCGCTGGTGGGCAGTGGATTTGCTTTGACTTTTGGACTCTGTGGCCGTCTATCCTGTTTTCCCTCCTATCGAATTGATCTTGACACTCTACTATTTTCTATTAATCTTGTTGTGCTGGCGGTTCGGATGGACAGAGCCTGCGTGGAGAACCGCAGCGACCTATTTGTACTGGACGGGGTCATCGTGATGGATCGTGAGGGTTTGGGCTGAACTTGTTTGGACTTTGATGCACTGTTTCTTTTGCCTTTGCTGGGTGGTATCTGTGGGAGCGAGGGCCAGATGTGAATTTGATTGTTTGATTATTAGTCTGATATGCTCGGGACGGGGTTTGCTGCCTCTGCGGTGCCGGGGGTCGGGCGGGATGGTCCTTTTTCTGTTTGCGGCTCCCCTACGGACTGTCTCTTGATTTGCTAAAATTTGCTTAACACTACGGTAGGGGGTGTCTGCTTTTGGCGGGGGGATGGGAGTCCGGGAGCTCGTATCGTTTTGCAACATTCTCCTCCTCCAACTTTTTCCCTTCCTTGGGGCGTAGTTTAGGGGGCGACAGGCACGCTGCTAGTGGGGTTAGGTCGTAGCCATCTGCAGGGGTGTAGGGTGGGGGGTTGTGGTTTTATTTTTTATTTTTCCTTTGTTATTTTCTATGACCATTCTATTTCCCTTTTCCCTTCTTCACAAGAGATGTGGCGTATTCTCCTGATTTTTGCCTAAACGTATCTGGGTGTCATATGTCTGCCTCGTATATCCTGTACTCCTGGTGGGCGGGTGCTGTGGGGGGGTGCCTGCGGTCATTGCTACCTAATTGTTTTGCTTCTGCTTTACGCTGGTATTGATTTCTTTGCTGATTCTGACTGTACGGTATTTCTTCACTTCACTTGCCCGTCCACAGCTGTGTTGTATTCGTTTATGACACCCGATATGTATATTTCTCCTCTTGTGTTATACTAATAAAAAGATATAAAAAAATAAAAAAGAATTGATTCAGCATTGTGACGGGCGAATTTATAATAAAGGAAAAAGTTTTAGACCTCATCATCTCCAAAGGTCAGACTATCACATTGGATACCATTACCCCTTGCGATTGGTCTGACCACCACTGCATCCTCTGTTATATTAACAGGGAGGTGGCTATGAGAAAAGCTCAACCAACGAAATCAAAGATCTGGAAAAGGGACCTCAGATCTATTAATTCAGATGAACTAGCAGTCCACTGTAAATCTGCCCTCTCCTCCGAAGCTGACTTGGTTGAGGTTCAGCTACTTATTGACTCCTACAACTCAACCATCTCGAACATCATGGATGACATCGCACCACTCCAACAAAAACACTCCTCAACAAAATATCCAAACCTTGGTTCAACGAAAATTTAAACTCGGAACGCCGCAACCTTAGGGCAGTTGAACGATCCTGGAGATCCAAACCCTCCTCCGACCAACTAAAACTTCTTAGAGATGTTAGGAGCTCCTACAACAAACAAATCATGAACGCTAAGGCAGACTATGTCAGAAATCAACTTGATCAAGCCGCTAACCGCCCCAAGACACTTTTTGAACTGGTTAAACAGCAATCAGTGGTAGCTCCAAACCACTCTGATTCTGGAGGCAGCCCACCCTCATGCGACGAAATGTCTGCTGTCTTCACTGAGAAATCAAGACTCATCAACATTGAACTTCCCTCTAAGAAGGCTCCACTGCCATTCTCTGGGTCCGCACCACCTCCTGACCTCTTAGAGAAGTTCAAACCTATCAGCCTGAACACCAAGTACAATGCATCATGGGGCACCTTTACTCCCTTTAGTGAAAAAGACATCAATAAGATTCTCCAGAGTATCAACCCATCTAATCACTTCAGACACCTGTTGCCTCCTTCTATCTTCAAAGAAATCAAGAAGGTCCTCATCCCCACCTGGACAAAGATTGCAAACGCTTCACTGTCACAAGGCACAATCCCAGACTGCCTAAAAGCAGCTCGGGTATCACCTATATTAAAAAAAAAAAACTAATGCAGATAGGGCTGACTTCAACAACTTTCGCCCTGTCTCTAACATCCCCACTCTAGCCAAACTTCTACAAAAATGCTGTGCTCACATAGAGAATTTCCAACTCCTAGACCAGCATCAGTCTGGCTTTTGGAGGGGGTACAGCACTGAATCAGCTCTCACGTTATGGATGACATTTGAAATATGCCTGACCAAATTGAATCCTGCCTCCTAATCCTCCTTGACCTTTCCTCTGCCTTCGACACGGTCAATCATGATAACCTCCTATCCATTCTGAAGAACAGGATGGGCTTCTCTGGTCGAGTGCTACGATGGTTCTTGTCCTTCCTCCACCACAGATCACAAAGAGTCAAGGCGAACCACTCTCTCTCCCAGCCCTCTCCAGTACTCATGGGGGTCCCCCAAGGGTCCGCCATATCTCCAATACTCTTCAATCTGTTCTTGGAACCATCAGCTAATACACTTAACTCCACGAACATTCTCTTCCATATGTATGTGGACGATACGCAACTTTATTTGAAAATTTCCTCCCCGGATAACATCATCTCACTCAACAATACACCTCCAAAACAGAATTCTTTCTCATTTCTCCTCCGAACCACATCCCCGAGCTAGACCTTTGGCTGAATCACCTCACTGCCTTCAACTGTTCCCTCCCTCATTATAGACTCAGCCAAATCTCTGGGAATCACCCTGGACAAGCATCTGAACATGAAGAATCATATCAGCAATGTGTGTAAGGGAGCTAATCACTTGATGAGGATACTCAGAAATATCAAACCATTTCTTCCACAAACTGATTTGAAGCAGGTGGTCCAAGCGCTTTTTTTGCTGAGTTTAAACTAGGGCAGCGCTACACTCTGTGGCCTCCCCAAATATACCTTGGCTTCTCTAAGGGGATCACTGAACACTGCGGCTAGACTGGTTACAGGTACCAAAAGAAATGCGCACATATCCCCAGTCCAAAAGTCCCTTAAATGGTTGCCCTACAAAGCTTGAATTCAGCTAAAGATTGCTTGTCTGACACACAAAGCCCTCCATTTCAAAACTCTCAGTTACCTAGCGCAAAAGCTTGAATTATCCAGTGGTGGTAGACCCTCAAGAAGTTCTAACACTTTCCTCTTGAAACCACACATCTTTAGCAAAAAGAGAACCTGCCACGGAGCCTTCTTCGGTACTGCCCCAAAGATCTGGAACTCTCTTCCACCAGAAATTCGCAGAATCTCCTCCATGGTAGCGTTCAAATTGGAAGCCAAAAGATTCCTAATGAACACGTTCTTACCGTAAATGGGTTAGGATCATCTGCTCTAAGTCACTGATCGTACAGCCGTTAGACCTTCATTGAATGCTACTCATCTCTACCTCATCATTTGCCCTCTCTTAGCCCGCTATGTTCCTGTTATTGTATTACTCTCCTCTGACCCCTATGTCCTGTATTCATGTATGTTATTCTTATTGATGTCGATATTGCATTTATTACCTTCCTTCCATCCTTTTGTAAAGCGCTCGGATATCCTTCGGGATTTTGTTCGCGATATATAAAACTTTATAGATAAATAAATAAAACACACAACAAAATGTGAATATCTGTCAATGAACTTTACTCATTCAGCCGTTAAGTAGGCAAAAATAAAGCACATTCTGTTTGTAATTCTAAAGTGTGATGAAACAGATTTTAATAGGATCAAAACAAATCAAGACACTTTAGTTAGTGATGGATAAATGATAAATATTCACAGACACTTGATTTACACACATTATGCGCAATATAGTTTATCAGTAAAGCTAAATGTCTATGGAAATTTAGTGGCCATTTCACTGGAAAATGTGTGGTCTGTGAATGGCATTTTGCTACCACAGAATATTTTAGTTGCATTAAAAATTCACCAGCCTCATGACCATCAAAGTTAGTTGGGTTCAATAAGTTTGTTGTTCTAAAAATTGGGTTGTGGTGCTGAAAAGTTTGGTAAGCACTGCACTTGGCTTCAAGACTTCCGAACTGTCCGTCGGCCAAACTTCCCATTGGTAAATTTGAAAACGTACAGGAAAAGGATTCCCCCCCCTCCCCCAGTAAAGCTTGCATAGATGAAGACTGAGTCATTTTCTGGTTGAATTTCTTCAGCACTAGAGTCTGTTCTTCCTGTTATGTCACACAAACCGTGTACGTTGGTCATTTTATATGATTACGATCCATCAGTAGATAATCTAAAATATGGTTTGAGAGATTATAAGAAATGATGGCAGTGGATAAGACCTCTTTTTATGCTAAAATGATCCAATCTGCTTGCAACACTTCTGGGGAGGTCCTTGCTGTTAAGTTCTTGTCTTCACCACCTTGCACAGCTTCTGATGGCAGATGCTCTAAGAATTTTTGAGGACCGCTTCTGATAAGAACCAAGCTAGTCTGGATATTTCTGTGAGCCTCATGGAGCAGTGAGTGGCCATTGCCATGACTCTCGCTGCTTCTGCTCCTTTGCTCGAAAATTTAAGACTCAAGACTTAAGAGCTTTTTATACCCTTGCCTCTGCTATCAATTCTGGGTAACTCCTGATGTTTAACATCGAACTGTCGATGTTCTAAAGCAACCACTTCGGGAAATCTGCAACAACTTCTTTGCCACTTCTACTGTTCCCAAAGTTTGGGAAAAGGCTACGGTGTTGCCTTTATTGTAAAAAAAACTGATTCTGCAGAACTGGCCAACCACAGACCTATTTCTCTACTTCCATTTCTTGTTTAGCTCTTTGAGAGATTTATTAATACACCAATTGTCTGCATTTATGGAATCTCAGCAAACTTTGGACAAGGCTCTGCCTGGTTTTCACCATTGAAACAGAATTAATTATAGTATTCGATGACTTTCAGTTGCTTGCTGATAATGGTCAATTTTCTGCGTTGGCTTTGTTACCTATCAGCAGCTTTGGATATTTATTTATTTATTTATTTATTTATTTATTTATTTATGGGCTTGTATCGCGCTAGAATCCACTTCCGAAGGAGTATCTCTGCGCCCAAAAAGAAACGCCAGTGACAAAGAGGGAGGAAGAATAGCCAGTCATGAGAAAAGAAAGCTAGTGGAAAGGTTTAATGCCTTGTCACATTTTAAACAAAAAAGTTTTCAACTTTTTTCTAAAGATCAAATGATCTGGACATTGCCTCAGCAGAAATGGGAGCTTGTTCCACAGTACGGGCCCAACCACTGATAGAGCTTTGCCACCCTGCCTTGCCTTTATAATCCTAGGAACTCGCAGGAGCATCTGATCGCTCGACCTGAGGGTGCGGGCAGGGACATATGGAACAAATTTCTCTGCCAAGTAGAGAGGTCCCAGTCCATATGGCCATATGATATTCTGCTGACCAGAGTACGCAAAGTAGGGGTGGGTCTGCTCTTGATTAGCTAAGCTAAACTATTGTTGCACTGGGAAGAGGTTAGATATGCTATAGAATCTCTACCAAGGGGCAAGGCTCCCGGGGCAAATGGAATCCCAGGTAATTTGTTTAAAGCTTGTGTGGATCTATGGGCTCCCCTCCTTACACTGTGATGTAATGCAGCTATTGGTCAAACACTCCCCTGAGTCCTGGCAAAATGGAAACAAGAATGTCCCTTCCTGTTATAGACGCACTAGTTTAATAGATATTAAAGTTAAAATCATAGTCAGGGTCGTCCAGGATAGATTGACCGAGTGGTCTAAAGAACAGACTATTTTGTCTGATATTCAGTATGGGTTTCATGCAAAGAGGGGCACTGTCAAACGGAATCGTAATCTCCACCTTAAAATTAATAAATATGTTTGAGCAAAGAAAGGCTCTCTCTATCTTGCCATCTTGGACCTCAGCACTGCATGTGAGTGGTCAATCAGGAAAAACTTTGGGCTTAACTGGGGTTCTTGGGGATGGATGAATGTTTGGTTAGTTTCCTCAGGGATCTTCACCATGGATTAACAGCCTCAATACGTTTCGGAGCGTTCCAGGAGATACCCGGCACCTCGTCGAGACGATTGACGAACAGTTCTATAACGTGGCCCTTATCAAGGTGGCACACGTATCTGAAAGATTATTTTACTCCACGGTGTTCAAGGCATGATAGATCGAGATGATCATTGCTCAACTTTACTGACTGCCCTGACGAAGTTCTATGAACGAAACGCGTTGGGTGTTGTTTTTACACTTTGGAATTATATCAATAAAGACTTTTGCAACGAAGGAACTGATTGAGCTTCATTATTATCGCTTGGATATCCTGGTAGTGCACAACTCCATTATCGTCAGTGACTTTCTTCCCATCTTTTGGGGTTGTACCCCGCAACGGTGGGTGCAGGAGTTATGTTGGCACACTAACAGTTTATAAGTACTTTTCTGACACTTGCGGAAATAATCAGGGGTTGGTGCGGCACCTAGAGTCCACTGTTGGCATTCTGTAGCTGTTACTACATACTAGCCCCCTTTCATATTATTATCTATGTCATAGGGCTTGAGAAGGCCCTTATGGTTAAGGGTTTAGATATTCCAAGAACTGGTGACAGATTGGTCCCGGCTCCTTTTTATGCAGAAGATGCTGTTTTAATTACACGTACAGCAAGATCTTTACAGCAGCTTTTACCAGTTTTGTTGATTTTATGAAGAGTTTGGATTTGCAAACCAATTTTAGTAAATAATATGTTATGATACTGGGACCAAAGAACACATAAAGCACCACTTGGGCCATATTCTAAGTAAAGTGGATAGCTTTGCATACTTAGGTGCCTTACAAGACTCCAAACTTTGCTGGCAACCATTAATTAAAAAAGGACACAGGTACCCTAATGAGAGCGTGTGCAGAGGTTAATGAATTCTCTTCCCGTTTGGGCCATAAATCTCTGAAAATTATTTTGGATATATGTAAAGGCAAATGTATATCAATTTCAACCTTTGACAGTGAAATATGGGATTATGCGTACATTGTCCAACTGATGATAGTAAAGAATAAATATCTCAGAGGGCTTTTGTGACTGGGACGCTATCCCTACTGAAATTATACATGAGGAATTAGGTATCAGTTACATTGTAGATTACATTAGGTTGCAGCTCCTCCTGCTCTGGTGTAGGGTTTGGTTAAAAGAAGTACTAAGCCCGAACATATGAATTATACTTGATTGAATGAAATTAGATAACATATGCAATATACCATAGCTGGTTTACATCAGAGATTATTTTACAAATTTAGGAAGACCAGAGTTATTTTCTAATCCATCTAATATTACCAAACAAGATGTGGCCTGGTTAAAGGAATCTTTTAATGTAAGAATGGCTGCTGAGAGAGAAGCTCTATCACTGGCCAAACCATTATTTCGAAAATGTATCATGGTTAAGGCGGTTCCACGGATAGAGCCATACTTTCTCTATGAGATGCCTATTCACCAGTGCTGTCTTTTAACTTTTTTTAAGCTGGGTTAGTTTCATCAGTTGTTGTATCCGGAGGGAACATTGTATAAGTATACCGATCCTCCATATTGTTCCTGTAATTTGTCTTTTAAATGTGATACCTTTCAAAGCGTGATGATATGTCCTATATTTGGACAGCTCAATCACAAATTTTTATAACCTCTTTTTTTTAAATTATTCCTTTGATCAGGTTAGGCCAGCTTTTTTTTTTTTACAACTGTTAAATTCCCAGTTAATATGCTATAACGTATCAATGTTTATAAAGCATTATGAAAGGGGATACTCCCAGTGATATTGTATGCTGTATAACCTATATATATTTTTCTGATTATATTAGGGCAAGAACTGCCGGGAGAAATGCATCAGTAAAATGACATCTATTTAGGTTCTGTTGTTTTAAAATCTTATTCGCTCAACCCCATTAGTACGCATTTTTTTCTCACCTATCTCAGTGAGTATTCTTGAGGTGCCCATACTAGAAAATAAAACAGACAATGCGGGTGAATTAGCGGACCCTTCATGTGTCCGCTTCTAAGGACTTTTCTGAGGTTTTTGTTTCTTTGGTTTTTGTCTTAGTATTGTGGAAGCACTTTGTCAATCGACATATTATGATTGTAATTGGGTTATATACTTACACTGTTATGAGCTGTGATTATATTTATCATGTTTCTATGTATTTATAATGCTTTTGCACTGTGCACTTTTATGGTTCATTGAACCTAAATAAAGTTGATCAATTGATTGGTTAAGAGCCTGTCTTGATTCTCACTCTTGGCGGTGTTCATGCACTCTTGGTGGCTCCTAGTATAAGCCTCTAGGATGTCAGGGCCCCTCATGTATCTGGTTTGCAGACAATACTCACATTGTTATCTCAATGCATACCAAAAACTATGACCTATCATTTAGATTTCAAACCTGTATAATTCAGGTGGATACCTGGGTTAACAGCACCTGTGTGAAATGTAATTCTGAAAAGACAGAAATTATAGTAGTCCCAGTGCATGGCTTGGCTGCTTCTTTGCCTTCAGGGTTTTGACCATCCCAGCTTGGCAGCCCTTCCACTGCACTGTCCAAAACTAGAAATCTGCGAGTCATTTTTTGTTCTCGATTGACAGTGAATGAACATGTGAATCATCTCCTCTCTCACTGCTTCATGCTAATGTAACTTAATAAAAATCCAAAGACCGGATGTTTTCGGTTACTGCATCCAGGGCCTGGAATGAGCTATCTTCTCATTCATTTACACTCCAGCAACCAACTTTTGGCATTCCCTAAATCGTACAAAATGTGCTACTCGGGTGAATTTGTTCTTGGGAGTGTGCAGTCTAGCTTTTACAGAAGTAGTAAGCGTCATGACACTTTGCTGGTTGAGTGCCTTTAGAAAACCTGATTGCATTACATTACTACACTCTGCAGGCTTCACACTCACAACTTTTAAATATGACTGAGAAAGTTAATTTTTGTTGGATATTTCAACCTACAGATTCTCCACCTTTGAATACTCCCAGGCATCAGTGGAGAAGTGTGGCTCACTGGTTAGAGGAGGCAGACCTGGAAGCAGAGGTCAGCCTGGGACCAGGGTTCAATTCCCAGCTCGGCGGGGTCTTGAGTCCTAAAATGTCCATGGACTCGACAATTCTCGCTCCGGTGCCTGCTCGATTCATGGGTTCACACTCTGCGACTCTGGGCAATAGCTTGCTTAATCTCCACAACGGCCCCTCGCGGCGGGATGCCTGGCTTTCACCTTGCTGATACCCTGCCGGGGTTATCTCACAGGGGAATACCAGGACGGGTTCCCTAAGCAAGCGCTTAGAAACCGCTTGGTGATTTGCGCTATATAAATTCCTGTACATTTACATTTACATTTACATCAGACTGATCTGGAAATTTCTCCAGTAGCTCTCTGGTGCCGGTAGAGGCCTCAGGCTCTGTCACGACGTCATGAGCACGTCATTGGTGGCATATAATGCCAGGACTGGCTTTCTCATGTTGGTTCCATTTTTCCTCGCCTTTTGCATTCAGCGGCAGGGTTGGCAAAATCAGATGGACTGGGATGCGGCCCAAGTATTTACATTGGCTGAGTATTATTCAGCCATTTCTACCATTGTTTACGCCAGTGTGATGTCCTTAGTGGGAGGATGGGTATGCCCAGATATGGGTGCCGTGCTCACTGTGCACTCGAGTAAAGAGCCCAACTAGGGTGAATATCGATGTTGGATGCCTGTGTTCTGGTTCAGGGCCACCTGGCCTGGCAGTTCAGGTTAGATTGTTCCTATTGGAGCAGGATCAAGGCTGATGTGCATTTTGCTGAGTTTAATCTGAGGTGGAATGGTGGGCGAAAAACGATGGACAAGGATGCAGTGATGCCCTGTCATTTGTGTGATGGTCCGTTGTCCATCACTGACCCGCACAACGACTGTCTCTAGTGCCTCGGGTCAAGGTACAACATCATTGTAGGATCTCTGGCAGCAGATGCACCCGAAGGGCATCAAGGAGCAACATTTTATGGCTCACTCTGAAGAGGGCCATTGGGAGGCAGTGCAGGAAGAAGTTGCGGTCACTGGTCAGGTCACTTTTGAGGTTGTGCTTGTCCATCATATCTTCCAAGGATAGGAGGAAGCACAAGAAGAAGAAAAAGCCCTCCTCTTCTCCTCAAAGATCAAGTTCAGGTAAGTCAAAATCCAAATCCCCTCCGGTCCAATCTCCTGAGCTGGAGTTAGTGGAGATTTCCCCAGTGGGGGAGCCTTCGCCCTCTAGTCAGTACCAACTTCTCCGCTCCTACCTCCCTCATCTCCACAGCCAGCATAGGTGCTCACCTTCCAGGAGTACCCAACACCGGGGATGGATCAGTTGGTCTTCATATGGGGGAAGGGTAAAGGTTGGGCTAGAGAGCTCCCTTTCTCCTCGTCATCCTCCCCCCGTCCCCAGTGCTACCAGGGTAACAGCAGTAGTTTGCCTGGAAAGGAACACAACATGCTGAAAGGAAGAAGGGTGACCCTTTTTTCTACAGGCCTGGCAGGTCAATTCAATTCAATTCAAAGAAAACTTTATTCGGATTGCAAAAAATCCATAAAAGTCACATATTACATAAAAACACATGTTTAGAAGTAATTCACACAATTTCCATGAATAGTTAAAAAACTGCAATTGGTTTTCAAGTATTAAAATAAACAATCAAAGTCAAATTATTGAAATGCATTCCAATGTGCATTCCAATTAGCTAAAGTGCTAGTGCAAGAGAGGCATTTTGGGCACGTAAGCGTTTCAGGGAGATTCCATAGATTTCCGTGCATGAAAGATGACTTTCAGAAATGAACTAGCGCGGAAAATCAGTTCATCATTTTCTAATTTTAAAAGCATGAGATATGATTGAATTAGGGAAACTGG
Source organism: Lissotriton helveticus (assembly GCF_964261635.1). Lineage (NCBI taxonomy): Eukaryota > Metazoa > Chordata > Amphibia > Caudata > Salamandridae > Lissotriton > Lissotriton helveticus. The sequence goes on along the minus strand of NC_136072.1, from coordinate 1,154,739,038 downwards.
TCTTTGTTTTTTAAAATATGGGGCTAAAAACCATTTAATATATTTCATGAAAAATTTACAATGAAAGAAGAAATGCAAGTCATTTTGTCTACTGTGTCCGTCGCAGGGGCAAGGGCCAAGCTCGTGTCCAAAATTCATCGTGCTATGGCCCATGGGAAAGGAAAGTGAGTATTTTATAGATCCAGCTCTTAGGCGAAATAAAAGTGACCTTTCCCAGTTGGTCATGGGGAGTCTTAGGTATAGAGGTATTTGTTGTGGAGATAGGTCATTGTTTATGTTAGTCACGTATGATTTGACAGTTTGTTTTTGTAATTCTATCTCCAGCCTCTTCTCCCTAAAGAGGGCATAGAGTTCGATTTGTGTGTCCTTTTTATCCGTGCTCCTAATCTGGGAAGGGTCGTTAAAAAGATGAGTTTTGCCAATGCTATCTAAGCTTTCCTTTGTTGCCCGAAGCCACGGGATGCTCATACCTTTGTCACAGTTTAAACATTCGGACACAATTTCCTGTGTTAAAATGGCACGTTCATTGGCCCAAATGGACAACCAGAATATTGCAGGTCGCGTGGCGATGAAATCGGTTATGTAGGGCAGGTTGAGCTCAGCATGGCAGATATATCCAGAAGAGGATATTGGAGCTCCCAAAATTTTTCTACATAACCGGTTTTCTTCTGTCTGCAGGCTGGACGGGCTCACTATCCCCCAAATTTCTGCGCCATAGGTTGCAACCGGGACACATTGCAATTTATAAATTTTCACGATTGCCTCGGTTGTTTCTGACCTTTTTGGCCGCGGCAAGGCAAGGATTGAATTTATGGCCTTTGAGAACTTGCCTGTGGCGTGGGCAAGATGCCCACTCCACAGGCCGTTCGCAGCAAAGACCATGCCTAAGTAGGGGAATGATTTAGTGGAGTGTAACTTCTCTTGTCCAATCGAGATGGAGTTAAGTTGTCTGGCCCCTGGCCCACATGCCATGATAAATGATTTTTTAAAATTCACCTTCAAGTCCAGGTTCCCCATAAAATGTGCAAAACTCTTGACCAGAGTGCGGAGAGCATTCGGTGTTAAGCCCATAATCACCGCATCATCTGCGTAGAGGAGTGCGGGTAGCAGGTTCCCTTGGATTTTCGGGACATCCGTTGTTATTTTTTTCAAGGCATCACTTAGTCCGTTTATGTAGATGATAAACAGCAGGGGTGCTAAAACGCACCCCTGTCGGACGCCTCTTTCTACCTTGATTGCCCCCGAGATTTCACCCTCCATTCCAATTCGTACCTGGGCTTTAGTGTCCGCATGTAGGTAGGCTAGGAAGTGTACCAAAGGTTCATCAAGGCCATAAGAAAGGAGTGTCGCCCACAACTTCGACCTATTCACTAGGTCGAATGCGGACGACAAGTCCATAAAGGCTAGATAGATAGGAGAGGCCTTGGCTATAGTATATTTGCCTATTATAAGATTGAGATTCAGGCACTGTTCTGTTGTCCCAACCCTACTTCTGAAGCCCATCTGACATCTGTCCAGCACCCCTGTTTCTTCGGCCCAATCATTCACTCTGTTGTACAACACCCGGCCCAAGATTTTCAGGGTGTTGTCTAAGAGTGAGATGGGCCTATAGTTTGCAGGGTCAGATCTTTCACCTTTTTTGTAAATAGGCACTATTGTGCTTGTTGACCAGGTGGCAGGGATGACGCCCGTCGATACACTGTTGAAAACATTCACCAGAATAGGCCCCCAAAATTCTGGTTTGTGTTTAATTAAGTCAATTGGGAAGCCATCTGGCCCTGGCGCCTTGTTTCCCAGGCTTTGGTTGATGGCCAGAATGACCTCCCCCAGGGTTATATCCAGTGGGCTCAGTTTGTCATAGTTGTGGTTTTCTATGGGAGGAGCAGAATTAGCATATATTTTGGAAAAATGTTGCTCCCAATTCTGACTTGAGATAGTGCAGCTGATTGGTGACAAATGCTTCCCCATGTCCCGCATCTTCCTTACAGCGGGCCAAAAAGTTGCACTGTTTCCCACAGCAGCGGAGACTGAGAGTTCATTCCAATGTTCCTCTATCATGGTGGCCTTCCTTATCCCTATAGCTATTTTGTAGGCTTGCCTGGCGGACCGTACATCTACTTGGTTCCTTGGTTTGGAGTTTAATACTTTGCGAAGAGCCTTATTTGCCCCTGAACAACTGCTGTCAAACCAGCTAGGTTCGCCGTTATTATTCCTATGGGGGACTGTCAATAGAGTCTTAATAACATGGCACAGATTTGCAAAGTCTTTAATTATCCTATGGTGATTCCCATCGGTGAGTGAACAGGAGGCAGCTGTTGATTGATGATTGTTCATAATAATGTCCATAATTGCTTCCGCAATTCACCCCTTTCCACTTTAACCTGAGGGTGTCTGTTGATGTCATGATATCCCTTGCTCCCAAAGTGCGGGTGGGTGCTTGGATCGGGCCCATTCTTAAGCTAAGTTCTAATGCATTATGGTCTCCAAAGGCTGTTTTAACCACTCCTGCTTCGATGACTTTATCTAGTAGTTCCACAGACGTGAAGATGTAATCTACTGTGCTCGAGAAATCTCTCCCTCTAAAAGTTGGAATATAAGCGGCGTCGCTATTTATAAATGTATCCATTATATTTGATAGGGTGTGGGTATTAATGTAGTTTTTCAGTTCATTCCCACGTTTAGTAGCCCTATCTAGTTGGTTTATGCCTGCTTTGGTTTTCGATAATTTGGCATTAAAGTCACCAGCTAGGATGATCCCATTATTTGCACAATTGATAGCTAATTCGGTTATTTTTGTAATGTTATCAAATAGCTCTATATAGTTCTTATTAGGGGTCGAGTGAAAATCGTTATTGTAGAAGTTGATCAGATGTAGCGGTGATCTACATGTAAACTCGATAATTTGAATATTTGGGCTCTTAGTTGGTATTGGCTTAATAGCCCCCCCTAGAGTTGTTCTGAACCCAATCAGCAAGCCTCCCATTGGGCGTCCAAAAACTGGCTTTTGGGCACGGATGCTATAACATTCAAAACCCTCTATGGCTATTTCAGAGGTGGCCCATGTCTCTTGTAACATTATAATGTCTTTGTTAGATATAAATTTTAGCCATTCCGGGTCCGACACCCGTTGTTGGAGTCCGGCTACATTCCAGCTGACAATTGTTAGCACACTGTTAGGGTTTTTATGAATATATGGATCTGGGGGGTTGGATGTTTTACATCCTATAGTGTTGTCCATTACTTGGTCTTTCCTTGCTAATGGCAACCTATGATGGTTTTGGGCCAGTTGGGTGCTTGATTTCTCCTCATCATGCATCTCTATGGTTTTAACTAACTCATTGGGGCAACCCAGTTTTGTTCCCTCCAGTTCAATGTTCAGCTGCCCGGGTGGTGAAGGGAGTCAATCAACCATCTCAAGGCTGCTGAATCTATTGAAAACTGGTATGCCCCAGTAGGCATCTCGATTTAGTGTATTCCTATGGGGATGCCTATGGGCATGTGTGTGCACAACATGACAGTGTGAAAAAATCAAAAAAATTCATTTTTTTGATTTTTCGCAAATTACCATGAGGTCCTACCTCATGGTAATTTTTTCCCTCCTAATTGCGAATTCGCAATTGTTAAAGATGTCATGCATTGCATTTAAGGAATCGCAAATTGCGATTCCTTAAATGCAATCGCATTTTTAGAAATCGCAAAAAATAGCGATTTCTTGTATTTTTGTTTGATGCATCCCAAATAGTGATTTAGGAATCGCAAACGGCCAATTTTTGCGATTTGCACCGTTTGCGAATCCTAAATCGCTTGATGCATGTGGCTGTGTCTTAGTGCTGCAGGACGTTTAGTTAGAGAAAGTTCCCCTAGAGGCTCAGTAGCCCTGCAGTCGGTCTTACACATTCTCTCTGGAGCTGTGGTTCAGCAAGCCCGGGCGCATGTCATCAGCCTGCGGTTGCCAGAAGTCTGGATGCTGCCGGCAAGGCGGCAGGGTTCCACAATGTTCCTCTAATAGTGCGGTAACTCTTCCTGACTGAGGTGGCCGGTTTTGGATGCTGTTTTGGGTGCTCTTGAATCGATTCTCTACTCCCATGGGTCACAACCGGCTACGCTTCTCTGATGTATGCTGCTCCAAGGTGACAGGCTTTACCTTCACCATGGCCCCCTCCTGGCATTGATGGCCTTTATCTACACCAAACCCCTTCCTGGCATACAAGGATCATGAACTGCACACACAGGGTGATGGTGCCTTCCAGTCACAACACTGCAAGGGGTCGATGGTCCTTATCTTCACCGCAGCCTTCACCAGGCGAATGGGGGACCTGAACAGCACACACAGGATGACAGCCCCTCCGTGTCACAACCCAACCCAAACCCAAAATCTCGCACTCTGCTTCAGGGGTCCACTCGACAGGATCCCCACTGGATATTGCTCCCTCTAAACACTCTCCTCCTCTTAGGATCCTCTGGTCTATACAGGCAGATGCTGGTGTTCCTGGTCAAGTGGTCTTGATTCTCCTGAGTGATATCTCCTCACCCAGTAGAGAGACTAGCAGATCGTTTTCCTCAGTCCTGGTCACTACAGGCAGAAGTCATGCTGACCTTCTCCACGGTGATGTACAGGCCCAGTTTGACAATTTTGTGCACTCAAGCTCCCCTTTTTAGGGCTCGCCTGCTGATGCGCTTCAGCGCATAGCTGGCGAAGCTCTATAGGGGCTTATCCAGTGTTTATCCACTGGCGATTCCACTGGCGATTCCTTCAAGTGCATGTGCTTTTTAGGTCATTGCGCTTGCGCAAGCCCTAAAAAGCGCGTGCACAATGCCACCAGCCGCCTGCCTGCCTGCCTCGCATTACCACATCAAAGGCAGCCCTCCGAGCGCATTTCTCACCCCCTAATTATTCACGGCCGGCCGGCAGGCACATCAAAGGCTGCTGCTGCCGTGACTCGCATTTCTCCTCCCTCCTCCCCTATCACTGCCCAGGCCGGCCGTACTTTCTCTTTACAAGGGCCCCCATTCCTGAATCACTTGAAATCTCTCCACATTATTTGCATTTTGTTAATTAAAAAAATTAACTTCAACACAGCGTTGCACATTTTTCTCGACTTCGGAAGGATGAGTCCCAATCTCATTTGTACAAAGTGTTGTAATGGGATTATTGGAGAGTTAGAGAAACGTGCTCACAAGTTACATTTTTATGCATATCATCTGAGTAAATAAACAATAGCATGGTGCCGTTTGCGTCCTTGACTTGATCTGGTTTTTATTTTTATTTTGCTATTATTCTCACAAAGGCTAAGAAGGTCTGCCTACTTTAGTATTAAGTGCTATACGTCGCATAAGCAACAGCTAACCATTCACTCACCCACGCAACGCCACTCACCCATGCAACGCCACTCACCCACGCAACGCCACTCACCCACGCAACGCCACTCACCCACGCAACGCCACTCACCCACGCAACGCCACTCACCCACGCAACACCACTCACACACGCAACGCCACTCACACACGCAACGCCACTCACACACGCAACGCCACTCACACACGCAACGCCACACACGCAACGCCACACACACATGCAACGCCACACACACATGCAACGCCACACACACATGCAACGCCACTCACACATGCAACGCCACTCACACATGCAACGCCACTCACACATGCAACGCCACTCAACCACGCAACGCCACTCACACACGCAACGCCACTCAACCACGCAACGCCACTCACCCACGCAACGCCACTCAGCCATGCAACGCCACTCAGCCACGCAACGCCACTCAGCCACGCAACGCCACTCAGCCACGCAACGCCACTCAGCCACGCAACGCCACTCAGCCACGCAACGCCACTCAGCCACGCAACGCCACTCACACACGCAACGCCACTCACACACGCAACGCCACACACACACGCAACGCCACACACACACGCAACGCCACACACACACGCAACGCCACACACACATGCAACGCCACACACACACGCAACGCCACACACACACGCAACGCCACACACACACGCAACGCCACTCACACATGCAACGCCACTCACACATGCAACGCCACTCACACATGCAACGCCACTCACACATGCAACGCCACTCACACATGCAACGCCACTCACACATGCAACGCCACTCACACATGCAATGCCACTCACACATGCAACGCCACTCACACATGCAACGCCACTCACACACGCAACGCCACTCACACACGCAATGCCACACACACACGCAACGCCACACACACACGCAACGCCACTCACACACGCAACGCCACTCACACATGCAACGCCACTCACACATGCAACGCCACTCACACATGCAACGCCACTCACACATGCAACGCCACTCACACACGCAACGCCACTCACACACGCACCGCCACTCACACACGCAACGCCACTCACACACGCAACGCCACTCACACACGCAACGCCACTCAGCCACGCAACGCCACTCAGCCACGCAACGCCACTCAGCCACGCAACGCCACTCAGCCACGCAACGCCACTCACACACGCAACGCCACTCAGCCACGCAACGCCACACACACACGCAATGCCACACACACACGCAACGCCACACACACACGCAACGCCACACACACACGCAACGCCACACACACACGCAACGCCACTCACACATGCAACGCCACTCACACATGCAACGCCACTCACACATGCAACGCCACTCACACATGCAATGCCACTCACACATGCAACGCCACTCAACCACGCAACGCCACTCAACCACGCAACGCCACTCACAACGCAACGCCACTCACAACGCAACGCCACTCACCCACGCAACGCCACTCACCCACGCAACGCCACTCAGCCACGCAACGCCACTCAGCCACGCAACGCCACTCAGCCACGCAACGCCACTCAGCCACGCAACGCCACTCAGCCACGCAACGCCACTCAGCCACGCAACGCCACTCAGCCACGCAACGCCACTCAGCCACGCAACGCCACTCAGCCACGCAACGCCACTCAGCCACGCAACGCCACTCAGCCACGCAACGCCACTCGGCCACGCAACGCCACTCAGCCACGCAACGCCACTCAGCCACGCAACGCCACACACACACGCAACGCCACACACACACGCAACGCCACACACACACGCAACGCCACACACACACGCAACGCCACACACACATGCAACGCCACTCACACATGCAACGCCACTCACACATGCAACGCCACTCACACATGCAACGCCACTCACACACGCAACGCCACTCAACCACGCAACGCCACTCACCCACGCAACGCCACTCACCCACGCAACGCCACTCACCCACGCAACGCCACTCACCCACGCAACGCCACTCACCCACGCAACGCCACTCACCCACGCAACGCCACACACACACGCAACGCCACACACACACGCAACGCCACTCACACACGCAACGCCACTCACACACGCAACGCCACTCACACACGCAACGCCACTCACACACTCAACGCCACTCACACACGCAACGCCACTCACACACGCAACGCCACTCACACACGCAACGCCACTCACCCACGCAACGCCACTCACCCACGCAACGCCACTCACCCACGCAACGCCACTCACCCACGCAACGCCACTCACCCACGCAACGCCACTCACCCACGCAACGCCACTCACCCACGCAACGCCACTCACCCACGCAACGCCACTCACCCACGCAACGCCACACACACACGCAACGCCACACACACACGCAACGCCACACACACACGCAACGCCACACACACACGCAACGCCACTCACCCACGCAACGCCGCTCACCCACGCAACGCCACTCACCCACGCAACGCCGCTCACCCACGCAACGCCGCTCAGCCACGCAACGCCGCTCAGCCACGCAACGCCGCTCAGCCACGCAACGCCGCTCATCCACGCAACGCCGCTCATCCACGCAACGCCGCTCATCCACGCAACGCCGCTCACCCACGCAACGCCACTCACCCACGCAACGCCACTCACCCACGCAACGCCACTCACCCACGCAACGCCACTCATCCACGCAACGCCACTCATCCACGCAACGCCACTCATCCATATGCAAAACGAAAAATGTCAAACTCTTCTATTGCGAGACCTATTGCATTTTCAATGCTTGTTATAATCCATTTCCATGTACAGTTTTGATTTAGTATCTTAGTCTTTGAAGGATGTGTGTGGGGGTTGCCCCCTTTGAAGTGCCGACTCCTCTGTCCTGTCGTTTGTCCAGGATAGAGTCGGGCACCGTAGGAGGGACTCCAAACTTGATAACCCAACACAGGCCACTGGAAGACCACACCTTGGTGTCAGCCTATCTGCTATGCGCCTATCAATTATTTACAAAGGCCCTCAGCCCTACTCTTTATGATGTTCTTATCAGACCCATCTCCATCCTGAGATGTGCAAAGACCTCACCGACCAGTGATCCTTTCAGAATCAAAGAACCCTTTTGAAGTACACAAGAGGGCCTTGCTCTCCCTTACTCTATATTTCATGTCCCACCCAGCTCTCAGGAATGCAAGCAATCCACAAATCTGTCTGAGATAGCTGCTCCTCCTCCACATGCCATTTTTTAAGGACCTAGGATTCCCTTGTTGAAACTACAAGCCTCCGTGCACTGTGCCATACACAGACACACATACACTACAGCATGAATGCAATCAGACACTCGTTGCACACACGAACATGTAGGCCAAGGGTGAGTTAGTTAGGTACCCAGCCCAACCAAGAACACAACTCTCCCCACTTTCCTCCTCTTTTCAAGCCAACTGTCGTAGACAACCACATATCACCTACATACCCCCCAGACCACAGCATCGCACTTCACCCAAAGTTCTGACCTTATCCCCAGATGTGAGTCTATTGTGCAGTTAAGCGCAACTAAAGTCTTTGCGCATTGACAACCATTTTGTATATCAGTGTTGTACATGGTGCATGTAGGCGGACTGTTCAATTTGGAGAAGTCTTGTTTTGAAGTTGACCTATATAAGTGAGAACCACAGATTTATTAAAGTAAGCTTCTGATAGATATGTCAAACTGCAGATTTCTTACCTTATGAGTAACCCCAAGAGTCAAACTGGATCCGAAGATTTTTTTCAGTGATTACTTTGCGAATTGTGCTGCCTTGCCTTGACTCTGCCCTGCTCTGGAAATGATCCCAGAGCCACATAAAATAGCCACACCTGCACGTTGACGTAAATTCCATTCTCTCTGCATATTCCGTTGCAAAGCCGGAGCATGCTCCCTCATTTTGTACATTGTGTACAGTTTGCAAGAGACATGTCAGCACCTAAAACTAGAGGATTCAACCCATGCAAGGACTGCCATGAGCAGATGTCGATGAGGGACGCCCATCAGGTTTGTCTCTGGTATCTAGGTACCTCACACAAGTCAAAGTCATATGCCGACTGCGCCAAGATGAAACTGAAGTCCTTGTAAGATTGCAAGGCCAAGGTCTACGTCACTGAACAGTGCCGGAAAGTGCGTAAGGGCCAGACTTGCTGAAAGTTGTGGATGTGTTCTCACTCTCCAGGCTGTTCTCAAGAGAGAGGTTTTCTTCCCACTCCAAGTTGTCAGGTCAATCGAACTTGAAGAAAATACATAAGAAGACTAAACGTGACTCATCTTGTTGCCACCACTCTTTTCAAGCAAAGTTGCAGGGATGTCGGGGTGCATCCTGATCTAGGTCCTGGTCCCCCTCCGCACAGTCGATCCATCAACTCATCCCAATCCAGCCTGAATTCCTGGCTCCTTCAGCGATACCACAACAGGTCGAAGCCTTCAAGATGGCCGGACTTCATATATTAGGCACCCTACCGGCTTCCTGTGGCTCACCCATTGATCCAAGGAGGCGTGCAGTCGGACTAAAGCCAGCAGAACCGTCCCCTCTGCCAACTGTGCCTCTTGACCCTGTTGGGTGGCCTGCTGTAACTCTGGGACCAACACCTGTCCCAACTTCTCATCCTACTCCTCGCTGGTTACCTGCATATCGATGCCAGAGGAAGAACCAATTGTCTTTTTGGACTCAGAAGCGAATCCACAACAGCCGTAACTGGTGTTGGGTCCATTTCAACGTCAGACACAGCCCATACAGCCCATGCAGGCCTATTTGCACTCAGATGGGACATTGCAGCTACCAACACATTTTCTGACCCAGTACCCCGTGATGGGGACGATGATTCCCAACTTTATGAAGAGGAGAATTTATTTCTGGACCTTTATTTCTACCAGTGGGCTAGATACATCCCCTGACACTGCCCTAAGCCCTCCACCTACCCCTTCTATGGAGGAGTCAGCGTCTTTTGCCCAGGCCATCAAGAGGGCGGTGGAAGTCCTAGAACTCCAGCTGCCATCCGTGGAGATAAAAACTAATGTTCTCACAGAAGTCCTGAAGCCAGGGCAGACGTCTTCAGAGACGCTCCTCCTATTCAATGAAGCCCTTACAGATACTTTACTGGTTACTTGGCCCTCCCAGGTGGCACCAACCTGGTCGGGTCCAGGGAACCCATCTTTCCTCTTCCAGCATCCTACTCCTGAGAGTTTTGTGGTGCAAGTTTTCACAAGCAGGTTGAACCCTAACTCTTTCCCAACTGCACTCCCAGATAGGGAGTCCAAACGCATTGGAGGCCTTTGGCAAGAGAATGTTCTCATCTACTAGCATCTCTCTCAGATCATTCAACTCCAGTTGCCGTTTAGGACATTACTCATACGGGTTATGGGACATGGTGAGCGAGATATATCCAGTGGTCCCTACTTAGTTTTGCACCAGTTTGACTAATCAGATTGCAACTGGACACCACTGATTGCTTGGGTATGGCAGTCGGTACCAGCTTGGTGTTTTGCCGCCATGCCTGGATGATGTCCACACAATTTCCCAATGATGTCCAGGTGTCACTTATGGATATGCCATTTGATGGTACTTGTCTCTTCGGGGACAAATCTGATTGAGTCGTGGAGAGCTTCAAATAAAGCAGAGCCATTGTGCACTCCCTTTCAGTGTCCGTGTGACAGTTTCCCCAACAGTCCAGTCCTTTTTGAGGTTTCGAAAGAGGCATCCAGCAAAGGCAAGGCCTGCCTCTGCCCCAAATGACCTCCCAGTCCTTACGATATGAAGGTCAGTGATCCCGCCAACAGCGTCCAGACCTTCAGGGACAATGCATTACTAAGACTCTGGTTCACCCCCCAACCCTAATCCTAAACCCCTTTAGTTTGTCCTCAGTAGCACTTTGGAGGAAATATAAGTTATTAACCTCCACAGGTGACAAAGCAGTGTGGAGCAGTGGAAAGAGGTGTGGTGCAGCGGCCATGGTGCCTGACTCCAGACTACGGGGTTCACGGTTCGATCCCCGCTGTTGGCAGCAGGTTAGCCCAGCACCATGTGGCTCTGGGCTAATCTTCCCGGTGGCCCCCAACACCGGGACACCTCTCCGAAGGTAGCTGTGCGCTTTACAAATGCTGGTATTTCATTTCATTATTTCCTTTACAGGTGGGTGCTTCAAAGTGTCCAGAATGGATAGGCCCTACCTTTCATATCCACCGACTCACATGCCGCCTACACCACTGTGAGTTCCAGAGGACCTCATGTCCACCCTAAAATGGAAAGCCCAAGCTATATTGCCCATGGGAGGGTGCTGGCATCAAAAAGTAGGGACTGGATACTCCTGTTATTTTCTTGTACAGAAGAAAGAGAGAGGACTCTGTTCTATTTTAGATTTTCACCCTCTGAACTTCTTCCTTTAAAAATGACAAGTTCAAGATGCTCACTCTTGCCCAAGATCTGTCTGCTCTGGATTCAGGTGACTGGATGGTGATAAAGGATTTGTAGGACACCTATTTTCACATTACCGTCCAGCAGTCCCACAGATGTTCCCTGCCGTTCAAAGTAGGCCACGAACATTTTCAGTTCTCCGTGCTCCCCTTCAGCCTTGCCAGAACCCCTCGGATGTTCAAGAAAGTGATGGTGGGGGTCGCTGCACATCTTCGGAGGTTAGGAATAACAGTTTGTGCCAGACCGCAACATCTGGTTGTGGTTTAGTTTTAATTCTGCCCTCCAAATCAACGAGCCCGGGACATTCAAGCTATGATACCGATGTTTCAATCTTGGGCCTGGATTTCAGTGAGATTGACTCTTAAATGTCTTGACCTCTTCCCAACCTGAAAAAGAATTCAAACAAAATTGGCAGTAGGGGATGAATGCGCAAACAGTGTGCAATTTCTCTCAATATTTCAGGCAAGCAAATGCTTAAAGGTAAGAGTACAACTACTGCCAACAGTTGTAAAAGCAGATAGATAAAGTCTACCCTTAAAGCACAATCATAGTTTCCAACCTGAGCAAAGCTAGCACAAATCAATGTACATATCAGTAACAAACTCTCTTCAGTAATGTCTCTTTTCTTCTCTTTATTATTGTTCCTTTTTAGGTTTTGACTGGCCATGCGCTTTGCGCATGTGCCAAAAAAACCTCTTGAGTTGTGTGTGTGGGTCGGGATACGCCCCCTCCTCCGATTGGCTAGCTCCATAAATGGAGGCTAGCCATTGGACGAGGGGCCTGTCCTTCAATGCCGGACCAGATTCGGGGGCGTTCCCGAGATTCTTTGGCTTTTGCCGACGTCACGCGACGTCAGCCAAAAGCCGGGAACGCCCCCGAATCTGTCCCGGCATTGAGCCGGCACCCGCCTTCCGATGCAGCATTTTCATTGTTACTATAAGCTTGTTTATTTTATACGTTTTAGCGTTGTGGACATTAAAAAGGACTGAAATGATGTACATATATGTGAATATCCGTTTTAGAGTTAGGTCCTTTGCTGGATGTGTTTTATTTCATGGGAGTAAAGTATACCGAATTCACGCTGGTTTCTCTTTATTTTAATGAGGCGAAAACAGACTAATTTGTGTGGTGATAAATGTCCCAGTGGCGAGCATGCTACTTTTTTTTATTTAATGACAGCCTCATTAGATGAAGTTATTTATTTAGAGCTTCCCATGTGTTACCTATTATAGGGCACCGACCCCCACTGTGAAACCACTAACTTTCCACTTTCCGACCAGAAAAGTGCACCCGGGATCACAGCATCGCCTAATTGTGCACTTCCCGCGGCAGCGAAAGGCCACGAGGCAGCAATATTGTGCTACTGAACACTGCCTGACCCGCTGGGCATTGACAAACATTGCATGCGTATTAACACGAGGAATAAAAAGGTCTGCTTACTACAGAACAAAGGGAATATTTCAAGTAGATAAACTTCCAAATAAGGTAGGAATCGTAAGTTGATAGTTAAAAAAAATGTTTATGCTGTCGCACTTTGAAACTTCCTGCTCACCTTTTAATAAAATTTCGTAACGAACATCAGGCAAACAAAGGAACCGAGAGTGGATTTTAAGGCGTGCAGATTCAGAGTCAGAGTGCAGATTCAGAGTCAGAGTGCAGATTCAGAGTCAGAGTGCAGATTCAGAGTGCAGATTCAGAGTCAGAGTGCAGATTCAGAGTCAGAGTGCAGATTCAGAGTCAGAGTGCAGATTCAGAGTCAGAGTGCAGATTCAGAGTGCAGATTCAGAGTCAGAGTGCAGATTCAGAGTCAGAGTGCAGATTCAGAGTGCGAGTGCAGAGTGCAGAGTGCGAGTGCAGAGTGCAGACTGATAGTGCAGACTGATAGTGCATACTGATAGTGCAGACTGAGAGTGCAGACTGAGAGTGCAGACTGAGAGTGCAGACTGAGAGTGCAGATTGAGAGTGCAGATTGAGAGTGCAGAGTGCAGATTGAGAGTGCAGAGTGCAGATTGAGAGTGCAGATTGAGAGTGCAGAGTGCAGATTGAGAGTGCAGAGTGCAGATTGAGAGTGCAGAGTGCAGATTGAGAGTGCAGATTGAGAGTGCAGATTGAGAGTGCAGAGTGCAGATTCAGAGTGCAGATTCAGAGTGCAGATTCAGAGTGCAGATTCAGAGTGTAGAGTGCAGATTCAGAGTGCAGATTCAGAGTGCAGATTCAGAGTGCAGATTCAGAGTGTAGAGTGCAGATTCAGAGTGTAGAGTGCAGATTCAGAGTGCAGATTCAGAGTGCAGATGCAGAGTGCAGATTCAGAGTGCAGAGTGCAGATTCAGAGTGCAGATTCAGAGTGTAGAGTGCAGATGCAGAGTGCAGATGCATAGTGCAGATGCAGAGTGCAGATGCAGAGTGCAGATTCAGAGTGCAGATTCAGAGTGCAGATTCAGAGTGTAGAGTGTAGATTCAGAGTGCAGATTCAGAGTGCAGATTGAGAGTGCAGAGTGCAGATTGAGAGTGCAGATTGAGAGTGCAGAGTGCAGATTGAGAGTGCAGATTGAGAGTGCAGATTGAGAGTGCAGAGTGCAGATTGAGAGTGCAGAGTGCAGATTGAGAGTGCAGAGTGCAGATTGAGAGTGCAGATTGAGAGTGCAGATTGAGAGTGCAGAGTGCAGATTGAGAGTGCAGAGTGCAGAGTGCAGATTGAGAGTGCAGATTGAGAGTGCAGATTGAGAGTGCAGATTGAGAGTGCAGAGTGCAGATTCAGAGTGCAGATTCAGAGTGCAGATTCAGAGTGTAGAGTGCAGATTCAGAGTGCAGATTCAGAGTGCAGATTCAGAGTGCAGAGTGCAGATTGAGAGTGCAGATTGAGAGTGCAGATTGAGAGTGCAGAGTGCAGATTCAGAGTGCAGATTCAGAGTGCAAATTCAGAGTGCAGATTCAGAGTGCAGATTCAGAGTGCAGATTCAGAGTGTAGAGTGCAGATTCAGAGTGTAGAGTGCAGATTCAGAGTGCAGATTCAGAGTGCAGATTCAGAGTGCAGAGTGCAGATGCAGAGTGCAGATGCAGAGTGCAGATTCAGAGTGCAGATGCAGAGTGCAGATTCAGAGTGCAGATTCAGAGTGTAGAGTGCAGATGCAGATGCAGAGTGCAGATGCAGAGTGCAGATGCAGAGTGCAGATGCAGAGTGCAGATTCAGAGTGCAGATTCAGAGTGCAGATTCAGAGTGCAGATTCAGAGTGTAGAGTGTAGATTCAGAGTGCAGATTCAGAGTGCAGATTGAGAGTGCAGAGTGCAGATTGAGAGTGCAGAGTGCAGATTGAGAGTGCAGATTGAGAGTGCAGAGTGCAGATTGAGAGTGCAGATTGAGAGTGCAGATTGAGAGTGCAGATTGAGAGTGCAGATTGAGAGTGCAGAGTGCAGATTGAGAGTGCAGAGTGCAGATTGAGAGTGCAGAGTGCAGATTGAGAGTGCAGATTGAGAGTGCAGATTGAGAGTGCAGATTGAGAGTGCAGATTGAGAGTGCAGAGTGCAGATTGAGAGTGCAGATTGAGAGTGCAGAGTGCAGATTGAGAGTGCAGAGTGCAGATTGAGAGTGCAGATTGAGAGTGCAGAGTGCAGATTCAGAGTGCAGATTCAGAGTGCAGATTCAGAGTGCAGATTCAGAGTGTAGAGTGCAGATTCAGAGTGCAGATTGAGAGTGCAGAGTGCAGATTGAGAGTGCAGATTGAGAGTGCAGAGTGCAGATTGAGAGTGCAGATTGAGAGTGCAGATTGAGAGTGCAGAGTGCAGATTCAGAGTGCAGATTCAGAGTGCAGATTCAGAGTGCAGATTCAGAGTGTAGAGTGCAGATTCAGAGTGCAGATTCAGAGTGCAGATTCAGAGTGCAGATTCAGAGTGCAGATTCAGAGTGCAGATTCAGAGTGCAGATGCTGAGTGCAGATGCAGAGTGCAGATGCAGAGTGCAGATTCAGAGTGCAGAGTGCAGATTCAGAGTGCAGATTCAGAGTGTAGAGTGCAGATTCAGAGTGCAGATTCAGAGTGTAGAGTGCAGATTCAGAGTGCAGATTCAGAGTGCAGATTCAGAGTGCAGATTCAGAGTGTAGAGTGCAGATTCAGAGTGCAGATTCAGAGTGTAGAGTGCAGATTCAGAGTGCAGATTCAGAGTGCAGATTCAGAGTGCAGATTCAGAGTGCAGATTCAGAGTGCAGATTCAGAGTGCAGATTCAGAGTGCAGATTCAGAGTGCAGAGTGCAGATTCAGAGTGCAGAGTGCAGATTCAGAGTGCAGATTCAGAGTGCAGAGTGAAGATTCAGAGTGAAGATTCAGAGTGGAGATTCAGAGTGGAGATTCAGAGTGCAGATTCAGAGTGCAGATTCAGAGTGCAGATTCAGAGTGCAGATTCAGAGTGCAGAGTGCAGATTCAGAGTGCAGAGTGCAGATTCAGAGTGCAGATTCAGAGTGCAGATTCAGAGTGCAGAGTGCAGATGCAGAGTGCAGATGCAGAGTGCAGATTCAGAGTGCAGATGTAGAGTGCAGATTCAGAGTGGAGATTCAGAGTGGAGATTCAGAGTGGAGATTCAGAGTGCAGATTCAGAGTGCAGAGTGCAGATTCAAAGTGCAGATTCAGAGTGCAGATTCAGAGTGCAGATTCAGAGTGCAGATTCAGAGTGCAGATTCAGAGTGCAGATGCAGAGTGCAGATGCAGATTCAGAGTGCAGATTCAGAGTGCAGAGTGGAGATTCAGAGTGGAGATTCAGAGTGCAGATTCAGAGTGCAGAGTGGAGATTCAGAGTGCAGATTCAGAGTGCAGATTCAGAGGGCAGATTCAGAGGGCAGATTCAGAGTGCAGAGTGCAGATTCAGAGTGCAGATTCAGAGTGCAGATTCAGAGTGCAGAGTGGAGATTCAGAGTGCAGATTCAGAGTGCAGAGTGGAGATTCAGAGTGCAGAGTGGAGATGCAGAGTGGAGATTCAGAGTGCAGATTCAGAGTGCAGAGTGCAGATTCAGAGTGCAGAGTGCAGATGCAGAGTGCAGATTCAGAGTGCAGAGTGCAGATTCAGAGTGCAGAGTGCAGATTCAGAGTGCAGAGTGCAGATTCAGAGTGCAGAGTGCAGAGTGCAGATTCAGAGTGCAGATTCAGAGTGCAGATTCAGAGTGCAGATTCAGAGTGCAGATTCAGAGTGCAGAGTGCAGATTCAGAGTGCAGAGTGCAGATTCAGAGTGTAGAGTGCAGATTCAGAGTGTAGAGTGCAGATTCAGAGTGTAGAGTGCAGATGCAGAGTGCAGATGCAGAGTGCAGATGCAGAGTGCAGATGCAGAGTGCAGATGCAGAGTGCAGATTCAGAGTGGAGATTCAGAGTGCAGATTCAGAGTGGAGATTCAGAGTGCAGAGTGGAGATTCAGAGTGCAGATTCAG
Source organism: Lissotriton helveticus (assembly GCF_964261635.1). Classification (NCBI taxonomy): domain Eukaryota; kingdom Metazoa; phylum Chordata; class Amphibia; order Caudata; family Salamandridae; genus Lissotriton; species Lissotriton helveticus. The sequence continues at coordinate 1,154,721,844 of NC_136072.1, read as the reverse complement.
AGTGCAGAGTGGAGATTCAGAGTGCAGAGTGGAGATTCAGAGTGCAGAGTGGAGATTCAGAGTGCAGAGTGGAGATTCAGAGTGCAGAGTGGAGATTCAGAGTGGAGATTCAGAGTGGAGATTCAGAGTGCAGAGTGGAGATTCAGAGTGCAGATTCAGAGTGCAGAGTGGAGATTCAGAGTGCAGAGTGGAGATTCAGAGTGCAGATTCAGAGTGCAGAGTGCAGATTCAGAGTGCAGATTCAGAGTGCAGATTCAGAGTGCAGAGTGCAGAGTGCAGATTCAGAGTGCAGATTCAGAGTGCAGATTCAGAGTGCAGATTCAGAGTGCAGATTCAGAGTGCAGATTCAGAGTGCAGAGTGCAGATTCAGAGTGCAGAGTGCAGATTCAGATTCAGAGTGCAGATTCAGAGTGCAGAGTGCAGATTCAGAGTGCAGATTCAGAGTGCAGATTCAGAGTGCAGATTCAAGATTCAGAGTGCAGATTCAGAGTGCAGATTCAGAGTGCAGAGTGCAGATTCAGAGTGCAGATTCAGAGTGCAGAGTGGAGATTCAGAGTGCAGATTCAGAGTGCAGAGTGGAGATTCAGAGTGCAGATTCAGAGTGGAGAGTGGAGATTCAGAGTGCAGATTCAGAGTGCAGATTCAGAGTGCAGATTCAGAGTGCAGAGTGGAGATTCAGAGTGCAGATTGAGAGTGCAGAGTGGAGATTCAGAGTGCAGATTCAGAGTGCAGAGTGGAGATTCAGAGTTCAGAGTGCAGAGTGGAGATTCAGAGTGCAGATTCAAGATTCAGAGTGCAGATTCAGAGTGCAGAGTGCAGATTCAGAGTGCAAAGTGCAGATTCAGAGTGCAGAGTGCAGATTCAGAGTGCAGATTCAAGATTCAGAGTGCAGATTCAAGATTCAGAGTGCAGATTCAGAGTGCAGAGTGCAGATTCAGAGTGCAGAGTGCAGATTCAGAGTGCAGAGTGCAGATTCAGAGTGCAGAGTGCAGATTCAGAGTGCAGATTCAGAGTGCAGATTCAGCCCTGTGTGTGGTGAGGAGGGCCCCTCAGTGTTTCACATGCTTCTACGGAGGTTTAGGGACCTTGTTGCTTCACTGCTGATTGGGCTCTGAGACGACCATCCTGCCTAGTTACCTGTTGTGAATGGGTATAAACAATAAACGTCCGATTATGGTGCCGGTTGGACCTATCCCCCCCTCAAGAACACAAAGAACCTACTGACATTTTCTACCTGAAATAGACCATCTAATTTGGAAAGACCACCCTGTGTCCTTCCTGATTTTATTTTCACCCAGTCACTAATCTCAAACTTATACTCCTTTCTCTCCATGCTCACATTTGTCCCCTTGCCTCCTACACCATTTCAACCTTTCAGCCATGCATGGACCAATTTAGTACCAGGTAAGCATCACACATCTATTGAAATGGGGGTCGCAGTGTGTAGGGCTTGCAGTGTGTGGGGGGGGGGGTCGCAGTGTGTGGGGGGCTCTGTGTGGGTGTGTGTGGAGGGCTCCGTGTGGGTGTGTGTGTGGGGGGGCTTTGTGTGGCTGTGTGTGTGGTGGGCTCTGTGTGGGTGTGTGTGTGGGGGGCTCTGTGTGTGTGTGTGGGGGGGCTCTGTGTGTGTGGGGGGGCTCTCTGTGGGTGTTTGTGGGTGTCATTTGCGAGAGATAAAGCTAGTTGCATTGTAAATGACAATGCCATTTATTTATGTTTTAAAAAAACACATAAATAAAAATAATGTCAAGAGCAATGCCAATAGCTCTAACTTTAACAAAGGCAAAACCATTGCATTGTAAATGCTTGTTCATGGTTTCTTCTGGGTAAAAACAGATCTCATTCTGCCCATCTGGTCTTCATTTTTTATGTGAAGTGACGACCTCACTTTCGAAGAACTTGACCAAGTCTGGGCGTATGGCTCTTGGAGTGACCATTGAATTGATCTTTCACTTAAAAAAATATACATATCCTTGCCCTGATGAAGTCTTTTAGAATATAAGCCTGACGAAACACGTGTTGGCAAGACCTTTTTATTACCTTTTGGCTGAGGAAATTTCAAACTAAGAACTGTGGCAAGAATTTTCTTTGGTACCCTGTGGTTGAAAAGAAATGAGATCTGTTCTTACCCAGAAGAAACCATGAAAAAGGAACAATAATAAAGAGAAGAAAAGAAACTCGACATTACTGAAGAGAGTTTGTTACTGATATGTACATTGGTTTGTGCTAGCTTTGCTCAGGTTGGAAACTATGATTGCTCTTCCCAAACTGCATCCTGCTTGCGGAGAATGCCTTGTGGCACACGAGTCCTTTGCAGTGAGATCTGGGATCACCAAGGGAACCAGTCAGATTCCATCCAGGTGTCGTAGGAGATCTGCAGTGGTGGCTGCTATTATGCAATTCGACCACAAGCAGACCCCTCTCCCTTCCCCACTCAGAGCTGATGGTCATGAGAGATACATCGCTGTTGGGTTGGGGAGGCCACCTGGCAGAGGTGGCGATCAGAGGACTCTGGTCTCCGTCAGATACCCGGCTTCACATCAATTTGCTGGAAATGCAGACGGGTTTGCTTGGCTCTAAAAGCCTTCCGCCTGTCCATCAAGGGTGAACTGGTGCAGGTCTTCATCTGTGTCTCCTCTAAGATGCCCACTTTGGCGCCCACCACACCCTCTCTTCATGCCGCACACAAAAAGGATGACGCTGCACACACAGGAGAACCTTAACACAGATACACCCTGCAGTGACTGACTGACCATTAACCTTAGTAGGTTAATTCCCAGGGCCCGGCCTCATCAAAGGCTTTATGGCTCAGGCAGCCTCGCTAATGCCTTCACAAAGGCAGCCCCCTGCTAGCATCTGTAAAGATGACGGTGCTGCAGAGCCCTGCTGGACGTATGACGCCTCTGGCAGTGCAGCTCCTGCCTCCCATGGAAGCAAACGCAGCCAAAGCAATTCAAATTTACTGAAAGGATGAGCCCTGCCTGTGTAAACAAGCAACGCTTTTTTAATCAACTAACTGAAAGGCTCTGCATTCCAAACATTTTCTGTGAATTTTTCAGAGGAATTACTCATTAGTTTATTAAAAGAGGAGTTGTTGCTTATTTACTGTTACTCTGAACTGGTTGTTTTACCCTTTATAGTCCTAACATTGTGAGGAGTACTTTGACACGAAGTGCAGTAGGTGAGAAAAAAAACACAAATATAAAATGCTAGTTTTCCTTAATAGAGCCCCAAACACATTTCCTCTACTGAAAGAATAGATGCTTCAGAAAGGGAGTGTCCAGTGATTCATTTTTAGGACATTCTTTAGTACTTTGTTTAGTGAGCCATGTAGGCACGGACTGGAAATTAGGTTTTTTTTGTTGCACAAAACAAGAATTATATAAAACCCTGCCTGCCGCAATCGAATCGCTGCCAAAGGCTTGGATCAGGTTTGAAATGCTTTTTGGGCGATTCAGCCACGGGGTTTGCCATCTCTGTTCTTTTGAGGTCAGGAGAGTGCAGTTAGGGGAATATTGTGCAGTAAAACTGACCTCCAAGGCCATTACCACATATCATTCCCCGTTACTAATCGGGAAAATCTGAAGGGAACTGTGTTAACCTTATTTTCATAGGAGGCCGACGATGGTGACAAGAGGGGGAGCTTGGTGAGCCCAATATGAATGAGGCTTGTAATGCCATTGTGGTTTGTGTTATTAAATGTTTCCATTTAAACAAACCTAAAAAACAATTTATGCCCAAAAGCCCATATTTATTGCTATTTTCAAGTGTGCTAAATACTGAATGCATATGGTTAGTTTATACAGAATTATGAGCTGTGCCATTTTTGGACTATGAACTCATTTTTTCGGACAAGTGCTTCATATATATGAATCAATATATATATATATATATATATATATATATATATATATATATATATATATATATATATATATATATATATATGTGTGTATATATAGATTTGTGCCTGCCTTCTTGAGAAACTCCATGCTGTGGGGATTACAATAATAAATAAAGCACATAAGTGAAGACAAACACAAGTTCGTCCCGTTTTTCTCCCAGCTGGGGGATTTGGTTGTGGATGTATATATACACATATATGCATAATTGAGCTTGACACAGAGCCATTAAACCACAGTTTGCTCAAATCGAGGGTTTAATTGTACAACTGGAGCTTCGTTAAAAGCACCAGAGGTCTTACGCGCTTCTCTCTTGCTTATTGTTCTTAAATATAAAACTTTGCTGGTTGTCTTCAATTACCTGCGTCCGATACCTACTTCTTTCCTCTCCCATCCAACACCTCTCCCACGTGGTAGCTCGCTTAGCATAATTACAACATATTCTTTATTCTGCACATGGACAATACATGTGTACACTCTAATATACTGTCAAGGCAGATAGAGAAAAATAATCAGGGGGAGCATTGGTCCTCATGGTCAAAACTGCTGCCGTGTGGTTCTGCAACCACCAGGGTGGGGTGAGGTCGTGGATTCTGTGCCAGGAGGCTTTAGACCTCTGGAACTGGCTGAGTCGTCAGGGCAGTCTCCTGGTTGTACACCACCTGGCAGGATCTTTAAATGCCAGGGTAGATGAACTGAGTCACATGCCTAGTAGATCACAAATGGCCATTTCACTCAGAGCTAGCGCAGGGCATCTTCCAACAATGGGAAAACCCTGGCTCAATCTTTTTTCTCCACTGCTGAGGACAAGCAGTGTCCAAGATTTTGCGTCTTGGAGTTCCTAAGTCTACTCTCCCTTGGAGAAGATTTTTGCTTAGAGAGAAGCTGTGCCCTTATGTTGAATGTGTCATTAATGGTAAGTGCACCACATACCTCGTTGACATAGGTGCCACTCGCTCCTCCCTTAAAGCCTCTAAATTCCCATGTTTGCCTTTCCTGGGCTTGTCCAAACAAAGTCACCCATCACATCACGAATCCCATGCCCATCTCTGTAGAACCTATTAGCAACAAACTCTCCATTTTGTTCAGCCTCATTTCCTCAACAAACTCGCTGAGTGGGATAACTTTTTTAACCCTAGTTGCACAGTGTTTTACACCACAGATGGAGCATTGTGTTGTAAATAGTTTTATTTATTTTATTTTAGAATTTTTTTATTTTCATCAAAAAGGGCACATATATACAACAATAAAAAAAAAAAATCAGCTGAAGGTTTTAAATTTACACATTAGGCGAGGACACACATACAGCAGAAATTATTACAAAGGGGATACAACATAGTTTCATACGAGACTGTCAGTAATTAAATTATTCCATCCAGAGTCAATGGTCTCCACAGTGCGTCTAACTTGACTAAGGAACGGACCCCCCTTGCCTTAGCCAAGGCTGCTTCTGGTCCATACGTATCTCTAATAATAGACCACCAATCCTCGACCAAGGGCGGTACTTTAGAGACCCACACCCGAGGGACGGCCAATCTGGCATCCGCCATCAGAATTGGAAAAAGACGGGCACCTGCCGGGTTATCTTCCTTATGATTTTTATTCGGTTTTCAACAAATAAACCATTGACAGCCTTAATTTCCACCAGGATTACCGGGTTAGGTATTTACCATTTGACCAGATCTTGTTCTCTCGATCCCCCTCTCACCCTCTTCCTTCCTCTTCCCGCTCCAGTTGGAGTGTCCTGAATGTGCCTCAGAAACTGGAAAGTCAAGTGCTTGCATTGTTATGTGAGGGCTAATAGTGTGTTGAGGGAGCCAACCTAGTTGTCATGGTTCGGGATTTTATTTAATTGATTTCACAGGTACCCACCACTTTAAGGTCCACTGGAGGTAAAGATGTGGTTTTCATTTCCTTGTTGGAGGTGGTGTAGGTAGATCCACCAAAGTTACAGAGAATACCCCAAAACTCTTTACATACTGAGGCGGAGGAGGGAATCCGCCCTTTAATAGCTGACTTGATTAAGTAAGAGGTCCTGTGAGGATTGTGGTTTATTATATGGTGTGATTGTGCGACATTACCGTGTAATATACTCACAAAACCATCTTGGGTCCCGACAGAGAGGTTTGTAAAAACTCTAGCTTAACCCTGGGTAGCTGGCGCTTTGAACAGTGAGGCTTAAACAAAGAAACTAGTTTAAAGAATTTAGAAGCATCAAACAACAAAATAATAGAGTCATAAAAGACTAAAGAAATCCAACATCAATTTATAAAATTAGATTATAATTTTATGAGTTTTTAGACACCAAAATGACCAATATCCACCAGAAGGTTCTGGAGATAGAGATGTTTATGTAAACGTAAATCTTAGCTTTTTAGTCAAAAGTGTTAACAAGCATTGGTAACCGTAGAGTTTGTAAAATCTTGAAAAGTTTGAAAGAGTTGTGTTTGGCTACTCTCGTCCAAGTTGGGCGACCAATTCCAACAGGGAGAAGGAAGGAGAAGGTCGGGGGGAAAATAAGGAGTATTTGTTCAGTTACCTTATCGCCAATGCAGCCTCAAGGCTAGTTCCACACTTTACAAAAGGACCACAATAGACTTCGATGAAGTGGCTGTGGTCCTAATGCTGGAAGATGCCCTGGGTTCTTTGTGGTTCACGGGGTCTTCCTGGAGTTATTCCTCGGTCCACAGGTAAGGTGGGGCAGCTTTGGCCACAGGATTTGAGGTCCCTCGAAGTCCTCGTTTCCAGACACAGTTTGTCCAGCTATATCCTTTGGTGAGGGTTAGTGTCTGTCTTTGGCAACCAAGCCACACTATGGCAACTCTCCCAAGTCCAGCGGACAAGGGTACAACTTTTGAGTCCAGGGTGGAGGTCTTCTTGGCTGTATGTCGGCGGTCAGCGGTGAATCCTTGCGAGTGGCTTCTGAGTGGCCCGGGCGTTCGACTTCAGCTTTTATGGGATTGGTGCTGGAACAGGGGGTCATCTGACTGACTCTTTGGGACACAACTTCAGTCAGGGACTCAGGAGAAACTTTTCCTCAAGGCATGCACCACAGGCACAGTCCTGTCTTTCCTAGCCCAAGGAACAGCAGGTCCAGTACAGCGGTTGGTGCTGCCTCTCTTTTGTGGCCGACCTGCTTCGGTCCTGTCTACGGTCCCCTCTCCAGTCCAGATATGAGCTGAGGTTCAGAGTGCTAGGGGTGCCATATTTATGCCCATACAGTGCTCTGGGGGGTTTATGCGGTCACTAGCTAATGGGCTACCAGAGTCTCTATAGTCCTATGATAATTTACGGCTTTGTGTGGCATCTAGCAATCTCAGAGTGCACTAATCTGCCCACTCTCAAGATGTCCGAACAATTCCTTGGATATCAGGAGCTTGGTAGTCCACCTGAGAAGTGTGGCTACCTGTGGGCTACACGCCCACGGAAAAAAACAGGTGGGAAACTGGTTTCCCCTTTCTGTTCTAGCTGCCAGTCCATCAATCTAAACAAAGGGGCAGCCCTACACCAGTGAAGTTCACCTTTTGGGCCAACACCCTGTTTGGCTTTCTGCAAGGGTAACACCTCCTTCTGTGGCAGGCCTCTATCTTTCCTGAGCCTGGGAGTCATTCACAGACAAAAGGTTGTCTGGTGGCCATAAACTGTGGAAGGCCACCGGATAAACTGGACAACAGTAGTGGTGAGTAGGCAGTGGCAGTGTCTACAGCCACTGTGCTCGGCGCTGGTGCATTTTAAACGAGTTTTTACTTTGCTGCTGAAATTGCATATTTGCACAGGGGCTTTTACGGGATAGCGACTGTGGCTTCCCTTTTAAATTACTGTGCTAAGACTTGCTGGCTTACCTGACTGAACCCGACGCCGGGGGCTGATCTCTTTTTTCCTCCTTCCCGCCCCGGTCCGACGCGGTGACTAGCACCGTTGCGCGGAGGGCGAGGAAGGTTGAGATTGCCACTTCCGGTGCGCGGTGGGGCCGGTTAGCGGTCTAGTGCTCCTGAGGCACTCACGCTGTGGGGCATAAAAGGCGGATGCCGTTCCGGCAGCGCAGCGGACGAGCACAGTGGGCCAGTTAAGTTGCGCTTAAGTCAAGCCGTCTGCGCCCATCCGCGATCGCACGCGGGCCAGGGCCGGACCCAATGCCCCACGGGGGGGCCACTTACAGTGGAGCAGAAGGGAGCTGATGGCTCTCTGCAGTACCACCACCAGTTCATGTTTACACAGTATGAGAGTGGAGGAGAATACGGGCTGCGAGTACTGCCACTTTTCCTACAACTTGGACAGGGATGTGGGCCGTAAGCACCACAACCTGGCCTGTGGTCTGCTAAATGTACGCTCCCTGCGGAAACACAAGTTGGATCTCTATGATCTACTCACTGAGAAGCAGTGGGATCTTGTGTTTCTCACAGAGACTTGGTTAGACGAGTGCTCTACCTCTGACGCTCTGGAGGCGTTACCAGAAGGCTACACAATGCTTAGGCAGGACAGACCTATCGGAAGAGGAGGGGGCATTGCTATTGTATCCAAGCAACGCCTACGGTGCCACCTAGACCACTCCCCCATCCTGGACAGCGAGGCGGGTAGCTTTACCATTAAGGTAAATGACGGCTACACGTTGAGGGGTCTTTTGATCTACAGACCCCCTGGCCCCATGGCCAGGTTTGGGGAGAGTCTGGTAGAAGGCAATATTGAGGCTGCGCTGCGTAGGGACAAGTGTTTGGTATTGGGGGACCTCAACATACACCTAGAGGACCCCACGGACAAAGCAGCCATGCATTTCCGCCAGGCATTGGGGGCATTTCAGTTGAATCAGATAGTATGTGGCCCCACTCACCAGCTGGGCCACTTGCTAGACCCCATATTCGTCAACTGGGGGGAAGTAGACGCTCTGACTCCCATTCCCATTCCCTGGTCGGATCATCACCTGGTACCTTTCTCCATACGCATCCCGGGGGTTAGATTACCAGAGCCAGCACCACTGTACCACCTTAAGCGGAAATGGGCCACTTTCTCCCAGGCTAAGTTTAGTGCGGCACTTACCAGAGGGGGGAGCCCAGGGGGGGATGATGCGAATACAGCTAATACCAACCTCTGTAAACGCATCACCGAGGCACTTGACTGCACGGCCCCACTCTCCCTTGCAAAATTGGGTGGCCGCACTAAAAAAACAGCCCCATGGTACAGTGATGAGCTTCGAGTTGCTAAAGCAGCACTGAAGCGGCTAAAAGGCAGTGGCGAGGGGCTTTCGCCACAGATGTCAAGGTGATTTATCTAACTGAGAGGCGTGCCTATCATGGGCTAATTAGGAAGTCTAAGGTGGCACACTATGCCACTAGGATTATGGAAGCTGGGAACTCCACGAAGGAACTGTTTTTGCTATATAAAACTCTTTCGGGCGGGATGCCCTCCACTGCTCCAGATGATTGTTCAGTGGAATCCTGTAATAGGATTGCGGACTTCTTTTCCGAAAAAGTAGCGAAAATTTAGCCATCCTACCATAGGATCGGAGTTTGTGGAAACCCCGAGGGAGTGGGGGGATAGACACATCTTGACCAACTTTGTCACCCCATCCCGGGAGACTCTCTTGAAGATCTGTAGGTCTGTTAAGTCAGGCTCCCCGCGGGACCCCACCACGCCTAAATGGCTAACTGACAGCTTGCCAGTGCTGGAACCATACATCAGACATCTTTTGGACGTTTCCTTCAGGACCAAGACTGTGCCCAGAGATTGGAAACAGGCGGTGGTGCTACCTCTTCAAAAGAAGCCTAACATCAGCTTCGAAAAATTGGAGAACCTCCGGCCAATCTCCCTCCTACCATACCTAGCTAAAGTGGTGGAGAAAACGGTAAACATACAACTGATGGATTTCGTGGAAGAGGCTGCCCTCCTGCACGAGACCCAGTTTGGTTTCCGTCCCCGCCACTCGACTGAATCAGCGCTTCTGATGGCAGTAGAGACCTTACGTCAGGGGGTGGATGAGGGCCCGACTATGGCTCTCATCCTACTGGATCTAAGTGCAGCATTCGACATTGTAGCTCATACCACCTTGCTACAGTGTCTGAATAATGGTGGGATATCAGGAGCTGCACTTGAATCGATCCAGTCCTTCCTGACAGGGAGAGGCTTTCAGGTTCGCCGGGGAGATAGTTACTCTAGGGAGATTGGCCTGGGCCAGGGCGTGCCTCAGGGCTCGTCCCTGAGCCCAACCCTATTTAATCTCTATGTCTCCCCGGTGGCCCCCATCGCTGAAAGCCTTGGTCTGCACATAGTGTCCTATGCCGATGACACGCAGTTGGTCATCTCCCTATCGCGCACGCCCGGTCTTGCGGTGGACAGATTCAGGGCCTGCATGCAGGAACTGGCTACCTGGATGTCCACCAATTGTCTTAAGCTAAATGGCAGCAAGACTGAGGTGCTCGTGGTGGGGGGGAGCCCATCTGTCTGGTCATCGGCATGGTGGCCATCATGTCTAGGGGAGGTCCCTATACCCTGTCAAGAAGCCAGGAACCTGGGAGTGTGGCTCGACGCAGACCTGTCTTTTGGACCCCAGATAGGCCGTGTGGTGGGGGTTTGCTTCAGCGTCCTAAAAAGCCTGCGGGAGGTATTAGATCTTCTCCCTACGTCAGCCCGCAGGACGCTGGTGCATGCCCTTGTCACATCACGCCTGGATTATGGCAATCTGCTGTATCTGGGAGCCACCAGTAAGGTGATTAACTGCCTCCAGGTGCTGCAGAATGCAGCGGCTCGCCTGATTCTGAAATTCCCCAAGAGATCAGCATCCAAGGCGGCCCTTCACTGGCTCCCAGTAAGGAGCAGGGTCGAATTTAAGGCCCTTTGCACATGCCACCGCATCCTGGGTGGTAAGGCACCAGCTCCCCTTCAGGGTTTGATCACCCGGTACGCGCCTGCGCGTGCTTTGCGATCCTCCTGTGTAGGGCTACTAAAAGTCCCCAGGATAAAAAAGGCACGCATGGGAGGTAGGTCTTCAGATACCTGGCCGCGAAAAGCTGGAACGCCTTGCCACTGGACCTCCGCCTGGAGCCATCTGAACTCGGCTACAGGAAGAAATTAAAAACCCACCTTTACACACAGTAAGCCGAGCTGACCTTGCGGTATGACTCTGCTGACCCCACTCGCCACAGCGCGGGGACACGCCATCTGTGCGTAACCAGGCGCTTTATAAATTTCCCTTAATAATAATAATAATAATAATAACAGACTGTCAAACTTCTAAAAGTTGTCTATCCTTAAAAGTGGCAGTAAATTCAATTCTGGAATCAACTAGGGGTTAATGCCATATTTACTTTGATACCCTGAAGTACCTATTTTAGTAATCCCATTCTGAAGTTAGCAGGACTGAGATGTAATTCTGTAACTCTGTTATGTTATGTTATGTTATGTTATTCGTGATTTGTATAGCGCACGGGCACCCAAAGGTTTCATGGCGCTAGAGAAGGTGAGAGAAAGTGAGCAGTATCCTAACCGTGTGCTTGTTTGAACAACCAGGTCTTCAGTGCACCCCTAAAATCCATTAGATTGGTGAAACGCCGAAGTGATAAGGGAAGTGAGTTCCAGATCTTTGGGGCCAAATACGCAAATCGGCATCCGCCGAGGCGTTTCTTTTTAAAAAGGGGCATGGTGAGGAGGGACAAGTGGGCAGAGCGGAGATTACGAGTCTGTTCGTGTTTGTTTATGAGATGGTTTATAAACTTGGGGCTTTTTCCATGAAGGGCCTTAAAAGTCAGGCAGCCTACCTTGAAGGTTACCCGTTGGGCTATAGGTAGCCAATGAAGGGTGGCCAGCAGTGGTTTCGCCGAGCTCCTGCCATTGCATTTAAATATTAGTCTGCCCGCTTGGTTTTGCTCAATCTGCAAGCGATTGGAAAGAGCCAAGGGGATGCCCAGATAGATGGAGTTAGAGAAATCTAGGCGGGAGAGGACCAAGGCAATTACCACTTGGATGAGGGCGGAATGCGTGAGCAGATGAGCGATTTTCTTAATCTTCCGTAGCTGGAAAAAGAAGGAGGAGATCACAGTTCCCACCTGATTATGTAATGAGAGATCGGTGTTAAGGGTGATCCCGAGACTTTTTACCGATGGAGAGGGAGACGGGGGAGATCCCATTGAGGGCGGCCAAAAATGAGGGTCCCAGCTGATTGCACTTTTACCCGGGAGTACCAGCTCGGTCTTTCCGGGGTTGAGTTTTAGATGGTTCGTCTCCATCCACCCTTGAATGTGTAACATAGTGGCATGAAATTTCTCAACGGCGTATGTGGTGTTTAGTGGAAATATAAGCTGCAGGTCGTCCACATAGTTGTATATCGTAACCTTCCTGTGTTTTTAGAGAGTGCAGCAGCGGTTTGAGGTACAGATTGAACAGGAGGGGGGACAATGAGGAGCCCTGCGGGACGCCGCAGATGGTGGGGAGTTTGGGCGCCGTAAAGTCCTCAAGTTTGACAGCCTGAAATCGGTCATTCAGAAAGGACTTGACCCAGCTGAGAGCCGTGCCTCGCAGGCCGGCCTGTTCGACACGGTGTGATAAGATAGTGTGATCCACCGTGTCGAACGCTGCCGATAAGTCCAGAAGTACCAAGGCCTGATGGATGCCCTTGTCGGCATTAGACCTCATTGTGTCCAGGACCGCTGAGATCACCGACTCGGTAGAGTGCGCCTGGCGAAAGCCGGCCTGGTTGGGCTCTAGAAAGTCGGATGTCTCTATGAAGCTCGAGATGCAACTAACCACGTGGGCTTCTAAGATCTTTGCACCGAAAGGGAGGAGTGATATGGGTCGGTAGTTTGCTAGGTTAGAAGGGTCGGCTCCGGGTTTTTTAATTAATGGGACCAGCGTGGCGTTTTTGAACGAGTTAGGGACTATTCCCTGTGATAGGGACTCGTTCAGAAGGGGAAGTATTCCTTGAGGTAATGTCGAATAAACTTCCTTCAGTATGCGTGGGGGGCAAGGGTCGTTAGGGGACCCGGACGTGACTCGGTTCATTAATTCTGCTAGTCGCGGTTGTTCTATAGGAGGGATAGCCTCGAGTTTGTTGGGGTTTCTACAGGTGTCCACTCTTTCCGCAGTTGTCGGGCTGGGCTGGATACTGTTTTTTATAATGGCAATCTTATCCTTAAAGAAGCCATTAAGCTGATTGCACATCATTTGAGTGGGGACTTGAGAGGGGGAAGTTCTAACATCATTACAGAGGTCGTTTACGATCCTAAAGATTTCTCTCGCTTTATTTTGAGCATTAGAGATTTTTTCGGAGAAAAAGACAGCCGTAGCAGATAAGATAGAGTTTTTGTACTTCCTGCGGGCATCTATATATAATGATCTGTCTTCATCAGAGTACCCATGTCTCCATTTTCTCTCCAGTTGGCGCAGTTCTAATTTTTGTTTTTTTAGGTCTGCGGTGAACCATCTATGTGCATCCATGCGACGAGCGCGTGAGAACTTTGTTAAAGGAACGTGCTCGTTGCTGGCAGCCACGAGCCCTTCGGTGAGATCTTTGTCCATAAGGTTAATGTCTGGGGAAGAAGCTGGGCAAGAGTTGGCCAGAGTAGACAAGAAAGCTTGTTTATTTAATGAGCCCCATTTCCTTGCTAGCCCTCCCGCAGACGCGGGAGCCTTTAAATGGCCGTGAAAGGTGATGGTAAATTGCAGTTGATGGTGATCCGACCAAATGCAGGGTGTTATCGTCGGGGTAGATAGTGGGACATTATGAGACCATATCTGATCCAGAATATGTCCCCTCTCATGGGTAGGGGTCAGAACTGATTGAGAGAAGTTAATGTGGGAGAGAAGCTCAAAAAGTTCTGTAGCCTGGGGTCCTGCTTCCGGGTCATTATACCAGTAATTTAAGTCCCCAATCAACATGACTTTATCATAATTGACGATTAGGCTGGCCATTTGCTCTGACAGCGAGGCCGGGAATGTAGGCATAGTTTTAGGTGGGCGATAAATCAATACCAGTACCATTGTTCCTTTGTCTGAGTCGGATTTAATTACCAGATTTTCCGTGTCTGGTAGATCCAAAGGGGGTAGAGTGGTGAAAGTATGATTTTTGTGAATAATTACGGCGACACCTCCCCCAGGTTTTCCTGGTTCTCTGTTTGTCAGCAGAATATAGTAGTCTGCCGGTAGAGCTGTGAGAATGTCTGGTAAGGAGTCCGCCGTGAGCCAGGTTTCAGATAGAAATAGCATATCTGGTCTGTCGGAATTAAGTAGTAGGAAGATGTCTAGCTGGTGTTTTACCAGAGATCTGGTATTAAGATATAGACAGCGGAGGGTCAAGGCGTTTGTGCTTGGGGTTGAGTTTGTGGAGGTAGGGCTTTGAGGAGTGGAAGAGGTGTTATCCTCCGTTAAGTGGAGCGGATAGATGTTATTAGCCTTTAGGCAGGTAAGTGTGGTGGGATCAAGGTAGGGGGTGCCAGAGTGTTGCAGAGAGAAGTGTTCAGTAGAAGTGTATCTGTAGATTTCTCCATTCTGCCCAGTCCCTGGGCCCGGCCAGGCGCGGACGGGCGCAGACGGGCTTGCCTTAGACGCGCCTTCGGCGCGCAGATGGCGCGCCCGCTGCGCTCGTCCGCTGCGCGTTCTTGCGAGGCACATGACTAAGAAGAGAGGAGGGGCGTGGCCTCGCGGTAGTGGGCGTGGCTAGTGCGAGTCCCGGGGAGATGGCGGCAAGAGGAAAAGATCCCCGCGTCAGCGCTAAACTCCGCTGCACGGGTGGTCTTAGAAGGTGCCCTGTCACCAGATCAAGTGCCCAGAGGATATGGTGAGCTTAAAACACAGTATTTACACAAGAGCAAGTTAAAAATAATGAGCAGCAATTCTCCCGGCTTTCCGCCTCAGGAGTTAGGACTTCTCTGGTCGCGTTTGCAATCAGCGCGGCTTATGAGCGTCACAGTTGGGGGCGTGGCCTCGCGGTAGTGGGCGTGGCTAGTGCGAGTCCCGGGGAGATGGCGGCAAGAGGAAAAGATCCCCGTGTCAGCGCTAAACTCCGCTGCACGGGTGGTCTTAGAAGGTGCCCTGTCACCAGATCAAGTGCCCAGAGGATATGGTGAGCTTAAAAACACAGTATTTACACAAGTACAAGTTAAAAATAATGAGCAGCAATTCTCCCGGCTTTCAGCCTCAGGAGTTAGGACTTCTCTGGTCGCGTTTGCAATCAGCGCGGCTTATGAGCGTCACAGTTGGGGGCGTGGCCTCGCGGTAGTGGGTGTGGCTAGTGCGAGTCCCAGGGAGATGGCGGCAAGAGGAAAAGATCCCTGCGTCAGCGCTAAACTCCGCTGCACGGGTGGTCTTAGAAGGTGCCCTGTCACCAGATCAAGTGCCCAGAGGATATGGTGAGCTTAAAAACACAGTATTTACACAAGAGCAAGTTAAAAATAATGAGCAGCAATTCTCCCGGCTTTCCGCCTCAGGAGTTAGGACTTCTCTGGTCGCGTTTGCAATCAGCGCGGCTT
The DNA here is from genome assembly GCF_964261635.1 of Lissotriton helveticus. Lineage (NCBI taxonomy): Eukaryota > Metazoa > Chordata > Amphibia > Caudata > Salamandridae > Lissotriton > Lissotriton helveticus. The sequence goes on along the minus strand of NC_136072.1, from coordinate 1,154,706,492 downwards.
ATGAGCGTCATAGTTGGGGGCGTGGCCTCGCGGTAGTGGGCGTGGCTAGTGCAAGTCCCGGGGAGATGGCGGCAAGAGGAAAAGATCCCCGCGTCAGCGCTAAACTCCGCTGCACGGGTGGTCTTAGAAGGTGCCCTGTCACCAGATCAAGTGCCCAGAGGATATGGTGAGCTTAAAAACACAGTATTTACACAAGTACAAGTTAAAAATAATGAGCAGCAATTCTCCCGGCTTTCCGCTTCAGGAGTTAGGACTTCTCTGGTCACGTTTGCAATCAGCGCGGCTTATGAGCGTCACAGTTGGGGGCGTGGCCTCGCGGTAGTGGGTGTGGCTAGTGCGAGTCCCAGGGAGATGGCGCAAGAGGAAAAGATCCCTGCGTCAGCGCTAAACTCCGCTGCACGGGTGGTCTTAGAAGGTGCCCTGTCACCAGATCAAGTGCCCAGAGGATATGGTGAGCTTAAAAACACAGTATTTACACAAGTACAAGTTAAAAATAATGAGCAGCAATTCTCCCGGCTTTCCGCCTCAGGAGTTAGGACTTCTCTGGTCGCGTTTGCAATCAGTGCGGCTTATGAGCGTCACAGTTGGGGGCGTGGCCTTGCGGTAGTGGGCATGGCTAGTGCGAGTTCCGGGTAGATGGCGGCAAGAGGAAAAGATTCCCGCGCCAGCGCTAAACTCCGCTGCACGGGTGGTCTTAGAAGGTGCCCTGTCACCAGATCAAGTGCCCAGAGGATATGGTGAGCTTAAAAACACAGTATTTACACAAGTACAAGTTAAAAATAATGAGCAGCAATTCTCCCGGCTTTCCGCCTCAGGAGTTAGGACTTCTCTGGTCGCGTTTGCAATCAGAGCGGCTTATGAGCATCACAGTTGGGGGCGTGGCCTCGCGGTAGTGGGCGTGGCTAGTGCGAGTCCCGGGGAGATGGCGGCAAGAGGAAAAGATCCCCGCGTCAGCGCTAAACTCCGCCGCACGGGTGGTCCTAAAAGGTGCCCTGTCACCAGATCAAGTGCCCAGAGGATATGGTGAGCTTAAAAACACAGTATTTACACAAGTACAAGTTAAAAATAGCCAATGGGACAACTAACCATGCGTTAGACAATGCGGAACTTTTACTGTTAGTGCATATTAAAGTACATGTCCCACATAGTAATATACTGCTCTCTGCCTTAAGGGAGACTTACATATATTGTTAAGGGGAGTGGAGGCTTTGCCATTGATTTGAATGGCAATCCAAACTAGCAGTTTTAAGACTGCTCTTCCAGGATGTGGTGGCAGGCTGGGAGCCATTTTGTGGTGGGCAATCTAACTTACATGCACTGGGTACCGTGGTACCATATACTAGGGACTTATAAGTAAGTCAGCTTATGCCAATTGGGGTAGCCTATTCAGCATACACTTTGTAAGGATTAGAACACTTACACTGAGGTCTTATTAGCAGCCTCAGAGCCAGTGCTTAATTTGTGCCTGTGCTTTCCGGTGCTCAGCACCGGCACTTAATTGCCAGCACCGGGGTTTATGACTGTCTGCCACATAATAGGGGTGTCTGTCAATTTAGATACGAGAACAAAACACTTCTGTTTATTATTTCAGATTCCATTTCCACTTATTAGTATTTGCCTCCAAAGTCATTCTTGTAGCTTTGGGGGCCTTTAATAGTGTGAATTGTCACACTTTTAAGAGTGTGATGATTAGTAATGTGTTGGTGCTGTCATTGGCAGTGCGGCCAGGGGCAACGGATGGTGCAAGCTCTAGTTTCCTCCTGTCGAGAGCCCCGTCACTATGCTTTTTTACAAATTAAGCACTGCTCAGAGCACTCTCAGAGTTGAGAAACCAGCAGACAGTAGTTCAAATGGCGGAGAAAAGTGGGAGGAGGGGGGGCCTGCGAAAAGGTACTAGCACGCTCTGTCTGTAAATGATGATTCTCCTGATAATAAAGGCGGGAAAGGCTTAATGTGTACAGGTTCATGTAGAATCTTTTGGGGATTATTATAGTGGTTTTCCAAGTTTATCTGGGGTCCCCAACTCTGCAACCTTCCTTTTGTGTACCCTGTCCAATACCAATTGGTTCATTTTGGTCGACCTTTGCGCCGCTTTTTTTTCCATCACCATACACGAGGAAAGCCAGTACATATTCTCATTCACATTCTGAGGAGCTCAGTTTTCATGGATTCGTCTCCCACAAGGATATACAGAATCTTTCTCAATATTCTCCCAAACCCTGAAGAAGGATTTGGACGCATTGGTTATTCCAGAGTGATTAAATATGCTGACGATTTGTTTTGGTCTCTGTTACGCTAAACCAGCGCAAGATGGACTCAGTTTATCTCACCGTACTGAACTAGCTAATAAAGGCACTAGGTATCAAAAGAGACATTGCAGTTTTGCCTCCCCTGGGTAAAAAACCTTGGCCATGTGGAATGCCTTTTGTCCTCCGAAACAGTTGAAGCAATCCATAAGTTGCCCCTCCCTACAACTGTGTCCCAAATACATAATTTCTCAGGGATGACAAAGGGTATTACAGACAATAGATTTTAGAATATGCCGAAATGGGCAGATCCTTACAAGACATTGTTATAAAAGAAAAACTTGAACCCTTGTAATGATATAGCGAGGCTGAAAATGCATTTATAAAAATAAAGCAGGCTCTGGCTTCTGCACTTGCTTTTGCGCTCCCTGACTATGAGAAACCATTTATCTTGTTTTGCCATGAACATAATGGATTTGCACTTGGCATGCTGGTACAATGCCAGGAGGACAAGAAAGCATCCATAGCTTACTCTATTTCTGTGCACTGGACCCAGTTGTGACTGGGTTCTCTCGTTTATGCTCAGTGCAGGCGACTACTAGCCTTGCTGAAGCTTCTGAAACTATTGTGTTAATTTCCCCTCAAAATATTTTGAATCCCTTACAAGTCACTGATGAAGTCAGTGATGTTAACGCATCGATCTGACGAAACACGTGTTGGATAAAGGGGACTACTGATGAACGAGGATCAAAAGAATAAATTGAACTGAAATTAAGAAGAATTGAATGGATTTAATTTGTTGTATTTGAATATTATTGGATTGTTGTGCCTGTGACTATTAGTTTAACGCTCCCCTTCATGACCCCATGTCACCTGTGAAGTTAGATCTACAGTTCATGGATGATGTGGTTTTACAGTATTATAGAAAGCTCATACAATGTGTCTACAGTTTTCATTCTCAGGTGCGAGATAGCTGTCCGAGTGCCTGGCAGAGGCCTGCCACTCACTTCAGCCTGAAGATCTGGTGTATGTACTGGTGTATTGGAGGCAGACAGCCATATAACCCTGCTGGCAACGTTTGTACCACATCTTGCTCATCATGAATATTGCTGTGAAATGTCGAGACCTGGTGAAGTAAATCCATTTCTTCCACTGCAGGTGAGTTGGTCCTTTTAGGGGCAGTGAGATGCCTGGGATTGATCCAAAGCCCCGGACAGCCCCTGGAACCTTTGCTGATGCCCTCCTTGCTACAATCTTCTCAACTGTTATGGAGTAAAAGCATTGGGGACCAAGCTCTCTACCTGCTCCCTCATCTTTGAATGGTGCCCTGGCAGTCTCTCATCATCAGTGTCTCCGCCTCCCCGTATGCTGCCTCCTCTTCCCTGATACCGGACCTCTCTGTGGGTGTGGCCGGCTTTTTTCATTGTTGCTTTGAATATCTGGTTGGTGGTAGAATACATTCTTGCTGCAGAATGGGGAGTTATCCCAGACCAGACTGTGCCAAACCTGCCCTGGTAGGAAATCGCTCCTCAACCTACAAGGGTATCTCCTATGTGTTGCTGCTGGAAAGATACAGGCGGACAATGAACTCTTCCTCATGCTGGATCTGCATGGACATGACTGTCAACTTAAGAGATAGTGGGCCAGATGTATGACATATTTTTGCATGCACAAACAGGATTGCAACCCGTTTGCGCATGCAAAAACCTACAGGGCCATGTACAATTCCTGAATAGCGAGTCGCAATTTATTTGCGACTTGCTGTGTAGGAATTGCGAGTCGTAATTAGGAAAGGGGCGTTCCCTTCATAATTGCATCTGCAATTGCATCGCAAATTACCACCCTCTTCAAGAAGGTTGTAATGCAGTCTTTTAGAAAGGTGATCCCCGGGGAGGCAGAAGATGTCTGACTGACCACCCCGAGGCCCACCTCTCCTTATGGAAGTGGCCGAGCGCTGTCGAGAGGCCTCCGGGATGGGGGTCCTCTCCTAGAATCGTCACAGCAGAGCAATCACACCACTACAAAGGGACACCACACAAGAGGGTAACTTCTTAGAATCTTTATCAGCAATAACGATTGGTTCTTTCGGCAATATGTACAAAGGGATCGAGGGATCCTTAGAGTCTCGGTAACTGGGGGTAAGAGGGGAGCGGGACAGTCTTGGTACCAGTCTGGCACAGGGATACCCTACGTTCAGCTCTCAATCCTCGAGCTGGGGGGTTCTGCGAGGTCGGGCCGCGGCAGCGCCAGCAGGCTCCGAAGATGGTTTCAGCGAGGTTGGGCTGCGGCAGCGCCAGCAGGCTCCTAAGGTGGTTTCAGCGAGGTTGGGCCGCGGCAGCGCCAGCAGGACTCTAAAGGTGGTTTCAGCGAGGTGGGCCGCGGCAGCGCCAGCAGGACTCCAAAGGTGGTTTCAGCAAGGTTGGGCTGCGGCAGCGCCAGCAGGACTCCAAAGGTGGTTTCGGCGAGGTTGGGCCGCGGCAGCGCCAGCAGGACTCCAAAGGTGGTTTCAGCGAGGTTGGGCCGCGGCAGCGCCAGCAGGCTCCAGAGGTTCAGGGTTCAAAGTAGCGAGTTCTTCTCAGGGTCAGCCGCGACAGCGTCAGCAGGGCTTTCGACTCCAGGATACAACTGCCGACCCATTCCAGAGCTGCCCCAGATATAGGTCTGGAGTCCTTTGATGTCCGGACCCTCGCGCCTGGGGGGTCAGAGGGGCCGGGATGAGAGCGCCCAGACACCCAGCAGGGGGGTGGAGCCAGCGTCCAGGGAGGCCGGAGGGCGATTGAAACCAGGCGTCCGGGGACGGCTGGAGGCCCATCGAAACTCTTTACCTCCTGGATCCGTCAAGTGGCCGCTTTACCACCTGGTGGGATCTTGGTGCCTCGATGTCGGGGCTTCGTGGGGGCTGTGGCCGCGGTCGGGCCGAGGCCACGCGGTCCGGACGTGGAGGGTCCAAGATGGAGTCGGGGCCTGAAATGGTGGCCTGGGATTGGGGTCGGATCCGCAGAGTGGGGCGAGTAGGGGTCGCCGGCCTCCTAAGGGGGAGAGTCGGGGGTCGCCAGGGGTGGCGGCTCTCATGAAGGTTGGAGGGGATAGCTTTAGGCCGGGGGCCAGGGGTCGATGCTGTCCGGGGCCCGCCAGGTGGGCGAAGTGAGACCACGCCACGAGGCCGGGTCCAACACACGTCCCCCCCAGCCAAAGGCGGGGAGAGTCCCCCATCTTCTTGGGGGTTCTTTTCGTTGAGGCGGAAGAAGCGGGACAGGCCGTCGGCATTGGCGTGGTCGTTGCCGGGGGGGCGATGTTCCACAGTGAAGTCCATCCCTTGGAGGGAGATGGACCATCGCAGCAACTTTGGGTTTTCCCCTCGCATTTGCATCAACCACCGCAAGGGTCGGTGGTCAGTCTGCACCCGGAAGTGGGTGCCGAAGAGATAGGGTCGGAGTTTCTTGAGGGCCCACACCACGGTGAAGGCCTCTCGTTCAATGGTGCTCCAGCGTTGCTCTCGGGCCAGCAGACGCCGGCTGATGAAGGCCACAGGTTGATCCACTCCTTCGGCGTTGAGTTGAGAAAGGACCGCCCCGACACCGTGCTCCGAGGCATCTGTCTGGACCGCGAATTCCTGGCTGTAGTCGGGGGCTTGGAGCACGGGGGCGGTACACATCGCTGTTTTCAGGGTCTCAAAGGTGGCCTGACACTCTGGGGTCCAGTGCACCTTCTGGGGCTGTTTCTTGGACGTGAGTTCGGTGAGGGGGCCAACAATGCTCCCATAGTCCTTCACGAAGCGCAGGTAATACCCAGTGAGCCCCAGGAAGGCTCTGACTGCTGTCTGGGTGACCGGGGGCTCCCAGGCCATGATGGCGTCGATCTTGGGTTGAAGGGGAGCCACATGGCCGCTCCCCACTTGGTGTCCCAGATAGGTCACGGAACCTTGGCCTATCTGGCATTTGCTTGCTTTGATTGTCAGTCCGGCCCGTCGGAGGGCCGTCAGGACCTCCCACAGGTGCTTGAGGTGCTCGGCCCAGTGGAGGCTGTATACCGCAATATCGTCCAGGTATGCGGCGCTGAACCATTCTAGCCCTGCCAATACCTTATTCACCAGCCTCTGGAAGGTTGCGGGGGCGTTCTTCATCCCGAAGGGCATTACCCTGAAGTGGTAGTGGCCATCGGGGGTCGAGAAAGCGGAGCGCTCTTGGGCGCCCGGAGAGAGTCCGATCTGCCAGTAGCCGGAGGTTAGGTCGAAGGTGCTCAGGTAGCGGGCCGCCCCCAGGCAGTCGATCAGTTCATCAGCCCGGGGAATGGGGTGTGCATCGTCCGGGTGACGGCGTTTAATCCCCGGTAGTCGACACAAAATCGCAGTTCGGGAGAGGCGCCAGGGGCGGCGGCTTTTGGGACCAGGACGACTGGACTGGCCCACGGACTGTCGGAGGGTTCGACTACCCCCAGGGCCAGCATCTTGGAGACCTCCGCTTGGATGCAGGTCCGAACTCGGTCGGGAACTCTGTAGGCCCGGTGTCGCACAGGCGGGCTGTCCCCGGTGTCGACATCGTGGACGCACCACTGGGTGACTCCGGGGGTGAGTGAAAACAAGTCTGCGAATTGACCCAACAATTTCCGGCAATCCTGGCGCTGTTCTGGGGTCAGGGCGGAGGAGAGGGTGACCCCCGCGACGGAGCCGTTTTTTGCGGAGGTGCTCAGGAGGTCCGGTAGGGGCTCGGAGTCGTCTTCGGCCCCACCATCGGTAGCCATCAGCAGGCTAAGCTCCGTTCGGACAAAGTGCGGTTTAAGCTGGTTGGAGTGGAGGACCCTGAGGGGGTTCCTGGGGGACTCCATGTCCACCAGGTACGTGACAGGGCTCTTGCGCTCCACCACCTTGAAGGGCCCCGTCCACTTGTCCTGGGGGGCACAGGGTTCGACCGGGGACATGACCCAGACCTGTTGGCCCGGCTCGAACTCAATGGAAGAGGCGTTTTGTTCATACCAGCGTTTCATCTCCTCTTGGCTGGCCTCGAGGTTTGCTTCTGCAAGTTCTCGGAACTTCTGAGTCTTATTTCGGAGGGTCAGGAGGTACCGGTAGACGTCGGGGGGAGCATCTTGGACTGCAACCTCCTAGCCTTCTTTGACTAGGCTGAGGGGACCCCGGACGGGGTGTCCGTACAATAGTTCGAACGGGCTGAATCCCAGGGACTTCTGAGGGACCTCCCGATAGGCGAAGAGGAATCAGGGCAGCAGCACGTCCCATTGGCGACGCAAGGGCTCCTCCAGGCCCATGATCATCCCTTTGAGAGTTCTATTGAAATGTTCCACCAACCCATTCCCTTGGGGGTGGTAGGGGGTCGTAAACTTATACGTGACCCCGCACTGGTGCCACAGGGATTTCATGTATCGGGAGATGAAGTTCGTACCCCGGTCACTGACGACTTCTCGGGGGAAGCCCACTCGGGAGAAGATCCCCATCAGCGTCCGGCCCACCACGGGGGCCGTCACAGTTCGGAGAGGGATGGCTTCGGAATAGCGGGTGGCATGGGCCACCAGGACGAGAATAAACCGGTGCCCTTGGGCGGTGCGGGGCTCCATAGGCCCCACAATATCTATTCCCACCCGCTCGAAGGGGGTGCTGACGACTGGAAAGGGTTGGAGGGGGGCCTTGTGCTTCCCTCCACTCTTCCCGCTGGCTTGGCAGGTGGGGCAAGTCCGGCAGTGATTGTTCACATCATTTTTCATTTTTGGCCAGTAGAAATGGGTCACCAGGCGGCTGTATGTTTTGTCCTGCCCCAGGTGCCCGGCGAGGGGCACGTCGTGTGCCAGGTTCAGGAGGAAGTCTCTGAATCGGAGGGGGACCACCAGCACCCGGCCGGCCCCCAGTTCGGCAATCTTTTGTTCACTGTAGAGGAGATTGTGGTCCCAATAGAACCAGTGGGACCCCGAGGGGTCTCCGGCGGCTTGAGTGGCGGCTTGCTGTCGGATTCCCTCGAGGGATGGACAGGTTTTCTGTTCTTGCCGGAACTGTTCTCGTGTGGGGCCACCTTCTTGGCGCCACTGGGCTAGTTCCGGGAGGTTGCCAAGCTCAGCAATTTCTTCACTGTTGGGCCCCAGTGGGTCGGGCTCTGGGTCGCTGTCTTCGGATACGGCGGGCGGCGGAGGTGCGGGCCACTCTGGGTCCTCAGTCGGGGCGGCTTCTGTCGGGGTGGTGGCCCGGGCGGCCATGGATCGGGTGGTCGCGCAGGCCCACTCGGGAAGGCCTAGCATCCCCAGATGCTCTCTCCGTTCGACCCCGGCCCAGGGGGAACTTTCTAGGTCGTTCCCGAGGAGGCAGTCCACGGGGGCATCGTCCCGGACGGTCACTTTCAGCATGCCCGACACCCCTCCCCACTCGAAGGGGATACGGGCCATCTGGCACAGGCTTTCGGAATTGTCCGCCGACCGTACGGGGCACAGCACATTGGACAGGATCTGGTCAGGGGTCACCAAGTGGCATCGGACCGCCGTCACGCTGGCTCCGGTGTCGCGAAGGGCCTCGGTCTGGCGCCCATTAATGGTGACCCACTGGCGGTACTTCTGAGTGTTGCCCGGGATCGGGGCCCGGGGGATCATGTCTCTTTCGCCCAGACATACCAGGGACATAGCGGCGGGCTCCCACTCGGCCTGGTCGGGGTCATAGTCCTCATCTTCGCCCTTTTCTTCTCCCAGGGCGGCGGCGGCGATCTAGCGGCTTGGAGGACCGGTGGTGCCGGGTCGTTGGTTCATCGGGCAGAGGGGGTCATTGGCATAATGACCGTGCCGCTGGCATCTGTGGCAGGTAACGTTCGGGCGGGGCCCCGGCCGTGCTGGGGGGGGCCCCTCTTCTGGCCAGGGATGGTGAAGTGGAGGTCGGGGGCGGCCCCGTGGGGGAGTCACGGTTCCTGGTCGGGCCCCACCCGCGGGTGGTGGTTCCCCGGGGAACCTCGGCCGTAATCTCCCATCGGGCTCCGGGGGACCCGGGTGCTCACCCATCGATCGGCCTCGACGCCGAGTTTATGTGGCTCGGTCAGTTTGCTGTCGAGGAGATGCTGCCGGAGTTCGATAAAACAGTTGTTGGAGAGGTGCTCCCATACAATGAGGTTGAACAGTTGCTCGTAGGTGGTGACCCGGCTGCCTTTGATCCATCCCTCTAGGGCTCTACTATAGAAGTTCACGTACTCCGCCCATGTAGTACCGGGGAGTTTTTTACAGTCTCGGAATCGCTGCTGGTACATCTCGGGGGTGAGTCCATAGCGAGTAAGGAGGGCGGCTTTCATGTGTTCATAAGAGGTCATCTCTGCGTCTGGGAGCTCTAGCAGGGCGTCTCTCCCTTCGTTGACGAACTTCCCCCACAAGCCGGCACCCCAGTCTTTCTGGGGTATTCGATGAGAGGCCATGGCTACCTCGTAGGCCTTAAACCACTGTTGGATGTCGTCGTTTTTATAATATTCCTTGACGACATCTTTGGGGATGTGGACCTTCGTGTCCGCAGGAGGAGGTGGGCTCCGATTCCCTGAGGCGCTGGCCTCCCCAGTCTTGGCCTTGATCTCAAGTTCTCTTAAGCCACGCTCGTGCTCGAACGTGAGCTTCTTTTCCTCCAAGTCTCTCTGCCTTCGTTTCTCCTCTAGGTCTCCTTGCATCCGTAGTTGCTCAAGGGCTATCTTTTTCTCGGCCAGCTGTAGTTCTCCGTCCAGACGGATTCGGGCGAGCTCCAATTCGTGGAGCCGGCTCCTTTCTCGCTCTCGGGCGTCTTCGTGGGAGAGGCCCGTGTCTATGTTCGTAGGTCTTCCCCCTGCTGGGGTTGTGTCGGTCTCCGGGTGCATATTCGGAACTGTGTTGTCTTCGTTCTGGGGTGGCGTGGCTCCTGCCTCCACCCATGTTTGTAGGGCCTGCTTGAAATCCTCCTTGGTGCTTAGTCCAGTGGTAGCGATGCCCAGGTCCTTGCAGAATTGTTTAAATTCTTTGTGGTTATATTCTTCCAACCGTTCCTTCTGGAACTCTGCGGTCGGTCTGGTTTCTTTGGTCGTCATGGTTGCGGTGTGTTTCTGTCAGTAGTGGGTGAGTCACTCTCTGTACGATTTGCGTTGGCTCGGATCCCACCGCCTGCCACCAATGTTAGAAAGGCGATCCCCGGGGAGGCAGAAGATGTCTGACTGGCCACCCCGAGGCCCACCTCTCCTTATGGAAGTGGCCGAGCGCTGTCGAGAGGCCTCCGGGATGGGGGTCCTCTCCTAGAATCGTCACAGCAGAGCAATCACACCACTACAAAGGGACACCACACAAGAGGGTAACTTCTTAGAATCTTTATCAGCAATAACGATTGGTTCTTTCGGCAATATGTACAAATGGATCTAGGGATCCTTAGAGTCTCGGTAACTGGGGGAAAGAGGGGAGCGGGACAGTCTTGGTACCAGTCTGGCACAGGGATACCCTACGCTCAGCTCTCAATCCTCGAGCTGGGGGGTTCTGCGAGGTCGGGCCGCGGCAGCGCCAGCAGGCTCCGAAGATGGTTTCAGCGAGGTTGGGCCGCGGCAGCGCCAGCAGGCTCCTAAGGTGGTTTCAGCGAGGTTGGGCCGCGGCAGCGCCAGCAGGACTCCAAAGGTGGTTTCAGCGAGGTTGGGCCGCGGCAGTGCCAGCAGGACTCCAAAGGTGGTTTCAGCGAGGTTGGGCCGCGGCAGCGCCAGCAGGACTCCAAAGGTGGTTTCGGGGAGGTTGGGCGGCGGCAGCGCCAGCAGGCTCCAGAGGTTCAGGGTTCAAAGTAGCGAGTTCTTCTCAGGGTCAGCCGCGACAGCGTCAGCAGGGCTTTCGACTCCAGGATACAACTGCCGACCCATTCCAGAGCTGCCCCAGATATAGGTCTGGAGTCCTTTGATGTCCGGACCCTCGCGCCTGGGGGGGTCAGAGGGGCCGGGATGAGAGCGCCTAGACACCCAGCAGGGGGGTGGAGCCAGCGTCCAGGGAGGCCGGAGGGCGATCGAAACCAGGCGTCCGGGGACGGCTGGAGGCCCATCGAAACTCCCCTCCTCCTGGATCCGTCAAGTGGCCGCTTTACCACCTGGTGGGATCTTGGTGCCTCGATGTCGGGGCTTCGTGGGGGCTGTGGCCGCGGTCGGGCCGAGGCCACGCGGTCCGGACGTGGAGGGTCCAAGATGGAGTCGGGGCCTGAAATGGTGGCCTGGGATTGGGGTCGGATCCGCAGAGTGTGGCGAGTAGGGGTTGCCGGGCTCCTAAGGGGGAGAGCCGGGGGTCGCCAGGGGTGGCGGCTCTCATGAAGGTTGGAGGGGATAGCTTTAGGCCGGGGGCCAGGGGTCGATGCTGTCCGGGGCCCGCCAGGCGGGCGAAGTGGGACCATGCCACGAGGCCGGGTCCAACACAGTCGCAATTTAGAAGGGGTCCCCAGGGGACCCCTACCACTTTGTGACTGTCTCCCCCAAAAAAATTTAAGGCAGGTAGTGGTTTTAAGGGCAGGTAGTGGTCCCAGGTATCACTACCTGCCCTTAAAACAATTAAACGAAAACGTTTCATTTTCTTTTTCTAAAGGCATTCGGCAGCATTATTAAAAAAAAAAAAATACTGCTTTATTTAAAAACAGTCCCAGACATGGTGGTCTGCTGAGTCCAGCAGGCCACCATACTTGGGAGGGCCTGTCATTCCCAATATTATTGAGCATCGCAATTTGCTACCCCATTGGGAATTGCAAACAGTGTTAAACACATTTTGCGAGGCTCTATTTTACGCGTCATACATCTGGCCCGGTGTCCCTTTGAGTGTGCTACCAAGCCGTTTTAAAGACACTTGCCTGTAGCTTTATTATCTTGAGCACAGACTTTCGGAATGCGCTGGAATCTTCCCCTTCTATTTCCCAGGTCTGGAATTCTAACTACCATTTCAACTGTAAAATGCTAAACATAACTCACCTTACTATGACTGAATGAGGTATTTATTTGTGTGCACCAAAAAGCTAACCCACCCGCTATCTTTGCTATCTTTGTCGGACATAGTAAATGAGTTTGAACTGTTGTTCCTAAAATGTCACCCTGAAGGGGATCATGCATATTTCTTTTGATGGGTCACAAGCTTTTCCTTAGTTGCCTTTGGACTGGATTGGAACTTGTTATACAGTGTGCATGGTGCCTGCCGAAAGACACTTTAATAATCATCCCTCAGAAAGAAAATAAAAGAGGTCGGAGAGCTGTCTCAACTACTTCTTGATTCTTTTCTACCCTGATTCCCACTGGGGCACTAGATGAGATGAGGACAAATGCTGAGATCTTATTAAATATAATGAGCTAAAGTACAGTAGCCTTGGGTTTAGTAACAGATCAGCTTGACACATATGCCACAATGCTCGCTCACAACACAGTGGCCCAAGATTAGCTGCTGGCGGCCAAAGGTGGGGTTTGTAGCATTGTAGGGCTCCAACGTTACACTCAACTTCCCAATATCTCTCTCAGCATACACAAGCAGAAGCTGATAGACCATATTAAGGAAAGTCTGAAGAAATTGCATTTAAGGCAAACAGGCCCAAGTAAAGTCTGAGAAGCATCAGGGCATGGCTTAGGAGAGTCTTTGGCCCTTTAGGAGCGAAAAGGTTGTTTTCTTTGTGATTATCGTCCATGTTGCTATTAAATCACTATTGTGCATAATCTAGCGCTCATGCACCTTCATGTGGGGTTCATCTGCGCTCTTTGCCTAACTTTGTTTACTGCATCTCAGCTTTTACTATTTACAATTGAAAACTCTTTCATACTGCTCACAATTTTTCTGTAATTTTGGCATAACACTGCACATTGCGGTTGTGCATGTGTATTGTATTTTTCCTCTATGTACAACACATGTCTTGCTACCAAAGTAAGACCTAGGTCCGTATGACCTCGTTGACTGGTCCACTTTTATTTATCTTCCAAAGCACAGTGGTGCATACCCTTGCCTTGTCCTAAAAAGGACTAAAGTCGCAAGGCCGAAACGTGTCGACCATAGTAAAACTCAATTGTTGTTAATGCATATGACAGTTGCCTTTTTCCTACATACCAATTATGCTCTGTTTATTATACAAAAACATTGTTGTATGCAAAGTGTTTAAGTAACAGACAGATATGTCCTTTTCCAATAACTAACAAGAAGGTATTTTTGGTGCAACTTGTTTTCTTCTTTACATACTGTTTAGTGTAGCCTAGGCTCTCGAGAGTGATACAGGCTCAACCCTTTATTTATTTTTTTGCATGCAAAAATAAAGGCACTACCAACACTGGTATGCCTGCTACCACTCAGCATGATTAAGGACGTGATCATGATGAAATGAATAAAGAGATTGTATTCTACAGAGTTCTTGTAAACTGAAGTTTTTCTTCCCGGAAAAAAGGGCCGGGTTGAAAACATAGCCAGCTATGTTATGTTAAACTTAATGTATTCGTGAAGCGAAACGTGTGCAACCATACCTGTGTGTGCAGGTCTATCTATCTATCTATCTATCTGTCTATCTATCTAGTTATAATATATAAATGTTCAACATGATGATTACATATCCCGTGAAGGTTACGTGTATATGTAGTATTTAGTTTTGTCATTTTATTTTGTTGACATTATAATTTATTTAAACGCCTGTGTGACATAAACAGAGGCGTATGGTGATGAAATATGTAAAGCACTATGATTAATGTTCATGTGCGAGTTAAAAAAGACTGAACAATGACTAATGAAATTGTAAACTCGGAACTCTTCTATGTCTGTCAGTATGTGTCACAACAATGTAACCATAGTAACCAAATTCGAGTTGAAACCTGTCAGACAATTAACCATACAAGTGATAATGTATATATACCGTGACAGAATGTTTGTGCAGATGTAGTGAACAAGGCGGGAGCAAGCCACCGAAACGCGTCTAAGCAGCGAAACGAGAAAATAAATTTTGTTTGGATTACAACTCACGGAGTCAGCGCCTCACTTGATCGAACGTGTGGATTGGTTTCAAATATATATATATATACATATATAATCACCGAAAACCACTATAGATGTTGTTTTCTTCTGTTTAAAGCATCACGTGGTATCTACATTTACTTATAGTTCTGCAGAAACACTGTAGGCCCGAGAAGCATGTTGCCTCATGTTGTACATGTCACATTTTCAGTAACCGTAACTTCGTTTGCAAAGCTAGCAAGGAACACTAGACTTCGGTGAGAATCTAGTATTTGTGGATATGAATGTTATCATGCCTCCAAGGAGGTTCTGCACTTCCTTGGAGGAAAGATCCAGGCACCTGCATACACAAGACATATTTCTGCTGAAACTAACTAACTGCTATCACAAGATCTTGCTACATTGACTTGTATTGTGAGAAGATGTACATATACCAGATGGATTTACATGTTCTTAGTGCATTGCTCCAACTGACCGTTTTCTAGCAAGAGTCCTGGTCAGTTTTAAGAACAATTGGCTATTGATATTCCGCTTGGCTGCCTATTATTTAGCGTTAAACACTGTTTGGACTTGGACTTCCCTATGTGCTATGTTTTATTTTTGACACACACCTTATTCACAGAGATGACGTAGAACTGCTTGTGCCTGCACCTCTGTCTCCTGTTATGTTATGTTAAAGAGTTTTATACAGCGCTCGGTCACCATACGGTTTCATGGCGCTCATAACAAATGCGAGGGTGCAGAGGCGTGTGTTACTCAAAGGCAGACTGGAAAAGATACGTTTTTAACATCTTGCGAAAACAACCGTAGGTAGGGCAATGTCGGAGAGCGGGCGGGAAGGAGTTCCAGGTCTTAGGGGCAAAAAAGGAAAAACAGGATCTGACATGTTTTTTCCGTTTAATTTTAGGGATAACTAGCAGGTTGTGACCGGAAGAACGAAGGTCTCTGGGGGGAACATAGCGTTTCAGTTTAGAGGAAATAAAGATAGGGGCAAGATCAGACAGGGCTTTAAAGATCGTACAGCCCAGTTTAAAATTACAACGCTTAGCCACTGGGAGCCAATGAAGGCTCCGCAGTAGCGGCGAGACGTGCTGATGTTTAGGTTGATGGTAGACCAGGCGTGCTGCCTGATTTTGCACGAGTTGCAACCTGTGAAGGAGGTATGCAGGAATGCCGGCATACAGAGTGTTGGCGTAGTCAAATCTCAACGTGACCAGGGCCATGATGACAAGGATCAGTGCGTCTCTGGTAAGAAATCTACAGATTTTACGTATCCTGCGTAGATGGAAAAAGCAGGATGACGTAACCGCACTGATCTGGGGCCTCATGGATAAGTCACTGGAGATGACTACGCCAAGACTCTTCACAGAGTTGACAGGACGGGGAGGAAGCCCTAGTGAGGGAGGCCAAAAGCTGTCATTCCATGGATTGGCTATTCCACCCACCAGAACAAGCTCAGTCTTGGTAGGATTTAATTTAAGTTGGCTGTGAGACATCCATTCCGAGATCTCAAGCATGGTGGACTGAAAAATGGTGCGGGAGGAAAGGGAGGTGTCAATGGGAAAAATTAATTGTAAGTCATCCGCATAATTAAAGATAGTGGCAGCGGATTTACGAAGGGAAACGATCAGGGGTTGCATGTATAAATTAAATAATAAAGGGGATAGAGCGGAGCCCTGAGGGACACCGCAGGACAAGGGAGAGTAGGAAGCAGAGAAAATAGACAGGTGCACTGCCTGGAAGCGACTGTCCAAAAAGGACCTGACCCACTCGAGAGCCATGCCCTGAATACCGGCGTTCTTGACACGGTCGATCAATATTGCATGATCGACCGTGTCAAAAGCCGCCGACAGATCCAGCAAGACAAGAGCTTGGGAGATGTTATTATCGCCCCCCTTTGTAAGGGTGTCCATAACAGCCACGATGACCGACTCGGTGGAATGGAGAGGGCGGAATCTGGCTTGCTGGGCCTCCAAAAAAGACGAAGTCTCAATGAAAGCACTCAGGCAGCGGGTGACATAGGTCTCCAAAATTTTCCCCAAATAGGGGAGAAGGGAGATGGGCCTATAATTGCTCAAGACCGTAGGGTCGGCATTGGTCTTTTTTAGGATCGGTGTCACCACTGCCCGTTTGAAGGAATCCGGAACCACCCCTGTTGCCAACGAGTTGTTGAGTAGGGCCAGGGGAGGGTCAGGGCAGGCCAAGAAGATTTACCTAAGGACCTGGGGAGGACAACAATCAATAGGGGAACCAGAGCTCACTTTATGCAAGAGTGAACAGAACTCCGAAAGGGAGATCGGGGGAAAGACATCCAAGCAGCAAGGATTTCTGGGAGGTAAGGAAGGGGGAAGGGGGAATGTTGTTCTTAATAGTGATAATTTTGTCCGTAAAAAAGACATTAAGTGAATCACACAAGAATTGTGAGGGTTGGGGTTGAGGGGTAACTCTGTCTGGTAAAGAGAGCTCATTCACAATGGAAAAAATATCCTTTGCCTAAGAGGCGGACTCCATGATTTTTTGGGAGAAATAGATAGTTTTGACCGATAGGATAGATTTTTTATAGGCTCTCAGACGGTCCACGAAATCAATTTTCAGCTGATGGTCATAATTGTGCTTCCAACGGCGCTCCGCCTGGCGTAAGGCCAATTTATCTGCCTTTAGTTGGTCCGTAACCCATCGCTGGGCGTCGTGGGGGCGCCTAGTTTTTATGTTTTTCAGAGGGGCGACGGTATTACAAGCAGATAGTATCCATTGTTCAAGGAGGAAAGCCTGGTGAGACACCAGGGTCGAGGTCGGAGGGATTGTAGAGGCCAGTATGGAATGAAGTTCCACCAGATTGGCTTTCTTCCAGTTCCGGGCAGTGAAGTTGGTCGAGGGGGAAGGACGATTAGGCATCCAATCATTACTTCTCCAGGAAAGGGTGTCTGTTTCTCCATGTGGCTGCACAGCAGATGTTCACCAGAGGTACTCCAGCGTAGAGTGTAACTAAAGTTTACATACTTCTTGTAGACAAGGACTGTGTCTGCAAGTGGTCTATCCGCTTTCATACGGAAGCAAGCAATTCCTTGTTTTTTCACTTGAAAACCCTTACATGGTCTGGAGAAAGAAACAAATAATTTTGGGCTAGATGTAGGTAATTTAGATTTACCGATTCTAAAATACCGAATTTTACCGATTCGGTATTTTAGAATCTGTAAATCTGATGTGGCTAATAATTCGGTATTTTTTCCGAATCGGTAAGATTCGGTATTTACCGATTCGGTAAATACCGAATCGGTATTTGCTATTGAATCCTATGGGCCTTGAAGCCTATAGGATTCAATAGCAAATACCAATTCGGTATTTACCGAATCGGTAAAAATACCGAATTACAAAGGAGGACAGGGTGTCCCTTTGACACCCTGTTGCACCCCTGTAACTGGCTTGTGCACCATGTGGCACACATACATGCCCTTAGAGCATGTCTGTGTGCCACATGGCACAGGTGTACATGCACAGATGCGCATGTACACAAGAATTCGTAATTTACCATGCAATTGTATTACATGGTAAATAACGAATTCTAAAGGCCCTGTAGCACTGTTAGAAGTGCTACCTACATAGGAAAATACAGATTCGGTAATTTTACAGATCGGTAAATTTACCGAATCGGTAAAATTTACCGATTCTGTAATTTTATATGTTTTCAGTGCCCCTACATACCAATGTCAAAATACCGGTCGGAAACGGGCGAAAATCTGTATTTTCGGCCGATTCCGACCGGTATTTTGACACCTACATCTGGCCCTAAGTCTTTTGTTGTGTGTAGATAAAATTTGAGACATCTTTGTAGTCAAACACATGTAGGGCTCTTTCTCCTATATCAAAGGGTTTCGGAAGAAAGCTTTGGGAATTTCTGCCTTGTTATGAAAATCTATATGGACCTTCGAGAAGAATCAAGGACTAGTACACAAGATGATTTTATCCATGGTGAATTGGAAGTACTGCCCTTTGACGGCCATATATAATACCAGGTCTGGTGGCTCTGTGGACTAATGCGTCCACTTTAGAGGCCTGTGTTCCACCTCATGGTTGCAGGTTCAAATCCTGGCGGGTCCACTCAGCCTTTCATCCATCTGAGGTCGATAACATGAGTACCATTGAGTTGGGTAACAATAAACATCTGTTATTCAGCGCCAAGATACCTCCGGGTGAACATGCGCTTTACAAATACACATATTATTTTATGTTTGACCATGAAAGCTTGAAGCTCATTGACGCTTCTTGTGGAGGTAACAGCCAACAGTAGTGCCATGTTCAATGAATGCAGCATACTAATGCTGAAAAACTATAAAGTTATGGGTAATGTTTTTTTTTCCACCAAGGGGTTCTGAGTGACATTAAATAGAGAGCAAAGCTCAAGTTGTCCATGAAGTCACTCAAACCCCAAGGTGAAAAGCATCCCCATTATTCACTTTTTAACTTTCTCCATTTTGGTATTGTGTATGGCCCTCAAAGTCACCCACCCTTGCTTTTAATTGCTAGCACAGGCAAAGGAGTAATAGGGGAGCTATACATAACATGGCCTCTCCTCCGTTTCTGAAATGTAAACACAAATATTAATATATTTTTGTGTGCCACCCAACCCCACCATTGTCTGTGCCTTCCCGCCACCTCCCAAAACTGTGCTTTCTGCCCGCCACCGGAGCACAGCGATGGTGCTGCACTCACAGGCTGCCTGTGACTCCTTGATACCTTTTTTTTTTTTGCACCTTTGCTATATTCACACCTGTTTTAGAAACCCTAGACCACTGGCAAAAGGACAGTGTGAGTCAACTTGAGACAGAGAATCTGCCCAACTGTAACCCATGGACCACCTTTGCATTACATGAGGGTGGTGCGTTACAGGCAACAATCAGTCCAGTGAGACTACACAATTATTTGCTGTACTAGTGAGTTCTGAAACTCTTTCACCATGGATAGATATCCACACAAGAAATGAACATTATATAATTTAAAAACGTTATTAAAAGGAATGTTCTAGTTTAGTGTAGATAATGTTTATTGATGTAACAATGAAAATGAACACAATAGTGACATTGAAAGAAATTAATAATAAAAAATATTAAAAAGAATTGGAACATTGTGATGTTACTTCAAGAATTCATTGTATTAAATGATAGAACACGTTTTTGGTAACCAACCATTCCTTCTAGCACCAAGATAAGCTATCATAGCACCAAAAGTGCCTTCTAGAGTTTCTTTAGGTGGCCTCCAGCCCTCATACCTTAGGGGTGAACAGCAGGCTTGTTGTTTAATCAGCTTCTGTACTTCGAGAAGATCCCTGTCTGTCTCGGTTATGGTGTTCCTGGGGTGATAAGACCCTGCTGGCTCAAGGAGCTGATGTTTTCAGCTCAGCTTCAAGGATCTCCCAGGAAGATGAAGATTCCTCTCTCCCTATTACTTGTCTCCAGCAGGCTTAAAGACACCTTTTTCACTATTTTGGAACGGTTAGATCTTGTGATGTATGATGTAAATTTAAAAAAATTAAGAACTGCCATACTAATCCTGTTGCACCTTCACTACATTATATCACATTTTTGTAAATCACATTAGAACACACACACACACACACGCACATATATATTCACTGAAAAAAACATAGGTTTCACACCAGTTATAGTTAGCTGGACATTTTACTCATACAAAACCATTGAAATTCCCCCGTTATAGTTAGTTGTACTCACTATAACTCGCGCGCCCGCAATCCACTGCTGATGATGTCACATATTACATAATTCATGACATGGTCAGTGACATCACTGATGACATCACTGATGACATCTCAAATGACATCACTGATGACATCACTGATGACGTCATCCATGTGACAATCAAATACACCTCATCACACACTAGTATAATCTTTCATCACTCACTGTAAAATAGAAAGTGCCATATTTGAAACATTGACACACCAATAGAACTTTCTAAACACCCACTCAGTTATTCATAGAACTATACACACATCTAATCACCTATAGATTCAGTGTTATATGCAGTGAAAAATCAACAGAGCACTATCAAATATACTTATACGCCTATTTCAACATTACACACCACCACACATTGTATTCACTTATAAAGACATCCTTCTGACTTATGCAAACAATTGATTATACTTACATTTACTCACCTACACACTTATACAAACACCACTTCATCTATTTATATAGATAGTAACTCACACTTAGTGTGTTATAAAATCACTATTACAAGTATACAGTTATCCATATAGTGACTCATGCAATCACTAAGTCTTAGGCACACTTAATTAGATATAACTGTCACATACACTGCCTTTTTTTTCAAGTTTAATGGAGATGTACCATTGAGAGAAATATTTCATCACCACCACACCCATAAACATATACACTCACTGAAACAACTGTTATAACATGTAGTCTTAACCTCATATACCTATACCTACCATTTTTTGGCAATCACACCCCCCCCACCATTTACCCATACAAATACTCAGTTAAGAAACCAATAACAAATATAGTCTTTAACATAGCAATTAAGACAAAGCAATAAAGACTTTCACACAGTTTTGTAACTACACATTATATACAGTGAGACTCCACAAATTAGTCAAGGAAACAATCAATGACACTGTTACTAAATCCACCATCCACACATTTATATTTATATATCCACTCATTCTTCAATGCAAAGTAGTGTATTTATAATACATATTTAAATATCAAAGCAAACCACATTCACTGGATGATGTCATCAGTGATGTCATCAGTGATGTAATTTGAGATGTCATCAGTGATGTCATCAGTGATGTCACTGACCATGTCATGAATGATGTCATATGTGACATCATCAGCAGTGGATTGCGGGCGCGCGAGTTATAGTAAAAACAACTCACTATAACGGGGGAATGTCAATGGTTTTGTATGAGTAAAATGTCCAGCTAACTTAAAACTGGTGTGAAACCTATGGTTTTTTCAGTGAATTTCAAAAGTTTTTTAAATGCTAATTCCTAGCTATAACGAGTGTGAAACCTATGGGACCTTATTTACGAGCCCCTTGCGCCTCCGGAACATCACTTTTTGTGACGTTCTGGTGGCGCAGAAGACTGAGTGATATTTATTAGGCAGGACTAAGCCACTTTTTGTGACATAATCCTGCCTGATGAATATCAGTCCCTTTAACGCAGTCTCCTGCGTTAAAGGGGCGTGCAATGGGTGTTGCTTGGGGCGTTCCCAGCAGCATCTATGGACTTAAATGAATTTATAGCATCCTCAAAGTCAGTTGAATGAATTTATAGCATCCTCATAGTCAGTCTTTCAAAAATTCCAAAGTATAGGACATGATAATCCAAATCCAAATGTTTCTCAAGAAAAGTCACAAACCGTGTCCGTGGGTCATATCTGCCCAAACGCCGATATTCCGAACGATTGAAAATGACTTTTCTTGAGAAACATTTGGATTTGGATTATCATGTCCTATACTTTGGAATATTTGAAAGACTGACTTTGAGGATGCTATAAATTACTCAAGTCTGCCCGAATCGTGTGGGTAAAATTGATACCTAGTCACTTTGAATAAGAATGTACTTACGACTCGTCTAACATTTGGAAGAAATATCTAGTTATATGACAACAAGATACCGACATAACTTGAAGGAAATAAGAACGCCCTGAAGAAGTTCTGTTGTACAGAACGAAACGCGTCGGCTGGCTGTGGTACATAAACTTAAGGAAAATAAAAGCATTTGAATATCACCAAGATTCAGTGCTTCAATAAGGACTCTAAGTGATATGATTTGATTGGACTTGTTGTGCAAGTGGTGCTGTGGCAAATTTTGGAATATTCTCCACTACTCTCTACTACTCCACTACTCTCTAATACTCACTCTCTACTACTCATTCTCTACTACTCTACTACTCTCTACTACTCTCTCTCTACTACTCACTCCCTACTACTCACTATCTACTACTCTCTACTACTCACTCTCTACTACGCTCTACTCTCTACTACTCTCTACTCTCTACTACTCTCTCTCTACTACTCACTCTTTACTACTCATTCTCTACTACTCACTCTCTACTACTCACTCTACTACTCACTCTACTCCTCACGCTCTACTACTCACTCTCTACTACTCTCTACTACTCACTCTCTACTACTCTCTCTCTACTACTCTCTACTACTCACTCTACTACTCACTCTCTACTACTCTCTACTATTCTCTCTCTCTGCTACTCACTCTCTACTACTCTCTACTACTCACTCTCTACTACTCTCTACTACTCACTCTTTACTACTCTCTACTACTCACTCTCTACTGCTCTCTACTACTCACTCTACTACTTACTCTCTACTACTCTCTACTACTCACTCTCTACTACTCTCTACTACTCACTCTACTATTCACTCTACTACTCTCTACTACTCACTCTCTGCTACTCTCTCTACTGCTCTCTACTACTCTCTACTACTCACTCTCTACTCTCTATTACTCACTCTCTACTCTCTACCTCTCTCTACTTCTCTCTCTACTAGTCTCTAACTCTCTACCTATACCTCTCTACCTCTACACCTCTACCTCTCTACCTCTCTCTACACGCACACATATACACATATATATATGCATATATATGCATATGCATTTATATATATATGTATGTGTATATATATATATACGTATATAATCTGCATATCTATATAAATACAAATATAAATGCATGCATACATATACATATATCCATACATATGCATGTTATTTACATGAAAGTTTGAATAACACTAATAAAAGCAAAGCTAAAAAGCCACCGCATTACAAGAGAATGGCTTTAACTTAAACGAGGGCGAGAAGTATTGCATTTTCAATGCTTGGAGGCATTCAGATGTGTCACACATTTGCCATAAATTATGAATTTTAGCACTCTAGTTGCTCATTAGATCACTGTAGTAAAGTTACTGCTCACCAGGGAAGTCTGCTGCTGGTATTCAAAGTGCATGTTTCAGTCTGCATGTCAGAATGTTTTTAATGAAATAGAAGAGGATTTGAGAAGTCAAAATGTGCCCTAATTTTTCTTTCTTCAGCACTAATCATATTTCTATGGCAAAATGAACCCCCTCATTTTGTTCCTTTGCTAATTACATGTTTTAAGTGTTACCACTTTATTCCCATCAAGATGACTTCAGGTGTGCCATACTTTTGTCATAAGTAAGACTGTTAGCGCTCTAGTTGTTCTTTAGAACACTCTGGGACATTCTGTCATTGCGCTATACTTGGGCTACATCTGGGGGATATTTGTGCTACATTTGGGCTCTTTTGTCTCTGGTGGCCATCTTGAGAGAATTATTTGTTATGAAGTTTCCTAATTTCCTCATTTACTCAGTTTTCTACTTTGATTCCATCAAGAAGGCATTCAGATGTGACACACATTTGCCATAAATTCAGAATGTTATCACGCTAGTTGCTTATTAGATCACTGTAGTAAAGCTACTGCTCACCAGGGAAGTCTGCTGCTGGTATTGAAAGTTCATGTTTCAGTCTGCATGACAGAATTTGTTAATTAAATAGAAGAGGATTTGAGAAGTCACTCAAAATGTGCCCTAATTTTTCTTTCTGAAGCACTAATCATACTTTCTATGGCAAAATGAACCCCCTCATTTTGTTCCTTTTTAAATTAAATGTTTTCAGACTTACCACTTCATTCCAATCAAGATGGCTTCTGGTGTGCCATACTTTTGTCATAAGTAAGACTGTTAGCACTCTATTTGTTCTTTAGAACACTCTGGGACATTCTGTCATTGGGCTATACTTGGGCTACATATGGGTGATATTTGGGCTACATTTGGGCTCTTTTGTCTCTGGTGGCCATCTTGGGAGACTGCATGTCAGAATTTTTTAATGAAATAGAAGAAGATTTGAGAAGTCACTCAAAATGGGCCCTAATTTTTCTTTCTGCAGCACTAATCATACTTTCTATGGCAAAATATACCCCCTCATTTTGTTCCTTTTTAAATTAAATGTTTTAAGTTACCACTTTATTCCAATCAAGATGGCTTCAGGTGTGCCATACCTTTGTAATAAGTAGGACTGTTAGCGCTCTAGTTGTTCTTTAGAACACTCTGGGAGGCTGCAGTAGAACACAAAGGAATCAACTGACAGTCTCTGTCCTTGTTGGATGTACATGTTTTACTGAGAATGTCAGACTTCATTCTCACATGACTGACAACGATAATGTGAATTTACAGAAAATATGCTTTCAGTTTAGCTTACAGATTCCCTTCCAAACCACTGTGGGAAAAGCATGAGATAATAGTTTTCTTTCAAACATGATTCATGATATCCCACAGAAGGATTTTTCACATGGTAAAATGACCTTAGAACACACCACAATTCCTAAAATGAGTATGGTACCATCAACAAATGATTTATAATGTAACTAAAGTCCTAAAACCTTCTATTAACTGCAATGCTTTTTAATGAGGTGCTATCATGTATATTGGTCCCAAGATGGCTGCCAACACTTCTTGGATGAAGTGCTGACAGCCAATCAGATCTCACAATGAGATGTGTGGTTAGGCTCCGCCCAGATATATATATATTTTTTCTTTTGATTTTCTCAGGAGCTACTGGGGGGATTTACACCATTTAACCAAACGGGTGATCTGCGTACCAGACCCTACCATTTTCCCAAATTTGGTGTAATTCCATTCAGCGGTTCGGGCTGTAGCCGTGTCTAATCGTCCTATAGAAATTAACATGGGGAAAACACGTTTTGGGACCCCCCCTTTTTTCTCGGCCCCCGCTTGCCGAATCTTCCCGAGACTTTCAGGAAAGGAGAGGAGCGGAGCGGGCCATCTTCTTTGAGAAACTAGGTCCCAACTATAACTACCTACTGGCGACCTCCAGTACTTTTTTTGAAATCAATTAGGTTTCTTGATATGTACTGCTAGAGTTTCATAGGTTGCTTGGGGCATATTTTCAAGGCTTTTGAGTTCCTTTGATGTAATTTTTCCCATTTTAATTTAAGACCTTTCCCCATGGTGCAAGCTCCTTGTAATATGCCCCCATTTGTGCTTGGCAAATTTAGATTTTAATTCTTTGACTAACATAGCCATGTTAAAAGTGACCCAAAAATGTTGCAAGGGCCTTAAAAAAAACGCTTTCATGTGTCTTAGGCCATTTTAAGTCATTTTCCCTTGAATGTAGGTGTATAATTGATTTAGATGATGTGTTTAAAAACGATTTATGAAAACAATTAGGTTTCTTGATATGTACTGCTAGAGCTTCATAGGTTGCTTGGGGCATATTTATAAGGCCTTTGAGTCTCTCCGATGTTATTTTTCCCATTTTAATTTAAGACATTTCCTCGTGGTGGAAGGTCCTTGTAAATACACCCCCATGTGTGCTTGGCAAATTTAGATTTTGATTATTTGACTTACATAGCCATGTTCCATACAGTTCTCACCTTCTGCGTAGTCTTTGATATGCTAGACTCCATCTGCACTATGAGATACCTAAGCAAAGGAAACACAAGTGATGTGATTGTGAAATGAGGAAAAGAAACTCCACATTTTTCAATTACATCACCTGTGTTTCCTAAGTTTACGAATGACATTGTGCAGATGAGGTTTAGGTCTGTCCACGGACACAGAAGAGGTCTGGCCTTTGTTCAAGAGTGAAGTGGATATGACTTACTTCATTGGTAGGCCTTCACATATATTATCTCCTCTGTACTCTTCAACAAGCGTAAATTTCATCTGCAACCCTGAGTAGGCCTCACCTTAAACAAACCTCTGGATAGGCCACACCTTATTGTCATCCTGAATCAATCATTTAAAATGTTAGGGACAGATTTATGATAGGTGTATGCCTCTTTTGCGTCTCTGTGCGTCATTTTTGTGACGCAGCGGCGGTGCAAAAGATTTGCTATGTGGCGACATATTTACAACTTGATGCATCTAGGCAGATGTGTCATGCTGTAAAGTCCCGTGCCACATGAAACCGATGCAGCAGTGATGGAAAAGATGCACCATGTTGCAAGACAGGCCTCACTTCATCTCCAACAAGATAAGAAGCTGAATCTTCTGTAAATGTCAAAATTGTTGTATACACTGCTGAACTTCTGTGTACTCTTTGATATGCTAGACTCCATCTGCACTATGAGATACCTAAGCAAAGGAAACACAGGTGATGTGATTGTGAAATGAGGAAATGAAACTCCACATTTTTCAATTACATCACCTGTGTTTTCTAAGTTTACGAATGACATTGTGCAGATGAGGTTTAGGCCTGTCCACGGACACAGAAGAGGTCTGGCCTTTGTTCAAGAGTGAAGTGGACATGACTTACTTCATTGGTAGGCCTTCACATGTATTATCTCCTCTGTACTCTTCAACAAGCATAAATTTCACCTGCAACCCTGAGTAGGCCTCACCTCAAACAAACCTCTGGATAGGCGACACCTTATCGTCATCCTGAATCAATCATTTAAAATGTTAGGGACAGATTTATGATAGGTGTGTGCCTCTTTTGCGCCGCTGTGCGTCACTTTTGTGACGCAGCGGCGGTGCAAAAGATTTGCTATGTTGTGACATATTTACAACTTGATGCATCTAGGCAGATGTGTCATGCTGTAAAGTCCCGTGCCACATGAAACCGATGCAGCAGTGATGCAAAAGATGCACCATGTTGCAAGACAGGCCTCACTTCATCTCCAACAAGATAAGAAGCTGAATTTTCTGTAAATGTCAAAATTGTTGTATACACTGCTGAACTTCTGTGTACTCTTTGATATGCTAGACTCCATCTGCACTATGAGATACCTAAGCAAAGGAAAAACAGGTGATGTGATTGTGAAATGAGGAAAAGAAACTCCACATTTTTCAATTACATCACCTGTGTTTCCTAAGTTTACGAATGACATTGTGCAGATGAGGTTTAGGTCTATCCACGGACACAGAAGAGGTCTGGCGTTTGTTCAAGAGTGAAGTGGATATGACTCACTTCATTGGTAGGCCTGCACATGTATTATCTCCTCTGTATTCTTCAACAACCCTAAATTTCATCTGCAACCCTGAGTAGGCCTCACCTCAAACAAACCTCTGGATAGGCTACACCTTATCGTCATCCTGAATCAATCATTTAAAATGTTAGGGACAGATTTATGATGGGTGTGTGCCTCTTTTATGCCGCTGTGCGTCATTTTTGTGACGCAGCGGCGGTGCAAAAGATTTGCTATGTGGCGACATATTTACAACTTGATGCATCTAGGCAGATGTGTCATGCTGTAAAGTCCCGTGCCACATGAAACCGATGCAGCAGTGATGGAAAAGATGCACCATGTTGCAAGACAGGCCTCACTTCATCTCCAACAAGATAAGAAGCTGAATCTTCTGTAAATGTCAAAATTGTTGTATGCACTGCTGAACTTCTGTGTACTCTTTGATATGCTAGACTCCATCTGCACTATGAGATACCTAAGCAAAGGAAACACAGGTGATGTGATTGTGAAATGAGGAAAAGAAACTCCACATTTTTCAATTACATCACCTGTGTTTCCTAAGTTTACGAATGACATTGTGCAGATGAGGTTTAGGTCTGTCCACGGACACAGAAGAGGTCTAGCCTTTGTTCAAGAGTGAAGTGGATATGACTTACTTCATTGGTAGGCCTTCACATATATTATCTCCTCTGTACTCTTCAACAAGCGTACATTTCATCTGCAACCCTGAGTAGGCCTCACCTTAAACAAACCTCTGGATAGGCCACACCTTATTGTCATCCTGAATCAATCATTTAAAATGTTAGGGACAAATTTATGATAGGTGTGTGCCTCTTTTGTGCCGCTGTGCGTCATTTTTGTGACGCAGCGGTGGTGCAAAAGATTTGCTATGTGGCGACATATTTACAACTTGATGCATCTAGGCAGATGTGTCATGCTGTAAAGTCCCGTGCCACATGAAACCGATGCAGCAGTGATGGAAAAGATGCACCACGTTGCAAGACAGGCCTCACTTCATCTCCAACAAGATAAGAAGCTGAATCTTCTGTAAATGTCAAAATTGTTGTATACACTGCTGAACTTCTGTGCACTCTTTGATATGCTAGACTCCATCTGCACTATGAGATACCTAAGCAAAGGAAACACAGGTGATGTGATTGTGAAATGAGGAAAAGAACCTCCACATTTTTCAATTACATCACCTGTGTTTCCTAAGTTTACGAATGACATTGTGCAGATGAGGTTTAGGTCTGTCCACGGACACAGAAGAGGTCTAGCCTTTGTTCAAGAGTGAAGTGGATATGACTTACTTCATTGGTAGGCCTTCACATATATTATCTCCTCTGTACTCTTCAACAAGCGTAAATTTCATCTGCAACCCTGAGTAGGCCTCACCTTAAACAAACCTCTGGATAGGCCACACCTTATTGTCATCCTGAATCAATCATTTAAAATGTTAGGGACAGATTTATGATAGGTGTATGCCTCTTTTGCGTCTCTGTGCATCATTTTTGTGACGCAGCGGCGGTGCAAAAGATTTGCTATGTGGCGACATATTTACAACTTGATGCATCTAGGCAGATGTCTCATGCTGTAAAGTCCCGTGCCACATGAAGCCGATGCAGCAGTGATGGAAAAGATGCACCATGTTGCAAGACAGGCCTCACTTCATCTCCAACAAGATAAGAAGCTGAATCTTCTGTAAATGTCAAAATTGTTGTATACACTGCTGAACTTCTGTGCACTCTTTGATATGCTAGACTCCATCTGCACTATGAGATACCTAAGCAAAGGAAACACAGGTGATGTGATTGTGAAATGAGGAAAAGAACCTCCACATTTTTCAATTACATCACCTGAGTTTTCTAAGTTTAGGAATGACATTGTGCAGATGAGGTTTAGGCCTGTCCACGGACACAGAAGAGGTCTGGGAGGTCTAGCCTTTGTTCAAGAGTGAAGTGGATATGACTTACTTCATTGGTAGGCCTTCACATATATTATCTCCTCTGTACTCTTCAACAAGCGTACATTTCATCTGCAACCCTGAGTAGGCCTCACCTCAAAAAAACCTCTGGATAGGCTACACCTTATCGTCATCCTGAATCAATCATTTAAAATGTTAGGGACAGATTTATGATAGGTGTGTGCCTCTTTTGTGCCGCTGTGCGTCATTTTTGTGACGCAGCGGCGGTGCAAAAGATTTGCTATGTGGCGACATATTTACAACTTGATGCATCTAGGCAGATGTGTCATGCTGTAAAGTCCCGTGCCACATGAAACCGATGCAGCAGTGATGGAAAAGATGCACCATGTTGCAAGACAGGCCTCACTTCATCTCCAACAAGATAAGAAGCTGAATCTTCTGTAAATGTCAAAATTGTTGTATGCATTGCTGAACTTCTGTGTACTCTTTGATATGCTAGACTCCATCTGCACTATGAGATACCTAAGCAAAGGAAACACAGGTGATGTGATTGTGAAATGAGGAAAAGAAACTCCACATTTTTCAATTACATCACCTGTGTTTCCTAAGTTTACGAATGACATTGTGCAGATGAAGTTTAGGTCTGTCCACGGACACAGAAGAGGTCTAGCCTTTGTTCAAGAGTGAAGTGGATATGACTTACTTCATTGGTAGGCCTTCACATATATTATCTCCTCTGTACTCTTCAACAAGCGTAAATTTCATCTGCAACCCTGAGTAGGCCTCACCTTAAACAAACCTCTGGATAGGCCACACCTTATTGTCATCCTGAATCAATCATTTAAAATGTTAGGGACAGATTTATGATAGGTGTATGCCTCTTTTGCGTCTCTGTGCGTCATTTTTGTGACGCAGCGGCGGTGCAAAAGATTTGCTATGTGGCGACATATTTACAACTTGATGCATCTAGGCAGATGTGTCATGCTGTAAAGTCCCGTGCCACATGAAGCCGATGCAGCAGTGATGGAAAAGATGCACCATGTTGAAAGACAGGCCTCACTTCATCTCCAACAAGATAAGAAGCTGAATCTTCTGTAAATGTCAAAATTGTTGTATACACTGCTGAACTTCTGTGTACTCTTTGATATGCTAGACTCCATCTGCACTATGAGATACCTAAGCAAAGGAAACACAGGTGATGTGATTGTGAAATGAGGAAAAGAAACGCCACATTTTTCAATTACATCACCTGTGTTTCCTAAGTTTACGAATGACATTGTGCAGATGAGGTTTAGGTCTGTCCACGGACACAGAAGAGGTCTGGCCTTTGTTCAAGAGTGAAGTGGATATGACTCACTTCATTGGTAGGCCTGCACATGTATTATCTCCTCTGTATTCTTCAACAACCCTAAATTTCATCTGCAACCCTGAGTAGGCCTCACCTCAAACAAACCTCTGGATAGGCTACACCTTATCGTCATCCTGAATCAATCATTTAAAATGTTAGGGACAGATTTATGATAGGTGTGTGCCTCTTTTGTGCCGCTGTGCGTCACTTTTGTGATGCAGCGGCGGTGCAAAACATTTGCTATGTTGTGACATATTTACAACTTGATGCATCTAGGCAGATGTGTTATGCTGTAAAGTCCTGTGCCACATGAAACCTGCGTCAGGTTTCATATAGGTGTTTTGTTGCAGGGTGGGCATTCATTTGCATGAAAGCCCTGTAAAACTAACACAGTGAAATTTAGAAGATTTCACTGAGTCAGCTTTATAGCATTGCTGAATCAAATCCTTATGCCTGTTTGAAATAGCCTAAGGAGTGATGCACCATGCAATGTGTGGCTTCCTCCTGTGCATTGCAGTAGACATGTCGTGCTTATGACGTGATTCCTGCAATGTGCTGCTTTTGCGGCACAGATGCGTGACGCATCTGTGCTGTTTTTACTCAATGGTGCTCCACATTGTAAATGCGGCACACCATGGGTGGCAGAGCAGCGGTGCACATTAACTGGTGCATCCCTGGGGATGTGCCAGTTAACATAAATCTGCCCCTTTACATTTAAGTATGTGCAGGGGACACAGAGTCGGTGAGGCTTATCCAAGGTTAAGAAGAGATGAGTCCTGTTCACTGAAAACTTGGACATAGGCCTCACCTCCTCAGCATCGCTGGACATGGCTAAATAATAGCTGCAAAATGTTACTCTTGTTAAACAATTTTACTATTATAGTCTCTGAGATTTGTGTCTTACTCTGCAACATCTCATTGTTGTTCTCTTTTTTTAAAGATAACGACAACATCAAGCATGAGTGATAATGAGCAATCAGTTGATCTCGATCTTATCGTTGAACTTGTCATTGAAACGTCAGTGGAAGTAGATCCGTTAGATGATTTAAATCCTGAGGATGATGAAGAACATGATGAGGATGCCGATTTGTCAGAATTGTATGACATAGGGTGGGAAGCTGACCTGCTTGAGCCTATGGAACTATAAACATTTATTTTTAAAATTTAACGGAAATAAAAAGTAAAAATGTAAACCGTTTCATTTAAAATTAAACACAACTTCAAAAACAGGTTATGTGTAGTGTCTTTAATAAAATAGTATAATATGCTCATAAAATTAGATCAGATTCACATATAAAACAGCACAGGTAAAATGTAGAAGCATTCCATTTCTTTGCTACTATTTGTGAATACTAAATTTGCCTATGCACTAAAAATTATTCTAAGTGAAAATGACAAGTAGTGTGTTAAGTTTTTGACGACTGTTATTGATTTACTGTTTGGTAATAGCGGTTAATAAAATTTTTTATTATATTTTACCACAGATTCAACTGCAGATCATTTCAAAAGTAGAGAATGCCGTCTAAGGATAGAATCAGAAAGGCTACAAAACGTCAAAGACAGCAGGTTCATCAATTATTGCAGCAGTCCTCTACAATAAAAAATCGTCAAGTCACCAAGAAAGCACCGGGTAAGACAATGAAATCATTCATAAGAAACAATTGTAGAAAAAAAAGTATTACTACAGAAAATGTTTCAGTCCAGAAAAAGAGAAGCAATTTAAACGGAAAGGAAAGGCCAATCAAAAATGTTACTGCTAGAGCAAGAGATAACTCAGTGCATGATAGTAGAAGGAAACAACAGTTTAGGGACATTCGTAAACGAATGTTCCGCAACAGGATAATTGGCAATTTGTTAAAAAATATTAAGAAAGGTCAACAGAAAGTGGTTTTTTATAAGAGAAAAAAAAAAGTTGAGAAAGTTATTGATCAGGCATTTGAAATTAGACGAAAGTTATTTATTTTGATATTCAATAGAATTAGGAAGCTAAACAAGGCAATTTATGATTTCAAAAGAAATAGTAGATGGAAGAGAATAGTTAATCGTAGTAATTTTTGTGAAGTTTTTTCCGGAGAATGGATGCATAGTTCAAGTTGTGAGGCATTTTTTAATGAGGAGAGTTATTTCCAGGATAATGATTTGGTGCATGCAGTTGACACCAGTGGTCGAGCTTATGAGGTGAAAGATGGTTGTCCAGTTGAAAAAGAAAAACTTGTGACAACAGAGACAGAAGAGGTGTTAGGTAATGAGGTTTTAGGAAGACGTCCTAAGGGTCCTGTGTACACCTGGAAGTGTAGTAGTATTTGCAGTGTACGACAGGATTCCATCAATTTGCTTTGTGATTTTGTACGGACATTTAATAAGAAAAGTTTGAAGCAGAAAATGATGTTGTTGCAAGAATTAGATCCTTGCAGAGTGAGAGAAGTGACAGGTTTGCATGGTCATTCACTGGCTTGTCTTTCCAGGAGAGTATGCCAGAGTGTTTTTCATCATTTCAGGATGCTAGCAGTGCATCATAATAAAGTGAGGAAATTAGTTAGAATGTTGTATTATGCTAAGAGTCCAGCAATTATGCTTAAAAAATTATGCGCTGCTCTTTTGCATGGTTCTGAAATAGATGTGAAGAATATTTGTGAAGAAATTGAGTTTTGTTACTTTGGAAGTAAAGAGGAGAATGTTGAAATTGACCCAGAAGAAGAGGGTAATGTGGAAGACAGTGTACAGGTTTCCAGTACAGATAATTTTCAGAAGGAAATTGCCACATTTCAGGTGAAATCAAGTGAGAGGCCTAATTTCACTTGTGTGTGTTGTCGACGCACTTATTATAAGAATCAGACTAAGTTAGTGGATTTATATGCAAAAAGTGAAAGGGAAAATAATAGTGAATGGAAGGATTTTGCAACATACTTGATGGTAGAAAATTGTTTTGATTTGGGATCAGATCAACGTGTGTGTACTTATTGTTGTAACAAATTAAATCAAAACCAGATGCCTGCTAGAGCGGTTCATAATAATCTGGAAATGGTTGAGATTCCTTCTGAATTGAAGGATTTAAATACTTATGAATCTATTTTGATTCAAAGTATCCATCCCTTTCAGGCTATTGTAAGAATGGAGCCAAAGACAGGGAAATTGCCTCCATCAGATTTACAGAGAGGATTAAAGGGAAGAGTTGTTTATTTGCCTCTAGATTTGAAGAAAAACATTAATACAATTGGAGTAGAAAAAGTGGAAGAGGAACCTCTGGTTATCTTAGTTAATGGGGTTCCGACAAAGAGTAAGAAAATATGGCAAGATTTAGTGGATGTTAGGAAAGTCAAAAAGGCAACATTGTATTTGAAAAAAAAAAATAAGTACTATAAGAATGTATATGTTGCAGAAGAGGAAGTAAGTGAAGAAGAGGATAGCAATTTGTGTGCTGGTCAAATTGAGAAAGTAGAACCCTCTAAAAGTGAAGAAATATATGAACATTATAGTGTTCATCCTTTGCATTCCAAGGAAGTCATGGGGAATGCTATTGAGATGTTTCAAATGAAACAAGCCAAAGGGAGTCCCATTAGTGTTTGGGAGGAAAGTTTGGAAGCTCGGTGTTTCCCACAGCTATTTCCAACAGGTCAAGGAGGAAGATATGATGAGCGACCTCATCAAATTCCTGCTTCTGAATACCGGACTTTACGATTGTATGCAGAAGATGCTAGGTTTCGACAATGCATTCCCTATTTGTTTCATCTCCTGTTTGAAAGCGATCTGTCTGGACTGTCATATGCAGTGAACCACATCTTGAAAAGTGGTATACAGATGCAAAACATCTCTGCAAGTGACTTTATGGATAAAGTCAATGTGCAAGACAGTATTTTGGATTGTCACCTGATTAATCTCATGGCGTGTCAGCGTGGTACTAATGAGTACTGGTACCGTCGTCATGGTGATCAAAAATGTATGCTGAGGAACTTAGGAACTCCCACATGGTTCCTAACTCTGAGCTGTGCCGAGTATGGCTGGGAAGACTTATTTGAATTTCTACGAGAGGCAAATGGAAACATTGAAAATATCGAATTCAAGACACCCAGAGAACTGTGCTCTTTGGATCCAGTGAATGTATGCAGGTACTTCAATCATAGATTTGAAGCTATGATGTCTTTCATCATGAATAAGAAGAATCCACCTCTTGGAGAGGTGTTGGATTTCTTCTGGAGAAAGGAGTACCAAGCAAGAGGTGCTCCTCATATACATATGCTGCTGTGGATCAAGGATGCACCTAAATTTGGAACAGATCCAGAAGACTTAGTGATGAGTTTCATACAACAGTATTCTACGTGTGCTGTTCCAAACGCAAAGGAGAAGAAAAGCCTAAGAGAACAAGTTCTACGTTTCCAAAGCCATCGTTGTGGAAAGTACTGTCGTCGTAAATTCAGAAACAAGGACAAGTTCTACACCAAATGTCGTTTCGGCTTTCCACGACCGGTGATTTCTAAAGGAAGAGTAAACAGTTTGATGTCTTCGCTGCGACATAATGTGATGAAGAAATCACCTAAAAACACTTACAATTTGAAAAGGAACGAAGAGTCCAAGTACATCAACGACTACAACCCAGTGATTTTGTCCATGTGGAATGCTAACATGGATATACAGTTTGTGGCTGATAACTGTATGGCTGTGGCTCGGTATGTGACATCTTACATCACCAAAAAAGAAAAGACAGAATTGAAGGATATGTGGGAGGACATTTCCCATGAAAAGAGCCTCAGCAAGAAGTTGTACAGTTTCAGTCTGAAGATGTTGTCACATCGAGAAATCGGAGCTTACGAATTTTCTGACCGGTTGTCTTCAGCAAGTCTCTATGCCAAATCCAGGAGTATCGTTTGGGCGAGTCTTGGTCTTGCTGCAACGTGTAATCGAGTTCTGAAACCTGTGCGGGAAATTGAGTATTTGGCAGAAAAGGAGCCGAACAGTACCGATATTTTGAAGACCAACATGTTGGATACATATTATCCAAATCGAAGCAGTCACCTCGAGAATGTTTGTCTGTATGAGGTTCTACAAAATTACATATTCAAGAGGAACATCAAAGAAGATATTGATAAAGGAGTGTATGCTGTAATTGGAAGTGAGGGATGTCTGGTCAAGCAAAGAAAATGCCACTTGGTAAACCATCGAAAATTGAGTGGCGAATCTCCTGAAAAAAAGGATTTTTCTATTTAGCACTTTTGCAACTTTTTAAGCCTTGGCGTGCAGAAGAGGAACTGCTTGGAGATTTCCTCTGTTACGAAGACTCTTTCACTGCCGCCAAGGAGACCATAGAATGTCCTGTTTTTCCCAAATATCTAGAAATGTTGAATGCGGAAATCGAGCAGGAAGCAACGATTGCAGCCGAGATTGCCAGAGACAGTTCTCAGGACAGTCAGAGTTCTGTTTCATTGAGTCAGGATCCACTAGGAGGACCTGTTATTGAAAATGAAGCAGCCACTGCCATGAATGAAGTGGAAAGAGCCATGGCACATGCTCAGGAGGATGCGGTTAACTTAGAAGACTTGGAAAGACAACTCAACGTTGAGCAGAGGAAAATATATGACGAGGTTACCAACCAAATTGATCATGGATTAAGTCATGAGAAGAAAGAGTGCTCATGTACGTCGTTGAAGCCTGTCCGACTGTACGTGAGTGGAGAAGCGGGAACTGGAAAAAGTTTCCTCATTAAAGCAATTTCATGTTATTTGCAGAAAAGGACTGAGTCATCGCTGTCTTGTGTTGTCACCGCTCCAACTGGACTGGCAGCACATAACATTAAAGGTATTACTTTGCATCGTCTACTGATGCTGCCAGTGGAGCATGATAACAAATTACAATACCACAAGTTATCTGGAGATGCTTGTTGTGAAGTTTCAAGAGTCTTGAGGAAAATGAAACTTCTTATCATTGACGAAGTAAGCATGGTTTCCAATGTCATGCTTGCCTTTGTGCATTTGAGAATGCAAGAAGTTCTTAAAACAGAGTATGATGTGTTATTTGGTGGCAAACACATCATTGTTTTCGGAGATCTTCTGCAGCTGACACCAGTGAAAGGACAACCTGTGTTCAAAATGCTCACGCATGAAGATACCAGGAAGTGCCTAGGGAGCATTGGCAACGTCAATATATGGTTAAACTTCAATTATGCTGAACTGCATGAAAATATGCGTCAGGCGAAGGATGAAGATTACAAGAATATTCTACAAGATGTTAGAATTGGAAAAGTGACCGAGCATGGGAAAGAAGCTTTACATGCACGATTACTGTCAAATTTATATCCAGAACAAGACGTTGTGCCTGAGAATATTTTTCAGAAAATTACTGAGAAGAAATCTGGAATATGTTTGATGCCAACTCTTGCAGAATGTGCCATCTTCAACAACAAAATGTTGCATTTAGAAAACCAAGAGATTGTGAAACTGGAAGCTATTGACAGAGTAGAGCATATGGGATCAACAATTATTTTGTCTGAGAATTTGAAAACAAAATTGGATTCATTAGAGAAGACTATATCTAAAACTGCAGGTTTTGAAAAGACTCTGAATGTGTGCTTAAATTGCCGTATAATTTTAAGAAGGAATTTACATGTTGAAAGAGGTCTGGTAAATGGATTAATGGGTAATGTTGTTGATTTTGTGAAATACAGAAATAGAGATGGAATTGAATTTTTAAAAATTAAATTTGATGGCATTGAGGAAGTACAGCTAATTGGTCGTTGTTCTGCTAGATTTTTGCTTGTAAAAGACTTATATGTTCGCCGTAAGCAGTTTCCTGTTTGCTTGGCATATGCGGTGACAATCCATAAATCGCAAGGTTTAAGTGTAGACAGTGCATTGGTGAATATTGGCAGTTCTGTGTTCAAGGAGGGTATGGCATATGTGGCATTGTCACGAGTTAGAACTTTATCGGGATTGTACTTGATTGAGTGTGATGTCACAAACATTTGTGCGGATCTAGATTGTGTTAAGGAATACAATAGGTTAAGAAGAGAGTATGCGCCACATTTGCCTCAATATCCTTTGTTTGAGAAACGTGTGGTAGGCCGGAAGCGAAGAAATGTGACCAATACTAGGGAGGTTGTAGCAAAAAGACGAAAAGTCGATGAACCTGAAATTATAAGCAGAAAGAAAAAGGATTCTGTTGAAGATGTTGTTGGTTTTCAATTTGAAAACAGTTCTGGTGTCAACTGCTATGCTAATGTAGTGGTTAATGTTTTGTTTTCTCTAGAAAATGTAAAAGAAGAGATTGTGGTCAATTCGGATCAAAGATTTTGCAGTTTGTTAAATTCTGTGTTAGAGAAATGTAGCACTGATAGAACAAAAATAGAAAGTGTGTCTGAAATTCGAAATCTGTTAGACAGATGTTCAGGTCAAACACAATTCTCTCAAAATATTCAGCAAGATTGTCAGGAGTTTTTAATGTATATGCTTGATGTATTGCATGCTGAAGGTGTAGATGTAGATCACCTGTTTGGGCTTTCTTATCAATGGCAGCATGACTGCGAGAACTGTAGGGTATCAAGTACTACTAGTGTAGACTCAGAAAGATTTATATATTTAACTTTGCCAGACAGTAAATCAGTGTCCTTTAATAAGCTAGTAAAAGCAGCTGATCACAACATGGAGTGTAGCCAATGTAAATCTGAAATGATGTCAACATTATTTATACGAACATATGGCCAGTATGTCATTTTAATGTTCCAACGATGTAGGCCTGATGGAACAAAATTGACAACTTTAATAAAAAAAATTGTGGCTTCGCAGTTGTCAATATCAGGAAGGACTTTTGTAACTGCAGCAATTATATATCATGACGGTCCTTCAATAACATCAGGACATTACACAGCTTATTTAAAGTCTAGAAATGGCTGGTCATTCTGCAACGATTCTGTTTTAACTTAAAAAAAAAAATTGCCTTTTGACCTTAAAAATTCTTACCTGGTGTTTTTAAAACCAAAATTTTAGAGAAGGAATCTCGGGATTTGCTCTGAGGAATTTCAAGAGGTTCTAATGGCTCCTACACGATTTGGCCTTGAGGATAAGTGTAGTACAGAGTCAAAAGTTATTTTTGAGTTTTAAATAGTTCCTGGAAAAAAAGAAGATTTCCTTACAGAAAGTGGTGGGCACAGATTAGTTGAAGGACAACAGAGTATTTCCCAAAGCAAACGGTGTTCTTACCATAACACTTGACGTCATGGAAACATAACTGCACTTTGAATGAGTTCAGAAAAACTGTTTCTTTTTATAAGCTAATTCAAGCAGCCAATCAAAACATGGAGTAGAGGTAATGTAAGTCTGCAATGCTGTCTAGATTATTTGTCCAAACTTTTGATTATAATGTCATTTTAAAAATCCAACTATATAAACCTGATGAAAGTAAGTCTTCAACTTTAATTACAAATGTTGTGGCTACACAGTCGTTGATTTTAGGAAGAACATTTGTAACTGCAGCTATTATATGGCATGATGGTCATTTGACAAGATCCGCTTATTTACAACAAGGGGTGGTGATGGACAGAGTCTCTGAATTAAGCAGAGTACTCTCACCCAGTCAAGAGATCAGGGCTAGATCCAACACCGTTTTTTAGCTCATTGCACCATCCCAGTTTCAGAACCTGGCTGTATGCAAATTAGTCTGTCCCTGGCCCAGTGCATCATGGGAACAGGGCAGACCAGACTACAAAAGCCAATTCTTACACTGGGAAGGAAACAAGCTTCCGGGGACTGGTTTCTGTCATTTCAGGCGTCTTCGGCCCGGCTTGCTTGAATCCTGATGGTGCAATGAGCAAGGGACTCACATCTGAGTATACCCTTCCACGCTTAGGGTGGACAAAATAATTTACAACAAGGGGTGGTGATGGACAGAGTCTCTGAATTATTACACAGCTTATTGAAAATGTAAAAAAATTTGCTGTTTCGGAAATTATTCCCATTTGACTACGATACAATGTTGCCTTTTTACTTAAAAATATTCTTACTTTCTGTTTTCAGAAAAGAGAATTTAGGGTAGGTAACTGGCGTATAATGATTCTAGGGGTTGATATAATTTTATCTACTGTTTTATATTGCTTTGTGATTAAAAGTGATGTAGAGAATTAAATAATTGTAGTAATCATAGAGGTAGTGTAAGTCTGCTTCATAGTAAGCAGTATCAGTGTCATAGGAAATGTAGAACATGAGTGAGCAAGAAGGGTAAGATATTACTAGTCCAGGATTGTGAAAGTGATCTTGAACGTTTTCTTTCTGAAAGTTGCGGAAATACAAAATGACGGGATTTGCTTACAAGAATTCCAAGAGTTATAAATGGCTCTTACATGATTTGGCCTTGTGGAAACGTGTGGTAGAGAGCGAGAAGTCATTTATTGTATGTAACATATTTTTCAAAACGATGGAGGTTTTCTTTCAGAAAGTGGCGGGCTGAAAATAAAAACAGCACAACAGAGTGTAAGCTGTTCTTAGGACATCCTTCGACGTCATGGAAAGTAAGTTACTTTTGAGGAGTTCTGATTTCTGATTGGTTATGTTATATGGGTTTTTTAAACACAATCATTTTGATTGTGGTTTTTTTCCCCGCTGTTATATGATGAATACCTTCAAGTCACTGTTTTTAGTGAAATTTGATACATTCTGAGAACAGCAAAAATAAACCATTTAACATGTATAATTAATTCTGTACTTTTTGTATTTATGATGTACATTTAGAACTGTGTAGGAGGTATGGAGAAGCTGAGGCTTCTGTAAGTGTCAAAGTTGTTGCATACAGTGCTCACATTCTACGTAGTCTTTCATATGATAGACTACATTTCCACAATGAGATACCTAAGCAAAGGAAACACAGGTGATGTGATTGTGGAATGAGCAAAAAGAATTGCACGTTTTTCAATTACATTACCTGTGTTTCCTAACATTACACATCACATTGTGTAGATGAGGTTTAGGCCTGTTCCAGGAGACAGAGGAGCTCTGACATTTGTTCAAGAGTGCAGTGGACATGACTCACTTCGTTGGTAGGCCTGCACATGTATTATCTCCTCTATACTCTTCAACAAGCCTAAATTTCATCTGCAACCCTGAGTAGGACTTACCTGAAACAAATCTGTGGATAGGTTACACCTTATCAGCATCTAGAAACAATCATTTAAAATGTTAAGGGCAGTT
The DNA here is from genome assembly GCF_964261635.1 of Lissotriton helveticus. NCBI lineage: Eukaryota > Metazoa > Chordata > Amphibia > Caudata > Salamandridae > Lissotriton > Lissotriton helveticus. The sequence goes on along the minus strand of NC_136072.1, from coordinate 1,154,665,879 downwards.
TTATGAAGGCTGTGTGCCTCTTTTGCGCCGCTGTTCCGTCACTTTTGTGTAAAAGATGCACCATGTTGCAAGATAGGCCTCAGTTCATTTCCAGCAAGATACCGTCAGTTTAAAATGTATATAATTAGGACTGTGTAGGGGGCATGGAGAAGCTGAGGCTTCAGTAAGTGTCAAAGTTGTTGCATGCAGTGCGTACTCTTTCATATGCTGGACTACATCTGCACAATGAGATACCTAACCAAAGGAAACACAAGTGATGTGATTGTGAAATGAGCAAAAGAAATTGCACGTTTTTCAAATACATTACCTGTGTTTCCTAACATTACGAATCACATTCTGCAGATGAAGTTTAGGCCTGTCCAGGGAAACAGAGGAGGTCTGAACTTTATTGGTAGGCCTGCTCATGTATTATCTCCTCTGTACTCTTCAACAAGCCTAAATTTCATCTGCAACCCTGAGTAGGCCTCACCTGAAACCAACGTCTGGATAGGACACACCTTATTGCCATCCTGAAACAATCATTTAAAATGTTAGGAACAGTTTTATGATGATTGTGCACCTCTTTTGCGCTGCCATTGCGTCACTTTTGTGAGACAACAGCAGTGCAAAAGATGCACCATGTTCCAAGATAGGCCTCACTTCATCTGCATCAAGATACTGTTAGTTTAAAATGTATATCTTTAGGACTGTGTAGGGGGCCTGGAGAAGCAGAGGCTTCTGTAAGTGTCAAAGTTGTTGAAAAACTGTTTGTCCTTCAATCTTTTCCCTTGTCTTTTCTAATTTTTAAATACATGTTTTAATATTTTTCAAATGTTTGTTCTCTCTTTCACAGATTGAAAGTATAAAAATAACAAGTGACTAAGTTAACGACAATTATAAGGTAAATGTTTTGTACTCTTTTCATTACATTTCTATCACATTTAACTACTATTAGTTCCACTGCTTCATTTCTTTAACCCTCACTTTCCTGCCTTTGCTACTTCCCTCATTCCTTTCTCTATTACTTACTTACTTACTCTACTCCTTCCACTCCTTTTCTCAGTCCCTCTCTTCTCATAGTTCCTCACTCTTGTTCACTCACTCCGTCTCTATTACTCTCACTGTCTCTGACTGATCACTCTTTCACTACTTGTTCATTATGCTTTCTCTGTGTAGTTGAAGCACACTAAGGGGCATATTATGAACACAGCCAATAAAATTATTGCTGTTTTTATCGGCAGAAAACTGCTGCAAAAGCGGTTTTAGCGGCAGTTTTCTGCCGCAAAAGCGGCTTTAGCGACACATTTCTGCCGATGAAAGCTGCAAAACTTTTATTGCCTATTTTGATAATATGCCCCTATGTTATTTACATTTATTTGCTGTTTCAATTATTCCTTTTCTGTTACTTCTTCTTTTCTGCTTTCTGTTTTTTCTCTCTGTTATTCTACATGTTTTAATCTTATTTTGAACATTCACTCATATTCTCTAAGAAACTCTTCTTTGTTATTCTTCTACTCTCCTTTTTTTCTTTCACTTCCTTATCTATTTTGTTTTTCACAATTATACCCTCTTCCATCTTTTCTCCGGTAAATAGATCTATTAAACAGTATCTCTGGTTTAGTCCCTATAGCTGTCTTTCTTTTAACATTACTCTCTGTTTACTTCCCTTATACTTGCTCTTCTTTTTTTTTAAAACATTTTTTGGGTTCGCTCCCGGTTCGCGTACCGGGGAGCGAACCGGGAAGCGAACCAAAAGAAATAGAGGTTGCCAGAGTGCTAAACATTCTAGCAATTTTTTTATAAAGGGGAGGTAGTTCTGAAAAGAACTTTTTTTTTAATGTTTTTGTTGTTTTATTTATTTATTTATTTTTCTGAACATTTTTTGTTTTTTTTGTGTTTTTTGAAAAATGTTATGTTTTTTTTTTGTTTTTGGGGGGGAAACAACGAAAAACAGAAATCAGAAAGGGCTCAACAGGAGCAAAAAATGTTTTTATTTTTTGGGGCGTTTTGAGCACTTGTGGTTTTCATATGCTCTGTTTATCAAATTAATACTCATATTGGCACATGAGAGTAGGTAACCACAATAGATACACACTATTTTCATGTGCACAAAATTTTCTTGAATGTTTGGCACTGTTTCCCGTGCCTCTGGCCCCGACAGAGTTACCTGTGCCGATGTCCTGGCCACAGGAGTTGGGGGGTTGTCTTGGAGGTCACGCATCTCTGCCCTGCTGTAATTTAGTGGATGCCACCTCTGCATATGACGATGCATAGTATAGTTGCCGTAACTATACTTCTTATCTGTGCCTCTAGATAAATCTTCTTTGCATATGAGGCATGTCACATAGCGAGCATTCACTTTTTTTTTGTCCTTGAGGAAAAGAAAAAAACTGCCAAATAAAACTATTTTTGCGGTGAGATATCCGGGGCTCCTCACGTAAAAACTGGCTTGGCTGTACTTCCTCTTCCTCTTCTTGGTCCTCTTCCTCCTCTGTGTTGGGAAGGAACTGTGGAGGTGGTCCTCTCTTACTTGGTGGTGGTGGTGGGGGTGCACCAGCTGCAGCTACTACTGAAGCCATTTTCTACTCAGCAAAATAGGTCTTCCTTTCACAAAGTTGAAAGTCAGAGTGAGAAAAAAGGTGGGGGCTTTCATCATTTTGGAAAAAAAAATAGTTCTAAACCAATGAAAAGTGTTATTTTTAGGTCACATGACCTAGCCTTACATCATTAGGAAACCAAAAGTGAAATGAACCAATGAAAAGTTTTATTAACAAGTCACATGACCTGTTACGCTTATGTTACGCGCTGCGGGCCGCGCCCCGGATCGCTTCCGGGGAGCTGCGCTTCGCTCCTCGGTTCGCGCTCCGGAGCACTTCGGGTGCGCTAACGCGGCGCGTCATAAGACGCATTACGCGGCAACGCGATACATCGCGCTTACACGACGCGCCCCGGATCGCTTCCGGGGAGCTGCGCTTCGCGCCTCGGTTCGCGTACCGGAGCACTTCCGGGTGCGCTAACGCGGCGCGTCATAAGACGTATTACGCGACAACGCGATACGTCGCGCTTCCGCGACGCGTCACGATGTTGATTTCTAACGCGGCAGTTGCGCAAACGGAACGTTTACCGGTTCGCGTACCGAGTCGCGGCACCAAATTGAGCTAACGGGAAGCTACCCGGTTCGCGAACCGGGAGCGAACCAAAACATAATAATAAAAAAAGAATTATTAATAAACATATAAAATATATTTTTTGATTTAAAGAAGAATACATTTTACAGCTATAGATATTAGCTTTTAAAAAACCAATGAAATTCACTGAAAAAAACATAGGTTATAGACCATATATAGTTAGGAATTAGCATTTACAAAACCTTGAAAATTCACTGAAAAAACCATGGGTTATAGACCATATATAGTTAGGAATTAGCATTTACAAAACCTTATTTTACTCACACAAAACCATTGAAATTCCATATATAGTTAGTTGTACTAACTATATATCGCGCACCTGCAATCCACTGCTGATCATGTCACATATTACATCATTCATGACATGGTCAGTGACATCACTGATGACATCACTGATGACATCTCAAATTACATCACTGATGACATCACTGATGACATCTCAAATGACATCACTGATGACATCACTGATGACATCTCAAATGACATCACTGATGACATCACTGATGACATCTTATTTGACATTACTGATCACATCACTGATGACATCATTCATGTGATAATACAATGAACCTCTTCAGACTCTAATATAACCTTAGATACACTCAGTGTAAACAGACACTCACAGACTGTCACTCATCCATGGAGTTACTCACACACCTAGTCAGTCATGCAAAGAATCAATCACACCTCCATTTCCTCAACTATACAGTTATACACACCTTACTTATTCAAACATATACTAACACATATTTACTCTCTTTTACAATCCCTGATACAAGTTCACAATGATCCATACAGCCACTCACACATTCACTGGCTCTTATGCACAGTTATTTATATATGCCAACTCTCACATGTACTGTGTTTTACATATGTACTTACTTTGACATGTAGCACTGAGATATCCATTCACTCACCAATGCTCTCATGCACACAGTCAACCGCCCATACAGCTGTTTCCACATGCACTTTTGAACCCATACATCTAGTGAATCAACTGCTCACACATCTATGCACAGAGTCATACACCTCCCAGCCACCCACACACACACTCAGTCTCCCATACAAATACTTGGGCAACCAATCAATAACCCATATAGTTACTCATATAGCTACTGATCAACACATGCAGCAGTTTACAGAACAACAGACATAATGATGCACAAATTAAGACAGTTTAGTCACTAACCCATGCACTCAGTGACACACATTTAATCACTCACTCATACAGTCAGTCATGCACCTACTAAATCCTTCATCAAGACACTTATACATCCACTCATTCTTCAATATGTAAGACATATTTTAACTTTACAGAAACATACAGTCACTGGATGTTGTCATCAGTGATGTCATCAGTGATGTCATTTGAGATGTCATCAGTAATGTCACTGACCATGTCATGAATGATGTAATATGTGACATGATCAGCAGTGGATTGCGGGTGCGCGATATATAGTTAGTACAACTAACTATATATGGAATTTCAATGGTTTTGTGTGAGTAAAATAAGGTTTTGTAAATGCTAATTCCTAACTATATATGGTCTATAACCCATGGTTTTTTCAGTGAATTTTCAAGGTTTTGTAAATGCTAATTCCTAACTATATATGGTCTATAACCTATGGTTTTTTCAGTGAATATATATATATATATATGTATATATATTCCACCAATCCCGCTTCCGTTCAAAACGGGCTGACACATGCTCGACGGTACACCAGGTAAGCTTTATTTTCACCTTCAGAGCATTTTACTGAAAATGGCCAGTCGCCATCGCTGTCCCTCTGGCAGACGCGTTTCAGCTTGGATTGCCTCTTCAGTGCCAGTTAAGTGTGACAGGGTGCACTGGTGAGGGTCTTTTGAAAGTCCAGTGTATTAGTCTTATTGGATGGTATTGTGCGGCCACAGAAAACGGACTGCAGGATCCGGTCCGTGCCTCTCACTGCATGCTGTTAGTTTGAGTCCGTTTCAGCTCACATACTTCCAAGCCCCCACTCAGTCAGTAGAATGCGTTCTTTCACATGCAGCACAACAAAGGAAGAGCACTCGTCCAGGTTGTGAACATAGTCCAGTGTCTATGTAACAAGCAAACTAGTAGTGCCCTGACGTTGTCAGCTAACCGGTCGTGTTCTTCCTGTCGCTGCACTTTGAAGGTGATTCCGCTCACCTGGAGACTCGTCTTACGGCGGACGATCCGCCGCTCTCACCCCTGCTGGGTCTCGTGGAAGCCCCTGCTGGGGGGGCGCTGCGATGCGTATTCGGTACGCTCTCACCACAGGTTTGTTGGTTTTGCGCAGAGCACCAGAACGAGAGGCGTGCCAGTCGTCAAGCACCAACCGCCTGACTACATACTCCACCAATCCCGCTTCCGTTCAAAACGGGCTGACACATGCTCGACGGTACACCAGGTAAGCTTTATTTTCACCTTCAGAGCATTTTACTGAAAATGGCCAGTCGCCATCGCTGTCCCTCTGGCAGACGCGTTTGGGCTTGGATTGCCTCTTCAGTGCCAGTTAAGTGTGACAGGGTGCACTGGTGAGGGTCTTTTGAAAGTCCAGTGTATTAGTCTTATTGGATGGTATTGTGCGGCCACAGAAAACGGACTGCAGGATCCGGTCCATGCCTCTCACTGCATGCTGGTAGTTTGAGTCCGTTTCAGCTCACATACTTCCAAGCCCCCACTCAGTCAGTAGAATGCGTTCTTTCACATGCAGCACAACAAAGGAAGAGCACTCGTCCAGGTTGTGAACATAGTCCAGTGTCTATGTAACAAGCAAACTACTAGTGCCCTGACGTTGTCAGCTAACCGGTCGTGTTCTTCCTGTCGCTGCACTTTGAAGGTGATTCCGCTCACCTGGAGACTCGTCTTACGGCGGACGATCCGCCGCTCTCTCCCCTGCCGGGTCTTGTGGAAACTCCTGCTGGGTGGGCGCTGCGATGTGTATTCGGTACGCTCTCAACACAGGTTTGTTGGTATTACCTACTGGCGGGCGCTAATAGGTAGTTATAGTTAGGATGTAGTTTCCCTAGGAAGAGCATTTTTTATTTTGCCAATAACTTTGGCATTGTTTGATGAAACCATGCAAAATTTTCAAAACTAGTTTGCCGCTCACTGCAGCTACTGTCTTGAAAATCTTTTGGGTAATCCATCAAGCAGGGGCTAAGAAAAAGGGGGGGTCCCAAAATTTGTTTTCCCAATGTTCATTTCTGTAGGAACTTTAGACATTGTTACAGCCCGAACTGCTGAAAAGAATTACACCACATTTGGTAGGAAGGTAGCTGTTGGTCCAGGAAGTGCTTTTTTTCAATTTGGTGTAAATCTAATTAGTAGTTACGGAGTTATTTAGAAGTTTTTCAGATATACAAGTGGGGATGTGGAGGACCTGATTGGCTGCCATCACTTCAAACCAAGAAGTGATGGCAGCCATCTTGTGACCTGGTTGAACCGAGTCACAGAAAAAACATTTTAAAAAAGAAAAGCGGGCAGATTAGAAACACCCTGCCCCCCTATGCCTCTTGTGGGGGTCCCAAGGGGACTCGCAGTGCTAAAAAAGCATTCTAATGAATTCTAAGTGATTCTGTGGATGATGTCATCAATGATGTCATTTGAGATGTCATCAGTGATGTCACTGACCATGTCATGAGTGATGTAGTATGTGAGGCCATAAGCAGTACATTGTGAAGGGCGCAGGTTATGGTAGCTCTGCAAAGTATAACTGTTGAATTTCACTGGTTTTACACAAGTGAAACCTGAGCCAAACTATAACATCCCTGTAACTTTGTTTTATTCAATGAATTTCTAAGTTTTTTTTTAATACTATTTCCTAACTATAACGTCCCTGTAACCTTTGTTTTTTCAGTGAACATATATGCATATGATCCACTATCAAACTGTAATAAACTTTAATAAAGTAATTGTTATAAGGTGTACATGCACCCTAAAACCATCTGTCCATTCTTTCATCTGTTATGCAGGGGCAGAGGAACAATTTTGGAACCATGTAGATCATGGCTTTTCCTCTCTGTCTCAAATGTAAAAAAAAAAAAAAAATACCTGCCCTCCTGTTACCCTCTCAGACAACCCGGTGTGCCCACTCTCTTGAAGCTGGAATTTCTTTAACGCCTTAACTGCAACCGCGATTTTGCGGAAGTGCGGCACTTTCGCAAAACGGGCGGGGCCGCGTCGGCCATTGGCCGACGGCAGCACTGGGGAGGTAGTGCTGCCGTCGGCCAATGACCGACGGCAGCACGGAACGGGTTAAGACAAAGCAACAGTGGGAAGCAACTTTTGTTTACCACTGTTGGTACGTCATAGCAACGAATAACCAGATTAAGAATCTCAATGAGAGGGGGAAGAGCCAAGCTCGCGATCGTAATGGTCGCTTCGTAGCTCGGCTCCGTCAGCCATCCGGCCTGCAACACATATCCTGCTTCATATCCTGCCCCAAGACGACACACTAGAGCGGATAAAGATGCGTGAATTATTGCTCGTACTCACCGTTTGACCTGGAGGCTCCTGCGTGCAGTGATTCCGAAGTTCTGCCCCCGGAGAGAACGGGGCCTTCATGGAGCCGGGACCGGGGCCTCGCCTACTGGACTCAGCCCGGCGGTGGTGTCGATGATGGCCCCGGCCGAGAGAGGTGCCTTACAGCGAAGGGCCGTTGTGCGAGTAACCCGGTGGATCCGGCCCGGGCCTGCCGCGGCGGCAGTGGTGGTGGTGCGGGGTGCGGCGCTCCGGGCACTAATCGTGTAAGGGGATGCCCCCTGCCACTGTCCCGTCCATCCATCCTGGAGCCATGCGCCCGGACTCTGTTCGTAGACCGCGCAGGTGTTAGTGCGGCGGACCCCCGACTTTGGCGGCTCTCCTTTCTGCACCAAGGCTGCCGTTAGCGGGGCCCCCCCCCCCTTCATTTTTTCCCTTTGTGTGCCGGAGGGGATCCGCATCTGTGTGCCGGCTTCGAGAGCCGTAGAGAGTGGTGTCGTGGCTGGAATTACAAAATGGCGGCCGACGACCGGGGCTATGGATATCCCCAAATCGGTGGACCTGAGATGTTGGACGGCACGGAGACCTTGCTGTGTGAGCATGAGCCTACTATCGGTGATGTTATCAACGCCTTGCGATCCCTGCACGCGGCCTTGATCCCCGGTGCCCCGGGGGAACCTGTGCGGTCCACCGCCATCTTGGATGGACAGCTATTCACGGTATCCTCTTGTTTCGATGGAGTCGCTACCTCGCCCCCCCCTGGTCGCGGCGAAGATTACTGTCGCCGCTCATCGACAGGTCTGCGATCCGGTGGCATTGGAACCTTTGGTGACTCACTGTTTGGAATTTGGAGACTTGGACCCCGGGCTCGGGCCTGTTCCTGTCCGAGCACCCAATGGACATGGTGGACTGTTGTCTATCTCTGCTTCGGTGGGGTCGTTGTCCTGTGCTGCGGGGGAGCTCCGGTTTTTTCAGATGGCGAGACTGAACTCCTGTGTTCTGTGGCTCGGGTTAAATTTCCTGGGGCACTTGACTTATATACCCGGACTTCTGTTCTCTTGTCTGTTGATGGACCTCCTTGATCTACACCTTTGTCTAATGTCTTTTCATTCGAGTGCTTTCTTCATACTGAGTTGCCTATTTCCTGCCGCTATGTGGTGGGTGGTGGTAGTCACTAAGACAGGCCTGGGGTGAGGCAACTTATTCCCGGTGGATCGCCGGGGTACAGCTTAGCGGCGGACCGGCCCGTACTCATGGCGTTGCGGGTGACCCCCTAGTGTGTTTTACGATTCTCGAGAATGTGTCGCTCTGGTTTTGAAATATTACGTTCGTATTGTTGGGCGGAGGGTTGGGGCCGAACGTATTGTTTATTGATCCTTTACTCCCCCCTCCTAGTTCCTTCTTGTCTTTATGTTTTTTGTTTTCGTCTTCATTCCTTTTTCTTTTGTCTTTCCTACATTTCGGGTTCGGTTTAGGGCGACAGGCACGCTGCTGGGGGTGGTAGGCCGTAGCCTTCTGCAGGGGTGCTGAGTGGGATGGGTGGGTTGGGACTTTTTTCGTTGTCTTCCTTCTTCGTTCTATGGCCCTTTTGTGTCTCTTTATAGGGGTGCCGCGTCTGTCCCTGTCTCCCATGGGCTATGTGGGTGGGGTTTGCATACCCGCTGCTTCCTCTATGGGGCTCTGCTGCATTCTGAACGTGACTCTCACGCCCTCCTTATCATTGATGTTCCCAATCCTTGAGTGTTTCTGCTGTGGGGTACTGGTATCAGCGCGGTGTTCTTCCCCTTCAGTTCTGTTTTTCCTCTTTTTCTTTCCTTCCTTAAGGTCAATATGGCGGGTTAGTTTTTCCTTTACGGTGTCAATATTCCGGTTCCTGTTTTGTTTCTAATATGCTAATGGGTGGTGGTCTGAATGAGACGAGTGAAACTAATTATGGCTTTGATTTACTGATATTTGCTCTTACACTGATGTGCGTTGCTACACTATTCTCCCACATTGTCACCCTTTAGCTTTATTGTTGTCAATGACTCGCTCTGGGAACCCGGTAACGTCTTGTGTTATAGTCGAACCTGCGATATTCCTTTTTGTATTATTATAAAATTAACCTTCATTGTTTCTTTTTGCTGGCCGTCTGTGTTTCCCCCCCTTTTCTTGATGCCGTAATGATTGCGATTTACTGTGTTTTATTCTGTACACTGTCATCCTGGATTTATTGCTTGCCCTCTCGTATTAGTGGCCGGCCTGACTGGTTGTAGGCCCGTATCTGTATATCCTTTTTGTCCAAATAAAGGTTTAAAAAAAAAAAAAAGAATCTCAATGAGAGACATTTCTAACAAAATCTTTGTTATTTGTGAACTTTGGCATCAGCAGTAAGGACCAAGGACTATAGAATCGTGGTATTTCTAAATCGATGACTTAGTTTATTTCATTCTGCTAGTCAGAAGATGAGAGTTTTAAATGACAAGTTGACGGTGCACCGCACAAAGGGGACTGGACCCACTACAACCCTACAGGTATGAATTGTGTTGTGGACTTCTGCTGTCCAGCGACACAGTAAAGTCTATTTCATTCAGATGACCCCCACTTCACCCTGACCCTGCATTCTTATACCGCTTGCTAATATATCCTTAATGTGAAGCCAAAAAAATCCTATTCTGGAGAAGAAACTTTTTACTTTCCTAAGACTCCAATTGCCCACTGTTTGTATCTGACATGGATTCACAAGGGACCCTCTGTCCTCCCCAGTGACTCAGTACTTGGGGCCTCTCAACTTCATTGGCTGCTCAAATAAGGTGGACAATCTGTTGCATTAATTGTTCAGTAAGGGAAACAACCTTTACACTGCGACTTTTACACCGCAATACAGTCACAACACAGTTGTTACAACAACTGCGTTGTTACAATACAGTGCCATTACTACGCAAGTTGTTACAACGACTTGCGCTAGATGGCGCTCTAGACTAAGGAATAGTATGATTTACTATTCCAACACCTTCCCTACTGTTGCACACACTGGAGTTAGAATAGTAAATCATACTATTCCTAAGTCCAGCGTGCCATCTAACCAACTCGTTGTAACGACTTGCGTTGTAATGGCGCTGCGTTGTACCAACACAGTCATTGTAACGACCGCATTGTGAATGTATCAGGGTGTAAAATCCGTGTTGTAAAGTGCTATATTTGTTTAGTACTATGTTAAGATGCACTGAGAATTCCAAGCTTCACATACATCATGGAAATATTGAAATTGCTCATTGGTGAAGGACACCAAGGAAGGGAGAACCACACTCACAAGTAACTTTCCATCTGTACAGTGACAACCCTGACTCTTTAATTGGGAGGGAGGCTAATTTGAGAGATGCCTTGACAATTTTCTCTTCGGTACCCATTGCACAGTTTTCTTGCCCTGCTTTAAGGCTGACTTTCCAAAAAATGTTAATCTGTTTTATATTTGATTATGTTGTTTCTCCTCTTGACAGAACTCCATTGAGGGTCAATTTAAACAGATTTTAGTAAAGGATAATTAATCCTTGATGTGCAATGAATGTACTCCCTCTTTCCAGATGTTGTAGAAATGTCATTGATGTTTTGTTACCATAATTTATATGGTATAAAATATATTTGTTATCCTTCCTGACTTGAGTCAATTTCCAAACTATCAAAACAAAGAATTCTCAAGAACCTGTTGCAAAACTGACTCATCCCTGATATGTTATTTAATTGTGTTTTTCTTTGTGCCTTGGTGGACTATAACACCCTTAGTCTGCCACCCAGAATGTTGTTCATTGAACCTAACTCTGGAATTCCTCTGAGTCAAGCTGTAAGGAAAGAACTGGACAGTGAGTCATATCAAAGGTCCCTCTGTTAATTAAATTAGGAAGGGCTGCAACCCACAGTAATTATCAACATTACATCAACCTTGAGAAATGAGGGAGTTTTCAGTAAGGAGGGAAGCTACTGAGCCTAATTTGTTCATCTTCAGCTTGGAATACTCCCTTCCTTGTCCATATTTTCTTTGGTCATTAATAATGTAAGTATTTTTGTGAATAGCCACAAGAAATAATAATCCCCTATTGCAATTCCAGCACAATAGGAAATTTACTTTCCGTTCTCTATAGTGACATAAAAAGACCTCAGTGCCGAGATACCCTCTGTGGTGAGCTGTACACGTTCAAACAAAACACGTTGAGGGCTGGAAACTTCTAGTGCCCAGTATGAACGCGTGTGCAAAACATCCAGGGGCTTATTTACAAGACCCTTGCGCCACTGGTGTGTCACGTTTCGTGACGCATCCCTGGCGCAACCTCCTGTCCCATATTTACAAGGAAAGATAAATTCACCCTGCATGGATTATCCTGTCCTTGTAAATATGGTTCCTTCTCACGCAACACTTTGTGTGAAAGGGGCGTGACATGGATGTTGCTGTGGATGTTCTAACACAACACTCATGTATTCTGCCCCATTTCCATATTGATGAAAATTCGTAAACCTGGAAATGCGTCAGAATGCGACACCAACCTAGCGGTGGCGTACTGAGGCACGAGGAGAAATGTGTACATTTCTACTCGTTTGTTCTTAATTCTAGAGGTGCTGCATCTACATCACACATAGGAAGAGGAAAATACCTCTTTTCATTTTTTTAAATTGTTTTTGTGCAGAAAGTACCCCTTCCTGCACAGAAACAATCTCCCCGCAACGCTGGCAGCCTAGCACCATGGTGCAAGGGTGCCTGCATGGCGCATGGCAGACGATTGTGCGCCAGCGCAGGGGAACGCACAGGGATGCGTCATGTTGTTGTAAATATGGTGCATTCCTGTGCTTTGAAAGTTGCGCAGTATGGTGCAGCCCAAGGGCTTACGGTGCCGCGCTGCAACACTTTCTTGTAAATAAGCCCCTGTGTTTTTTTATGCCCATAGTTTCTGCTCGATCTTCCGGCTGAATGTTTGCACAGTTAAGATGGCATGCAAACACTTTCCGTGTGGATAGCTATGTCTCAAGTTTGCGGTGTTAATACCAAAATTTAATTTGCTTTCTGCACTCTGGAACTAGGTTTTGTCCTTTCAACATGTTTGTTTTTATGCCAAAATGTTCTTCTGGCACTCAGGTGTGTGAACATAGCGCCTTGAACCTATCTAGTATCTTCTACACCGGACTTTTCTCCAGCATGGACTTCTTGGGCTCAGGTAGCACTGGATGAGGCCTTGGGCCTACTGTGCAACGCAGCCTAACAAAGAGACCTGATTCTCGCCAAGCGAGAACCTGTATCTTCCTGTTATTGAAACTGCCTGTCCAAGTGCCCCGTGCAGGGCCGGACTGGGAACCACAACCGGCCCTGGCAAAGTGCTCGGCCGGTCCCCACTCCCCACTCGGGGTGCCGCCGAGCTCTTTGCCGGGCCCGGTTTTCGGCCGATTTTGGTACAGGGACGATTTTGCAGCTATGCTGCAAAAATGGCCCTGTAACAAAAACGGCCCCCAGGGCCCCAAAACCGGCCCCCTCCCATGCGGCGCACCGGGGGATTGCCTGGTGCCCGCTATGGCCAGTCCGGCCCTGGCCCCGTGGTGCGGCTGACACCAGTGCACAAAATGGCGCCAGCATCCGCACACTCGTCATGTCTCCAGTCAAGCACACACGCCCTGCAGGCAGAGTCATGCATGGTGGCAGACCCCCGATACTGAGCAAAGAAGACAACCTCAGGTTCAGAAGAATATCAGACCGTGTACGTGTTGTATAGCGCACACAGCAAGCCAAACCGACCGTACGTGTTGTATAGCGCACACAGCAAGCCAAACCGGCAGTGGAATGCTGTATAAGGTCAAAGGCAAGCACAAGTGACCCGAGAGGTAGTCGGTTATTGATTGTTACTGCATTGTGATGTAGTGTTCTTTAAGGATGCGACTTCAATTCTTTCCTAAACTGGAGCAGCGATGGGGTGGTCCTCATGAATTTGGAGATGCTATTCCCGGTCCTGGGAGAATAGATGGAGAAGGCCTGTTGTCTTGTTTTTTTACACTTCTCACCGTCCAGTCGGATTACGGCCTGGCTGTGGGTGTGCGCCAGGGACGGTGTACTTGTCCACAAGATAAGTGGGGGAGCTGGTCATGATGTCTTTGTAGATGATGCAGCTGCTTTTGCATCCATCCTCCAGTCCTAACACACTGGGGGTCTCTTCTCACACACAGACCTGCCTGGCAATCCCAGTCAATAATTGTCCAATAGAAGAACACCTTACAACATATCTGTTACTGTGGCCTGCCCGTTTCTTTAAGAGGTGGAGCCATTCACTAAACTTCCTGTTGTTTCAAACTCCTTTCCTATTCTAGTGGATGCCCTGGAACTACTTTTCCTGCACTCATGTTGCAATGGAACTTTTTTACGTGTTTTTTTTTGTGGTTTTATATGAAGAATATGGACAATAATCAACAGAATAATAGATTGCCAACAAAAAACCCGTAGACTCAGCAGCTCGAATTAGGGGAGGAAGGTCTGCCAGGTTGTATTTGGGTAGAATGAATTGGTCAAAATGGGATGCAGACAGACGATCTTAGCTTCACCCAAAGTGTCCCTCTAAGAGGAGGATTTTGAGAAACTTTTTAAATGTGCCAAGACTTGAGGTTGTGCCATGATACAAGACGCACTGCCAGAGAATGCTGGTTTCATATAACATTCTTGCCTAATTGTTGGATATTCCAGCAGGAGGCCTGCAGAATTTCTTCATGCCCATCGAGCTCTGGAGGGTTTCAGTTTTCTAACCAAGTAGGAGGGCGTGCAATTGTGGAGAGCATTGTGGGTAGTGAATTTATTCAAGTACAACAAATGTGATTGCATTTTTGGCAGTGCTTAATTTAAGCCAGTGGTTTCCAGTGCTCGACACCGGCACTTAATTGTCAACACCAGCATTTAATGGCAGGTGCCACATGATGGCGCTGTTTGTACAATTAAAAGATGAGCAGAACAATGGTTGTTTATTAATTCAAAGTACATTAAAAACAACTAATACCAGTCATGCAAGCCATTCTTATAGCTTTGGGGGCCTTAATAGCCCGATATGTCACATTTGTAGCAGAATGACGGTTAGTTGTTGCTTAGGTACGTCATTGGGAGCGCTGGCAGTGGTAAAGGGTGGTGTAGGCTGTGGTGATCTCCTGACGAGGGTCCTGGCACTTATATTGTTTTTACAAATTAGGCACAGATTTTTTTGTGACTTGTCACAAAGGAGGAAGCTGTGTGCAGCTCTGCTCTGAGGGGTGGGAGGGATGGAGGGGGGACCATACGCTCCCCGACCCTGCTCACCTTCAGGAAGAACCTCAAGACCTTGCTTTTTGACTGAGCTGGAGCTGCACCCCCTCCCCTCCTCAGCGCCTTGAGACCCTCATGGGTGAGTAGTGTGCTTTAAAAAACCCTGATTGATTGATTGAGGGGTGAAGGATGTGCTTTGGGGAGACTCAAGAGGATATAGTTCCACTAGTCCAGTCTGGGGAGCACCATCCCCTGGCAGGGCCGGACTGGGAACCAAAACCGGCCCCGGCAAAGTGCTCGGCCGGCCCCCGGGGGCGACCGAGCTCTTTGCCGGGGCCGGTTTTCGGCCGATTTGTCACAGGGCCGATTTTGCAGCTACGCCACGATTGAGACCGTTCGAAGATTCACAATTTGGAACAAATACGCTGTGGAGACGCTGATTTTAAAGGCTCATCCCATCATCTTTTCTTGCCCAAATTCTGACAAGAGAAGGACTCCTGGAAAACGCTAATCCTTTGATATCGCTAAAAGCTGATTCCATCATCTTTCCTTATGTTAAATAAGAAAAGGGGGTCTCTACTCTCTAAAGATTGAATTGTCCTGATGATGGCCTTAAGGATGTAACAACTACAAGGCCAAAACGTTGACTTTCCTTTGTCCACATCCTTTAAGTTGAAATAATTTATACAATTGAATCATTGTTTTAGGTTGTACAAGATTCATTGTCATTTACTCACTAAGAGTGGACTACAGCACAAGTGGATCTTACAAATAATTTGTTTATTTCTAATCCATTTGTTTTTGATGTATTTTCTTATTGTAACAGTACCCTTTTAATACAAATTTTTATAAAGAGATATCGTTTAACAAACATAAAACCCGTGTAGCTTTTCTTCTTCCTGAGTATTTCGATTACTGTGTCCAAACTTATGGGACAAAATACAATAACAGCAGGTATTAATTTAATTTAGTTGATCAGAAATACATAAGTTTGTGCGATCAATTACCTGTAATTCGATTTTGAACAATTTCCCTTGTAGGCATCTTTATTGTATTGAATTATACCCAAGCTCGCAAGGGTATATTGGGTCATCCACCTCTTCTAAACTACATGCTGCATAAACGGCCCTGTAACAAAAACGGCCCCCAGGGGCCCCAAAACGGCCCCCACCCTTGCGGCGCACCGGGGGATTGCCCGGTGCCCGCAACGGCCAGTCCGGCCCTGTCCCCTGGACTCCAGATTTCAAGATCCTGCTATGGGATGGCTTGTCTGATGCTCCAAAGCAGTCTGAGTTGGTGACGGATGCTCTTGGTTATGGATAAGATTTGCTTCTGAAGGTTAAGGCGACTGTCAAGGATAAATCCCATTGATTTAGCATTCTCCACGATCAACAGTTTACAGTTCCATGGAGACAAGTGTTCGAAACACTTTTGTGCAGGGGGATTGGATGTTTTTGTGAGTTTGGAAGAAATTCATATTTTTTGTTAGGTTGAGATTTAACTAAGTGGTGGTTGGCCATCCCCTTGTTGAGTCCTGTCAAGGGCGTTGGAGGTTCGAAGGATTATCCTTCAAGCAAGAAATATTCTGTTAGTGAAGATCTTCTGAATATAGGTGATAGAAGAATCTCTCCAAGTTGATCAAGATAGAGATTAAATAAGGCCCAGGAAAGGATTGAGTGCTGCAGAACCCCTTGCTTTAGGTCAGTCTTGCCAGAAACAGAGTTTCCTATTTTAACTATTTGTGATTGGTTAAATAGAAATCAATCCAATTTAATGCAGCACCATCGATGCTCATTTGCTCCTTCAGGATGTTAACCCCTTGCATGCTCATGACGAGCTCAGCTCATCATGAGCCACGGTTCCCGTGTGCAGCTCGTCATGACCGTGGAACGCTCGCACGGTGGGCTAATTACCCTGCTGTGCTGAACGTTCCACGAAAACGGGTATGGTCATGACGAGATCAGCTCGTCATGACCACAGGAGCACTGTGTGCGCCCCCCCCTCCCCCCAGCACAGCAGGGGAATAACCCCAGGATGCAAGGGGTTTATCAGAGCGCAGTGGTTGACTGTATCAAAGGCAGCGAGAGGTCCAAAAGCACAAGTAGGCAGGAGGTACCTGAATCGAGAAAGTGGAGAGAATCATCCGCAATTTGCAGAAGAGCTGTTACAGTGCTTTGGCTTCATCTGAAACCATATTGGAAGATATTGAGGAGGTTGTCTGCATGATATTAAGGGTTAGCTGGGAGGCAACACAGCTTTCTAACAACTTCCCTAACAAGGGAATCATTGATATCGGGAGGAAGATGCTCAGGTCATTGGTGTCAGCTGTAATCTTCTTTAGGATGGGGAGAACTGGCTGATTTTCAAACAGTCTGGGAAAGCATATTGTGCCAGTGAGGATGTCCAGTATGATAGCAATAGCTTGGCCATTTTCTTGCTCAAGGTCCCAGACAGAGCATCAGACAGGTGGTAGGAAGGTTTGACCTTAATTATGATTTCAAGTGGCTCCTCCTCAGAGATTGCGTCAAAGTGTGACCAGGTCCATTGGGCCTTGTAGTTCAGTATGTAGTCATTAGGATGGCTCGATCTTGGCAGAAGTGATAGTTCAATAGAGTCAACTTTTGCTTCAAAGAAGTTTTCAAAATCTCCACATTTGGATGGGGGTTTGTAGACCTTGCTAGTTGAATACCGGCTGTTGATTTGTTTAATGTTGTTAAAGAAAGGTTTTGGGTGACCTGTGGAAACATCAAGCAGAGATGTGATGTGGTTAGATTTAGCTCTGAAGATGTTCAATTTTTAGTTTCCTCTGACAGTCCTGAGGCTAGGCAGTTTAGATAGAGAGTGTGCTTGTCTTCAGTTTTTTTTCAAGAGGTTTCAAGAGCTTTCTTTTGGTGTATAGATCTTTTGAGAACCAGGAGAGCGAAGGTACATGTCTTTTCCTCCTGCTTTTCAGTGCAGCAGGTTCATTAATCAGGTTTTCCTTACACGTATTGTATTCATCTTTTGCTGTAATAATGTGTCTCTGGGAGCCAGGGGTGATAAGGGTTGGGCCTGGGATCAAGCATTCATCTATTTTGAATTGGGCTAACATTTCAGGTGGATATAGGATAGTGTAAAAGAAATTTGCATATGGTCCATTCAATCCACTACTCAGCAGTCAGATGCATATGCGACAGCGGTGTATGATGCTAGGCCAGAGGTCTTCAATCTGTGGGGCACGACCCCCCAGGGGGGCCCTGGAGTTTTGGGAAGGGGGTCGCGCATTCCCAGGCCTCACTTCTGTCTGGAATCTAAAATGAAAAGGAAAAGAAAAACATCCGCAACGCTTCAATGCTTCAGCCAAAGTTAATTGAGTCTCCTGTGCTGTGAAGGGAAAAGGCTGGCAGGTAAAACAATCCTTTTTTTAAAATCCAATTATTTTTGTGCAGGAAGGTTCCCCTAGCACAAATTGCTGCCCTAGCGCCAATGTAGGCATGATTGTTTTTGTGCAGGAAGTGGAACATTCCTGCACAAAAACATTCATGCCTACATTGGCGCTAGGCAGCAATTTGTGTGCCAACGCAGTTAGAAAGGACAGGAATGCACCATATTTAATAAATAACGTGTATTCCTGCCCTTTCACATTGGCGTAGGAAAGCGCAGCACAAAGACTTACGGCTCTGTCCAAAGCCAATTCCACATAAATGAAGCCCTTTGTTTTTAGCCACCCCTTTGACCATGCCACCACGCTCACTGACCTTTGGGTTGATAAACACTGTTTAATATTATTTCCCAACTGTAAAAATGATTTGCTATGGGAATTGGGGACGTTTATAGTTGTTAATAGCTGTCAATGATGAGGAGTAACAAGTTCTAGAAATCTTTGTCAGGAGCGGGTCCTTACGCCTAAAATGTTGTGACAGGGGGGTCTCAGCATTAAAAAGTTTGAAGACCTCTGTGCTAGGCTGACTGTGTCCTCCCTTTCAGGAAGCAGCAGAGCCATCGTAGTGCGTCGCCTTGGATTCCGATGTTGTGTAGGCGTTGGATGAGGGTGGTAAAGTGTGTCAAACACTGCAGAGAGGTCAGGAGAATAAGGGCTGCCATGTCCCCTCTGACCAGAGTCATGCAGCTGACATCCATGGTGATGATGAGGGCAGTTTCCGTGCTGTGATCTGAAAGCAGACTGAGTGGTGTTAAGGCATTGGTGGTTGTTGAGGTATTCAGTGAGGTATCTGTTGATAATTTTCTCTGAGACCTTTTTTGGGAATGGTAGCAGAGAGTTGGCAAACTTTGAATGGTCTGTTGAGGTTTTCTTCAGCAGTAGGAGGACGGTTTAATGTTTCCAAATACATCCTTAATAATAAAAAAGCACGGCACAAGAAAAGCAGATAACCTTATAACCCACCAAGTGGTGCGTAGAAAATTAAACTGAAAGTGAATACAGTGCACTACTAGAAGGGGGATGAAATCCCCTTGGCTATTTAGGGTCCTTGGGGGCCAACTACCCCTCCTGTTACATCCAGCAAGTCCCACACTGTGGGTTTGCTGAGAGGATTTTGGTGGCCAGGCCCCTCTGTCTCCACCACTCTGCAAACGCACCTCCTGGAACACTACTAGTTGGGGGATGAAGTCCATGTGGCTCTTGAGGGTCCTTGGGGGGCCAACTAGCCCTCCTGTTACCTCCAGTAAGACGCACACTGCTGGATTGCTGAGTGATCATCAGAGGCCACGCCCCCTTTCTCCACCACTCTGCAAATGCACCTGGTGCACTGCTGCTTGGGGGAAGAAGTACTCTTTAGCCCTGCGGCCCTCAGGAGGCAAGGGGACCTCATCCTCCCACCAGCAGTGCACCGAGATGCTCGTTTGGAGAGTGGTGGAAAAAGGGTGTGTGGCCCCGACCACCTCTTTTGTCCGAACAGGCCTCTTCGATCTGAAGGGAAAGGGCTGCTTGTGGTCTCCCAGGACAGGAAACTATGATCAGGAGGCAGAACGTTCGCTCACCTGGCTCCAAAATATTGGAACACTCTGCCCGAGGACCTGCACAAATGTCCCAGCCTCCTCTGATTCAGGAAACTCCTGAAGACTGAATTATTCTGGGACTGATTTGGGCTGAATCTGTACCTTGTCTTCTCTGCAGCCTGGAGATACCCCTTCGGGGGTGATGCTGGCGCTTTATAAATTCCTTTACGAATTACAAATTAGCAATACCACTGTGTGGGGCACACTGGAGGTAACAGGAGATCTTGTTGGCCCCTAAGGCCTCTCAGCTGGCAACGGGGCTTCATCCCGCAACCAGCAGCGCGCCAGGAGGCGCGTTTGCAGAGGTGTGGAGAAAGGGGTCCTCATGCGAGTTGTGGTTTTTTTCTTCCAAAAGGAAGGGGGCTACTTAGCCCCCCTTTCCTGGGCTGATTTTAGACCCAGGGACCCCATCCCCGGGCCCAGGCATGTTGAGAATGGAGAAGAGGGCTGCCTGGCCCTACTCCCCAGGGCACTGCCTTTCTTTTAAAAAAAAAAATAAAGGCAGGGGGGCCGCGCGTTTAAATGAGGGAAAACAAGCAGCCCCCCTACCAGGCCGTCTTAGACCCCAGGGGCCCCATCCCCCGGGGCCTGCCTTCTAGGGCTCCTGGAGGGGGGACTTGCTGCTCCCATCCCATATTCTATTTTGTCCTGGGGAGGTGGTGTTCCTCTGGGCTGCGGAGTGGGGGTCGTGCAGCCCCCCTGCCATCAGTTTGTCAAAAGGCTTGGGGAGGTGGCAGTCCCTGGGGCTGCAGGGGGCTGTATGCGACCCCCCGCACTCTTTATAAAAAGCCCTGGGGAGGTGGCGGTCCCTGGGGCTGGGGGCATTACACGCAACCCCCAACTGATAAAAGTTAAAGCCCTGGGGAGATGGCAGCCCCTGTAGTGCGGGAGGGTAGGTGAACCCCCAAGCCCCGGGGATGTGGGAGTCACTAGGGCTAGGAGGGATCAAAGAAGCCCCCTCCATTAATTAAAGAAACAAGCCCGGGGAGGTGGTGGTCCCTAGGGCGTGAGGTGCCATGCGACAACCCTGCATAAATGATTAAAAAAAACACTGGAAGGTGGTGGTCCCTGGGGTTTGAATTACCCCTTCGGAGGGGGGGTCCCATGAGGCCCCCTCCTTTATTTTTACCATGGCCCAGGATTTGGCCCACCCAGGGGCTTTTGAAAAAGATGCGTAGGAGCCTGCTCATCTTTTCTGTTTGTTTTATTTTACCGTGGATCCACCCGCGAGTCAGCAACAAAATAAAAACAAATTTTTAAAAATGTAAACTCCGGTGGGGGTCACTGTGGGATCCTCCCCCATTATATCTGGGGGGAGATGATCGAGGTTTTCCTACTCTGCCCCCTTTTCTTTATTTTTTTTACTTTTTTTCTGGTTGAACTATAGGCATCCAATCAAATTTTAGTAGGATCTGCAAGTACACTGCAAGGGCTCACGTCCTCAGGTATCTATATTTTTTAAATTTAAATTTCTCTAAAACTACTGAATGGATTTATACCAAATCACAGAAAGCACGGTTTCTGGACCAACATCTAGCTTTCTGCCAAATTTGGTGTAATTCCATTCAGCAGTTTGGGCTGTAGTCGTGTTTAAAAAAAAGAAAAATCCCCATAGATATAACGGGGAAAACGAGTTTTGGGCATTTTTTCTCTGCCCCTGCTAGACAGATCACACCAAAGCTTTCAACACAGCAGCTGAACCAAAAAGGAGAAGTTTTGTGAAATTTCGTGGAGATTCGTCTTGCGGCGCCCACGTTATTGGCAAAACAAAACATGCTTTTGCTATGGAAACTTTGGTCCTATCTATAACTACCTACTACCTATAGGTAATATATATTTATATATATCCATAAGAAAAGAATGCGGCATGCTGCCAAATCACTGGTAGTGCATGGAAAAACAGCGCCAGCCCAAGCGCTGGATATATCCCAAAAATCTCCCCAAACTCCAAAATGAGAGAGGGAACCGGCACTCGAAGTCGGGGTTTTACATCCTGTTTATTAAGTCAGGTCACACAGGGCACTGGACCATCAGAGAGATGCGTTTTGGCAGTCACACTGCCTTTTTCAATCTGAGGTGCGCCATGTTGGTTCTTCTTTTTATGCTTTAAAATCTATCAACATAGATAATGCGCTATCTTTAGCAGCAGGATAACAAACATGTGCAGACATTGCAAAGGAACAACTTAGACCATATGCGAAAACACCATTCTAGGGGGCATATTACCAAGCAATAGCGATAATTATCGCTATGCATGGTTAGCGGCTAAAATTATATCGCCGCGCTCCGACGATTTTTACCGCTGAGATACCTTGATATTATCAAGGTCTTTATCTCAAAAGCGGTAAAAATCGGCCGAAATGCATGAATATCGCTGAAAAATCAGCGATATTCATGCATTACCGAGCTAATGCTCTTAGCCATGTTATCCACCTACCATTGGATAACATGGCTAAGAACTGCTCTGGGCAGGCGTTAGCTTTTGGAGATAATCGCGCTTAGCGCGATTATTTCCAAAAGTAGGTAGCGATGTTAGCGACTGTTTCCAGTCGCTAACATCTTGGCACGCCCACTTTGCATGTCATTAGCGATAAATATCACTGACATGCAAAGTGGGCCCCAAGATGATCGCAATCTCCTACTAGCTGTCGCTAACTGGTGTTAGCGACAGCTAGGTAATAGGGCGATAAAATTATCGCCGCTTTAGCGGGAAAAATTCCAGCTAAAGCGGCGATAAGGCGCTTGGTAATATGCCCCTAGATTCTGAGGGGCATATTTACATGTTCTGGCGCATCTCTGCAAATCAGCAGGGATGCGCCAGAACAGATGCGTCATGCAATTCCCTCCTTCCGCCACCCCAGATGCGCCGCATTTACAATGCGGCGCACCATGGTGCAAAGAAGGGAAGATGCGTGACGCATCTTGTGGCGTATGGGCAACGCATTGCTGGAGTCGCGTCGCAAGCGCGACGCAACTCCTGCAATGCACAGGGGCCACCCATACTCAACGTGGTGTGTCACTCCTTACGCCTGCTTCATGCAGGCGAAAGGATTTGACGCAGCAGCGTCGTAAAACAGACTCAGTGAAATCATGTAGATTTCACTGCGCCAGTTTTACGGAGCTTTCCTGCGAGGGAACGGCCACCCTGCGACAGAACACCCACATGAAACCTGACGCAGGTTTCATGTGGCGCAGGGCTTTACAACGTGACGCATCTGCCTAGATGCGTCACGTTGTAAATAAGTTGCAACGTGGCACATTGTTTACACCGCCGCTGCGTCACAAAAGTGACGCAACGGCGGCGTAAAAGTGTCGCAGGGGGCTTGTAAATCTGCCCCCCAATATTTAGCAACAACAACATTTTCACTCATTTTGAGTTATTATATGAATACTGTAGAGCAAAGGTCTTGTGGTTTAAACAGTTTTCTCTTAATACTTTGAAGTCCCATCAATCTCCTTTAAAGCTAATATCAAAAAACCGACTGGAGTGTAATTCGAGTCCTTCAGCTGGAAAACTGGCATTTTAAGCAGCTTTAGTAAAACCAAACAACACACACTAAAATTCGCTTTAAAAACAATATTTTTCACAATAATGCTGCCTTTTAGGTTCAATTAAGAACTCCTATCAAATAAATCAACATTTTTCCCAGAGACAACTGGCCCTCGTAATGTAAATGAAAGTTCAGCTTTCGAAGTTTGTATTTTACTCACAAAGGCAGCAGGCAAAATTGCATAAACAAAAAGTCCTGTGTCCGGTGTGGCCCAATCCAATACTCAGTATGGGAATCCCATGACCCAACCGCTTGGCCAATGCCATCCGCAGTGCCCAGCTCCAGAAGAAAGGTGTGGTATTCCTAGGGTGAGGTAAAGCCAATCATGGAGGAAATCCAGTCCCCGCCAAGGGACCCTCTGCTCCCAGCGTTGAACCGTCCCCTCCGCTTCTACCATCTCCCATTCTCCATCGCCACACTCCTTGCTGGGGGCACGCCTGTCTGTATATCCATAAGAAAAGTATGCAGCATGCTGGCGTGCTGCCAAATCACTGGTGGTGCACGGAAAAACTGCGCCATCGCAAGTGCTGGAAATATAGAAAAAATCCCCTCAAACTCCAAATTGAGAGAGGGAGCTGGCACTCGAAGTCAGGGTTATGCATCCTGTTTATGAAGTCAGGTGACGCCAGCATGCAGCTTACTTTCTCACTGATAAATTCACTGATTTACCAATACACCATGGTATATATATTTAATACTCAAACGTTTAAAAAACACTCACAGTCACTGGATGATGTCATCACTGATGTCATCAGTTATGTCATTTGAGATGTCATCAGTGATTTCACTGAGCATGGTCATGAGTGATGTAATATGTGAGGTCATAAGCAGTGCATTGCGGGGGCGCGAGTTATAGTTAGCTCAGCTAACTATAACACTGAATTTCTCTTGTTTTGTACGAGTGAAATGTCAGCCTAACTATAACATCCCTCTAACCTTTGTTTTTTTCCATGAATAAATATATATATATATATATATCTTGATCCCAAGACTCTTAGTTACGGTGTTCTGCAGCGGGGTAGCAAACCCCTAAACATCTAAAAATCGTGTCACAGTCCATTCAGGAATAAAACACAGCGCGGCCCAAAAGTGATTTTAAGCGCTATTTTAATTGTGCAAAGACGTTTCTCTACGCGTTTCAGAGCGCAATGCTCCTCGTTCACAAGTAAATTACACAGCAGTTGTTGTTGCCTAAATAACAAATCACATGCTTGTGAAAAACGAATATCATGAAAAACAGACTTGTACTAGCATGACATCAAAGAGTCTGAAGCTAATTTCAAGATAAAAGTCAAAATAGTTTTTTTAACATAATTAATTTGACTTTCCCAATAATATATTGTGCTAAGTCTTAACTGATTGACATTTTTAATACAGTTTTGAAACAGCAAACAAGATTTTGTGCTGTGTCGTAACTTTTTTACAATACCAATAAAGTTTCAGTTGTCAACACTTTGAAGTAGAATGAATTGAATTCATACAGTTTGGTTAA
Source organism: Lissotriton helveticus (assembly GCF_964261635.1). Lineage (NCBI taxonomy): Eukaryota > Metazoa > Chordata > Amphibia > Caudata > Salamandridae > Lissotriton > Lissotriton helveticus. Next base: position 1,154,640,948 of record NC_136072.1, on the reverse strand, counting down.
CTTCAAATGTTCTTTTCAAATATTATTTCTTTCAAACATTATTTTTATCTCGCCCTTACCAATGCAACCTTAAATTCATGTATCTTAACATTTTATACATCATTGCAAGGGTTGTATTAAATATACATCTTGTATATGGTTTTTAACACATTCATCACTTATCTTATTTCTATATCATCATCACTGCATATTTGTTGTACAATTCTGCCCAAGTGGGAATAAGATGCCTTTGTTCGTACATGAATCTACCGAAGCATGATTATTCACTTGATAGACACCATACATTGAAAACCCTATGTTACCAAACCATGTTCATGACACTGTAAATCCAAAATCAATTGATTAATCAAAGGTCAACGTTCATTCTTCCATAAGTTATTATTAGCTCTTTTGCCTTCTGTTTTCTTCCAAAAGAAAGCTGGTACTGTAATAAAGAAAAAATATAAAACCTTATTAAAATCAAATATTTCTATGTGAAAACAACAGCCATTTGCAATACTTCGAGAGGTATCATTACGGTAATCTTTACTTGATTAGCTGATAGAATCACCCTAAATGTGTAGCTAATTCTTCATCAAAGTTGTGACCTATAGGGTATAGAGTGTGGGATTTGATAATCAATTTTGATTCAAGGCGTCTGAGTTCTTGTACTCTTTTGCCTCCTCTTTCTCTGATGGGGATTCTATCAAGTACACAAAAGTATAGCAGGTTATGTTTTGATTGTGTTCTATTTTGAAATGCCTGGCTATGGGATATTGCTTATCATCTTTGTTTATTGCCCACAGATGTTCAAGAATTATCTTTTTCGCCTTATGTATAGTACTGACAATATAGTATTTGTCACAGGGACATCTCAGTGCGTAGATTACATGATCAGAATTACATGTGAGATGTTTCGTTATTTTAAATGGTTGTAAATTTTCTAACAACTTAACACTTTGGCAATTGTGACTATTCATACATGCTTTGCATGTGCCACAAGTGTAAAATCCCTGTATGCTGGTTTTGTCATCATTCTGGGTTGTGAGGGTTTGACATACTATGTCTTTCAGCGATTTGGCCTTCCTGAAAGTGACCTGTGGGTTACTTTCAATATATTGCACCAGATCTGGGTCTGTCTTTAAAACAGCCCAGAATTTTCTTAACCCATTAACCGCGGCGGTAATTCGGCCGCGGTGCGGGAGTTTCTTTGCGTGGGCGAGGCTGCGTCGGCCGTTGGACGTGCGCAGCACTCCGAAGGAAGTGCTCGCGCCGGCCAACGGCCCACGGCAGCATGCAAGGGGTTAAACCTTTTGTCAGTTCCCATGTCTGATTGTGAAAGGTCGTAATACATCATTTTGAGATCTACTTACTGTTAATCTTCTGACTTAGGAGTTCTGCTTGTTCCTGTTTTTCTACTTGGACACAAGCTTTTTTAGTAGCCTTGTGGTAATACCCTCTAGCTAGAAATATTTACGTCATTATGCATTTTTCATTTTGAAATCCCTCCTGCGAGCTACAGTCTCTTTTAGCTCTCAGTAGCTCTCCCAGAGGGATACTTTGAATAAAATTCTTTGGATGACAACTCTGGGCATGTAATAAACTATTACCTGCTGTTTCTTTGCGGAATAGATAACTTTTTAATCTATTGCCGTTCACTACAAGTCTCAGATCTAGAAAATCAAAAGTGTTTTGTGGAGATGGCTGCTAAATGAAAGATTCAAAGTGTCATTGAGTATATTAACAAATTAATTTGCCTCATCTGTGCTTCTTTTCCAAATGCAGAAGATGTCGCTTCATCGGTGCTTCCTTTCCAAATGCAGAAGATGTTGTTGATGTACCTAACCCACATTTTGACATATCTCTCAAAATAATCAATACTGCTGACGACCTGCCCTCCTTGCCCACCCCCGTTGATTCCTTTGTTTACCCTGTGAAGCATGCTGTATGTCTCCTGTAGCTGGTCATTGACTCCCCTTGATAGATACCCACGCTGATTGTCCACTTGTTGGGTCTCGACCCTGCCTATACTACTCTATGCAGTTTAAATGACCAAAATGGGAAGTGGTTTGCAGGCCCTGCTGAACTCTTTGCACCTGTCATAGATAACTTGGACTTATCGGTTAATATCAGCAAATCATATGTGGGCCCGGTTCAACTAAAACAGGGGCCATATTATCAAGAACGGCGATAACATTATTGCCACTTTAAGAGGGGATAAGGGACTTGATAATATGCCCTTGTGAATTCCCATAGAAGCCCATGTTTGATGTCCTTCACACCAGAACCCGGGCTTCTATGGGAATTCTCAAGGGCATATTATCAAGGCCCTTATTGTCGCTTTAGTGGCAGTTTTCTGTCTCAAAAGCGGTGATAGTGTTACTGCCGTTCTTGATAATATGGGCCAAGATCTTTTCAGCTTGGTACCCATATATTACCCAAGACCAGGGCATTCTCATATTTGGGAATATTATTGATTCATCTTTAAGCTGGAGTCCCATGGTGAAAGGGAATAAAGCTGATTTTACAAAGGCAAATACAGAGGTTTTTAACTTCTCATGCAGGTTGGGCAGAAGACCTATCAGGGCATTATTGCAGGTTTATCAAGCCAAATGTATCTCGAAAATTGTTCGTGTGAGTGAGGTCTGGGGGTACACCAAACTGGATCAGCTGCAGACAGTCGAAAACATTTTTTAAGAGGACCCTTGTGTGTCCCCCAAAGTGTCTCAACGTTTGCAGTGCATGAGGAACTGAGAGTTGGTTATGTCTCCAATATAATGGTTCGCCATCCTCTTCTTCTTCCCAGGATAGATCTTTGGCCAAGAAAGCAAACTAAGTTGAACAAGGAAATACTAAAGGTTTGCCTTGCCCGTGACCACTCCCATCATATCCTCTGGCTCAAGCATGTTCAGGAGGCCCTGCAGAGCTTAGGTAGGGGCAAACTATCTAACACCACTGAGACCGTAGCAAAAACCAATCGTAAATGGATTTGAGCCAATTTCATAAAGGCTCAGGACTACTGTCAGAGAAGAAGCTGCCCTATGGATTCCCCGGGTGCGTAGATGCATCTTGCTGAAAACAGTTCTAACGATGGAACTCTACTTCTCAGCTGTAAAGAGTAATCATGATCATTTTTTACTCACCAGATTCAGGCTGGACCTCTCGCACTACTTGTTGGCCTTTCCCTAGGGCAGGCTTGATGTTCCTACACTGGATGCCTTCAGCTGCGACAATGCGTCTCCGCAGGACACCTTACACTTCATAATGTTTTGTCATTTCTATATTGTACCAACGAAGGCCTATTTATTTTGTTTGTTAAAACGTGCAAAGTTCACTCAAGTGCGTCCAGCCCTCTTGTTTTTACAACTGGTACCTGTAGACATTATTTTTAATGTAAACTGTTTTTTAAAAACTGCAATGAGATTAAGAAACTGTAGTGATCTATGAACCTTTGTGGTAGTGTATATTTCCTTTGCTTTTGAGACCCGATTGTATGACAGAAGAGATTAACTTTTCCCCTTTTTTCTTTTCTGGCAGATATTTACTTTACCATTGACAGATATTGGATGTTTTTTGGGTGTATGAGTATGATTGATTTTGTATGATTGGAGTGGGTATATGTATGTTGTAGTGTATCAGGAGGACTTTAATATTTATGTGTTATTTATTTCTATATGTGTATATCTTCTTTTGTAATAATCATGGCTATAAAAGATGTATTTAGATTTATTATTGATGAAATCACCCTTTTGACTTTGAAAAAATGATATGAGTAAAAATATAACAAAAAGGGGAAATTAAATGTTTTGGTAAAAATTAAAAAAAATGTCAAATTAATTATTTTTGTCACTGGTTTACTTTTAAATAAGAGTTGTTGGTCAATGAGGGAAATTGTGATATGTATATATGTTTTTGAGGTACGTACATCACACATAGCTAATGTATTTTTATTGTGTTTTTTATGTTTTATCTTTATTGTGTTGCTTTTATGGTTCGTACAAAAACTGAATAAAGCTTGGTTGACTGGCTGACTGACTCCCCTGTTATGTACTTTAAGCTACATGGACATCTCTTAATCTAATCATAATATTGAACATTCATGTTAAAGACTAGGTTTTTTCCAAGGAAAGGTGAGAACACCACTGGAAACACTAACCCGAGACAGATGAGGGAGAGTCAGAGGGGTCAGCCATGCTTTGTGGCGAGCCGAGCCCTCATGTCCACCTAAAGTCACGTATGACTCCCTGCCAGGTCTCAGTGCTGTTGAGAAACCTGCTTGTAGCTCAAGAGCATGAGGTAGAGGCCTGGCCTCTGAGATATTGGAAGTGGACGGGTCATTGAGACTATGTATGTTGCGGGAGGACATTGGTGTCATTGGAGCTGTTGCATGGACAGCTTTCCTTTCACTCTTGCAACCAGGAAGTCCTTTGTATAAAGAGGTAGGATGACTATCCACGTCTTACCTACACAGCTTCAGTTTGGGTTAATTTTTGGAGATGCCGTATTTTTCACGGAATCTTTTACAGCATCTAGTCTGCTAATGTTCATGTGAGCAAGGGCCAGGAGGCCCAAAACGCGTCATGAGCTGTGCACTCACCTGTTCAAATCAATAAACCTTATACTTTGGCACCAGCAAAACAAGTAGTCCGTGTTAGACCCGTCAGCTCTTTGGATGGTCTCCCCTTATTTTTGTCCTTTTCTGCCTCCCAATATTCTTTTTCCACCAACCCTTTTTGTGTGGACTTAGGTCTCTGGGTGCCCCACCACTGATAACCAGTGCTGAGGTACAGGTGCGCCTTCCTAAAATGGTGGATAGGGAGAGGGCTCCTGTCAGGAATTACCACAGAGTCTGGCTCATAGGATTATAATAGGGGGTTCCAGAACCTTCCGGTTCACTCTAGTAACCAGGGCACAGGCTATATAAGGGTGGACAATGGGCGGCCATATTGTCACTGCTGGGTTAGCTGGAGTGTGGACAACTGTGACAGGGGGGTGAAGAACCGGGTTATTTAGGACCCGGCGGCGCCTTGGGCACGCCCAAAGTCTTCGGGTTCACCTGTCTTAGAATACAGAGACACGGGATACTCCTGAGTGGCGTCAAAGATCAAATTTATTGGCTGCAGCCAGTAACAGAAGTCCTAGAAATCATCACAGTATGAGTTCTCAGGAGACTGCTCAATTTTACAAAGCAAGTCGTCCCTTTTTATGCCAAAAATCACATTCCAGACAAATACCTACTATTTACAAACTGTCCAATCACATGTATTCGCACCAAAGGTATTGCATGACAGTAAAACCCACTTTTCAGTTGCCCAGCCCATGATCAATCATCGGTCAAACCCAGCATTCTTCTTTAGACAGGCCGAACGAACCCATAATAAGGAGGCCACGACCCATATCATAAATAGACCATAAAGAGAGAAAAAGAAAACAGGTAGAAGTAGGATAAGGCATATTTGTGTGCAATAAAACTTTACGATGTCCTGTGCTCTGATCCTTAATCTTGATCAGCTACCGGGCGAGGGAAACTAGTTCATCCAGGTCAGCTTCAGGCAACGAGGTCAGTTCACTTGGTTCATCCAAAAGTCAGCGTGAACCTCAGCTAAAGGGCATAGGTCTTAAGAAAACTCATTCAGCCGCAGTCATCGGCCTATGTGAGGGCAACCACAAAATGGCTGCCTTACACGGAATGAGAACTATGGTTCGCAATGGAATCCTCAAGTACACAGTGAATCCTTGTGCGAAACATGGCGGAAACACTCGTACTCGCCGAACTCACTAGTTACGGTTTGCTACTATTAAATTCGTAACGGAACCATGCTATTTATAAAACGGGTTCAGAATTCACAGAACCACAGACCCTCCTTTTGCCCTTACATAGGCAATCACTCAATCTGTGTCTGAGTCGATGTCAATATTCATCAGATCATCAAGATGCTGCTGGAGCATCATCCTATTACTCAGGACTTCTCTCAAGACTGGTCTTCTCTCACACGTAGTAATACAAAGGCCACATATGGCAGGGCCACACTGTACACAGAGACAACATGAGAAGAGAATCGCTAAAACCATCCCGATGATCATCAGAACCTTACATCCCCAGGTTGATAACAATCCCCAGAATCATCCAATCAACGACCAATCTCCTTTATCCACATGTATAGACTCGGAGATCTTATGTAACTTAGAAATAGCCTGGTATACTGTAGGAGCATTATCTGGTATGAAAACGCAGCAACTCGATTGGATCACTTTACATACCCCACCTCGATCTGCAAGTATGACGTCCAAAACCATTAGATTCTGTAATGTCATAAGGCGATCCGCTTGAAGCTCAGCGGTCAGATTACTAAGGGCACCAGCAGTTTTATTTATGGTGGATTCAACCACTCTCGTTAATTGCCGCAGGTTTCTACTGTTTGCCATATGTCCCCAAAACGGTTGTAAACCCTTGAAAAAGTCTCACACTTCTTGTCCCGTAGTATCTTACTCACTGAAGACACCCCTAACAACTCTCGTTCTGTGGTAATCTACAGCAGCAGTATACGTAGGAGGCAACAAATATGCAACATAACATGTTCCCGAAAAATCAGGGGGCAACCATGTATATGCTCTATCATAGCAGACAAAATACGTGCCCTTAGCTGCTAAAAACGGTGGGGAAGTTTGGGACGCAAAGACATACGTCTGAGTACAAACACTCTTCCCTAACTGAGCTCTCGGATTCTTGCCTTTCCCTTGCAGACAAAAATTACCACGATGGGGTACAATCCAAATCGGAGGTGACCTTTTTCGTCTCTGCTTCTCACCCAGACTAATACTATATCCGGTTGCATTCCAACCAACATATGCTAGTAACTCATCCTTGGGAATAGTCTTATACGTTTCGATATCTCTACTCATATCTGTAATTCCCTTCACCAAGGCTTTATTACTTGAGTTATCTCTCATGGAACGCAGGGGATAGACTTCGATGGCATAAATAAACATCGTCTGATATGCCCATACGGACCCATTGTAACTGAATGGCAGAACCAGATAAGGAATACCTCTATCCATAGTATGTGACATAAGACCACACACCCAACAATTAGTGGTGTTCACTACCAACTGGTGTTGATGGAGAAGTTGCACAAAGGAATTATTCACAAATTCCGACCTTCTAATTTGAGAAGTATTCAGGTAAAATATGAAAAGAATGTGAAGAAGTAGTGGTAGGAAAAGACATAGGTTGGGAGGTGGGTGCAGAAGTCAATTGGGTAGTGAAAACAATCCAACCCACCAATGCTAACGTCATGCTTAAAAACACCAAAACACATGTTATCAGGAAACATTTGCTATGCATTAATTTACACAGTTTCATTTTAAAGTTCATTTTCTCGGCAGCTCTCTCCATCACAAAAACTCCATCCTCTAACCGTGCTGTTTGCGGCAGTTGGTTTTCTTCCGCTAAGGAATGCATCTGTCACTCCAGGGAATGCCCTAGGACCAACCAGAACCATCAACCTTGTGTCTACACGGCTGCAATCCCAAGTCTTTTTACCACGACCCTACAGCTGAGCTCGGATGGCAGCTCGTAAAAGAAAAATAGGCCAAAACTGTTTCTTGGATGAGAGAGTGCAGTTCTCCAAAAGCAAAAGGAAAAATTATGCTTTTATTTGTTCATTGTTTCTCGGTCGTAAATTATAACGGCCTTTACCAGGCACTGTCTGATCTTTAAACAGGAGTTCAGGCTCAGCTTGTAGAACATCGTCATCCTCACGTTCAGACCGTGTCCATGTCAAATGAGCATCACTAAAGGGAATGAATCTAGGGACCTTCTCACAATCAGAATCGGCGATACCATCCCTTACCCACTGATCATATGGTAAAGGCAAAGGAACTTTCTTACAGTGGGTGGCATGCACCCAGTTCTTTTTGCCTGCTACTCTAACTGCGGTTCTAGTAACCAACAAAATCAGATAGGGGCCGGTCCATCTAGGTTGCAAGTTCTTGGTGCGCTGAAAATTCTTCACAAGGACGTACTGTCCAGGTTCAAGTACGTGGCCTGGATCTGTAGTAGCTGTCGGCAAACTATCATAGACCTGTTGGTGGAGAACACGTAATTTAGCAGTCAAGTCATGTAAGTAATCCACCAACATAGGGTATTCTTTACTACTGTATTCTCTCGGACGAGGCACTCCCCAAACATTCGCTGGACGACCAAACACAATCTCATACGGACTAAGTCCCACTCGAGAATGCACAGTCGTCCTAGTTGACAAAAGAGCCAACGACAAGGCATCTGGCCATGTAAGACCAGTGCTCGCTTGTACTTTAGCTAATTTCAGTTTAAGCGTACCATTGTAACATTCAACAAGTCCAGCAGACTGGGGGTGATTCGCTGCATGGAACTTTTGGTTGATTCCCAATCCAGAGCATACTTTCTTCATGATTTGACTCACAAATTCACTCCCATTGTCCGACCATACAATTCTCGGCAAACCATACCTAGGGAAATACTCTCTCAACAAAACCTTGGATGTAGACAAGGCAGTATTGTCTTTTAGGGGGTAAGCCTCTATCCATCTAGAAAAGGCGCAAACAACCACAAGAACATACTTTAGATTGTTGCATCTCTCCATGTGAATATAATCTAGCTGTATCACCTCAAACGGATACGTCGGAGGAGCAAAATGACCAGCTGGAGTTGGAATTCCCTTACCAGGATTATATTGCAGACAAATCATGCAATGTTTCACCACGTTCTCTGCACATTTCGGGATTCCAGCATTCTGCCAAACTGGAGCCAACAACTTGCATATTCCTTTCGAACTTATATGAGCCAATCCATGAGCCATTGTAACCACTGGGAGCACATACGCGTCTGGCAACAACCATCGCTGGTGTTCTGACAATTCAATCCAACAACCTGTAGAATCCAACATACCCGTACTCTCTCTCCAAACATTCATTTCCTTTTCTGTAGCTTCAGCCTGAATCATCTTCACACTTTCTATCGTGTCTTCACACAATCCACCAGCCATAACTCATCTCGCTTGGCCTGCAACATACATACGGCTCATCATGTCCTTCGCTGTTTCCTTCGCAACTTCATCCGCAAACGCATTCCCTCGACCAACATCGTCCACAACTTTCTTATGCGCACTACATTTCACAATTGCAATCTGCTTTGGGAGAGTGAGAGATTCCAAAAGTTCATTCACTAACTGCCCATGCTGAATTTTAGTTTCATGGGAAGTAAGGAACCCATGCTCTCTCCACAAACGCCCAAAACTGTGAGCAACACCAAACGCATACTGACTATCGGTATAAACATTCACTCGCTTTCCTTCCGACAACACACACGCTCTAGTCAATGCAATCAACTCTGCTGCTTGCGCAGAATTCTGTGGTATACGTGCTGTCTCAACAACTATATTTAAAGTTGTGATAGCATACGCTGCAGTTGTTTCGCCATTCGGAAGCTTAAAACACGAACCATCAACCCACAGCGTACCATCAACATTCTCAAAAGGAGTGTCCCTAAGATCCACTCTAGCTTTTGTTTCTTCCTCTGTACGAAGAAAACAATCATGCTGTTCTTGAGCATCCGTCTCTGTAGAGATCGGCAACAACGTAGCTGGATTCAACACATTACATCTTTTAATGTGAACATGGCTAGCCAACAGTGTCAACTCGTAGCCTGAAAGACGTGCACTAGTAAGGTGCTGAGTCTTAGTCCTGTTTAATAAAGTATCCACTGCATGCGGAACCATCACAATCAACGTATTATCCAATACCAAACCAGCAGACTGTCGAATAGAAACGGCAGCTGCGGCTGTAGCTCTCAAATAACTCGGCAATGCTTTAGCAACTGGGTCTAACGTTGCTGAGAAATACGCACATGGACGCTGCTTGTCCCCAAAAGATTGTGTCAACACTGACAACGCACATCCTTCTCTCTCATGCGCATATAACGTAAAAGGCTTGCTATAGTCTGGAGTACCAAACACAGGAGCCGAACACAATGCATCACGTAATTCAGAAAACCTTTTCTGGCATTCATCAGACCAAGGAAGAGGATACAGAGTATCTTTACAAGTCAAAGCCAACAGAGGTTTCGCCAATAGAGAGAAATTTGAAATCCACTGTCTACAATATGACCTGATACCCAAGAAAGCACGCACTTCTCTCTGTGTGCTTGGTACAGTCATTTGCACAATCGCTTGAATTCGTTCTGGGGTCAACCTTCTTCCCTCCTTTGACAAGAGATGACCTAAGTAGGTCACTTCTTGGCGACAATACTGCAACTTAGAAGGTGACACTTTATGATGTAAGTCCGACAAATGTCGCAACAAAGAAAGAGTAGCTTCTTTACAAGTTTTCTCTTCATCAGCGGCCACTAACAGATCATCCACATACTGAATAAGAGCAGCACCAGCAGGCAACACAAGAGTATCAAGTTGAGTTTTCAAAGCCTGACTATAGATAGAAGGACTTTCACAATAGCCTTGAGGAGCACTCTTAAACCGGAAGCTTCGTCCTCCTAATGAGAAGCCAAAAATATCCCTACTCTCCTCAGCAATAGGGATACTGAAGAAAGCATTCTTCAAGTCGATGACAGAAAACCCGGCTGCCGAAGCAGGAATCAAAGTCAACAATGCAGTGATATCAGGTACCACAGGGAACTGTGGCACGACGATCTTGTTGACCTCTCTAAGGTCGATCACAAACCGGTACACAGGTGGTTGAGAAGCATCAGTATGCTTAAGAACAGGCAATACCGGGCTATTGCACACGTTACCTCTCGTTTCCTGAACCACACCCTTCTCAACCAGATCATGAACAATCGCTAAAAGAGCTCTCTCACCATCACTCGAGATCTTATATTGCGGTATACGAGGCAACTTAGCATTCGATTTCAGCGTAACAACATACGGTGGAATCTGCAAAAGACCAACATCATTTGAACCTGTAGCCCAAAGTGTTTCAGGAAGCGAACTCAATTCCAGTGGCAAACAATCTTTAGACAAATACATTGGAGAGATGACTTTCTTACCAAGAGTAAGTTGTACTCCCGAAGGAGAACAATACAATGTCGCATACAATCTTTTCAGCAAGTCCAAACCCAACAGATTCTCACTACAACCAGTCGTTAGGATAAGTGGAGCTTTCAATTCACAAGGGCCAATAGAAAGGGACAAAGGACTAGAAACCGGATTACGAACTGGGGCGCCTGAAAATCCTACGGAAACATTGGTCAAGCCAGACAAAGGTGCGCCAGGGAGTTTAGAATGCATAATAGAACTCTTTGTCGCACCAGTATCTAAAAGAAAAGGTTCTACTACACCTGATGTAATCACTTCAACATACGGTCCACTCTGATCTACTGGAACTGACACTACTCCCTTACTTTGTCCATGGCTGTCCTAGTTATCATTATAACCAACACTCTCATCTTCAACATAGTAATCCTCAACATAGTACTGGGCAGACTGACCACTCGGAACATTTTGTCTGTCAAAATAATTCGCAGAACTCTGTAGGGAAGAGGAACGCTCATTCTGGGGGATCACACCACGACCTCTTCCTCTAGGCGCTTGCTGAAAACCACCACGACCTCTCTGACCTGATGCACCATTCGCACGCTGTAACAAAGTCGGACAATTATTCTTGAAATGACCTTCCTCTCTACAGTAAGCACACTGATTAGGGCCTGGAAAGAATCGCTGAACATAAGACTCAGGCTTCTGTAACAATCTCTGAAATGGCGGAGGTTGCTGAAACTGAGGCTGATTCTGATGAGGCGGATAAACTTGCTGCGAAAGAACTTTCGTCTTTAAATCTTTCGTTTTCTTCGCTACTTTATCCTTCTCATCTTTATCCCTGTTCTCGTAATATTGGGCAGTAGCCAATATCTGGGCCGACGAAGAAACAGCCCATGAACTCTCAGAGTCCTTTAATTTATTAGAGAGTTCGGGGAGCAAATTAAAGACAAATTTATCCACAAACAACCTTTGACCACCTTCCGTACTCATATCCTGACCACTGTGATCGATAAACGTCTCTTCAAACCTAGTGAAGAAGTCAGACACACTCTCGTCTTTCTTCTGCTTGCATGCTGCTAACTTATCCCAATTCACTCGTAAAGCAGGCATCATCGTCTTCATCAAAGTAATAATTCTACCAGGTAATTCTGCAACTAAAGGTTCAGGTTTAGCACCTCCTACTTGTCGACCATCTGCAGCAACAATATTTGCCCAAGTATCTCCTAACTCAGCTGCATGATTCTCATGACGAATCTTCGCCCACAAAGGTTGCGGAACTACATTACCCATCAACATGTCAACGTCAGCTAAATTCATTATACACGCATCTACTGTCTGGGACAACTCTTTGTAGTAACCAGCAGGATTCTTACGAGGATCAGGTAAGGTCTGCTTAAGAGCCAAGACCTCTGCTCTCTTCCAAGGAACATGTACCCATATTCGCTGAAAATGTGGCAAAACAGGCGGATTAGCATTTGCGTTTCCTTCTTTCCAAAGGGGAGGAACCTCTCTCATTGGATACTGTCTCAATTTCCTCCTAACAGAGGAATCAGGTTCGTACAACGTCTGAGGTGGAAGTCTAGATCTAAAAGCCAGTATCGTCTCTACGGCATCCGTAACATCAGTGTCCACTATCATCCCTTTAGCAAAATCTGACTGAACATCAAGCACATCCTGCGGAATCTGACCCAACTCGTTATCTTCCCATTCCTTACGCAGGAACGTACACATCACATCGAAAACATACCTTTGCTTAGGCGGTTCCCACTGAAAGAAAACATCCATAACTGCTGGCAAATTATACCTTGAGGCATTCAAAATCCATCTACGAGCCAACAAATCGAACACTGTCCGCTCCTCGGAACTAGGAAGCTGACTACGACTCTGCTTACGTTCCGGAACAGGGGTCATATTCAGTGACCCAAACAATGGAGACAACAGATTAACAACAGTTTCAGTCATTCGTTTTCGAGCAGAAGGAGAAGAAGTAGACATAAGAACAGAAGAACAAGTATTTTGAGGCAAAGAAGGTGTAGGCATAAGAACAGTCGAAGTCAGAGAAGCAGAAGTAGAAGGCAAAGGAGTTTGAGGCAAAGCTGGTAGCAAAGTTGGCAACCCTAGAGCGGGTTGCACAGGAGGAGGCAAAACCATCTGTGGCTGAACAACAGCAGGAGGTTGAACAACAAAGGGTGGAACAACCGGTGGTAATGGAGGCGCAGCAGCACCCTGTACATAAGGAGGTGACAATCTCAACAAATGAGAGATCAAAGAATCTTTTTCAAGATCCTCAGTCACTTTCGGAGGAGAAGACGGCAAGGCTGGATAAAATTTATCTATGGCCATGCAACACTGTCTATCTAAAACTTCATTAGCTCGCTCCTCTCCATCATCCCTATACTGTCTAGCAACTTGTAATACTGACATATTCTTCTCTTTTCTATCTCTTTTCGCTTGTTTAATCTCTCTCTGTTTGGCTTCCTTTGGCCAAAGGCGGAAAGAGTCAAACATTGCCGGCCGGGCTTTCTTCTTAAATAGCACTACTTCCAGATTATCTAAAATATTTAATTCGAAACTACCATATTGGGGCCATTTTAAGACACCATCCTTCCTAGTGTAGCGGATCCATACTTCATTATAAGTAATAGGACCCACTCCATGTTTTGCATAGAGCTCATAAGTCGGAGTTCCAACCGGAGGTATCGGATACGAGTACTCCAATCGGGAATCCCTGTTGCAACTACAACTAAACCATTTCCTAATTTTGCTAAGACCAGACATTTTATAGCTCACTAATCTAGCTTCAAACTTCAAGGGGTTATCGACTAACGATATACTCGCAAATATACGAGCCCCTCGGCTTCGATTGCTGCAGCAGCCGAATTAAACCAAGACCAAGAACCAAACAAAGAACCAAACCAAGAACCAAACCAAGAACCAAACAAATTCGTGGGAGCGACCCACTTATACTTACCCAAATATCTGTCACGCCACCAGAAGACCGTCTATCATCTCGCTCTACAAATCATCTATCGAGGGTCTAAGACAGGGCGACAGTCAGGGCAGCAGTCCTTCGTAACCGTTGGGAAGCGGGAAGCCTCGCAGAAAACACCTTCGGTCCACGTCGACGTACAGGGGTCGATGAAGTGGCGGCCTTCCTCCAGAATTTCCTCACGTGGCTCCTCACGAACCTCAGGCTTGGACCGGTACCGCTAAAGTCGCCCCGCGTTGGGTGCCAACTGAAGAACCGGGTTATTTAGGACCCGGCAGCGCCAGGGGCACGCCCAAAGTCTTCGGGGTCACCTGTCTTAGAATACAGAGACACAGGATACTTCTGAGTGGCGTCAAAGATCAAATTTATTGGCTGCAGCCAGTAACAGAAGTCCTAGAAATCATCACGGTATGAGTTCTCAGGAGACTGCTCAATTTTACAAAGCAAGTCGTCCCTTTTTATGCCAAAAATCACATTCCAGACAAATACCTACTATTTACAAACTGTCCAATCACATGTATTCGCACCAAAGGTATTGCATGACAGTAAAACCCACTTTTCAGTTGCCCAGCCCATGATCAATCATTGGTCAAACCCAGCATTCTTCTTTAGACAGGCCGAACGAACCCATAATAAGGAGGCCACGACCCATATCATAAATAGACCATAAAGAGAGAAAAAGAAAACAGGTAGAAGTAGGATAAGGCATATTTGTGTGCAATAAAACTTTACGATGTCCTGTGCTCTGATCCTTAATCTTGATCAGCTACCGGGCGAGGGAAACTAGTTCATCAAGGTCAGCTTCAGGCAACGAGGTCAGTTCACTTGGTTCATCCAAAAGTCAGCGTGAACCTCAGCTAAAGGGCATAGGTCTTAAGAAAACTCATTCAGCCGCAGTCATCGGCCTATGTGAGGGCAACCACAAAATGGCTGCCTTACACGGAATGAGAACTATGGTTCGCAATGGAATCCTCAAGTACACAGTGAATCCTTGTGCGCAACATGGCGGAAACACTCGTACTCGCCGAACTCACTAGTTACGGTTTGCTACTATTAAATTCGTAACGGAACCATGCTATTTATAAAACGGGTTCAGAATTCACAGAACCACAGGGGATGGTGCCTTAAGCTCTCCTGACTGCTCCTAGGGGCTGCATGTTGGTTCTAGGTACTGCCCTCCCTGCTTTTGATCTGACCCTGCCTAAGAGGGATAAACTTCAAGCATTGTAACTCAGGTGGCCATTCCTTAAGAACTCTTAATTCGGCTGACTGTTGGTGAGTGGGACTCTGCCCTTAATTTTGAAGACCTTTGTGGGAATCGCCAAGAGCTTCAGGACATCGTGAGGCAGAGGACCTCCACCCTGGCCCTTGAGGAGAAGTGGGGCCTGGACTGTTTACCTTGTTCATGTCCGGCCAAGCAGGAGGGGTATAAGTCGTGCCTGCAGCGCTCTAGCCTCTTTCCCCTTCCCCTGCCTCTCACCGTTCTCTTTACGCTTGGAAGGCTCTGAGGCTGGTGCTGCCAGCATTGTTGTGCCACTGGCATGGGAGCTGCTGAGGACGGAAAGGTCGTGCCGGCAAGCGTGTGAGGCAATGAACAGCGCAAGTCTCCACAGTACGCCGCCGAGCGGGGTCGCTAGGCAAGCAACCTTCTGCCTAGAGCAACGCCTCGCCCACGGAAGTCGAAGCCTCCATCGTGGGGGAAGCCAGTGCAGACACCCGAACAGGTTCACCTGCTGACAGCCGCTCCGGTGTTGGAGAGCGGGCAGCCGAAGTTCTGTTCATGCGGGGGCCTCCAGAATCGGCAAAGCCCCATTAGGCTGCGGTCCCGCCCCGCCTCAGGTAATGCTACGGAGGACCTGAGTGGGAAGGCGGGGAAAGTGCAGCCTCTTCAGCTTGCCTCAGGAAAATAGTACACAGGCACACAGGCACCTGGGGGCAGCACCAAGGTGGGAGGGGCTATAGTAAGAGAGACAGACAAGCGACTGGGGATTGCAGGAGCCACGAACTAGCCCAAGTAGGCCACCCTACTCAGTACATTGAGACTGGCTCATTTTTCTTAAGGAAGAGGGCCATAGCCTACAAACTACTCTCTTCAAGTAAGCCTCCCTAAAGCAATTCCATTTGTACCAGAGGGGTAAGGAGTTGGCGCCTGTTTCAGAGGTTGGGGTGACGCAGTTTAGACGCCTGCACCAGCCTAATTCAAATTGATGATAAAAATGATCTCCTGAAATATACTGTTCCGTATTTACAAGTTTCAAGTAGTACAAAGCTTTATTTCGATATAGAAATATCTTAAAAGCACATAACAATAAAAATACAATTCATGTTATTATTAAAAACACTTAATAAATAATTAAAAACAAGATAAAACAGTATTAAACCATTTACAGCTTTGAGTTATTTAAGGGAAAAAGAAAAGAACGAGAGATTACCTAAGAAGAAATTCATCGCATAGCTTTAAATCTGATCACCCATGCCCACCTAAGAAATTTGGCTACCCCACACGCCAATACTGTATTAGCGTTAGATTGTAAAATTCTTAACGCTGGGGCATAGCCTCTGGTCTCAAGTAGGCGGCAGACAGGTTTTAGCGATTTGGATCTAGGCTTTTTGTAGGCCCTGCAAACAAAAAAGACGTGTGAGATGGATTCCAGCTCAGTGCTGCAGTGCGGGCAGGTGGCAAGCGTTTGGTAGGGGGGTTTCCATTTTGAGGTGCGCTCAAGGACTGGTAGGGTTCCCATTCTAAACTGAACATATAAGGCCCTATCTTTGGGTTTTCTAATGAAGTCCATATAGGGTTCAAGCAAGGGTACGGTCTTATGCAGTCGAAACTCATCAGTAAGTCTACCCAAGTTATCCGTTCTAGATTCTTGGGCGTCGATCCACAGCCAGTAAGCCCGCTTGACTTCCAGTTTGGATATTGAAGCACCTGACTCCCACACGACCCATAGACCAATGGCCATAAGAAGTTCCTTCATTTTAGAGAGCCAGACAATTTTGTGAGACCCCTGCAAGTTCATAACTTCTTTAAGGCCGTCTGCGTAGCACTCGAGCTCTGGTGTGCGCCACAGGCGTGCCCAATAGAGAAGCGGGCGCAGAATTATAAGATCTTTGATGGATCTGCGTCCAAGATCGTATTGAATGGGCTTGCTAGGGGTACTTCTGGGGATAGACAAAAGCTCCTTATAAAATTTGTTTTCGGCCATTACGAGGGAGTCAACATTATTAAAACCCCAGAGCTCTGCCCCGTACAGTGCACTGCCTACTGCTTTAGCAGAATAGATCTCTAAGGCAGGAGCTATGGGTCTTGATACTGAGGATCTATGCTCCCTGCTTATGACGCCCACAACCCGTTTATGGTTTAAAGCCATTTTTTCGATGTGAGGATTCCACTTGAGTTGGTCGGATATCCAAATGCCAAGATAGTCAAACATTTTAACCCGCTCTAATGGCTCTTCATTAAGAGTGAGCGTACAATTAGCTTTCCTACTGGGATTAAAATAAAGGAGCTTGGTTTTAGAAGTGTTAATAACCAACCCCCTTGAATTACAAAAGACACAGAACCGATCCAGCAATTTTTGGAGACCCATGGGCGTTTTAGAGACTAGAAGCGTGTCGTCGGCAAAGAGCATGGCGGGAACTTTCACACCAGCCAAACTAGGGGCGTCAGCATCAATATCAGTTAAAAAGGAAACCACCCCATTGACAAATAAGGAAAAGAGGGTCGGCGCCAGGACACATCCTTGGCGGACACCTCTGTTCACCGGGATTTTACCAGTTATCTGCTCCTTCGTGCCCCACCGAATGCGTGCGTATGTTCCATCGTGCATGCAGGCCAACAGGTGCAGAATGGGCAGAGGGAACCCCATCTCTTGAAGAACCGCCCACAGGCGCCCTCGGGGACCAGGTCGAACGCGGTCTTCAGATCGATGAAGGCCAAGTACAAACCACCCTTGCTGATCGAAACTGTCTTCCAATGAAGTAGTAACAGCCTGAAAGCCTGATCTACAGTGCTAGTACAGGCCCTGAAACCCGCCTGAAAGGGGGAGATAATATTATTCTCCTCTGCCCAAGAGAGGATTCTTTCCAGAAGGACTCTGCCAACCACCTTCTGACCAGCGTCGATCAAGCTGATCGGACGATAGTTGGCAGGGTCACCCCTTGGCCCCTTCTTGTAAATAGGAATCGCTTCTGCCCCCCTCCATGAGTTTGGAACTGGAGACCCAAGGAGGAGGGCATTGGTCAAGAGGGAGAAGAATTTGGCCCATTGCTTAGTGCTGGCGCGGAACAGATCGCCAGGGATGCCATCCTGGCCCGGTGCCTTACCTTGGACAATTTTACTAATCGCAGACTCTACCTCACTCTGTCCTATAGGATCGATAGATGGGGATGTATCGTATTGGGGTAGTATACATTCTGCTATCCCTTCGATGTCCTTAGGAACCTTAACCCCTTCGTACAGTTTCCTAAAGTGGTCGAACCATTCCCTGTCCGTCATATGGTTGGGTAATGGGTCTGAACCACCATCATTGTTTTTTCTTACTAAAGCCCAGAATCATTCCCCGTTCCTGTTCTGACTGGCCAGTTTTAACTCTTCCCAGTGGGAATCATCCCAGGCCCTCTTAGCCACTAGTAATGCACGCCTGTACACAGCTCGGGCTAAACGAACCTCAGTTGGATCTCGGGTTTTGATGGCACAGATCAATTTGGATTTAGCCTTTCTGCATTCGTGGTTATACCACCTGGCTGCGGGCTTCCTGAGCTTCAACTGGCTTGCCCCACATCCGTCAAGGAAGAGAACGGCCATCCTGTCAATTGTCTCCTCGTAGACCTTATTGACCTGGACAGAACCGGGATCATCAGTACAGAGTGCAGAGAGCTTCTCGGTCTGATCTCTTACAATTTCCCCCAGGGCATTTGTCTTTTGCTCATTGATGGTAAATTTATGCCATTTTATGAACCTTTTGCAATTCGAGGGTACTATTTCTCTAGTCGCCATTGCTAGTCTATTGGTGGACAGGGGGTTCCCCACGGTTATCAGGTTGCACAGGCTAAGGGATAGAGGGTTATGGCCACTATGGATAGATGGAATAACTACCATATCTGACACATATCTCCACAATCTCTTATCAACCAGAATGTAGTCAATTCTGCTGGGGCAACTAACCCTATTATAGGTGCATGCACCAGAGAAGTCAGACGGCGTTCGCCCGTTCACTGCTACCAGAGCATGCTCCAACACCAAGGCATTCATTTGGATAATAACTGGTGTCCACTTTTTAATCGGCACAGTCGTCAGTTGCGGGATTCCCCATCTCACGTCTTCCTCCAGTAAACCTACCGTGCCGTCAGCAGCCAACGGTTCAAAAGTGCAATTGAAGTCGCCAGCAATTAACGGCGAAGTATCTGGGGAACAGTTACAAAGTGAATCTGCAAGTAGGGCAATGGTAGGAGATTTGCGACCCCCTGGTATACCTCTAGCATAGATGTTAAACACTTCCAGGATCACTGGGACTTGGGGAACCCGGATCGTTAGCCTCATCATGTCGTGGGAAATATTAGGAGAGTAGGAGATCTTGCAGTTTAACGAAATTTTGACCCAGACAAGCAAGCCGCCAGACGGGCGACCCCGTCTAGAGGATGTAGCTGGTACATGGAAGGTGGAGTAGCCAGGCTTGTACACTGGTTCCAAACACCATGTTTCTTGGAAGATACACAGGTCATACCTATCAATTAGTTCATTCCAATCGGGAAGAGCTGTTTTATTCCCAAGACCTGCGACATTCCAAGAAACAACGCTCAACTCTCTACTCTTACCATTGGTATGTAATGTAACGGGTTCAATCCCGTGGCCATAGATGGAAGTCGGGATGCTGTGGTCAGCGGAAACTATAAGCTCCTCAAGCCCAGAATTACCAATATCCAGCCGGGTAAAATGGTCCACCTCGATTCTTCTCTCACGTGAGGTGCGGTCGGTACCTTGGGCCTTGTGGTTATCATCCCCAGTTACCAGAAAAGGGGTCACTGGCAGTGGGTTACCACAGTCTACATTTAACCTCTGCGGCCTACTGGTTTTGTTTTCTGTAGTCATAATGGAAACTAAATAAGGCTGGGAGAATTCTGGAGATTCCATGAGTCAATCGACAGCCTCCAGTGCGCTGTACCGATTGTAACAAGGGAGTTGAATAAACTGGGGGCCATACCATTCATCGCTACACTGACTACCGCCGTGGTTAAGCCACCCTCCTCTACGCTGTATCAAATTCCATCCCTCTACTCCCCCGCCCCCTGGGATGAGGCAATTCAAGTCCCTACGCACCTCATGCCTCCTCCCTCCTCCCTCCCCAGGAATGGTTGGTATCCCTCAACCAACTCCATTACCCGCTGCTCCCCGGGCATGTAAAAATAGGACAGTGGTCTGGCCACAATTGCAGTGCCGTTGGTTCCAGGTTTCCCCATGCAAATATGCTCCACAGTGCGAGGATCATCAAAAGTCACTACTACACAATCCCCCTGCAATACTTTCCTATTGGGGCCCACCCAGGGGGCTCTCTCAACCATCAAGCTGTTACTACGGATGTTGGGTGGTAATGGATGAATATTAGCTAGCCAATGGCATACCTTATTTTTAAGCGCCTGGAAGGGTTCTGAAAATGTCGGGGCCAATTCCGGTACCCCTGTCAAAACAATTACATAGCGACAGGCGTCTGATGGTAAATTGATATTTCGACGCTTCTGGCTCTTAGCGGGGAGGGTTGGATCCAATTTTGGAGTGGGGGCAGCGTGACTATGCAACTTAGTTTGGTTAGTGGGCTCAGCTAATGCGTGGGGCTGGACACCCCCTTTTTTGGACTCGGGGGTTGGGGCAGGTCGGCAGTGGAGTCTTAGGTGTATTATTCTTTGCTTCTACTAGTCGTTTGTTAGCTTGTTGGGGGTTACTGGCTGGGGCAATTGCATGGGTAGTCCTATTAGCACGGTGTGTTGCCTGGGGTCTTAGGTCCTTATGTAAATCCTGAAGCAGTTTTTCTATTCCATGAAGCCTAGCTTCTAAGGGAGCAAGTAGGGTTTTGATAATACTAGTCAGGGCGTGGGCTAAGGGCTCATCCCCACCAACTGTGCCTCCTACTCTATGGGCTCCCGACCTGTCAACTATAGGGCTATCTTCAAGGATAACAGCCATGGTGCTATCCAGGATGGTATCGTCAAGTATACTCAATGGTAATCGTAAGGGCTCGGGTCGGGTCTCTTCTATCCCATTGTTACTCCCATTGGGTGTTCTGTTAAGTTCCCTCCCCTCTTCTATGCTGTCTCTCTCTCTAGTAGGGATGTCAGTGCTTCCAAGTTTTAATTCACTGGCATTTTTAGTGCTGGGGATAATCGTTTTGGGCTGCCTACATTTAGGATAGCCCCCTCCCGCTACCCCTTCTTTCGAATTGTAGAGTTATCGTTTTTGGGGTCAGCCAAAGTGGCTTTTGAGCTCGAGACAGATTGGGTTTGGGACAGGGACTGGGCGTCAGGTTTGATCCGGATAAGTGCTCATATTTGTAAGTATAGTGGATAAGGTACTTACCTAACCAGAGAGACGACCACCAGTAATAATTGGACTAAAGGAAGTAAAATTATCGGCTGTAAGGCGATTTGTTTGTATCTAAAATTCTGGTACTCAAGCAATTGAAAGAAATATGGTGTACTAAGCAGTTAATGTATTTAAACTTTGAAAGGAATGTCCAAGACTTAATTTATGGTATATTGGAACCTTCACTCATTCTTTTACAAAATCTAAGATAAAGCTTTTCCATTTTCTATTTAACAGACGGTGTGGTGTCATTTTTGGTGGGTTTGCATTGGGGTGTTGTAATGTGTGTAATGCAAGCACGATACAAATGCCTTCTGGATTTAACCTTTCAGCTAGTGTCATGCTACCTTAAGCGGGCCGGCAGCCCTGATTCCAACAGTCCGTTCCTGTTTTTGTGCACGACGGCACATTTGGAGAGTAACTATATATATATAGGAAAAGGTGGCATCAATGTATATCTACAACCATTTTAAGATAACAAATATTTCGTAACCAGCCTATAAGGTACAATATCTCAGAGGCCTGGGGTGAGGATCTAACGCTCCCTGCATTGCACGTTCCTCGCAGTCACATGCACCCACCCCCTGGGTCACGCAGGCTTCCCTCTGCTTGTAGCTGCTGGAGTTCAAGGGGTTTCCAGCCTCACTTGTCTGGCAGAGACAGACGACCTGTAAATTCAATCTATAAGTGTATACTTTAAACCATAAGTACCGAGGGTGAACCAAAGGCTTGAACCTTGCTTAAACTCTCTGATCTGGAATGTGCAATATTTATGTTTAAACTCGGAAAGCTGATCATATCTTTTGGTCCCAGGGGCCGTTTATTTCTACCATTCTGTTTATTAATTAAGTACTGTTTGGAATGTGGATAAGGCCATGCCTGTTTCACCGCCAGATTTTGGATTTACAGCCAAGAAAGCAAAACTATAAACAATTCAGATCGTTACAAAACTGTCTGTAATGTTTCCTGCTAGAAAAGCAGAGAATAACTTACCCAAAACAGTACTTTTACTAGGTTAAAAGTTTCTTCTGCTGTTGTGATCATAATAGAGCGACCACAAACGAGGGCCCTTAATGGTGCAACAGCTTCTAATAAAAAATGTTTCTTCGCCCTCCTCCCATTGAAAGTATGTTTTGTTGCATCTGATAAAAAATGTAAAAAAAATTAAGTTTATTTTGCCTGGCTCTTATGATGATACTGAAAGATGTTTGGCTGCGATTTGACTTCGAAACATATAAATTACATTTAATCTCCAATTCTATTCGAGTGATTTCCAATCAGCCTTCGTTCTAATCTCTGAGCATCTTTCAACGTTTTACATAACGGATATAAAGTCGATATCTTTACGATGTCCCTGCTCGCCAGCTTTCCTTTCCCAAATAAGAATGCCTGAGAAACATCAACTCTTTAACAATATTCAGAAAGAGCAAGTTACTTATGTTCACTACTTTTCTTTCCAGTGGATGGGATAGCACCCTAGAAGCTCCTCCATGAACCCCTTTCCCAGGTGGTCGCTTAGATCTGCATATTTATTCCGGCAAAGCTCTCACCGCCTGCAGGTAGAGTCCTCGGGCATCATTATGTTATTTCCTTTTCCTCCCCCTTTCCTCCTTTTTCGTCGCTCAGACATTACTGTTTATTGATTCCTTTTATTCATGCATCTTTAATATGTATTTTTATATATATGTTTATATTATCTTGTATGATGCATTTCTGCTGTACTACCCTTTTGTGCTTTGTTTCAATAAACTTGAACTTAAAAAAAATAGTAAGAGAAAAACAACCTAAAGAGGGGATCAGGTGGGTCGCGAGGAATCTACTGGAGCTACTGTTTCCACCAGAAGAAACTTCTCAGAAGGTAAGTATCTTGTTCTTCTAAATATAGTCCCTCCCGCAGATTCCTAAAGGGACCATGCCCACAGCATCCTTGAAGGAAAAGGGGTTAGAATTCTACACTCCATCGCATATAGAAGGACTGGATTTCTGCTCTGACAAATTAAGACTGGTCTCGCTTTTATGAAGAAAAAAAAAGGTGTTAAGCAAAAGAGTACCAAGCGGCTGCATTGTTAGTTGTGTGAACATGGACACCCCTCAAGAGGGCATAGGTAGTAGAGTCTCTGTATCAGAATGGCCTCGTAAATCCCTTGGGAGGTGGGCTTGCTTGCAGGTTCAAAGTAAGATTTATGTGCCATAGACAATTGCCTACTGTAAGTTTGTTTCCTCATCACTTTCCCACGCTGAGAACTCTGAAGGACCTGTGAAAAGTTGTGTCTTATTTATGTGTGCAAAAGCATATAAAGGTGTTTTTCAGTTTTAGATGGGCAAGACACAACTTTTAACCGGTCCTTCAGGGGTCGATTCCGATTCGGGGAAAAACTGTCCGTACGATTTGTATACGGAGCCCTCTCCGTACGAATCGTACCCGTCCGTCCGAGTCGCGAAGTACGATCCGTATTCCGTGAATCCGTCTGAATCGTCGCGATCCGTACGTATTGCAAGGCTGAAACCGTGAACCGTACGACTCGTACACATACCGTACGACTCGTACACATGCCGTATGACCCGACGAGTAAGATCCGGACCGGGGTATGAGGACACGATTCGTACGGTCCACGTCAGGTAAGGGCGAGTCGTACGGAAAAGCACACAAACATGTTCACACCGTAATGATCGCTGGGGTACGCACCGTACCCCTGCGATCATGGGGTGTACGAGCCGTACCCCCATTGTACGATGGGTGTACGAGCCGTACCCCCCTTGTACGATGGGTGTACGAGCCGTACCCCCATTGTACGATGGGTGTACGAGCCGTACACCCATCGTACAATGGGGGTACGGCTCATACACCGATCGTACAATGGGGGTACGGCTCGTACACCCATCATACAATGGGGGTACGGCTCATACAACGATCGTACAATGGGGGTACGGCTCGTACACCCGTCGTACAATGGGGGTACGGCTCGTACACCCATCGTACAATGGGGGTACGGCTCGTACACCGCTCGTACAATGAGAGTACGGCTCGTACATCCATTGTACAATGGGGGTACGGCTCGTACACCCATTGTACAATGGGGGTACGGCTCGTACACCCATCGTACAATGGGGGTATGGCTTTTACACCCCATGATCACAGGGGTACGGAGCGTACCCCTGCGATCATGGGGGGTACGCACCGTACCCGGGGGGCCGTTCTGTACCTGTTTCGGTGCGAACTCTGCTTTTACGGCTGTTTTCAGCTCCCGTAGAAAAAGGGTCGTACGGTGCGTACCCGACACGTATCGTACATGCTGGGTCGTAAAAACCAGCCGCGAACCGTACAGATGTCGCGTACAGCGGGTTCCGAGGGAGAATCGTACGGAGATTAGAGTCGTACGGTGTCTTGTTCGACTCGTACGGAGTACGGCTCCTGGTACGAATCCTACTTCGTCGTACATACGGGGGACGTTGCAGGGTACGATTCGTACGGGAAAAAATGCTCCGAACGGCTATTCAGAGCGGTTTTTCCCGAATCGGAATCAACCCCAAAGTTCTCAGCGAGGGATAGAGAGAAAAGCAACCTTCCAAGTGATAAACTTCAAATTACGAGAATGCATAGATTCAGGTGGTTGACCCATATGGGAAGCAAGCATCAGATTAATGTATCATTATGCAACAGAAAAGGGGAGCCATAGGGAACATGTTCCACGGGCACCCCAGAAAGTGATGAAGGAGACGGCTAGCTTGAAAAGAGAATTTTACTCAGTTTAAAAACCGCATGTTGAAATAACAGCTAAGTGTCGATTCACTCTTTGAAGGTTTAGTTGTTTCTTGGCCAGAGACACGGCAAACTGAAGAGTATAAGTTAGGGCCGCATGAAGAGGGGTCCAACAACTTATTGCAATACTAAGAGGCAAACAAGGTCCATGTGCTGTCATACTGAGCACTTGTTGAGAGTCCCTAGCGGGAAACAGGGTTTACAACGCTGTCTCCACAACATAATACCATAACAACGCGGTTGTTACAATGACCGCGTTGTTACTACGAATACCATTACGTTGCAAGTCATTCCTACGATTTGCTGTCGGGGGCACCTTCCCTGCTATTGCACAAAGTGGAGTAGGAATAGTAAATAATACTATTCCTAAGTCCAGCTCGCCCACTACAGCAAGTCGTAGTAATGACTTGCGATGTAATGGTATGCGTTCTAACAACGCGGTCATTTTAATGACCGCGTTGTAACGGCATGCAATGTTTTCATATGTGTTGTTAGGGTATATACTCGCCCTAGCTGAAAGTCGAACATCCAGTTTCTCCGTTGGCGGTCCTAAGAAACACCAGCTGATCACCCAAGTTCCACGTATGACAATTGAGAGGGGTGAGATGACTCAAGTGTTGCCACGTATGATATTTTGAATGAGGCGATGAAATTGGAGCACTGGTGAAATGCATACTGGAGGTTTGTACATCCAATGGAGACTGAGCACATCCATCAGTCAATCTCCTACAGGATCCTGCCTAGAACTAAACAGACAGCATTTCTGGTTGTGACACATTGGAAAGAGGTTGATCTCTGATGACCCCCTCCCAGGTGGATATTTAAACCAACCCCTGGGCTAACTCCCTGCCCATTGAGATAGTCTGCCATCAGGTTCTCCTTCCTTGGTAGATGAGCTTCAGACAAACCAATTTCTGTGTCCACCATTGAGTGCCAAAGCTCTCAGACCCTTTGACAAAGAGGCAGAGGATCCCAGCTCCTCTGATGATTGAAATAATGCTTTGTGGTTCTGTTGTCTGTCAAGGTATGAATGTAAGGAAGAAAACACCTCAGAGCCAGCCTCACAGCTTTCAGCTATGGTAGATTGATGTGGAGTTTACACTCCTCACTGGACCAAAGAGCACTGGAGATCAGATGCCTCAGGTGGACTCTTGATCAATGCAGAGAGGCATGTGTGACAAGTGGTGTGTTCCATTATCACTTGGATTTCTTCAGGTTTAGGAAGAAACCAAGATTGCACTAAAGGGTCACAGTGGATAACGATTATTCAATAAGGTTTGCGAAGAGGTAGCGTTTAGTAACAGTCATTTAACTAATGGTGGACGGAGATTCCTTGGCAATGAAGTTCAGCCACAACCATAGCCATCCAATTTGTGAATACTCAGGAGACCAAAGCTAGCCAAAAAGGAAGAACTGCAAACAAGTGTCCGACTGCAACTCGCCAAAACTTCCTGTGTTGGGGAAAGATCTGCAGATGTGTGTCCTGCAAATCCAGTGGGAATACCGAGTCATGAGACTGGAGATCAGAAAGGATGTGGTTATTCTCTGCCATTTTGGATGAAGTATATCCTCCGAGCCTACTAGTGTCTCGCAGTGCAGGTCTGAGAAATCAAAGAGGCTTCTTCATTGGACGAAACATGGTTGATGATGAACAATTTGGCTCTTGATCTCCACCTGATTCCCTGGAAATATTCTGTTGCATCTGTTGCAATTAGGCGGATACTGTAACAGCGGAATTTGCAGCCCTGGAGAAGAAACAGCTTCCTAGGGGAGCGAAGTCCTTACTCTTCTTAGCTCTTTCAAGGGGAACACTGACAGAATATCGAGGAGCAAAATATCGACCTGCCAAAATATCGTTGGGAAAATATAGAATGCCAGAATATCGACTTCCTATTTACAAAAAGGTAAGTACAAAAATATCGACTCCAAAATATCGATTGTAAAAAATATAGACAGTCAAAATATCGAATTTTTTAAATGTCTTAAAAGTAATTTAAAATTAATATAATAATAAATATAATTAATTTAAACATACTTAAAATACTTAAATAAACTTCAAATTAATAAATAATTAATGTCACTTAAATATAAAATAATAATAATTTTAATACTTATTTATATACATATTATTAACACAACATATACAACATGTTTACCGTAGGATAGCGAGAGGGTTAAATTTACTATTCCCACTCCAGGGAGTGCAACAGTAGGGAAAGCAATGGATAGCGTAGAGGTAAAAATTACTATTCCCACTCCAGAGAGTGCAACAGTAGGGAAAGAGTTGGATAGCGTAGGGGTAAAAATTACTATTCCCACTCCAGTGAGTGCAATAGTAGGGAAAGCGTTGGATAGCGTAGGGGTTGAAATTACTATTCCCACTCCAGTGAGTGCAACAGTAGGGAAAGCGTTGGATAGCGTAGGGGTAAAAATGACTATTCCCACTCTAGAGAGTGCAACAGTAGGAAAAGCGTTGGATAGCGTAGGGGTAAAAATTACTATTCCTACTCCAATGAGTGCAACAGTAGGGAAAGCGTTGGATAGCGTAGGGGTAAAAATTACTATTTCCACTCCAGTGAGTGCAATAGTAGGGAAAACGTTGGATAGCGTAGGGGTTTAAATTACTATTCCCACTCCAGTGAGTGCAACAGTAGGGAAAGCGTTGGATAGCGTAGGGGTAAAAATTACTATTCCCACTCCAGTGAGTGCAACAGTAGGGAAAGCGTTGGATAGCGTAGGGGTAAAAATTACTATTCCCACTCCAGAGAGTGCAACAGTAGGGAAAGCGTTGGATAGCGTAGGGGTAAAAATTACTATTCCCACTCCAGTGAGTGCAACAGTAGGGAAAGTAAATACTTCATATATAAATAAAAATAACATAAATATTAATACCAATTACAAATTAATTTAAATAATTAACATGTTTATATATTATATTAATTAATCAATTAAGAAGACAAATAAAAATTGATTTTTATTCATAATTACCTAATAATACAAATTATTTACCAATTAACAATAAATTAATTAACAATTTAAAAATAATAAAAATTTAAAATTTAAAAATTATAATTACTTACAATTAAATTACTTCCCACCCTATTCCCCTATAAACCCACAACCCACTACAGAAAATAAATACATTAAATTAACATAATTATCAATTAATCAATTATTTAAAATTATTTAACAAATATATTTTAATTAATTACCAATTAATAATTAATTAACAATTAATTCAAAATAAATACCAATAAATAAATTAACATATTTAATTAATTATAGTTAAATGACTTCCCACCATATTCACCTCTAAACCCACAACCTGCTACAGAAAATAAATTACAAAAAATAACATATTTATCAATTAATCAATTAAAATTAATTACCAATTATATTTTAATTAATTAGCAATTAATTAACAATTAATTCCAAATATATACCAATAAATAAATTAACATATTTAATTAATTATAATTAAATTACTTCCCACCCTATTCCCCTATAAACCCACAACCCGCTACAGAAAATAAATTACTAACATTAACATATTTATCAATTAATCAATTAAAAATAATTACCAATTATATTTTAATTAATTACCCATTAATAATTAATTAACAATTAATTCAAAATAAATACCAATAAATAAAATAACATATTTAATTAATTATAATTAAATTACTTCCCACCCTATTCCCCTATAAACCCACAACCCGCTACAGAATTATATTACGCAAAAATTAAAAATAATATTAACTTACCTCAAATTCGATATTTTTGTTGTCTATATTCTGTCCATTCGATATTTTGTCCATTCTATATTTTTGATTCGTTATTAATGCTATTCTATTCGATATTTTTGTTGTCTATATTCTGTCTAGTCGATGATATGTCTATTCTATATTTTTTACTCGATATTATTGTTACTCGATATTAAAAACTCGATATTTTGACTCTACACCCTTTCAAAGACGGAGTCAACTTTGTTGCCAAAAAACATTGTCCATCAAAGGTTACGCCAGCAATTTTCTTTGAGGTCTTTTGTAGTTTTATATATCACACAAACCTGGCTCAAGACCATTAGAGTGCTTTACGTATGCTCCCGATTACATTACACAAGTTCAGATTCTTTTTCGTATGGGATGGGGAGGTTAAGTAATTTGCCCAGAATCACAGGATGTTGACCCAACGCCTGACTTGAGCCTTGTTCCCCAGTTCAAAGGTTGGCAGACGCCGGTACACAAAACTGGTTCCTCAGTTCCAAGGTTGGCAGCTCTTGCCGATAGGCCACAGCTTACCTTGATAAGAAACTTCAGTTGGAAAATGACATGCCTGGGTACCAGAAGGTCATGTGTTTTTGCCTAGGTGGTTGAGTCTCTTGACTCCCTATCAGGAGGCATCATGTGAAGGCTCGCCTCGATCAGACTAGCAGTGGAGACAGAGGAGTGGTAAGTCCGCAGGATCTGTCAGTGACAGTCTGTGGTTTTTGAGGTGGCATGGGAAGCTGCTGGGTTGGGCTGTGGTTTATCCCAGGCCTGGGACATATGGTCTATGAGGCTTCATTGAAAGGAAAAATAACATCTGAAACTTTGTTGCCTGGGAGAATCTCTGTAAACAGTGACGTCTTAAGCTCTACTGCATGCATAGTAACACAGAGCATGTCTGCAGTCTTTTTAATGACTGATAAAAAATGTACTTACTCTGCTTATGCCTGGTCCTTAGGGGGCCGGGAGGGGAATTTGGTCTTAGGAGAAACTTTAAGATTCCTGGTGTCTTACAGATAGACCAACAGTTGTGTATAGAATCCATAGGATATAGGAGATTGTCCACCTCTCAGTATCGAGAGGATCTGATGCCACTTGAAGAGAATCAGCATCAGATCCGAACAGATCTTGTGTATTCCAGACAGATTCCTGCTTTGAGACAGAGGGCTTTCTCCTTAACCATTGCTGTGTTCAGATGTGGCTAAGTGCAACTCGATTGCAGAAACGATGAGGTAATCATTGACTACTGACTTGTGTTGTGTACAATTCAAGGAACTAGGCGCTGATTTTGTTAATTTAGCAGCGAGTTCCCGCAGATCTGTAAATATTGGGGTGGAATATTCAGGCACATCTTGGAGATGACGGAAATGGTTATTTTCCCATCAACAATGCTTGCATTATTGAGATGTACTGTACATATACCATTACATGTGCGCCGTTTCATATCCATTGCTCTACTACTGGCAAAGGGGAGAGTTGCCTGTGTTTGAGAGAGGAATAAATACCCCACCGTTATAATGTGGATATCTGGTAAGGTATACTGTGATGAGCAACTAGAGAACTATTATTCTCCCTCAGGGGATCTCCATCCATAATCGTTAGCACTGAATAATCCCGCCCACGTGCGGGGACCGAGACTATTCGGTGCTTATGATTTCAATAGAAATTCTCCTGAGAGAGAACTAGGATTACAAGTAAGAAACCCTTCCTTCCATGATCCCCTGAGCAAACAGACCCAAAGATATCTGGCGCCAGCCACAATCAGAACTACTGAGTAATCCTAGATTGACTTGAAGATCATGGGCCAGATGTAGGTAATCCCAGATTACCGATTCTTAAATACCAAATCATCCCGATTCGGTATTTAAGAATAGGCAAATGGGATGTAGGTAATTTTTCTTTAAAAATTACTGAATCGGTAAGTTTCGGTAATTACCGAATCGGTATTTACCGATTCGGTAATTGCCATTCATTCCTATGGGCCTCGAGGCCCATAGGAATGAATGTCAATTACCGAATCGGTAAATACCGATTCGGTAATTGGGGGAAACATTGAAGGGTGGCAGGGTGTCACTTCGACACCCTGTTGCACCCCTCAATTGTGCATGGGTGCACATGTTGCAGACATACATGCCCTTAGGGCATGTATGTCTGCAACATGGCACTGTTGAAAAAGCAAAAGAAATGCTTTTTAAAGGGTTTTCATTATTTAACACCAACTCGTAGTTGGTGGTAAATAACGAATCCTAAAATGGGAAAATCACTCATTTGAGTGCTCCCTACATATCAGGAATCAGTAATTTACCGAATCGGTATTTAAGAATTCGGTAATTTACCGATTCCTTAAATTACCGATTCGGTAAATTACTGAATGCTTCTTTTTTAGCCTCCTACATCTAGAAAGGCTGTTACCGGTTGGTAACCGCCGATTTAGGCCGTTACTGACCGGTAATAGCCTACCTACATCTGCCCCCATAGTGAGCTTCGTAGTTTACCTCTCGGAAACTCATTGATGTTGACAATTTGTTTATTATCATGTACATTATTGATGGGGTGCTACTCTAGATGTGTTGTATGTTTTTATTACAACTTATCTTTGGACTCCTGCCTGAACCTTGCTGTGTGGACCTGTTTTCGACAAGTAGGTTATGTTATAACTAGCAATAGGAGCTATTGTTTGTGCCAGATGTCAACTGTTTATCCTGATACCTGGAACTTGATGCAGGAAAGGAATCTTCGATGGTGGTTCAGGACAAGAAGAGGAGAGAGAGTTTACTCTTGGACCATTTCCTTTTCATTCTGTGATAAGAGGAGGGAAGACTGTCTCCTGGCAGAGGCGGGCTGAATAGTTAGGCCAGCAAATGCTAACTTTCTAAAAGTAGCATTTGCAAACACAGGATATTAAAATAAACCTTGCTAAAGGAAGTATTTTATTATTCTGACTTCAGGCATACTAAACTCGACGTGCCACCGTGTTCCCTGAGCCTGCCGGGACTATAGCGTGTAATAGTTCCGGCAGCCCGTCTTGGCCTAAGAGAACAGGCAGCCCTTCAATAGTGAAGAACGAAAAGGGCGGTAATTCACTATTAGGACATGCCATACACATCACGGCTTGTCCTACCTTACGCTTACAAGGCACCCTGCCCGTAGGCCTACCATAGGGGTGACATATGAAGGTTAGGGAAGGTTTCGGGACTGGCAAGTGTGGGCACTGGCGCAGTCAGCGTGACAGTACCAGACTGTACGCAGGGTCTGCAATGGCGGACCCGAGACACATCTTACGAGGCTGCTTCTGTGGGTGGCGCAACCAGCGCTGCAAGCCCACTAGCAGCATTTGTATCTACAAGCCCCGGCACTCCTCGTGCACGTTAGGGGGGACTGATAGTAAATCATATAAGCCAATCGTGGAAATCAATTACATATACACTTTACTTTGGGAGCACTTGCACTGCGGCACGGATTGGCCGTGGCGCAGTGCCCTGAGCATCGAATACCAGCAAAACATCTGAGGCACATCAGCAAAAAGTGGAAGGGAGACTCACGCCAAGGTGCCAGGTCTAACACGGTCTATGCTGTTATTGGCTGGGATCGGCTCTGAGTACAAGGTCCTTCAGTGTATCTAGAGGCATCCTTTAAGATGCTACCGTAAGCTGGTCTTCCATCTTTCAACATCTGTGCACACAGGCTACATGACGCAACATCACTTGACCTCCCCTGACACCATAGACATACCGCATCTGGGTCCATCACCGACACTGGGCAGCGACAGGCCATGTAGGTTTTAATACCTGAAGATTTGTCTCATGAACTAGCCAAAGGCTCTTTACCAAAACGAGAACTCGTTAACAAAATGTATATGTACATGTATATGCTCTGCTGCCTACCTTCTGGTGGCGAGAAGAGATGCCCTTCAGGACGCCTTAAGAGGCCAACTAGCACCGTGTAAGGACAGTGGTGACAGAGATATTTTAGGGTATGGGAAAAGAGGGCATTGCCCAAGGGCCCCACTTTAGAATGAACCATGGAAAACCTCCTTTCTATCTTACCCCTGTCTACTTCTGTATCTTAAACTCTTCTTCTCTCTGCCTACTCTCCCTCTGACTCTGTTTCCCTTTCCCCAGGGTCTTTTTAAGGATCTTTGTTGCCCTTCGCATGATATATATTTCAACTGGTTTTCTGTGACCCCATTCCTAAAAATGTGTTTGACCTCAGGCAGGCTTGAATTAGCAGACAATGTGTAATACAATTCAAATTTGTTAGAATAGGGCCCCCAAATGACACTGGGTGCTGACAACAATTCCAGACCCGGTCTGGTGCGTGGGCAACGGGGTTCCATTAAGAAATCTGTGCCAGCGAGTACCTGTTGTAGGTGCCTGCCGAATATGACTTGCATGGCAATCTTGTCTTGAGCGGAAGTTAGAGGGCACAACTGAGCAGCACAAATGGAGAATTTGTGTTGTCCACAAAGGGGGATATGTACTAGGAAGTGGCGGAGCGGGGCGTTAGCCTCCATGGCTTAATGCCACGCTCCGCCACTTCTGAAACGCAAGGCTGCACCATATTTACAAGAATGTGGTGCAGCCTTGCGTTTTCCCCTGCACTGGTGCTAAGTTTAGCAACTTAGCGCCAACGCAGGCACCCTTGCACTCGCAAGGGTATCAGCGTTCAGGGGAGGATAGTTTATGTGCAGGAAGGTGTCCCTTCCTGCACATAAACAATACTAAAATGCCATTCTGTCACTTTCATGTGTGCTGCTTCATGCTGCACACATGAAAGTGACAAAATGGCATTTAAAAAAAAAAAAGTTTGTTTATGTACAGGAAGGAACACCTTCCGGTACATAAACATACAATGGCTTTTTGCCTTTCCTTGTGTGATGCACAAGGCAGCACACATGGAAAAAGCAAAAACGATGCGAAATAAAGCATTTATCCTCGT
This sequence comes from Lissotriton helveticus, assembly GCF_964261635.1. Lineage (NCBI taxonomy): Eukaryota > Metazoa > Chordata > Amphibia > Caudata > Salamandridae > Lissotriton > Lissotriton helveticus. The sequence goes on along the minus strand of NC_136072.1, from coordinate 1,154,606,909 downwards.
TTTGCCATCTTAAAACCAGTTTTTACCTTGTCTTAATTTTGGCACTGTCTCCTATGTACGCCACCCATAGGGGGCAGCGTCAAAATGAAATGGGTGTTGCGGTGGAACGCCCACCGCAACACCCACTGCCCACCCCTTTCACGCTAACCATAGCCTGAAAGGGGGCCTTATGTACAAGTCAGCGTTAAGCCACGTTAAATGAATTAACGCTGCCTTGTACATAGGGAACCATTACAAAATAATGGGGTAATTACATACGAGTCCAAGGACCTGGGTAATGCTCGGTATAGAAAACAATGGTCCTAGACTAATTGCCTTAGGAAGGTATTCATTAAGTCAAATCTATAAACATGATACACATAGAACTCAAGTTACATCATAAGTGTACTACAGAGGATTACAGCGCTGATCACCAGGACTGTGCTATGGAGGCTTACTAAAATGCCTTTATCCACCAGCATTAGGATTCAATCGACACTGCTGTCCTGAAAACTGCACATTGTATTTCAATAACTATTCTAAATCACCGCTACAATTATGCGGACCGCCACCTGAGGGGCTGTAACCCTGACTTCGCCTTAATACAGGTTGTTCCGCCCCCCCTTCCCGTCCTGAGGAAGACCCGCCTGCAGGGGATACAAACCACTCTCTATGCGTCAGGGTCGAAACGTTTACACTTTCCTCTAGTGGGCCTGTACCCTACTTCACCCCATCCCTACCTCTTTACAGAAGATTATACTCTGTAAAACATCAATAACCAGAAAAGTACTTTCGAATCCACGAGAGACAGGCCCCATTGTAAAACTGGTGCTACTGTAAACCACGACCAGTTTACTAAGGACATTACTATGTGAAATTGATTGTTTTAACTACTCTCTGATTTCCCTCCCTATACGTCTGTTTTACTCTCACAAGAACAATCCTTTTTCAACACTCTCCCTGGAGCAACCCTCTTTTCTGTTTTGAAACGTGCCCTACAGTGTTCTGTTATAATAACTGTGAGAGTAAAACAGTCACTATTGAAGCTATTTATGGTGCTTGTGTGTTTTTTTGAGGATATACTTAATTGAATTGAGAAACTACTGGGGTACACTTATGATGTCACTTGAGTTCTATGTGTATGATGTTCATAGATTTTGACTTAATGAATACCTTCCTAAGGCAATTAGTCTAGGACCATTGTCCATAAGGAAGGCGCAGCCCCTATCACCACCACAACGTCAGTAAAAGTGGCGTTCCTGTGGCGATAGGGTCTTGTACATATACCCCTAAGTTCATCGAATTGCTGCTGTTTTACCTCTGGTCTCAGTTTTGAAGCCAGTACAGAAAGTTCTGCTTGAAGGAAGGAAGCTGCGAAGTGGAGAGAGGGGACAAGAGTCGCGCGCATGTTCTCCTCTGGCACTAGAGTTGAAGATGCAGCCTCTCTCCAAAAGGAAGGTCTCAGAAGTGTCCTCTCTGTGGAGACTGTGGGCTCCGGGAAAGGAAGATGAAAAACACATGTCTCAGATCAGTACCGGGCCATTCCCTGGACAATTGGTCAAGTGGTCGTCCAGATATATTAAGCTGTATCAGAGATTGGAATTTCTGCCATAAGTTTATGAATATCTGACATAGATTATGTGTATCAAGGTATACATCCTAGAAGTTTCCTTATGAAAATATAAGGTAAAAGGATGTCAATTCAGACTACCCTATTTTGGTTGTATGTCGCTATGTATTTTTAATCAACCTTGACATGTTGGAAAAATAGACATTTAACCCAGACAAATGTCGCTTTGTTGGTTGTATCTGTGTCATTGATAGAAGGGCTTCACTCTTTCACAGTTTTTGGAAAAGGTAAGGCCAGGTGACATCTGTTTCTAATAGCTGAAATGACAACGATTCTGCACAAATCGGGAAAGATGGTGAATTCTATTGTTTTAGAAAAGCAATATGTGGCCTCCATTAGTCAAGATGGAGTAGAGGCCTTCATAAAATGAAGTTGGAGCTTAGGGACTTTGAAATCAAGACCTCATGTCTAAGGTTAGACCTGAAGTCTAAATTTAGATCAGAAGTCTACAGTTAACTTAGTAAATCAGGCCCTTACATTACAGGTCAAACCTTAGAATTCAGGCCTAAATGTACCTTTGTAGATTGGACGCTTAGACTTCAGATTTAAAAATGTCCTTCAGGTCGACGTTTACCTTTGTGAATTGGGCCCTTAGACTTCAGATCTAAATTTAGGGCCGGATTCACAAAGGTAAACTGAGACGAAAGTCTAACTTTACGACTTACTGTATTCAGAAAGGGCCTTTAGCAGTAGTGAAGTTCGTTTTTTGTCTCAATTATACTTAAGTTTTGATTTTAAGTTTAACTGATGCCAAAAAGTTAAAGTTAAGACCAAAACTTACATTTAACTGAGACAAAAGTCCAACTCTACGACTCGTAAATGCCTTTTGTGAATACCAAAAGTCATAAAGTTAGACTTTCATCTCAGTTTACTTTTGTGAATCGGGTCATTAGACTTCATATCTAAACTAGACTTCAGGTCTAAGTTTACCTTTGTGAATTCGGCCGTAAGCCTTTGTGCTCCTCTCAAGTTGTTCCTGTAAGAAGACGTATCCTTCATCATCTCAAATGCCTTTTTAAAAGCTAGGGAACATATATACTATTCTGCTGGTAAATTAACCAGGCATTGACTTCTCCAGCTGGTAATGCAATAATTATCCTATTTTTTTTTTTTACGAATGAATGCATATGATTTTATTTACAATCCTTTTTTTTTTATTTTAGTTTTTGAATACAAACAATAATAATTATCCTAGTTAATTTCTCCAAATTGGTTAACGTTCAGCTGCCTGCTATTAAATGAGATTGTGCCTTGCTGTTATCCTAATTAAGTGAAAGATAAAACTCTAATAGTGCATACATAAATGCACATACATGGTTTTCACCGCCCAGAGAGGATTATTCTTCACTATGGTCAGTTTCTTGCTACAGACAACTGGCAGCACTAATTGGTTTCATACAATCGTGAATATTTACATTGTGCAATAGAAAACATATCACAAGTGTCGCGCCTACAGTATCTTTCGTCATCACAATTTTAAATCCATGGAATAATGGAGCCACCCTGTGTTTATTTTGTATTTTATGAGCAAGCCTTAACTTTGGGAAATGCTTGTTTAATACCATGTTTCTCAACTTTGAGGATTTCCTTGTGGCAAACCAATTACGGTGTGTACCTGGTCTCATCAATAAGCCACAGTTAGTTTTCTAGAATGGTGCACAAAAAGTACAATAGGACCCACAGTGAGAAAAGCAAATGTTAGTGCAAGACAGGATAACACTCTCGCCGGACAGTCACCCTCCAAGAAAGGCTCTCCAGTTCTTGGAAAGTTATTTCCGGGTAACCATCCATCTTCCTGCATCTCTAGTGAGGAGGAAAGAGGGGTTTTGTGTTCTCTTGGGTTGGCAGGTCAACTTCCTCCAGCTCACTGGTGCCCTCCATGCTGGCAGGAACAGCAGAAACAAGCATTTCGGGAAACATCAGACTTATGGTCCAAGTTTTAAGGAAAAAAGCAATACCCAGCAGGGGCACACGGGTATTGAAACTGAGAAGTTGTTCAAGGCGCTGTAGTGTCACTCCAGCGTCTCTAGCTTGCGGCAAACCAGACGCAAACCAGACGCAGTTCACAGTCGAACATGTCTAGTTGCCTCCTTGCAGTTTGAATTTCCCGCCAATAGGGGTGAGACTGGATTTACTGCCATTTTACTACTCTGACGTAGTAGGGAGTGTTGCTGAGCAGAACCCCTTTGTTCTTCTCTTGGCATGTACTCTGGGTTGCCATAGTGATATGCTACCAAACATGTTTCTTTTCAGGGAAGTGTGTTCTGGTGTGAATTTGTGTATCGAAGCCAGGAAGCTCCCTGGAGAAAAAAGCATTGGCAAAGCCAATAGGTCTCGTCATTGGGACTTATTGGTTTTGTTAATGTTTTTTAGCAATACTGTACACCATCCCAATGCTGTGCAGCATGGCTAAAGAGGAAACCAAAAAAAAAGGTACTATGACGCGGCTGCAGCATTTTGTAGGCACACATACCATGCTTTGTGCGGGCCTAAAAAAATTACTCGGGCACTATTTTATCTTTTTATTATGCACTGTCTGGTAGGCTAGTCTTAAAAAAGAACAAATAACCACTCAGAGATTTGGCTGACTGTTGTGTTTTTTTGGTAGACTTTATCCTCCATTTTATGCCTCTTTCTCACAAAAGGGTACTCACTGTCATCTATTGGGAAGCGCAACAAGGGACTGAGAAGATTGCTCTCAACCATCCCACGTCTGCATTCTCTTTCATCAGAGTAATCAATTTCTTGTGCACCTTTGCGGCGGTGTTCACAATCACTCCTGAGGGAAAGCCTCTCTGGACTCATAAGTGTGTGGTGAGTGTCCATCACCCCAGCTCTCCCGCACCCCAAACAAGGGAGAGGATGAGACATCTGGACATAGTAAGGGTGAACTTTCATTATTAAACTGATGGTGTAGAGGTCTCAGCACTGCCCACCTGTGAACTGGAAGGTCCATCACTACTAAAGGTGTTTGTGTAGGAGACAGCACAAGTAGAGACAAAGTGAAGCACAGGTGAGGGGGACAAAGACAGATACAAACAGAGCAGCAAGGACAAGACTGAGGAACAGAGCAGGAAGTGTGGCGCCTAGAAGTCAAAGGTTGTGCTGGAGAACTGATTGTGTGTACAGACAAACTGAACCAGGATTGTGGTTCTACACCTCGTCGGAGGTAGCCGTGCGCTTTATAAATGGCCTTCGATTGATTAATTCTAAGCTGAGAGAGTGGAACTCCAGAAGCAAGAAAGAATAAAGAGGGAAGAAGAGAGTCATCTAGAGACATCTGCCTCAGAAGATAGAACTGTGTGCAGTGCTTAATTTGTGCCAGTGTTTGCGGGTGCTCTGCACTGGCACTTAAGTCTTAACATTGGCACTTTTTTTAGGTCAGTCAACCACCTGGAGGCGCTGTCTGTCTATTTTTAACAGAACACATCAGTTGAGCAATTTAATGTACGTTAAAAATAATAAAGCAGCCGGTCCAGGTCATTAGTGCAGGCATACAGCACTGGCTGGAGGTGGAGTAAACTTTAGTGGCTTCTAAAGCGATACCATGAACCCTGACACTTATAGTGCTACAAATTAAGCACTGACTGTGCATCAAGCAGTGGAGGTTAAGGATATGGTGTAGAACAGGGATTCTTAACCCTGGGTCCAGGAACCCCTTGGCATTCCGCGAAGCCTACTCAAAGGGTCTTGAGTGCTTAGAAAATGAACTAATATTAAAAGATTAACAAAAGTATATCAATGAAGAATCTTAAAGTAGAATTGAAAATTCTATAAAACATTCTCTAAATGTGAAATGATTTGAAATTAGAGGCTAAAAATTAAGTTGGTCGCCTCAGGATGAATGACCGCCATTGAATTTAGAAAAGCTCGAACCTTCTCATTAAAATTCAAATGTATATTTTTGTATATTTGTTTGTAAATTAATTAAAATATGTCATCATTTGTGTGCTTGTTTCTGTATTTTGGTATATTGTTTTGAGGTTCAAATCATTGAAAATGTTTAGGCCGAGGACCCCTACTTCTAGTAATGGCTCAGTGGGGGTTTCCTGAGCCCCATTAATGATTCAGTGGGGGTCCCCTGTTCCAGTAATGATTTAGTGGGGGACCAGAGAAGTAAAAAGGTTATGAACCACTGGTGTAGACAAAGAGAGAGACAGGTAAAGGTGCCAAGTTTAGAGAATTAATCTGAAGAGTGAAGGCAGTAGTGGAAGAAAGAGAGCGGGTGCCCAGTGCTGGCACGAAGAGCGACTGCACCAAGAGACTGAGACCGGGTACCAGATGTTGGCAGGAAGAGTGACTGCGCCAAGAGAGAGAGAGTGGGTACCAGATATTGGCAGGAAGAGTGACTGCGCCAAGAGAGAGAGAGAGGGTACCAGATATTGGCAGGAAGAGTGACTGCGCCAAGAGAGAGAGAGTGGGTACCCGATGTTGGCAGGAAGAGTGACTGCGCCAATAGAGAGAGAGTGGGTACCAGATGTTGGCAGGAAGAGTGACTGCGCCAAGAGAGAGAGAGAGGGTACCAGATGTTGGCAGGAAGAGTGACTGCGCCAAGAGAGAGAGAGCGGGTACCAGATGTTGGCAGGAAGAGTGACTGCACAAGAGACACAGAGCGGGCAGCAGATGTTGGCAGGAAGAGTGACTGCGCCAAGAGAGAGAGAGCGGGTACCAGATGTTGGCAGGAAGAGTGACTGCACCAAAAGACAGAGAGCGGGCACCAGATGTTGGCAGAACGAGTGACTGCACCAAGGGACAGGGAGCGGGCACCAGATGTTGGCAGGAAGAGTGACTGAACCAAGAGACAGAGAGCGAGTGCCAGAATTTGGCAGGAAGAATGACAGCGCCAAGAGACAGAGAGCAGGCACCAGATGCTGGCAGGAAGAATGACAGCACCAAGAGACAGAGAGCGGGTGCCAGATGCTGGCAGGAAGAGTGACTGCACCAAGAGACAGAGAGCGGGTGCCAGATGCTGGCAGGAAGAGTGACTGCACCAAGAGACAGAGAGCGGGTGCCAGCTGCTGGCAGGAAGGGTGACTGCACCAAGAGACAGAGAGGAGGTGCCAGATGCTGGCAGGAAGAGTGACTGCACCAAGAGACAGAGAGCGGGTGCCAGATGCTGGCAGGAAGAGTGACTGCACCAAGAGACAGAGAGCGGGTGCCAGCTGCTGGCAGGAAGGGTGACTGCACCAAGAGACAGAGAGGAGGTGCCAGATGCTGGCAGGAAGAGTGACTGCACCAAGAGACAGAGAGCGGGTGCCAGATGCTGGCAGGAAGAGTGACTGCACCAAGAGACAGAGAGCGGGTGCCAGCTGCTGGCAGGAAGGGTGACTGCACCAAGAGACAGAGAGGAGGTGCCAGGTGTTGGCAGGAAGAGTGACAGCACCAAGAGACAGAGAGCGGGTGCCAGGTGTTGGCAGGAAGAGTGACAGCGCCAAGAGAAATAGAGGGGGTGCCAGGTGTTGGCAGGAAGAGTGACAGCGCCAAGAGACAGAGTGCAGGTGCCAGATGTTGGCAGGAAGAGTAACTGCACCAAGAGACAGAGAGCGGACGCCAGATATTTGCAGCAAGAGTGACAGCACCAAGAGACAGAGAGCGGGCGCCAGATGTTGGCAGGAAGGGTGACTGCACCAAGAGACAGAGAGGAGGTGCCAGATGCTGGCATGAAGAGTGACTGCACCAAGAGATAGAGAGCGGGTGCCAGATGTTGGCAGGAAGGGTGACTGCACCAAGAGACAGAGAGGAGGTGCCAGATGCTGGCAGGAAGAGTGACTGCACCAAGAGATAGAGAGCTGGTGCCAGATGTTGGCAGGAAAAGTGACTGCACCAAGAGAAATAGAGGGGGTGCCAGGTGTTGGCAGGAAGAGTGACAGCTCCAAGAGACAGAGTGCAGGTGCCAGATGTTGGCAGGAAGAGTAACTGCACCAAGAGACAGAGAGCGGACACCAGATATTTGCAGCAAGAGTGACAGCACCAAGAGACAGAGAGCGGGCACCAGATGTTGGCAGAAAGAGTGACAGCACCAAGAGACAGTGAGGTGGGTGCCAGATGTTGGCAGGAAGAGTGACAGCACCAAGAGACAGAGAGTGGGTGCCAGATGTTGGCAGGAAGAGTGACAGCACCAAGAGACAAAGAGGCGGGTGCCAGATGTTGGCAGGAAGAGTGACAGCACCAAGAGACAGAGAGCAGGCGCCAGATGTTGGCAGGAAGAGTGACAGCACCAAGAGACAGTGAGCAGGCACCAGATGTTGGCAGGAAGAATGACAGCACCAAGAGACAGAGAGGCAGGTGCCAGATGTTGGCGAGAAGAGTGACTGCACCAAGAGACAGAGCAGGCGCCAGATGTTGGCAGGGAAAATGACAGCACCAAGAGACAGAGAGGCGGGTGCCAGATGTTGGCAAGAAGAGTGACAGCATCAAGAGACAGAGATCAGGCGCCAGATGTTGGCAGGAAGAATGACAGCACCAAGAGACAGAGAGGCAGGTGCCAGATGTTGGCAAGAAGAGTGACTGCACCAAGAGACAGAGAGCGGGCGCTAGATGTTGGCTGGAAGAGGGACTGCACCAAGAGACAGAGAGCGGGTGCCAGATGTTGGCAGGAAGAGTGACAGCACCAAGAGACAGAGAGCGGGCACCAGATGTTGGCAGGAAGAGTGACAGCACCAAGAGACAGAGAGCGGGTGTCAGATGCTGGCAGGAAGAGTGACAGCACCAAGAGACAGAGCAGGCGCCAGATGTTGGCAGGAAGAGTGACAGCACCAAGGGACATAGAGCGGGCACCAGATGTTGGCAGAAAGAGTGACTGCACCAAGAGACAGAGAGCGGGCACTGGATGTTGGCAGGAAGAGTGACTGCACCAAGAGACAGAGAGTGGGCACGGGGTGTTGGCAGGAAGAGTGACTGCACAAGAGACACAGAGCGGGCACCAGATGTTGGCAGGAAGAGTGACAGCACCAAGAGATAGAGAGTGGGCACCAGATGTTGGCAGGAAGAGTGACTGCACCAAAAGACAGAGAGCGGGCACCAGATGTTGGCAGGAAGAGGGACTGCACCAAAAGACAGAGAGCGGGCACCAGATGTTGGCAGGAAGAGTGACTGCACCAAAAGACAGAGCGTGGGCACTAGATGTTGGCAGGAAGAGTGACAGCACCAAGAGACAGAGCGCGGGCTCCAGATGTTTGCAGGAAGAGTGACTGCACCAAGAGACAGAGAGCGGGCACGGGGTGTTGGCAGGAAGAGTGACTGCACAAGAGACACAGAGTGGGCACCAGATGTTGGCAGGAAGAGTGACAGCACCAAGAGATAGAGAGCGGGCACCAGATGTTGGCAGGAAGAGTGACTGAACCAAGAGACAGAGAGCGAGTGCCAGAATTTAGCAGGAAGAGTGACAGCGCCAAGAGACAGAGAGCGGGCGGCGGATGTTGGCAGGAAGAGTGACTGCACCAAGAGACAGAGAGCGGGTGCCAGATGTTGGCAGGAAGAGTGACAGCTCCAAGAGACAGAGTGCAGGTGCCAGATGTTGCCAGGAAGAGTAACTGCACCAAGAGACAGAGAGCGGGCGCCAGATATTTGCAGCAAGAGTGACAGCACCAAGAGACAGAGAGCGGGCGCCAGATGTTGGCAGAAAGAGTGACAGCACCAAGAGACAGAGAACGGGTGCCAGATGTTGGCAGGAAGAGTGACAGCACCAAGAGACAGAGAGTGGGCGCCAGATGTTGGCAGGAAGAGTGACAGCACCAAGAGACAGAGAGGCGGGTGCCAGATGTTGGCAGGAAGAGTGACAGCACCAAGAGACAGTGAGCAGGCATCAGATGTTGGCAGGAAGAATGACAGCACCAAGGGACAGAGAGGCGGGTGCCAGATGTTGGCAAGAAGAGTGACAGCATCAAGAGACAGAGAGCAGGCGCCAGATGTTGGCAGGAAGAATGACAGCACCAAGAGACAGAGAGGCGGGTGCCAGATGTTGGCAAGAAGAGTGACAGCATCAAGAGACAGAGAGCAGGCGCCAGATATTGGCAGGAAGAATGACAGCACCAAGAGACAGAGAGGCGGGTGCCAGATGTTGGCAAGAAGAGTGACTGCACCAAGAGACAGAGAGCGGGCGCTAGATGTTGGCAGGAAGAGTGACTGCACCAAGAGACAGAGAGCGGGTGCCAGATGTTGGCAGGAAGAGTGACAGCACCAAGAGACAGAGAGCGGGCACCAGATGTTGGCAGGAAGAATGACAGCACCAAGAGACAGAGAGCGGGCACCAGATGTTGGCAGGAAGAATGACTGCACCAAGAGACAGAGAGTGGGTGCCAGATGTTGGCAGGAAAAGTGACAGCACCAAGAGACACAGAGCCGGTGCCGTATTTTGGCAGGAAGAGTGACTGCACCAAGAGACAGAGAGTGGGCTCCAGATGTTGGCAGGAAGAGTGACTGCACCAAGAGACAGAGAGCGGGAACCGGGTGTTGGCAGGAAGAGTGACTGCACAAGAGACACAGAGCGGGCACCAGATGTTGGCAGGAAGAGTGACAGCACCAAGAGACAGAGAGCGGGCTCCAACTATTGACAGGAAGAGTGACTGCACCAAGAGACAGAGAGCGGGCACCAGATGATGGCAGGAAGAGTGACTGCACCAAGAGACAGAGAGCGGGCACCAGATGTTAACAGGAAGAGTGACTGCAACAAGAGACAGAGAGCGGGCACCAGATGTTGGGAGAACGAGTGACTGCACCAAAAGACAGAGAGCAGGTACCAGATGTTGGCAGGAAGAGTGACTGCACCAAGTGACAGAGGGTGGGCACCAGATGTTGGCAGGAACAGTGACAGCACCAAGAGACAGAGAGCGGGCACCAGATGTTAGCAAGAAGAGTGACTGCACCAAGAGAGTGAGCGGGCGCCATATATTGGTAGGAAGAATGACTGCACTAAGAGACAGAGAGCGGGCCCCAGATGTTGGCAGGAAGAGTGCACCAAGAGACAGAGAGCGGGCGCCAGATGTTGGCCGGAAGAGTGACTGCAGCAAGAGACAGACTTGGTGCACACTCAGTGCAGGCACATAAGAGTGGACACAATATGCTTTGACTTTCATGTGAACCAAGGCCACTCCCTGCTTTTTCAAAATGCATATTTGACCTTGGAAGTTCGGTCAGGATTTGGGTGTGTGAGGATGTTGACAAAATATTTTTCGATGAACAAAAGCCTCAGCCTTCATTTGAATTTATGATAATATGAAAGCCTGAGAAGTGATGGTGGTTTACAAAATCCCCGGCGACCAGGAACTTGAGAAACCTGGGGGCATATTACCAAGGGTGGCGATAGGAAATTATCGCCGGTTTAGCGGCCGTTTTCAGCCGCTAAGCGGCGATAATTCTATTGCTCTATTAGCAAGCTGTCGCTAACATCAGCTTTTAGGCGATAGCGAGCAGTTTGGGGCCCCCTTTGCATGTTAGCGATATTTATCGCTAATGACATGCAAAGTGGGTGTACCCAACCTGTTAGCGACTGAAAGCAGTCGCTAACGTCGCTATCGCCTATTAGCAAGGCTGGCGTAGCGATGGAAATATTCCCGCTATCGCCAAAAACCAAGGCCTGCTCAGACCAGTTCTTAGCCATGTTATCCAATGGGAGGTGGATAACATGGCTAAGAGCATTTCATCGATAATGCATGAATATCGCTGTATTCTCAGCGATATTCACGCATTTCGCCGCTATCGCTGGATATTTTAGCACAATGGAGAAAAACGTTGTTAATAGCATGTTTTCTCCGCTAACATATCCAGCGATAGGCAGCGATAAAAAAATTGTTGCTAAGCCTATTTAGCGATATTTATCGCTACTTGTTGGTAATATGCTCCTTAGTTAAAAAGTTGGAGAAGAACCCGCGGGAGTTAAAAATCTTGTCAATATTGTGAGGCTGTGATTCACGCCATTCTACCTGAATTAAGAGTTTAAAAAACTAGTGAAGGCGTGCTCTCGATCCCTCTTAAGGCTCTGGATGACCCCTAAATGTCACTTGAGAACAGAGGTCAGACTAATCTCAGCTCTCACCACTGTGATACTATGGGCCTCATGGACTGCTTTTTAGCGTAGTGCAGCCCCGCGCGTCTCCTCGCTGCACTGGTTTGTGTCAAAAGGAATGGGCAAGAATGCACCGTTTTAATGAAATACGGAGCATTCCTGTCCTCTCTGCCTGCGACGTTGCACAAATTGGTGCCTAGCGCCAACGCAGGCACCCTTGCACCATTGTGCATCGGTGTCTGCATTTTTTTTGTGCAGGAAAAGACACCTTCCTGCACAAAAACAGTCCATGGAGACGTCCTCCTCTTTCTATGTGCGCTGAATACAAGGAGAAATAAAGTTCTTTTTTCCTCGTTACGCCTCTCCTGGGGAGGCGCATAGTTTTGACGCATCCCATGTTTATAGAACCTTGTAAATCTGGGAACGGGTCAAAATCCATGGGTGTTGCGTGGGAAAATCCACGGTAATGCAGTGATTTGCGTTGCTTTGCTCCATATGTATGAGACCACGCAAAGGCACGCAGGGTGGCTTTGCGTCACATCATAGATATGATTGAGAGGCCCGCGCCACCGAAGCGTCATAAAAAGTGACTCACGGGCGGCGCAGGCCTCTTGTGAACGTGGCCCTTAGTTTTCGTTTCCTCCATCCCTTCTCGATTTTCACACATTACTTGGCCTCTCTTCACACTGTGGACACACCAGCTTGTCTCTGGCTCCTCGCTCGTGGGCTACATTTTCTTTACAGCGGCTTCATGAAAACCCTGAAATAATATAAAATGCTGTTAAGGCCTTGAACAAGCTTCTCTTCCTTCGTTCATCTGCTTCATGTTCGAGACCCTTGTTTATGAAACACCTGGGGCCTCATTTATGAGGCTGTGCGTCACTTTTACGCCGCCGGTGCGTCACTTGACGCACCAGTGGCGTAAAAAATTGCACCTGTTGCGCTATATTTACAAAGTGACGCATCTAGGTAGATGCGTCACTTTGTAAACCCCTGCGCCACATTATACCTGTGCCATGTATAATGTATGCAAGGGGGGCGTATTGACGCAAGAAAGGGTCATGGAAGTGACGCAGTGAAATCTATAAGATTTCACTGCGCCATTTCTTGGCCGCTAATGCGTCAAAATCTTAAGCCTGCTTCATGGCAGGCGTAAGACTGACGCAGGCACTAACAACATGGGACTTGCCCATGTGAAAGGACACATTGCTGGAGTTGCGTCACTTTTTTGACACACTCCAGCAATGCGTCACTTTTGCGCCTACAGATACGTCAGAAATACTGACGTATCTGTAACTCCTTGCGACATGATGCGTCATATTATAAACTAGCAGCCCGCCCCCACATCGTCCGGGGGCAATGAGGCTTTAGGGCCAACCGCCCGCCCCGGCCCCCACCCGCCCCGACATTGTCTGTGTCCCGGAGCCGGAGCCTTACCTCAGCCGCCGTTCTTCAGGGCCAACCGCCCGCCCCGGCCCCCTCCTGCCCCGACATTGTCCGTGTCCCGGAGCCTTACCTGAGCCGCTGCTCCTCCCCGTGCTCCTGACTTCACCGCCGCTCCTCGCCGCTCGTCACCGCTTCTCCCCGCCTGTCCTCCTCTCCTCCCCGCCTGTCCACCGCTCCACCCCGCACTCATGTCCGCCGCTCCTCCTCGTCAGCACGCATGTCGCGGCCAGCGCTACGTCGCGGCCGGCGCTACTTCCAGGGGACTATTTTTTTTATGTTAAATTTTTTAAATAACGTTTAATTTTTACTTTATATAGCCTATGTCCATCTGCACACCCTGACAATTCCAACGATGTATCGGGTGTGTGGATTGGCGCTGTGGTTCCCGAGTTTACCCGCCTCAAAGCTTCAAAGTTCTTCCTTTATTATAGTATTATAGATAAGACGCATCAATCATGACGCAAGGAGCGCGCACTGAGAAGTGACGCATCGCTGCTTTCATGCAGCGATACGTCACTTCTCATAAATGAGGCCCCTGAAATGCTTCTTCTCTAAAGATACATAGTGCAGATTTGCAAGCCCCTTGCGCCACTTTTGCGTCATTTTCAGCATGTAAAAAATGACGCAAAAGTGGCGCAAGGGGCTTGTAAATCTGCCCCTTTGGACACATTTTCAATTGGCTGAAGACACCTGCTGGGCCCTGGCTTTTCTGCCCACCAGGGCGCGCGCCTTCACCGTGCGCTCTGGGGTTTCCACCGGTGCGTAAAGCTGCAGCCTAACGCAGTCAATAACACGAGGCAGGATGAAAACATGTTTATTGTCCGGGTGCTTTGTTCAAGCTTTCGCCTCAGTCAGAGCTCAGGAACTTGGATCTGAACAGCGACAGCCCCCTCCCCAGCTCCGGCCCCCTCCCCAGCCCCCTCCCCAGCTCCGGCCTCTCCCCAGCCCCGGCCCCTCAGCAGATTATCAGGGTTTTGTTTGGATGAAAGACCAGGAGGGCCCCTTTCCCCGGCCAGCGCGGCCGCATGTTTTCATAGTCCGACCCCAGCACGTCGGTGCTTTTTCCACCTTTTAACTCCCTGGAATGTTCCCTCGTTGACGCGCCTCGCTGGTTCGCCCCCCGCCAGCGCTACACCGCGGGCACCTGCCCCAAACCTTGGAGGAATCTGTAGAGGCCGAGCGGGTCCGACGTGTTTTCTATTCAAAGTCACCAAAGTGGCTTTTGTATATTATCTTCCGTGACTTTTCACCTGACAACCATGACATCCGGACAGAGGATGTCTTTGTGGCGACCTTTAACCCCCGCCTTTGCGTGACCAGGCTCAGCAGCAGAAAAGGAAAGTGTGCAGTAGAAAAGAGAAACGCTGTGTTGGCGCCCCTGTTCTGCGGCTCGGCCTTTGTCACAGTGGCAAGTGCCTCACCCACAGACACCCACAGCGCCTCCGTGACGTGGACACTGGCGTTAACAACTCAACGTCAACATATCATGCAGTAGCTGCACTGCAAGGGCCGCCAGCGAGGCCATTACTCACCATTGGTTGGCTCCATCGTCACTCCGAATTCCTTGCTTATCATTGGTCAGCATGTGTCGATTTCACTTCCTCTTCATGTGTTTGTTCCTTTCCTGGAGTAAGGACTAAGTACTGTTTCCTTTCAGTGTCTGTGTCCTTCCACTGCTCATACGCTTTTGCAAGTACTTTTCAGTTGCAGCAGTCCATAACAATGCATGTGTTTGCAGGCTGTCTTTCCCCCACCCTGTGCTGCGTTGTTGCTTGCACCTGCCTCTCACACCCCTCCTGCATTCCGTTGTTGCTTGTCCTTGTCCCTCCCGCCCCCTGCTGCATTATGCTGTTCTGTCCTCTTACACCATCGTTGCTTGCCCAGTACCCCTACTCCGATCACTGCTTGCCCTGTGCACCCGCCCGCCCCCCTGTTGTTGCTTCCCCTGTCCCCTTACCCCCTACCCTCCATGTTGTGTGCCCATTAACCACTTGCCCCTCTCATCAAATAAAAGCGCTATGATTTGGCTGCTTCTAGCACAATTTTCCTAATTTTCAGCCATGTTGGGCAGCAGCTGCACTGCTGTACATCAGGGCTAAAGAACATTACTAAAGCCAAAAGCTCTTGCATAGGCGAGCCCTATTGGCTTTGCCAGTGCTTGTTGGACCTGCGGTTCCGTTTTGATCTTGACATATCCCCAAGCAGCCATGACTTAGTGATTTATCTTATAGCTGTGACTTATTCCCTGGTGGCCATATTTTTCCCTCCATCAGGGTTTTAAGGGGTTCTCACTCTCTTGCTGGACATTATCACCGGTGTGAGCATTCCATTCCATCGAAGAATAGTGCAGGAAGGAAGCTCGCAAGGAAGACATGGAAAGTGACAGAACAATGGAAAAGACACTGTGGACGCGCCTAGGAAGAGGTTTGGCATCATTCCCGTTCCAGCATGGGGCAGTTGCCTATCTCGAGTAAATGACCTTCCCAATCCAAGAAGGCGGAAGGTGGTATTTCCAGGCAAGTGGCGAAGAGAAGGTATATAAACTATCACATACAAGACTTTTGGAAAGTGGGTTATTGGTAGGGGCAAATGTAGGTCTGCCACTGGCAATAAGGCCACTAACACATGATAGGACTCAGCATAGGTCTTAGAAAATGATTTCTCTGCTCAACCCTTGGTAACGTGGCTGCGAGCAGACAGGCTTAACTTCAACGACAGGTACGTAAAGCTTTTAAAACACCCTTTCAGTATATAACTAAGACACAACTCAAAATAAAAATCCAACACCAATTTATAAAAACAGGTAATATTTTTATCTTTTAAATGACACCAAAACGAAAAAGATCCACTGTAGGGAACCAGAGATATGAATTTTTAAAGATTAGTCACTTTCTAGTGCTTAGAAACCAACAGATCCCTTTTTAGTCATTTCGCTTTCTCTGACAGGGACACACCTTTGGAAATTGTTCTGAAGAATTTTCTCACCGCTGTGTTGTGCCGCCTTCTCCAGCAAGCGGGGTCCAGTTAGAACTTCTTCCTTAAGTTCTGCTTGCGGGTCCCAAAGTATCCAACACACAATCCAAGGTTCTGGAATCTCCAAGAGGGTCCTTGAAAGTGTGAAACTTCAATTCCGCAATCCACTTGAACAACCCCCTTACAAATCCACTGGTAATCCAGGCTGGGAATTCTTTGTGGGGCTGTCCAGGTGAGCTCTGTTAACCTGTAGCTTGCGGGGAGTCCACCGAGTCCTTTGGCAGCAAGGTAATCCACAGGGCTGCAGTTTCACTTTGTGCAGTCTTCATAGATCAGGCCTTAGAAATATTTGCACAGCAAAACTTCTCAGCAGGGCACTTCTTGCTTCAGTAAGTTTCAAGCAGCAGATCTGGAGGGCTCTGCCCCTCTCAGATACTTATTCAAAATTCTCTGGGTCAAGCACCAGGTCACTTCTGACCAATGAGAGCAGGGCACCTCCTCATAGTTATGACCACATCCTGTAGAGTGTGGCATTATGTTGTCCCAGAGTGCACCAATCTTCCAAATCCCTAATGGCTAATTTTCCAGCAAGGAGGTAAGAGCTGGCTAAACACACCCCCTGTTTGAACACGAAAGTGAGTCCCAAACAAATATGGTCTCAACTTTTTCATGGTCCACACCACAGCAAGAGCCTCTCTCTCAATGGCACTCGACCTTTGCTCTCTGGGAAGAAGCCTCCTGCTAATAAAGGCAACTGGCTGATCAAGACCCCCTTCATTTATCAGTGACAACACTGCCCCAATCCCTTGCTCTGAAGCATCTGTCTGAACTACACATTATTTTGTGTAGTCAGGGGCCAGTAACACTGGTGCTGAACACATAGCAGCTTTCAGAGTGTCAAAAGCCTTCTTACACTCTGGGGTCCAAATCACCTTTTTGGGCCTCTTTTTCGAAGTCAGTTCTGTTTGGGCGGTGCCCAGGGCACAGGATGGCTTTGCAACAAAGACCTCTTTAACTGGCAGCTTCGCATCCTGATGGGCTGCTCTGCTACTGTACGAGTCCCCACTCAGCTCCACCTCTGTGTGCACCTTTGTTGCTTTGGTCACTCAATGTCCTGCCTCTCTCTGCTCCCCTTATCTCCAGATGTCCTGCTGTCTCTCAGTACTAGATCTCAGTACTAGAGCAGTACTGTAGTCCTGCCATTCTCACGTCTCCGCTGAGCCAACTACTGGAGCGTTTACTCACTCTCTGGATTATTCCTTACCCTTAACCTACAGAGGTGGCAACTGCAACAAATGATCCACATTGCAGTTGTCCTTATTGTGTTTCTATTTACCCTTCCACGTATGAGTTGTTGTGTATCACCATAAGTGGCGGGCACCGGCCGAGGGAGTTGAGGAGTTTTCTAAAGTCTGCAGGGGGGAAACATCGTTTACAACACGGTGTTTACACCGCACTACCTTTACCATGCTGCCATTACAACGCAAGTCGTTACTACGACTTGCGCTGGATGGCGCTGTTGGTTAAGGAATATTGTAATTTTATATTCCAACACCTTCCCTACTGTTACGTGGGCTGGTGTTGGAATATAAAATTGTAATAATCCTCAATCCGCGCCCTCCAACGCAAGTCGTTGTAACGACTTGCGTTGTAGAAACTGTGTTGTAAAGTACCGCGATCTAAAAGATCGCGTTGTACTGACATACATCCCTGCAGGGACGTTCTAGTGTTTCTCCCTTCCCTAACCCTTTCCCCCTGTTTTCTGAGGGTCATATAAGTAGTACTTATTTAAACTATGGGGGTCAGTATGATAGCGGGCGGATTGTCACCGCCCGTATGGTGGTGGCGATCCGCCCGCCAAAATCCACCGGTCGCTGACAATTTTTACCCCTGACACATTACGATGGCGGGGGTGACCTCGGCGGACGGGAAGACTGTCCACCAGTTTTCCGCCAGTAGGCAATCCACCCGATTGCCCACCGGGCGGAAAAGCCCAGGAATATGGTGGGGGTGCCTTGCAGGCACCGCAATCCATATTAGCATCATGGCGGTGGATGCCTTTCCATGGCGGAGACTCCGCCATGAAAAGGCATGCGGTTTTGTCTCTGGGGGCCTGTTGTGGGCCCCCAGGGCGTTCGTGCGGGTGGGGGTGCACATGCAGGGTACCTATGGTACCCCCCTGCAGTTTCATGCATAGTGCCTGCCACGTTGTGCATGAAAATGCACGACATGCCTTTTTGGCATTGCGGCCGCCGCAATGTCAAGAATGCAGGATGCGCCTGCCAGTATGGCGGGTACATCCTAATGACCTCCACGGGACCGCCACATTATAGCGGGTGGTCCCTTTCTACGTCATGATGGCGGGCGGATCCTAATGTACCCTAAGTGTTTGTTCATAGGCTGAAAGGAAGGCCCGGGCTTGGCATCAGCAGCCATCTTATCAAGTCCTCACACCCTGGTGGCTATTACATCATCCTTTGTTGGCCATGCTATATCCCATGGCAGCCATGCTGCAGCAAAATGGCAGCAGCTTGAGATTCTGTGGGAGACAAGACATCTTCTAGTGGTGTTGACTTTTCCCTAGCAAAAGTGATATTTCCTGGCACCCATGAGAGGCTTTGGAGGCCGTCACTTTGCCCGTGCAACTAAGGCTCTTCCCCTGGTGGCCATGAATGAGATTTTCCACCACTCATGACTTCTTGATGGCACCTCTGACTTATTCATTTGCAGTAGAATGAGCTCTTTCGGCAGCATAGTGTAATCGCTTGCTCCTATAACAAGGCTCTGATGGCCATTATATTCTATTGTGAACAACACATCCCTTACACTTATATGTCTCGGTTTTCTCTGTAAATAACATAGAGTGTGAAACTTTCAAGACATGAGTTATCTCCCAGTGTTCTTGACATCCCTTGCAGCTCTGATATCCTTCGGAGACCATTACATGCTTTAGGGGCTAAGACATCTGACACCCATGAGGACTTCTGGCAGTCGTGACATCTTCTGACAGCGATGACATCTTCTGGAAGTCACAGCCTCTTCTGTCAGCCATGACATCTTCCAGCAGCCATGAGATGTCTTCTGGCAGCCATGACATCTTCCAACAGCCATGAGATGTTTTGGAAGCCATGACATCTTCTGACAGCCAAGGCATCTTCTGGCAGCCGTGATGTCTTCTGGCAGCCATGATGTCTTCTGGCAGCCATGATGTCTTATGGCAGCCATGATGTCTTGTGGCAGCCATGACATCTTCTGGCAGCCATGATGTCTTCTGGCAGCCATGATGTCTTCTGGCAGCCATGATGTCTTCTGGCAGCCATGATGTCTTTTGGCAGCCATGATGTCTTTTGGCAGCATTATGTCTTTTGGCAGCCATGATGTCTTTTGGCAGCCATGATGTCTTTTGGCAGCCATGATGTCTTCTGGCAGCCATGATGTCTTCTGGCAGCCATGATGTCTTTTGGCAGCATTATGTCTTTTGGCAGCCATGACATCTTCTGGCAGCCATGTCTTCTGGCAGCCATGATGTCTTCTGGCAGCCATGATGTCTTTTGGCAGCATTATGTCTTTTGGCAGCCATGACATCTTCTTGCAGCCATGATATCTTCTGGTCGTCACAATGTATTTTAGCAACCATGGCGTCTTCTGGCAGCCATGACATCTTCTCATAACCATGATGTCTCGTGGCAACCACAACATCGTCTGACAGCCACAACATCGTCTGACAGCCATGATGTCTTCTGGCAGCCATGATGTCTTCTGGCAGCCATGATGTCTTCTGACAGCCATGATGTCTGCTTTCAGCCATGACATCTTCTTGCAGCCATAACATCAGCTGGTAACTATAATGTATCCCTTTGAGGGCTTGACTTATAACCCATTGTCTGCCAGCAGGGACTTATCTCCAATGGCTTAGAAGTATTCCTTAGCAGCCTCAACGGAACCCCATGAAGCCTGGTACCCTTTGTTTGCTAAAACCTCTTTTGGTAGGCAAGACCTCCACTGCCTGCGAAACGCAGCCACGCGAACCCCACGCCGCTCTGGCAGGATCGAACTACCTCAAGATGTACTCAAGGAATGCCTTACTTCTGATTGGCTCATTGTGCCTGAAAATGAAACTGATTATTCTCTGATGCTCATGCGCACTGCAAGCCTGGCTCGTGATAGGCAGGCCTCACTAATGCAAGGTTGTTGACCTTCACTGAGGCATCAGGTGCAGCATGTTGACGCATGTTGTAGCACTCTCCACAGAATGCTTCTGTATGCCTCAGAGTACGCACATGTAAGACACCACGTTAATGTGCAGTTATCACTTTAATTAATAGAGGTTTCATAACAAAAAATAAGGCATCTCTCACTGACCAGTTTAACTTACATTTATTTTTCATTTAAGGTGTGTGGTATTATATATACAAATACCTGAAGGTGAAATAAGAACAAAATAGTTGCAGAATATTTTATTCTATTTAGTCACGCCTTTGGTCCCACCCCCACGCTCACTGACCCCGCCCCCATTACATTCAGGATCACAGTTCCCATACTTCTTTTTTTAATGCCTTCGACCGCTGATACAGCTAGACTGTGGTGAGAAAAAGGAATATTCTGGTGCACAGAGAAAGATAATAAAAACAGCAGAAACGGGGAAATTGCGTAACAAATGTGTCTTTTTGTGAAGGGCTTATCTGGAATGTTGTGTCTTGTTCTCAGGGTCTGTCCTCTCATAGGTATAGATGAGACTATATTTAATCTGTTTATCACAGACCCGTAGAATAAAAAACTGTTCACTCGAAGGCATTGGACTCTATTATGTATCTATAGTACAGGTGATTCGACTTCTACAGAAAATATTTTGCCATAAAATATTTTTGTCATGTTTCTTTATTTGTAGATATTTGTAGATACTGTACAATTTTCTTTAAAATCACTAACAATACTTTATTATTATGTAAACATATGGATATAAATATAATTGTCTTTATAACACCCTGCTTCTTCTGACAGTTCCCTTATTTATGACCTCACCTCATGAATAAGTAATTCTTCCTACCACCTACCCTAGCCATGATCAGTTCTCACCTTCTCATCATTAATGGTGGTTTTCTCACTGAGGCTTCTCCCCATTGCCTGTCCTGATGAAAGCTCAATATTACAAACAGGGTTGAAACATCATCGTCAAATTGCTGCATACAAATGTAACAATTGGACGCATTTAACTAAATCTCAAAGATATATATGTTGTGACCAATGAATGATACTAAAGATGTGGGCTTTGCCTAAAGACACATTCTTAATGTTTTATATGTTCTCTTCTTTCTTGGTGTGTTTTCACGTGTCCTTGGGTACATAGATGCACCTAATATGTGGATAATAATATGTGCAACCTTTTTTTCTTTCAATTGTATGCATTACTTCTAGTTTATTTTTCAGTGTTCAATGCTTGGCAGCACTTTATTCGCATTGATTGAGCGCAGTAATTTTGCTGCCAAGTTTTATTACAATTGAAAATTAGCTGTAGGTAAGCCATTGTCCATATATCCTTGCTTGCATCATCTCATACCTTTGTAATGTAATGTAATGTAATGTATGTATACTTGTAAAGCGCACTGTTACCTCGTTACGTGGCGTCCTGGCGCTGTATACCGCTGGGGAACCCGTCCTGGCTTTCCCTGTGAGAGGGCACCCCAAGGTGAAGCCAGGCATCCCCGGCGTTGCTGGGGCCGTTGTGGAGATTAAGCAAGCTATTGCCCAGAGTTGCAGAGTGGGACCCATGGTTAGCGTAGGCACCTAAGAGAGAATTATCGAGTCCCCGGACATTGACCCAAGACCCTGCCGCGTCGGGAATTGAACCCTGGTCCCGGGCTGACCTCTGCTTCAGGGTCTGCCGCTTCTAACCAGTGAGCCACACTTCTCCACTGTAACTATTCAGAACTCCCAAACAAGCCTTTCTAAACCCTTACCTCTGACTCTCCCCACTCCACCTCCATTTTACTCATCCCAAACCCCCTCCTACTGTTATGATCTCAAAAAAATATATATATTCTAGACCCTTCCCTCTTATGTCCCCCCTTCCTCTTCTATCCCTCCACTATTCCTTTCAATCCAAACAAAACTATAAAAACATGTCCACCACGCAAATTAATTTCACATTTCCTTATACTAACTCCCCCCTACCTCCCCTTTACTCACCCAAACCCCCTCCTACGGCTAGTAATGCCCCCCCAAAAGAAATACTAGACCCTTCCTTCTTTTATCCCTACACTATTCATTTTCCATCCAAATAACGGACCAACATGTCCACCACTCAAATTAATTGCATATTTTCCTATATGAATTCCTACTAATCCTGTTTGGGTTCAGGAGTAGCGTGCTCCTCAACAAAAAGCGCTTCAACATCTCATCAGGGCAAGCAAGCGCTATACAAATGCAAACTTTTTCCCTCTTTTCTCCCTCCGCTATCCTTCTGAATCCAAATAACTGACTAACATGGCCACCACTCAAATTACTTTCATATTTCACTACACTAATTCACCACTTATGCTTTATGGGTTCCAGAGTGGCGTGCTACTAGCCGAAAAAGCACTTTGTCGCCTCGTCAGGGGTAGTAAGCGCTATATAAATGCAATACAATACAATATATATATATATCAGCAACAAAGAGACATTCTGGAACCCTTGATACAAAGTGATGGTTGTTGATGGAAGACTGTGGAATCACGAGATGCCCCCTACCAACATTAAGCAGAGAGTGACAATGAAGTTGGGTGGTGGTGGCAGGATATTGAGGCGGGAGGAGCAGTAATCAATGCGGAAAAGGACAGGAGTGGAGATAAAATTCTTCGTAGCGTAAAAGGTAAGAAAAGTATGATTTTTCCATAGGGGTGGACTTGGAAACGGCAGGTGGAGGTGGCAGAAAAGAAGTGATTAATAAAAAGAAGGGGGGCGCAGAAGATGCCACAGAGGTCATAGTTTGAAAATGATAGTGGAGCCCATGAGAAGCAGGAGGGAAAAATGTAAGAGGCGGCAGTGCACAGGCGCAGGTGAATGAGCAGGAAAGGAAAGAGTCCCCGTTTCAGACCCCCTTATAATTCAGGGAATGTCAGGACCCCCCCAGGATAAACAGATGAGAGGTCGCTTGAAAGAGAGCTGCAAAGAGAGGAACCAAGGAAGGGAATATCAGGGAACCTAAACAGAAGTGACAGGGGAGTGTGAATGAAGAGAACAGGAACGGAGTTGTGTGGATGAAGAAAAGGAGAGGGCGAGGGTGGAGCCCTGGGCAGCACCAAAGAACTGAGAACGGAATAAAACCTGAGCTGCTCCCCAGATACTGCTAAAGAACGGTGATGGATTAAACCCAGATCTGTTGACTGGGTGTGAGTGTTTGATTGGTTCAGATGCCCCGTCCATCACCACCCCTTTTTGTACCACTTTGTTCGCCATAAGTTGGCAGGGTATGCTCAGACGTGGGTCCCTTGCTCACTTTGCCACTGGATTCAAGCAAGTCGGGCTGAAGACGGCTGTAATGCCAGAAACCGGTCCTCGGAAGCTTGTTTCCGGTCCAGGGAAGGCATGGCTTGGCAGTTCGGGCTGGACTGTTCCCATGAGGCACAGGGTCAGACTGATTTGCATATAGCCATGTCTGAACTGGGGTGGCAGAGTGTGCTAAAGAACGGTGATGGGTTAAACCCAGATCTGTTGACTGGGTGTGAGTGTTTGATTGGTTCAGATGCCCCGTCCATCACCACCCCTTTTTGTACCACTTTGCTCCCGAGACACAGCATAAGAGCCATCGGGGAACCTTGCTGGGTATCCAGGGTAAGGGAACAAAATGGCATGAAAGTAACAAAGGTCTGGACACAGAGGTAGAAGGCCAGCAAATGTCCCAGGAGTGTGTGTTCACATATGGACCAAGCCCTGGTGACTCGGTGCCAATAAATGGCCGCTGGCTCCAGCCCTCTTCTTCATATATATGGAAGATTCTAATTTCTCTCTTTTTTTTATTTTAGCTGAGTTCAAGGCTTCCTCAGCTCCAGACTTTCAGATTAAAAGTTATTTTGTGCCTTTCAGTGTCTCGTGCTGGCTGCCTGGTCAGACTCCTGTCCAGTCAGTGCTAAGCATGGGCGTAAAATCCGCTCCGATCGTGGATTTTTCGGATTTTCGGCAAATTCGCAATCTGCGAACTCTCGCAAATTTGTCGAAAATCCGTGAATCCGCTCGCGGCGGATTTTTTGCTTGGTTGCGGCGCGCGGCGTGGTGCACGGCGTTCACTTTCCGTCATTAAGCGTTTGCCGAGTTGTTTTTCTCGATCATATTTAGCGAGTGCCGCGCCATTTTGGATCTTGCTGCGTGATCCCGCGGGAGTTTGGCGCCCGCGAATACGTAATCGCGGCTTGCCACCTTGCACAGCACACCTCGCGAGAGTTCGCAATTGCGAACACGTAGTTGCGGCGGAAAGGAACAATCTCGCACTCGCGAAATAGAGATTTTGCAATTCTGAACAAGAAAATCACCAGCTAACAGGATAAACCTTCAGAAAATTATGATTTTTATCAGAATCACTCCTCAGGTTGACATTTGCATGGCCTTTTTTTTTGCAAGGAGTCCATTTTTGGGGGGGGAGGAAGGAAGTGCCCCACAGTCTCCAACTTCCTGTTCCTGTCCAGCAGGCTCCTCCCAGTGCTTTGTCCATCTCCTGGTCACTTTCATTTGGATCTGGAGCTGGAAGGATTACTTTTTGTGGGTGCTGCTGGATATTTGGATTTGAGGCCTTTTTGACTGTCTTTGGATCACTTTTGGATTAGAAATCAACTTTCACAAGTAAGTTTGTTTGGGGCATTACAGTTGCTGCAAGTACAATTTTGGAACTTTTTCAGAACATTAAATAAATTATATTGTTGGTAGCCACAGTATCCTGTAGGACCAGGGTTGGTTAGGGGTGCATGATACAACTGTTTTGTTGAATTTAAACACCATTGAGGCCATGGATGGGCTGGGATTGTGCTGATTTTTGTCGTTTTTTTGGGCCTGCTGGTGTGGCCCTTTGCCCAGGGGTGGTGAGTGTTGCATGGGCCTAGTCTTTCTGTGGGGTGTCTTCTTGAATTTAAACATCATTTAGGCCATGGATGGGCTGGGATTGTGCTTATTTTATTGTTTTTTGTCGTTTTTTGGGGGCTGCTGGTGTGGCCTTTTGCCCAGGGGTGGTGGTGCATGGACTGAGTGTGCCTGTGGTGTGGTCTCACTCTCTTTAATGTAAACATCATGGATGGCATTGGATTGTGGTGATTTCTGGCTGGTTTTCTGTTTTTTGGGGGTGTACTGTTGATGTGGACTGGCCATGTGGGTGGTGGTGGTGGCCATCTTGAGTCCTGGCTGGTACAGGCAACATGTGCTTGGGGTGTAAGGGGCCATTTTGAAGAGAGGCAGTGTCTGAGGCCTGCACTTATTTTGCCTACTTTTCATCCATTATGCCCAGGGGTAGTGAGTGTTGCATGGGCCTAGTGTTTCTGAGGGGTGTCTTCTTGAATTTAAACACCATTGAGGCCATGGATGGGCTGGGATTGTGCTGATTTTATTGTTTTTTGTCGTTTTTTTGGGGCTGCTGGTGGGGCCTTTTGCCAAGGGGTAGTGGTGCATGGACTGAGTGTGCCTGTAGTGTGGTCTCACTCTCTTTAATGTAAACATCATGGATGGCATTGGATTGTGGTGATTTCTGGCTGGTTTTCTGTTTTTTGGGGTGTACTGTTGATGTGGACTGGCCATGTGGGTGGTGGTGGTGGCCATCTTGAGTCCTGGCTGGTACAGGGAACATGTGCTTGGGGTGTAAGGGGCCATTTTGAAGAGAGGCAGTGTATGAGGCCTGCACCTATTTTGCCTACTTTTCATCCATTATGCCCAGGGGTAGTGAGTGTTGCATGGGCCTAGTGTTTCTGAGGGGTGTCTTCTTGAATTTAAACACCATTGAGGCCATGGATGGGCTGGGATTGTGCTGATTTTATTGTTTTTTGTCATTTTTTGGGGCTTCTGGTGGGGCCTTTTGCCAAGGGGTAGTGGTGCATGGACTGAGTGTGCCTGTAGTGTGGTCTCACTCTCTTTAATGTAAACATCCTGGATGGCATTGGTTTGTGGTGATTTTTGGCTGTTTTTCTGTTTTTTTGGGGTGTACTGTTGATGTGGACTGGCCATGTGGGTGGTGGTGGTGGCCATCTTGAGTGCTGGCTGGTACAGGCAACATGTGCTTGGGGTGCAAGGGGCCATTTTGAAGAGAGGCAGTGTCTGAGGCCTGCACTTATTTTGCCTACCTTTCATCCATTATGCCCAGGGGTAGTGAGTGTTGCATGGGCCTAGTGTTTCTGAGGGGTGTCTTCTTGAATTTCAACACCATTGAGGCCATGGATGGGCTGGGATTGTGCTGATTTTATTGTTTTTTGTCGTTTTTTTGGGGCTGCTGGTGTGGCCTTTGGCCCAGGGGTAGTGGTGCATGGACTGAGTGTGCCTGTAGTGTGGTCTCACTCTCTTTAATGTAAACATCATGGATGGCATTGGATTGTGATGATTTCTGGCTGGTTTTCTGTTTTTTGGGGGTGTACTGTTGATGTGGACTGGCCATGTGGGTGGTGGTGGTGGCCATCTTGAGTCCTGGCTGGTACAGGCAACATGTGCTTGGGGTGTAAGGGGCCATTTTGAAGAGAGGCAGTGTCTGAGGCCTGCACTTATTTTGCCTACTTTTCATCCATTATGCCCAGGGGTAGTGAGTGTTGCATACTTGCATGGCCCTAGTCTTTCTGTGGGGTGTCTTCAATATAAACATCATGGATGGCATGGGATTGTGCTGATTTTTCTGTGTTTTGTCGATTTTTTGGGGTGTATAACTGAACTGATGTTCCTCTGTCTTCCATTGCTTTTAGGTGCACAAGACTCAAGAGAACCACCAGTGCCAGGAAGAAGTCCTGCAGCGGTGTGTGTGTGCAGCATAATGTCACGCGACGTCACGTCTGGACACAGACAACTCTGCAACTCGTGCAACTGCTGCCTGCTGTTCTGACCTGCTCTGAAGAAGATGGCCCCAAAAAAAGTAACCCGTAGCTCCTCTAGCAAGAAAGGTGCCAGTAAGGAGCAGAAGAAGCAAGTTACCAAGGAGACTGGTGTGCCGCCCGCCCCTTTTTTTGGGAGTAAAAAAAAAAGTATGCCTGCAGCAGCAGCGGGATCTGCTGGGGACCAAGCTGGCAGCAGCACCCCCGCTCCATTGGGCTCAGTGCCACCACCACCACCACGCCAACTTAAGTCCAAGCCCTTGAGTGCTGCAGAGGCAGCCAGTATAGTTCTTCAATCACCATCGACCAGTGATGTTGGCTCATCGCAAGAAAGCAGCAGCAATGTCCCTCAATCAACACAGGTTGTTGTAGCTCATCTGACGAGTGTTGAACAACCACAGCCGCAACAACAATCACATGTGCAAGTACAAGCCCAAGTACATGTGGAAGGAGAGGCAGCGCAAGGAGATGCGCAAGCAGAGGTGCATGGAGGGTCACAAGTGCCCACAATAGTTGTTCCTCCCGAAGTAGGGGCACATCAGGAAATCGACAATCAAGGCGAGGTATCATTTGAGGAAGACACTCCTCCTGATGATCATTCATCTTCCACACCCCTAGCAAGGAAGAGATCAAGGGTGGTGTCTACATCTTCTTCAAGCACACCTCCTTCTGATGATACGGATCAAAATTGGGAACCAGCACCACTGCCTGAGAGTGAGGCACACCATGATCTGACAAAGGTAGTTAAGCGTAAAAGGAAGCTCGTCCAAAGTCTCAGAGTTATGGAGTGTGATGATGAGGCTCAACAAGAAGTGGCGAATACTGCGGCTGATGAAGACTCTGACAACAACGACCCAGTCATCATAAAGGTCACTGCAGCTCCAGCGGGCATGCAGCCAACAGACATTTTGACCCTAGCCCGAAAAGCTGCTGAGCGTGATGATGATGATGTTGTCGACGAGGAGGCAGTGGAAACAACACCACAATCATTGGAGTTAAGTAGTACACCAACTCATACCGCTTCCATATTTCTTTCTGGCAAGAAGGGACCTCCATCCACCTCGACCTTAATTAGTGGCTGTGAAAGAGCACAACGTACAAAAGTTGGGCAATCCAGATCCTCCACTTCATCTGGCATTAGCTTCATGACCACCACCACCAGTATCGCCGCCTCCTCCAGGCCCCACAGACACTTCAAGTCCCCAGTTTGGGACTTCTTTACTGTTTGTCAAAAAAATCCAAAGTTTGCCATTTGTACCCTTTGTAAGCTTGCAGTTAGTCGTGGTAAGTCAGGTACCAACTATGGTACCGGAGGCCAGAGAGGTCATCTTAGGAGCCAGCACACTGTCCAATGGTTTGCGCACCTAGATGCGATCAAGGAAGCCCGAATTCAAGAAAACGTTTATGTTGCATCTGATGATGACGAGGAGGAAGAAGACGTGTCAAACACTTCCCTTACACCCAGTACCCCTGTCAGCAGCACACCCAATGTGAGGCACACTAAGAGTGTTGGAGCGAGTGAGACACCAACGCACAAAAGTTCACCAGCGAGCAAAATTGGGTCAACAAAGTCATTATCAGCCCGTAAATGCTTGGTCCAGGGCAACATTAGAACCATGTTTTCTTCAGACGTGCCATATGAACGCAACCACCCACTGACGCGTCTGTATAACACTAAGCTGGCTAAATTGCTAGCTGTGGACCTTCTCCCTTTTTCTTTTGTAGAAGCGGTAGGTTTTCTAGAATTAGTGGCAACGCTCTGCCCTAAATGGAAGGTTCCTAGCCGGTTCTATTTTGCCAGAGTTGCGGTTCCAGCACTACATGAAGATGTGCTGGTGGCGATTGGGGCAGCTTTGCAGAAGAGTGCTGTTCACACAATACATCTGACAACAGACATGTGGACCAGTGGCGCAGGCGCTGATTACATGTGCATCACTGCACACTGGGTCTCTTTTTCAGGTGTTAAAGCAAAGCTAAACGCAGGTGTTGACCCGGACCAAGTTTTCAAAGCTGCTCGGAAACATGCAACACTAGCCATGTTTGGCTTGGAGAAAAGTCACACATCCCAAAACATTTTGGACGAGTTTAACAAAAAGGTCTCGAAAATGCTATCCTCAAAAAAACGCCAGATTGGTTATGTTTCCACGGATAATGGCGCCAATGTAGTTAAGGCCATGTCGCTGGGTGGCTATTTCAGAGTGCCGTGTTTGGCGCACTGTATCAACCTGGTAGTTCAAAAATTCTTGAGTGATAGAGACAGTGCAGCGTTCGCGGTAATGGCCACCTGCCGCAAAATGTGCAACCATTTCAGCCATTCTTTTAAGGCCCGGAAGCATCTGAGGAGGCTGCTACTTCAAAGTCGAATACCAGTGAAAGCACTCATCCAGGAGGTGGCAACACGTTGGAACTCAACCTTCTACATGCTTGAGCGTCTGTATGAGCAGTATACGGTACTCGATCACTATTTCTTAACAGAGGGTACATCTCAGAAGGAGGACCTGCGGATGGGTGCGGCGCAATGGGACATAGTTAAAAGCCTGACAGACATGCTTCGTCCTTTTGAGTTCTTCATGCGTGCAGTCAGCCAGGAGGACTGTAATTTGGGAAAAGCTATCCCATTGTTGTGCATGCTGGAGCACCAACTGATGGCGGTGTCTTCTGAGTTTGAAAAAGATGTAAAAAAAAAGACCCTTTTATTTTGTCTGAGAAATTATTAGAGCGCCTACGTGGTGATGAACGTCTTCAAAAGATCAAGTCAGAACAGCATTACATTTGTGCTACTATTCTGGATCCACGCTACAAAAAGGCGCTGGCAGGCGAAGCATTCTTTCCTTTTACTGATGAAGATGTTCAAAAGTACAAACATTGGCTAGCCTGGTCAGACAAGAGGTTTGAAAAAGAACGGCAGGTTATTGAAGGAGAAGGCAGTACATCAGCATCAGCATCAGCATCAGCAGGCCATCCCCAGTCACAAGAATCCACTTCTGCACCTGTGGCTGGGGCACAAGTGACCTCTCAGCCGTTAAAGACACCGGCAACTGGATCATCTGCACCACACACAACAGTAACAGTGGCTGCTGTAGAGGATTGGCTAAGTTTGCTTGGGTATGGTTCTCGAAAAAATGTCACAGGCACAGCAAAAAGTAAGCAAAGTGGAGGAACCGTTGATGACCTTGAGTCGATGGTGCAGGACTATCTGAATAACTCAACAGAGGTCTTTCTTAATGATGAGCCATTGCAGTATTGGCATGGCAAAAAACAATTGTGGCCACAGCTCTCCAACCTGGCTATAAACTATTTGTCTTGCCCACTCGCAAGTGTGTCTTCTGAACGTGTTTTCAGTGCTGCTGGTGGCATTGTAACTCCCAAACGGAGCCGCCTCTCGCCCAAAAATGTGGAGCGGCTGACAATGATCAAGATGAATCAGCACCTCATACCACCAGATTACAAAGTACGAGAAAGCACGCCGCATGAAGACGAGGAGGACGGCAACGTAGATGAGGGGATTTGTTCTCTGTTCGGTGGCACTGACCTCATCCTGCCTGAATTCGCAGAGTATGATGACGAAATCTTCTTCTTATTCCCTGACACCGAGCCCTGAAAATGAGACAATGAATCAATAACTTTCTTTTTCGTCCTTATTCACTTTTATTCCTGTGTGTCTCTCTTTCTTTGTTTTGCACAGTTAATTTAATTCAAACTTTAATCACCTAATCCCAAAAACAAGACCATCAGCAGAACTGTCTTCACTTGTTTGCTTATTGATTTGAAGGTGCCGCAGTCTACATTCCTCAGGTTCACAAGTTCTGAAGAACATGCTCCTCTATCCTCCTCCTCCAGACTGCGATTTCCCTCAAAGCAGAGTGCTGGATTACGCCCAATGAAGAAAGACTCAGCACTTGTGGGGGTGTTCTACTTCTTTGCGGGTGAGTTGACGGATTTGGGCCCATTGCTGTGAAGCTCTAATAATGGATAAAAGTGTTTTGGACCAAATATGAGGTGGAAATTTCTTGCCGTTTTTGCTGACTTGCTTGCCTTTGAGGTGCTCTTTGGCGGGGTTCCGGGTGTTTGTGGGTGAGTTTTGGGGTCTGGGAGCACTGCTGCGACAGTCTAATCTTGATTGCATTTGCTTTTCAGGAAATCCGTGGTGGAAAACAGGAGTTATGATGATTGATGATGACCTAGCTGCACAGCGCGTTTGGACCGAAGGCCGAGAGATATTGTAAGTATGGGATTTAGCTTTTTCGCTGTTTGGGGGTGTTGTCGCGTGCTTTTTTGCGGGTGGGTTGGCGGGTCTTGGCTGGGGCATTCCTGGGAAGGTCTAATACCGGATAGAAGTGTTTTGGACAAAATCCTTAAGGAAAAGCCTTTTTTTTGCTATTTCTTCTGACATCTTGCTCAATGTAGCGTTTTGGGGGGCTTCCTGCTGTTCGTGGGTGGGTTGCGGCCGGGGTCTCTGTCGAAGCACTGCTGCGACAGTCTAATCTTGATTGCATTTGCTTTTCAGGAAATCCGTGGTGGAAAACAGGAGTTATGATGATTGATGATGACCTAGCTGCACAGCGCGTTTGGACCGAAGGCCGAGAGATATTGTAAGTATGAGATTTAGCTTTTTCGCTGTTTGGGGGTGTTGTCGCGTGCTTTTTTGCGGGTGGGTTGGCGGGTCTTGGCTGGGGCATTCCTGGGAAGGTCTGATACCGGATAGAAGTGTTTTGGACAAAATCCTTAAGGAAAAGCCTTTTTTTTGCTATTTCTTCTGACATCTTGCTCAATGTAGCGTTTTGCGGGGCTTCCTGCTGTTCGTGGGTGGGTTGCGGCCGGGGTCTCTGTCGAAGCACTGCTGCGACAGTCTAATCTTGATTGCATTTGCTTTTCAGGAAATCCGTGGTGGAAAACAGGAGTTATGATGATTGATGATGACCTAGCTGCACAGCGCGTTTGGACCGAAGGCCGAGAGATATTGTAAGTATGAGATTTAGCTTTTTCGCTGTTTGGGGGTGTTGTCGCGTGCTTTTTTGCGGGTGGGTTGGCGGGTCTTGGCTGGGGCATTCCTGGGAAGGTCTAATACCGGATAGAAGTGTTTTGGACAAAATCCTTAAGGAAAAGCCTTTTTTTTGCTATTTCTTCTGACATCTTGCTCAATGTAGCGTTTTGGGGGGCTTCCTGCTGTTCGTGGGTGGGTTGCGGCCGGGGTCTCTGTCGAAGCACTGCTGCGACAGTCTAATCTTGATCTCATTTGCTTTTCAGGAAATCCGTGGTGGAAAACAGGAGTTATGATGATTGATGATGACCTAGCTGCACAGCGCGTTTGGACCGAAGGCCGAGAGATATTGTAAGTATGAGATTTAGCTTTTTCGCTGTTTGGGGGTGTTGTCGCGTGCTTTTTTGCGGGTGGGTTGGCGGGTCTTGGCTGGGGCATTCCTGGGAAGGTCTAATACCGGATAGAAGTGTTTTGGACAAAATCCTTAAGGAAAAGCCTTTTTTTTTGCTATTTCTTCTGACATCTTGCTCAATGTAGTGTTTTGGGGGGCTTCCTGCTGTTCGTGGGTGGGTTGCGGCCGAGGTCTCTGTCGAAGCACTGCTGCGACAGTCTAATCTTGATCTCATTTGCTTTTCAGGAAATCCGTGGTGGAAAACAGGAGTTATGATGATTGATGATGACCTAGCTGCACAGCGCGTTTGGACCGAAGGCCGAGAGATATTGTAAGTATGAGATTTAGCTTTTTCGCTGTTTGGGGGTGTTGTCGCGTGCTTTTTTGCGGGTGGGTTGGCGGGTCTTGGCTGGGGCATTCCTGGGAAGGTCTAATACCGGATAGAAGTGTTTTGGACAAAATCCTTAAGGAAAAGCCTTTTTTTTTGCTATTTCTTCTGACATCTTGCTCAATGTAGCGTTTTGGGGGGCTTCCTGCTGTTCGTGGGTGGGTTGCGGCCGGGGTCTCTGTCGAAGCACTGCTGCGACAGTCTAATCTTGATTGCATTTGCTTTTCATGAAATCCGTGGTGGAAAACAGGAGTTATGATGATTGATGATGACCTAGCTGCACAGCGCGTTTGGACCGAAGGCCGAGAGATATAGTAAGTATGAGATTTAGCTTTTTCGCTGTTTGGGGGTGTTGTCGCGTGCTTTTTTGCGGGTGGGTTGGCGGGTCTTGGCTGGGGCATTCCTGGGAAGGTCTAATACCGGATAGAAGTGTTTTGGACAAAATCCATAAGGAAACAACTTTTGGCACTTTTTGTAAGTTAGGGTTCGTTAGGGTTAGCCCTAGCAGCAGGATTGCATCTGTTTCGGGGTGTTCTATTGCAACGCAGTTCTGGGGTTTTAGAGCACTGTTGGAGCGATGCTGGCTATGCATACTTTTGCTTGCTTGCAAGTGGTTTGAATACAATCCACGGGCGGTAAGGGTGTATTTGGGCCTACTGTTACTTTCAAAGTACGTTTTGTCACCATTTTTTCTGCTAGGCATAGTTTTTGGAGATCTGATTGGGGGTCTTCTACATTTTTGCGACTGGCTTTAGTAAGGGTCTTGGTGGGAGCATTGCTGGGAAGGTCAAATTTTGTTCGAAAACACAGTTTACAGTACACCTACCTTGAGGGGAAAGATCCGCTATAATATTTTGGCCATACTTATTTATCCTTAAAAAGGTGACTCAGACAGAGCACGCAATTTCAAAAATATTGTACTGTCTATTAGGGAAATCAAAGTGTGACTTTTTGCACCACACAGCGTACATACCTTTTATTTATTTATCAGTGGTATTGTAATAGCACTTCCTGTTTTCCGTTCAATAATTACAGGCCGGGTTTCAGTCAACATCCGCCAAGCAGGCAGTGGACAGGGTGTCTTCTGTCAGTGGTCACCAACATTGATGGATGAAGCGTCAGCTGGAATGGAGGAGTGCCGCTAATAAGAGGAATTGTTTGCTGCATGCAACTTACTTACCAAATTCAACAGGACAACTCCAACAACATACAGAATACAGATACAGTATCCATTGTTTTCTTCTATGAGTGTGACTGCATGTGCTTAGCTTTAGTTTGTACCCAAAGATTTCTTTATCTTCAATTATTGTTTGTCCAGGCTGTGCTTTTTTTTTCTTCTCTCAACAAAACCTACCCAAAAAGAAACCCCCATTCCCATCCATTTTCCAAACCCTAACCCTCTTCCCCCGGGCTGTGTTGTTTTGCTTGATGTCTGACTAAAATGACATCAATAATTCCACACACTTGCTGGGGAGGATAAGGTCATAGCAACAGGCTGGTGAAGGAATACGAGGATATCTTCTAGACTTACTCAGCTTCAGTACTATTTCTTCTAGTAGTAGGAGCCAATGTCAAATAAATTCAACGCAAGTACTAGTTATACTTGCAAGCAAATACTTTACCATTTGTTAGGCTACATTATGGCACTGTTCTAGTGTACTGTCACCTGCTATATTCTCGATCGTACCGTAACCGTTGTAATGCTACAGTAAGGACAAACCAAGTTTCGTTTTCTTTTTTTCCATAGGCATGCAACTGCCACTGTGTCACACCACTAGTACCACCGCAATGAGGAAATTTCACCCGCCCAGGATTGCTAACGTTAATCCCCATTTCACGTGGAGCCAGCCCTGGGCCTAGCCCTAATTTCTAACACAAATTACAGGTAAGATAAGCGTTTGGTGGGAGGTAGTATAATGGAGTATTAGGACTAGACGAGAGATTGACGGTAGTACTACTAAAGTCCTACGACTGTTCAGGAAAACAAACTTACTGTTACACCCCCGTCCCCCACCCACCAGACTGAAAAGCAGTAAAAAACAGGTATGGTCAGATAAAGTTTAAAAATGTATATTTATGTAGCCCTAACAAAATATTCTCCCTCAAGACCCTCCCTAACCCCAACGATTGTCTTTGAAAAGTCCCAAAAAGAACCCAACTCCCAAATCCCACCCCCCAAAAGTCTCTAAAAAAAGGGCAAGGGACACTCCACTACTGGAGGGTGCTGGTGCATTTTGCGGCATGGGCATCATACTCCTTGCGGAGGGTGGCAAGCTCGAAGCGGAGGCCCTCCACCAAGTTCTTATAGTTATGGACCTCCTGCTCCAGGTAGGACATTCGGACTCCTAGGCGGCGTTGGCGTGCCTTGCAGCTCCTGTGGGGGGCAGCTGGTCTTTCTGCTGCTTGGCGGTGGCGGTTGGCTTTGTTAGCCCGGCTCCGTACCGCTGGAGCACTGCGCATGCTGGCGGCCCGTGGGGTCACGGAGGAGGATGCAGCTGTCCCAGTCGAGGATGTTGTCGTTGCACCGGTCGACTGCGTGTCCTCCTCCTCCTCCAGGGCCACCAGCCGCCGATATTCAGCGACAGTGGCATCCAGCCTCCGTTGCCGGGCCATTCGAGCCTGCTCCCTCCGTGATGTCGATTTGGAAGGAGCAACTATATAAAGAAAGAAAGACATAGTCTGTAACCAATGCTCCTTAGCATTAATAACACAAAGTGATTGAGCCGAAAGTTGGGTCACAGTACAAGTAGCAAATTGAAAGCACAGTACATAACTATTGAGGACAGTATCTATGTAACCTCCCACTTCTGCATCCTTGCTCTAACATTAGTGGTAGTTTAATGAACAAATTCTACGACCACTATGGACTTCCATTACAGTCGACTATGACAGTACACCAGTCTTATTCTTCTTCTTCTCTCTTGTTTAGGAAAATTGGTACATTATCTTATGCAAGCCGGCAGAATGGCAGCACAGTGAACTTGCACCCGAGAAAAACAGTTGCACACCATGATGAGTGAGACAGACTTGCGTTACTGTACCGGTCCAGTACATGCAGGTGGTGAAGCTATTACTTTTCTATTACGGGTGGCACTGAGAATACTCTGTTACAAGGGCTACTGCTTAATTAATTAACCTTTCACCCTACAGTGCAAATGAGTACTAGAAAAGGAAAATGAAGAAGCTAAATAATTTGATTATCTATCACTTCACATGGGACGTATTTGATGACATATGGGATGACTTTAGGTGCTTTGCTTAATATTGAGTGAACAGTGATACACCCACACATGAATGACGTACTACAACTAAACTAAAGTTATTAAGAGAGGTACGGAGTGTCCACCGTAATAACCGGATATATGCTGTGCTTGCAGTTGCAATACAAAGTACTGCTACTATTCATGGTAGTATTGGACACATTTACAATTTCTTTTCCTTGCCTTCCCTACACTGGAACGGACGTGCGGGTGCGGTGGTACATGCTCTTCAAGGTAACACTTAGTTCATCCAGTGACCATCTACTCTCTCTAGATACACATGTGCTATCTAAGAGTCAGAGAATACCATGCTCCAGGCATCCATTCATTCAAAGTATACGCACACATACAGTTTCTGTTTCACCCACCCAGGCTGCTGTCCTTCCACCCATCCTTGCTTCATCATTGACCCAGCCATGCACCATACCATATTCTTTCCTTCCCAGCCACCTCGGGGGCCAAGCAAACACATATCGTTCTTCTTTGCCAGCCATCATAAAATTTCGCGTCCCACTTACTTACACCCTTCTTTCGCTTTTCGTTCATCCCATCCATCACGTTCATCTAAGATCTTATTGGGATTCTTCTCACCAAAAACTTCACAGCTAAGTCGGAGTACATTTCGAGGAGGCTACTACCTGGTTGATTTGTAATACACCCGTGCAGAAAGCACACTATGCAGTCTTCAATCTCAATAAGTAAGGAATATATAGCTTACCTGTTCCCGCCACCACCGTGCGAACCCCCACAGGACCGTCCGCCGGCTCTTGCACCGCATCCTCCCCAGAGTCCTCGCCCAACACCGCCACCTCCGCGCTGGCCCCGCCACCAGATGTTCCACCTACAAAGTACATTTAAGAATGTTAGAATACACCACTCACTACTATATAATATTTGGTCTAGGAGTAATAAAGAAATGTTAAAAAAACAGAATACAATGTAATCATTTGTGACTGTCTACTCTAAAGTAAAAATGTCCCTTTTTCCAGGGAAGGCTGTTGTCTTGCTGCACTTTTATGCACAACTGATGAATGCTTGCTTTTTATTTTTAACACGCACCACTTTTTCTCTTAACAGACAGAAGCTTGACTTCTAAGAACACGACCAGGATCAAGTTCAAACCAGGTGAGAGCTCGGCTCGACCACAAGAAATGTGTCCAATTAATCGTCAGCACTAAGCACTTTTCCGTTTTCAGTTAAATAGTTTTATGACAAAGTTGATTTTAATAAATGTGTTTACTTTTAATAAAGCTTTGAAACTTAAATAGACTCTGTGGTTTTTGGTCCTCCAGACTAGAGTGGATGAGCTAAAGGTTTTGACATTTTTGCAAGCATGAGTGCCTCTGACACTTCTTGACTGTGACTCCGTCCGTACTCTTGTCCTGCGTAGGATAATCTAAAGATCATTGGGGATCAATCATCGGTGACTTCGGGAGCTAAATGACTCTGCCACACTATCTAGTCAGTAAGGAGACGGTGCATAGAGCTATTGCTGAATAGAATGGGAGTCCAATGGAATTGCCAAATGTCCAATCTTAGTTAGCTACACAGACAGACTAATAAGAATAATCTAGTAATACCACAGGGAGTCATATTCGAGGCAGGATAAGAATTTATATCCAGTCTACAAGAAGATCAAAGACGATTTAGAAAAACCGAATGAGGAACGCTAGGAAAAAATAGGTACTCTTTATTAAAATTAAAACTTACTGGGGCCAGCAAAGGAGCCCTCGCCTGCCCGATCCTGGCCTGCATCCTCCTGAACAGCACCCTCCTCCTCCTCCTCCTGTGTCCGACTACTCATGCCCTTGGGGGGAGCTGATGTACAACATGAAAGAAAGAAAGACCAGAAAACATGGATGAGATTTGTCAACCAAATCAAACATTTCAAAAGAACAATAACAAAATATTTTGGAGAAATAGCAAATAGATAGACAACTATTCCACGGGATCTATCTCATGTGGTATACTACGTTATTCGTATTGCCTGATTTGCGGACCGTTGACTTAGAAAGTTCCTATGTAACTCAATAAACAGACTACTAAAGAGGTTTGCCTAGGCCTGGCAGGCAGCAGTCCGCAGCACGCGAAGTGACAGACAAAGTCCATCCTGCTTGCAGATCAGTGAATACTCAAACTATCAATCCACCCACCACCACCACTATTTCTTCTTATAGCCATGTGTCTAAAGGAAGGACTGGACTTCAGTCTGTTGGGGCTGATTTAGAAGTCCCTTGCGGCTCATTTTCCTCCATTGTTGCGTGACTTTTTGTGACGCAGCGGCAGAACAAAAGACTCGCCATGGTGTTGGTGCGGCGTATATATTAAAAAAAACACATATGGGCGATGCATCACGTTGTAAAGCCCTGCGCCATCAGGGGGCGTTCCGGCGCAAGGGAGGGCGTACCTGCGCAGGAACGAATCCTAAAAGTGGCTGAGGGAAATCTACAAGATGTCAATCAGTCACCCTGCGCACTTGAAGCTGACGTACGGCTTGATGCAGCATTGGGGAGATAGGGTACCCCAGAGCATTGCTGGAGCTGCGCCATCGTTGGCACGCAACTCCAGCAATGCGCCGCCTTTACGGCACAGATGCGTAAGGCTTCTGTGACGTTTTGGGCCAATGGGTGGTGGTGGCATGGCACACAATTACTGCCGCATCCCTGCTACTTTGCAGGGATGCGGCGGTAATTGAAAATATGACCCTTAGTGTCTAGCATTACGCAGTTCTTATCTTTACACTACACTCATACATAATTTCTCAGGCCAATGAAATGAACACAAAATACAAAACAAATAAGCATAGTAGCAAGCAAGGCTACTGAGAAGGAGAGCAGTGCACCTGAAATGCATAGAAGATTTTGAAATATAATTTACCTATGTAATCGGCAGCATTATTGCTCTTGGTAAAGAACAAAGATTTGCAAATAACAGAGCCGGATAAAACAGAGTAGTGATGAATAGCTACTACTACTCACCAAGCCCGGGGACCTCTACGCCGAGCGCGTCCAGCAAGTCCCGTTCCCGGTCCATGACATCTGTCCAGCGGTGGGTGGCCTGGTTATATGTGCGCCGGACCCCAGAGAGCTTAAACATGGCCCGGCACACCTTCTCCCACCGCTTCCGGCGCTCCCGGATGCCATAGCCGGTTGCGATCTTGCCGCCTCCCAGGATCGTCTTGGGGAGGCGGCGCTGGACGTGGAAGATGAGTGCGGCCACCTCCTCCGCGCTAAAGATCTCCCGTGGCACCACTTGCTCCCCCCTCAAACGCCCGCACGGGAGCCGGGCACGGGATGCGGGACCCTTCCCCTTCTCAGGGTGCTTCCCGGCTCCCTTTACCATGGTCTGGGCAGAAATAAAGTTAAATGATAAAGAAGAAATAGAATAGTGAAGAAGAAAAGAAAAGAGTTTAAAAAAGTAGTTTAAAAGTAACTAAAAGTAGCAGAAAACACAAAAATATAGAGCTAGAAAAATAGAGGGATAGATAATAAGTAAAATAGATCAAATAAACTTCAAACAAGCAAAGGATGGCAGAGATTCAGAGAGGATACAGAAAGCATGCCCAGAACCATAGCAATGAATGACAAACAAGATGGCCGCGCCCGTTCACGACCGCGTGGGTAGGTTCGCGCGAGATTTTCCTCGCGAGCACGCGCGAAATTGTACTAGCGAGCAGCACAGTTTGCGAGATTACACATAGCGGCCGGAAACGGAATTACGTCACGCAAACAAGATGGCCGCGCCCGTGTACGACCGCTAGGGTAACTTGGCAAACGTATAGCTACAAGCGCCTCGCGAACACGCACAAAATCACGCGAACATACACGTCGCAAATTTTTTTTTAATGTATTCGCAAGCATTCGCGGCTTCCGAAATCGATCTCGCACGGATTCGCGCCCCAAAAAACGTGCGAAATTGCAGAAAAAACGATTTTTGCTAAACTGAAAGCAATGAGCAGGTGCAAAAGTTCAAACTTAACATTAGTAACATTCACTCTAGTGCTTCCTGAGGGGCCCCTCCAGAGTTTGCAACTATTCTATGACCCTGCTATGACCCAAACAGCAGGCTCATAGAATAGCTACAAGTAGACCATAAAGGTCCTGTGAAAAAAAATTGCACTGCAACAGAAAGCAAATTACAGATAAGGAAGGAAGCAGGTGCCAGCCAGACTGGAACTTTCAAAATAACTGACACATTAATCAACCCCAAATTAATTCATGGCAGTTGAAGTAGGGGAGGTGTGCTTGCTTTTTTCAACCCCCATAAACTACAGTGATAAACAAACCTAATGGGTGGCAGTGAGGATGTACTAGAGGGTGGCATGGGTGTCCCAGAGGGTGGCAGTGGTGAAATAGAGGGTGCTGTGAACCTGTGATGATAAACCAGACGTAGAAACAACATAGTCGCGGCCGTTGCGAGCCGAAAAGTAAGTTTGCAATTGCGAAATTGTCCCAAAATCCGCGCGAACGCTCGCCAACACAAAAAACGGGAAAATCCGCAAATCCGTGAGAGTTTGCGTATTGTCGCGGATTGCGAATCCGTTAATCCGCAAATTCGCGTACGCGAGATCCGCTAGATCCGCCCATGCTTAGTCAGTGCGTCTGGCATCCACGTGCTGGCTGGCCCAACCCACGTGCCGAGGGGCCCAATCCACGTGCTGGCTGGCCCAACCCACTTGCCGAGGGGCCCAATCCCCTTGCCTGCTGGCCCCACCCACGTGCCGACGGGCCCCACCCACGTGCCGGCTGGCCCCTATTTCGGAGGTAACTTTAGAGGAAGTTCTGTGAAGTGTGTAAGCCCTGCCTGGTGCCCCTTCCGTTTCTACCTTTCCAGCCGGCTGCCTTCCTTCCCTTAATTCCTTTAATGAACCCCGCAGCGAGCTACCCCTCAGCATCACCTCGGCGGGTTTGTCTCTGGAGGTTTCATTTCAGTTCCTTCTCTCCTCGGATCCTTTCCAGGACGCAGGAGTCTGGGGTTCAAGGGGCGCCAAACACTGAAATCAACTGCTAAGTGGAGTCTGGTAGAAGGTGAACAGCGCTGAGCTGACCTCTGGGGGAACAAAAGAAGAGCATGCGACGGGTGAGACGCTTTAATGTCTCCCACCCAAAGGCAAAGCCCTCCGCAGCATTCCATTCCATCATTTTTCTTCACCATTCAAAGAAGCAGGATCAACCCTGGGCAGATGCGTTTTGCTGAAATGGCCGCCTCCCATTTTACTGAAAACACAACAAGCACACGTCACTTTCAGCCTTCTTGGGCTTCACGAGGCAGGTGCACATTGACGTCACAAGACACCGCACCCTGTGGGACCTATGTCCAGGCATACCTGTGTGTGTCACCTCCAGCCGCTCCCTGAGACAAACTAAACATGCATCATTAGAATGCTTGAATACATTATACCCATTTGCATACTCTGGGTAGCATTTTTTTGGGGCCTTCACTGTTATAATTGTCAACACTTTTTCACAGTCACAGTTGATGAATTTTAGGAAAAAATTCGACGTTTCGGTCTCTAGGCTTTCGTCGTTGAGACCATCTTCAGGACTAAAAATGTTTAAAGTAAGTGACCCCTAGTAAAATATGGAACAAACAATAATTACCATATGTTTTAATAAAGTTATATTGAATCACCCGTGTGAATACAACAAAATTCTATGCTTCAACAATGTATTTACTTTAAAAACAAATCATGTCAATTTAAGAAACTCATTGATATATATCATGTTGCAATCTTAAACGTTCTTATCCTCCAATTTTTGTTTCCTGCTAGTGTTTCTATCAACACTCATTCTATGCTTTGATATATTACAAATCATTGTATAAACATTATTTTTGCATTTTGTGAATAATCTACTCCACATTTTTTCTCCCCACTCTGCCATTTCTTAGAGGGCCATACGCTATGTAAGTCATTATCAGCCTAAACCCCAAATGGGTAACCCCAGCTTGAAATGCCTCGATGTGGGTCCCCTCTCTTTCTGTGCCCTGGGGAGTCACGCCTCACCCCACTGATGGTGCCCCAGAAGGCAGAAAGGGGGCGGGGTTGCTTATGTTCACATCAGACACGAGAGGGCACCTGGCACAGAAGGTTTCCTGTCTTTCTTGGAGCAGGACCAAAGCTGATCTGCAAGTGCTTTATCCCAATCTACAAGGGCACAGAGAAGCTTAAAACAATGGAATGGAGTGTGCTCAGAGTAACTGACACAGGTTCAGGTTCATGGAAGCATTTCTACCTCTCAAGGTCCATCCGTGGTACCCATCTTCATTCTTGTATTCCAGCAACAATGTCTTGTTTTATGTGGCTCAACTGTTTTGTTTTTAATCCAGAAGTTCCTTTTCTGTCCACTTTCTTGCACAGTGCCAGGAAGCGAGTGCCTTGAGGCGCACCAGTCACCACTGTGAGGTCACAAGCACTGTGGAGACTTGGAGCGATTATGAATCAAGGTAGAAGAACACAACGCCGAAAGGTGAAAAACAGGTGCGGGGAAGACGCCCGCATCGCCCCCTCTGCCCTTCTTGTAACTCATTAGAGGTGCAAGGGGAGGCGTTGGGAAAAAGGGTGCTGACATGCGATTAGTAAGCCAAAAAAGCGGAGATAAAGCCCTTGTAAATATACCCCTTAGATCTTTAAAGGGTACTACTCTTATTCCGTTCTTTCTCTAGCTCGTCCCCTCTTCTGCATCTAACATTTTTTTCTTTCGTGCTCCATCCGTTCTCTAATGTTCTTTCCCATTTGCTAACATTCTCACCTCTTTTCTCGCTCACCCTTCTGTCCTGTTAGTCTATGTTCCCCTCTTTCGCCCCCTCCTTGTTTCATGTTTACGGTTCCGTTCTCTTCCTCCCTTGTTTGCTTCGCCTCTGTTCCTGTTGTTTTCATTTCTCCTGCTATCCCCCACCCCTCTCCCTTCGCCCCCTCTTCCTCTCCTGCACTTGGATGTGTTTGTTACTTTTGTTCTTTCAAGCAGTTTGGGTGTGGCTGGGGGGCCGCTTCACAGAACCACCCCATGCTCACTCCCCGAGCAGAGGTGGACAGGAGGTTTCTGCTGATGCAGCACAGTGGGGTGGAGCACGTGCAGTGGATGTAGGTGTGTCTGTCAGTGGCCGCATTTCACCCTGGCTTTGTGCATTTAGATGGATGATCAGGATGTAGATTTGGCAGCTTGGGAAGTTTGGGTGGTCGGGGGGGTCATCGTGAGGGAGACAGGGCCAGGTCCGGTTGAGAACATTCTCTTCCCTCAGTACAAATGGAAATATTTGAGTTTTTCCACAGGGCCGGGGTGTGTTTCACTGTTGATGAATGACAGTGCACTCCTTGGTCCAGTAGACATAATCTTGTGTCTGCAGCTTGTTTTCCCCAGCACTCTGGCAGGAAGGCTGCCTCTCCAAGAGCGGGACCATTTCATCATGTAAAGTGGTATTCTGGAAGGAAGATGCGACGTAGCCCTCTACTCTATTGATGTATGAACCACTCGCATGGGATGCTGTGTTGAAGCATCACAGGCTAATGACACCCTGATTGGTCACTTCACACTTACTTAGGACCAGAACT
This sequence comes from Lissotriton helveticus, assembly GCF_964261635.1. Classification (NCBI taxonomy): domain Eukaryota; kingdom Metazoa; phylum Chordata; class Amphibia; order Caudata; family Salamandridae; genus Lissotriton; species Lissotriton helveticus. The sequence goes on along the minus strand of NC_136072.1, from coordinate 1,154,563,282 downwards.
GCTCATGAATGAACCAACATCAGGCAAATGTTCAGAACCATTTTAACCTGCAAAGGCCAGAATTAGCAAAGTGAAAGATGTTACTGATGGTTCACCTCAAAAAGACCCTTACAAGTTCATTCCTTTGTTCCTGGATGTGAACCCACAAAATATGTCTGATTGTATCTGAAATAACCACTACTGGCACGAATCAGGAACAGCTGAAAAGCTAACCAAGGCCTCTGGTACCAGTAAAATGGAAACTACGGTTAAGATAAGAATGCAAGGAAACCTGGCCCATGGTTGACACAACTGGCCAATCAATGCCAACACTGGGCACGCTGGCGCATCCACGATTTTGGCTCAACAACCCACACCCTGACTAAAATATCTGTTGACTCTTCAAGGCTGAGGGAATCAAGAGACCCCTGTTTATCAGTTATTGCAAGGCGGCTGGTGCAAACATCGGTGCATGGTGGTGGGTCAACGGGATCAAGGTTTGAGGCAGACTATATCACATATTCAATGGGATCAAGGAGGCAGACTATATCATATATTCAATGGGATCAAGGTTTGAGGCAGACTATATCACATATTCAATGGGATCAAGGCTTGAGGCAGACTATATCATATATTCAATGGGATCAAGGCTTGAGGAAGACTATATCACATATTCAATGGGATCAAGGAGGCAGACTATATCATATATTCAATGGGATCAAGGTTTGAGGCAGACTATATCACATATTCAATAGGATCAAGGCTTGAGGCAGACTATATCACATATTCAATGGGATCAAGGCTTGAGGCAGACTATATCATATATTCAATGGGATCAAGGCTTGAGGCAGACTATATCACATATTCAATGGGATCAAGGCTTGAGGCAGACTATATCACATATTCAATGGGATCAAGGCTTTAGGCAGACTATATCATATATTCAATGGGATCAAGGCTTGAGGCAGACTATATCACATATTCAATGGGATCAAGGCTTGAGGCAGACTATATCACATATTCAATGGGATCAAGGCTTGAGGCAGACAATATCACATATTCAATGGGATCAAGGCTTGGGGCAGACTATATCACATATTCAATGGGATCAAGGCTTGAGGCAGACTATATCACATATTCAATGGGATCAAGGCTTGAGGCAGACTATATCACATATTCAATGGGATCAAGGCTTGAGGCAGACAATATCACATATTCAATGGGATCAAGGCTTGAGGCAGACTATATCACATATTCAATGGGCTCAAGGCTTGAGGCAGACTATATCACATATTCAATGGGATCAAGGCTTGAGGCAGACAATATCACATATTCAATGGGATCAAGGCTTTAGGCAGACTATATCATATATTCAATGGGATCAAGGCTTTAGGCAGACTATATCATATATTCAATGGGATCAAGGCGTGAGGCAGACTATATCATATATTCAATGGGATCAAGGCTTGAGGAAGACTATATCACATATTCAATGGGATCAAGGAGGCAGACTATATCATATATTCAATGGGATCAAGGCTTGAGGCAGACTATATCATATATTCAATGGGATCAAGGCTTGAGGAAGACTATATCACATATTCAATGGGATCAAGGAGGCAGACTATATCATATATTCAATGGGATCAAGGCTTGAGGCAGACTATATCATATATTCAATGGGAGGCAGACTATATCATATATTCAATGGGATCAAGGCTTGAGGCAGACTATATCACATATTCAATGGGATCAAGGCTTGAGGCAGACTATATCACATATTCAATGGGATCAAGGCTTGAGGCAGACAATATCACATATTCAATGGGATCAAGGCTTGAGGCAGACTATATCACATATTCAATGGGCTCAAGGCTTGAGGCAGACTATATCACATATTCAATGGGATCAAGGCTTGAGGCAGACTATATCATATATTCAATGGGATCAAGGCTTGAGGCAGACTATATCACATATTCAATGGGATCAAGGCTTGAGGCAGACTAAATCACATATTCAATGGGATCAAGGCTTGAGGCAGACTATATCATATATTCAATGGGATCAAGGCTTGAGGCAGACTATATCACATATTCAATGGGATCAAGGCTTGAGGAAGACTATATCATATATTCAATGGGATCAAGGCTTGAAGCAGACTATATCACATATTCAATGGGATCAAGGAGGCAGACTATATCATATATTCAATGGGAGGCAGACTATATCATATATTCAATGGGATCAAGGCTTGAGGCAGACTATATCACATATTCAATGGGATCAAGGCTTGAGGCAGACTATATCACATATTCAATGGGATCAAGGCTTGAGGCAGACTATATCACATATTCAACGGGATCAAGGCTTGAGGCAGACTATATCATATATTCAATGGGATCAAGGCTTGAGGCAGACTATATCACATATTCAATGGGATCAAAGCTTGAGGCAGACTATATCACATATTCAACGGGATCAAGGCTTGAGGCAGACTATATCACATATTCAACGGGATCAAGGCTTGAGGCAGACTATATCACATATTCAATGGGATCAAGGCTTGAGGCAGACTATATCACATATTCAATGGGATCAAGGCTTGAGGCAGACTATATCACATATTCAATGGGATCAAGGCTTGAGGCAGACTATATCACATATTCAATGGGATCAAGGCTTGGGGCAGACTATATCACATATTCAATGGGATCAAGGCTTGGGGCAGACTATATCACATATTCAATGGGATCAAGGCTTGGGGCAGACTATATCACATATTCAATGGGATCAAGGCTTGGGGCAGACTATATCACATATTCAATGGGATCAAGGCTTGAGGCAGACTACATCACATATTCAATGGGATCAAGGCTTGAGGCAGACTATATCACATATTCAATGGGATCAAGGCTTCAGGCAGACTATATCACATATTCAATGGGATCAAGGCTTGAGGCAGACTATATCACATATTCAATGGGATCAAGGCTTGAGGCAGACTATATCACATATTCAATGGGATCAAGGCTTGAGGCAGACTATATCATATATTCAATGGGATCAAGGCTTGGGGCAGACTATATCACATATTCAATGGGATCAAGGCTTGGGGCAGACTATATCACATATTCAATGGGATCAAGGCTTGGGGCAGACTATATCACATATTCAATGGGATCAAGGCCTGAGACAGACTATATCACATATTCAATGGGATCAAGGCTTGGGGCAGACTATATCACATATTCAATTGGATCAAGGCTTGGGGCAGACTATAGCACATATTCAATGGGATCAAGGCTTGAGGCAGACTAGATCACATATTCAATGGGATCAAGGCTTGAGGCAGACTATATCATATATTCAATGGGATCAAGGCTTGAGGCAGACTATATCACATATTCAATGGGATCAAGGCTTGAGGCAGACTATATCACATATTCAATGGGATCAAGGCTTGAGGCAGACTATATCACATATTCAATGGGATCAAGGCTTGAGGCAGACTATATCACATATGCATTGGGATCAAGGCTTGGGGCAGACTATATCACATATTCAATGGGATCAAGGCTTGAGGCAGACTATATCACATATTCAATGGGATCAAGGCTTGGGGCAGACTATATCACATATTCAATGGGATCAAGGCTTGGGGCAGACTATATCACATATTCAATGGGATCAAGGCTTGAGCAAGACTATATCACATATTCAATGGGATCAAGGCTTGAGACAGACTATATCAGATATTCAATGGGATCAAGGCTTGAGGCAGACTATATCACATATTCAATGGGATCAAGGCTTGGGGCAGACTATATCACATATTCAATGGGCTCAAAGCTTGAGGCAGACTATATCACATATTCAATGGGATCAAGGCTTGAGGCAGGCTATATCACATATTCAATGGCATCAAGTTTTTAGGCAGACTATTTCACATATTCAATGGGATCAAGGCTTGAGGCAGACTATATCACATATTCAATAGGATCAAGGCTTGAGGCAGACTATATCCCATATTCAATGGGATCAAGGCTTGGGGCAGACTATATCATATATTCAATGGGATCAAGGATTGAGGCAGACTATATCACATATTCAATGGGATCAAGGCCTGAGACAGACTATATCACATATTCAATGGGATCAAGGCTTGAGGCAGACTATATGACATATTCAATGGCATCAAGGTTTTAGGCAGACTATATCACATATTCAATGGGATCAAGGCTTGAGGCAGACTATATCACATATTCAATGGGATCAAGGCTTGGGGCAGACTATATCACATATTCAATGGGATCAAGGCTTGAGGCAGACTATATCACATATTCAATGGGATCAAGGCTTGAGGCAGACTATATCACATATTCAATGGCATCAGGGTCTTAGGCAGACTATATCACATATTCAATGGGATCAAGGCTTGAAGCAGACTATATCACATAATCAATGGGATCAAGGCTTGAGGCAGACTATATCACATATTCAATGGGATCAAGGCTTGAGGCAGACTATATCACATATTCAATGGCATCAAGGTCTTAGGCAGACTATATCACATATTCAATGGGATCAAGGCTTGAAGCAGACTATATCACATAATCAATGGGATCAAGGCTTGAGGCAGACTATATCACATATTCAATGGGATCAAGGCTTGAGGCAGACTATATGACATATTCAATGGCATCAAGGTTTTAGGCAGACTATATCACATATTCAATGGGATCAAGGCTTGAGGCAGACTATATCACATATTCAATGGGATCAAGGCTTGGGGCAGACTATATCACATATTCAATGGGATCAAGGCTTGAGGCAGACTATATCACATATTCAATGGGATCAAGGCTTGAGGCAGACTATATCACATATTCAATGGGATCAAGGCTTGAGGCAGACTATATCACATATTCAATGGCATCAAGGTCTTAGGCAGACTATATCACATATTCAATGGGATCAAGGCTTGAAGCAGACTATATCACATAATCAAATGGATCAAGGCTTGAGGCAGACTATATCACATAATCAATGGGATCAAGGCTTGAGGCAGACTATATCACATATTCAATGGGATCAAGGCTTGGGGCAGACTATATCACATATTCAATGGGATCAAGGCTTGAGGCAGACTATATCACATATTCAATGGGATCAAGGCTTGAGGCAGACTATATCACATATTCAATGGCATCAAGGTCTTAGGCAGACTATATCACATATTCAATGGGATCAAGGCTTGAGGCAGACTATATCACATAATCAATGGGATCGATGTTTGAGGCAGACTATATCACATATTCAATGGGATCAAGGCTTGAGGCAGACTATATCACATAATCAATGGGATCAAGGTTTGAGGCAGACTATATCACATAATCAATGGGATCAAGGTTTGAGGCAGACTATATCACATATTCAATGGGATCAAGGCTTGAGGCAGACTATATCACATATTCAATGGGATCAAGGCTTGAGGCATACTATATCACATATTCAATGGGATCAAGGCTTGGGGCAGACTATATCATATATTCAATGGGATCAATGTTTGAGGCAGACTATCACATATTCAATGGGATCAAGGCTTGAGGCAGACTATATCACATATTCAATGGCATCAAGGTTTTAGGCAGACTATATCACATATTCAATGGGGTCAAGGCTTTAGGCATACTATATCATATATTCAATGGGATCAAGGCTTGAGGCAGACTATATCATTTATTCAATGGGATCAAGGATTGAGGCAGACTATATCATATATTCAATGGGATCAAGGCTTGAGGCAGACTATATCACATATTCAATAGGATCAAGGCTTGAGGCAGACTGAATATATCACATATTCAATGGGATCAAGGCTTGAGGCAGACTATATCATTTATTCAATGGGATCAAGGCTTGAGGCAGACTATATCACATATTCAACTGGATCAATGTTTGAGGCAGACTATATCATATATTCAATGGGATCAAGGCTTGAGGCAGACTATATCATATATTCAATGGGATCAAGGCTTGAGGCAGACTATATCCCATATTCAATGGGATCAAGGCTTGAGGCAGACTATACCACATATTCAATGGCGTCAAGGTTTTAGGCAGACTATATCACATATTCAATGGGATCAAGGCTTTAGGCAGACTATATCATATATTCAATGGGATCAAGGCCTGAGGCAGACTATATCACATATTCAACGGGATCAAGATTTGAGGCAGACTATATCACATATTCAATGGGATCAAGGCTTGAGGCAGACTATATCACATATTCAATGGGATCAAGGCTTGAGGCAGACTATATCACATATTCAATGGGATCAAGGCATGAGGCAGACTATATCATATATTCAATGGGATCAAGGCGTGAGGCAGACTATATCATATATTCAATGGGATCAAGGCTTGAGGCAGACTATATCACATATTCAATAGGATCAAGGTTTGAGGCAGACTATATCACATATTCAATGGGGGCAAGGCTTTAGGCATACTATATCATATATTCAATGGGATCAAGGCTTGAGGCAGACTATATCATTTATTCAATGGGATCAAGGATTGAGGCAGACTATATCATATATTCAATGGGATCAAGGCTTGAGGCAGACTATATCACATATTTAATAGGATCAAGGCTTGAGGCAGACTGAATATATCACATATTCAATGGGATCAAGGCTTGAGGCAGACTATATCACATATTCAATGGGATCAAGGCTTGAGGCAGACTATATTATATATTCAATGGGATCAAGGCTTAAGGCAGACTATATCATATATTCAATGGGATCAAGGCTTGGGGCAGACTATACCACATATTCAATGGGATCAAGGCTTGAGGCAGACTATATCACATATTCAATGGGATCAAGGCTTGAGGCAGACTATATCATATATTCAATGGGCTCAAGGCTTGAGGCAGACTGAATATATCACATATTCAATGGGATCAAGGCTTGAGGCAGACTATATCACATATTCAATGGGATCAAGGCTTGAGGCAGACTATATCATAGTCATAAACTTTTATTCGATTGCCACATGTTATTGCAACCATAAAAAGTACAAAGAAAAACATTAGAATTACACAATGTTAAAAGACGTATAAGGAGTAAGTCAATCATTTAAAAAGAGAATAAAAAGGGCATGCGCTAAAATATGGATTACTCATAGTTATGTCGGTATTTGATGCAGGCTTTTAAAAAATTAGCTACATACTTCGCTATAAAAGGAGACTTCAGACATTGGAAAGTTAAATATGCTGGACGACAGGTTCTTAGGCCGAATGATCTTAGTAAGGGCAAAATCCAGACCTTCCTAGGAAAAAAATAAAATTTACAGAAAAAAAGAATATGTATTGTTGATTGGGGGGAAACATCGTCACAGGGACAAGGAATAATAACAGGGGACCAGTTTTGGACATTTGGAAAGGTTACAAGCCGGAAAAAAGAATTAAAACAAAACCTTGTGAAAAGATACTTTTCATGATTGTTCAAAGGGAAGGTCAGATATTTTTGAATACGCAAATGGGTCTGTACGGCAATAACTTGTGAGTTTGTAGGGTTGACCAGTTCTGCTGAACTTCGAAGCGCTCTTAAATGGGACAAACATAACTTTTTGAGATCTTTTCTCGATATGTCACTCATACTCGGAGGATCATTGAAGAAGTTGGTATGGTCCATGTCCCGGCAAAGGTTCCTAATGTATACTAGCCAGGGTATTTTTTCCCAGTTGTCAAGGGCTGTACAATCTGAAATTAAGGAACGTGTTAAGTGGCACTCCTCTTTGGTCCATATACGGTGCCACAGAAGCATAGGTTGGCAACGGATGGTGTCTGTGATAAAATCCATGCCTAGTTCAGCTATCGAGGCATAGGTTGGGGCACTGTGTGGTAAGGCCAACAGATGTTTAGCAAACTCGTTCTCAATCGTTTGGAGTGGGCTTATCGGACCATAGCCCCAAACCCCTGCACCATACGTTGCCACACTGTGGCATTTTGCGTAGTATATTGTGAGTAATTCAGGGGGTGCCGGTTTCCCCAGTTTCCTTGAAAAGGAAACTAGGGCTGCCTTGGCTCTTAAAAAGAGCAGTTTTTTGCTTGCCACGGCCTGCCGCCAACTCAAGGAATCGTCCACCGGAATGCCATGATAGGGATAGACGCGGGTTCTTTCAAATTTGATTTTATCAACGAAGATGGATTTAGGGCTTTTTATTTTCGGGCCAAGGTGCATTACATGTCTTTTTTATATTAACCTTGAGGCCAAGAGAATCCATATAAGACTATATCACATATTCAATGGGATCAAGGCTTGAGGCAAACTATATCATATATTCAATGGGATCAAGGCTTGAGGCAGACTATATCATATATTCAATAGGATCAAGGCTTGAGGCAGACTATATCACATATTCAACAGGATCAAGATTTGAGGCAGACTATATCACATATTCAATGGGATCAAGGTTTGAGGCAGACTATATCACATATTCAACAGGATCAAGGTTTGAGGCAGACTATATCACATATTTAACGAGATCAAGGTTTGAGGCAGACTATATAACATATTCAATGGGCTCAAGGCTTGAGGCAGACTATATCACATATTCAATGGGATCAAGGCTTGAGGCAGACTATATCATATATTCAATGGGCTCAAGGCTTGAGTCAGTCTATATCACATATTCAACGGGATCAAGGTTTGAGGCAGACTATATCACATATTCAATGGGATCCAGGCTTGAGGCAGACTATATCATATATTTCATGGGATCAAAGCTTGGGGCAGACCATATCATATATTCAATGGGATCAAGGCTTGAGGCAGACTATATCATATATTCAATGGGATCAAGGCTTGGGGCAGACTATATCACATATTCAATGGGCTCAAGGCTTGAGGCTGTCTTTATCACATATTCAACGGGATCAAGGCTTGAATCTCTCTATATCACATATTCAATGGGATCAAGGCTTGAGGCTGTCTAGATCACATATTCAATGGGATCAAGGCTTGAGGCAGTCTATATCGTATATTTAACGAGATCATGGCTTGAGGCAGACTATATCACATATTCAATGGGATCAAGGCTTGGGGCAGACTATATCACATATTCAATGAGAGGTACTTGCAAAGGCACTAGACACGTTTCGCTTAATGTCTGATACATATTAATTCACCCAAGGGTCTTCAGGAGAAGTTATGTCTACCCCGTCTTGTAAGATAGGATAGATAGAACAATTCGGCAGCCCACATGACTTGTGGGGCAGTACAAGATAGATTTTTTTTACTTTATAAGAGAATTTTCCCAAACCACAGATGTCTGGGTGAATAATGCAATAGATTATTTATTTTCTGTGCTCATAGTTGGCTGTGAAACCAAGACGATCGTGTTGATATATTGGTCTAAGCTTAGCGAAACGTTGTTTTGTGCAAGGATGAATGTAGACCCTACGAGTACCCTGGACTCATTTTTGCTGGTGACAAGACCTTGTCATGTACAATGACGGACAGTGACAAGCCATATCGACGACTTGAGCATTAGAAACAAAGTCCTAAAGGCACACAGGTTTTACTCGACAGAGGTACAAAGGGGTCAGTATAAGGTTTGATCGATGGATGGAAGCGTGTGGATCCATCACCAGGAAATCAGGATGACAACTGAGCTGAAGCGAGGCACTTACATGAACGAAAGATGTGTGCTCAAGTGCTAAAAGATAAGGAAAGGTGTGGTGGCTGGGCTGGGGGGTCCATGAAATTCACAGGTTTCAACTAGCAAAGCTTCCGCCCAACATACAGTTGGAGCGAATAATGCTAAAATGCATAAATTTTTCATACTTCTGCATGCTGACTTTTATCAATACAATTCAATGGAAAAGTGAGCTGGGGTTGAAACTATTGGTAGAAAGATAAAATATCGAAATTAAAATATCGATATACATTAATATCGATGTTTTAATTTCGATGGTATAGAATATCGATGTGCAATAATATTGACAGACAGAATATCGATATTAAGGTAGGTATGTTACTAATATCGAAATTTTGTTTAGTGTTATGTATTTTATTATGTTGTTTATATGTTTGTTAAACATGTTTTTAAATGTATGTTTAGAAATTAGTAATTTTGTTTATATTTTGCGTTTTAGTATCAGAGCGGGTTGTGGGTTTATAGGGGAATAGGGTGGGAAGTAATTTATTTATAATTAATTAAGTAATATTTTTTTTAATATTTTTGAATCATAAATAATTATTAATAAATAATTAATTGGTAATTAATTATTATTATTAGTTAATTAAATTATTAGAGTTAATGTAGTAATATTTATTAGTTGTTGTTACTGTTAATTAATAATTAATTGGTAATTAATTATTATTAAGTGATTAAATGACAATTACATATTTTATGTGATTTATTTATGTGTAGTGGGTTGTGTGTTTATAGGGGAATAGGGTGTGACATAATTAAATTAAATAATTAAAGAGATTGTATTTATTTATTGGTATTTATTGTTAATTAATTGTTAATTAATTGGTAATTAGTTTTTTTTTATTATTTCATAATAATAATTATAAATAATGTATTAATAAATATTGTTTATTCTTGTAAATATCTTGTTAATTAATTATTACTTGGTAATTAATTATTAATTGCTAATTAATATGTGTTAATTAGTTAATTCATAATTACATCAATGTAATAATATTAATTGTTATTAATTGATTAATTGATATTTATATTAATTGTGTTTATTTGTATGTGTAGTGTTTTGTGTGTTAAAGGGGAAGTAGTGTGGGAAGTAATTTTTACCCCCATGCTATCCAACGCTTTTCCTACTGTTGCACAATCTGGAGTGGGAATAGTAATTTTTACCCCTACGCTATCCAACGCTTTCCCTACTGTTGCACCCTCTGGAGTGGGAATAGTAATTTTTACCCCTACGCTATCCAATGCTTTCCCTACTGTTGCACCCTCTGGAGTGGGAATAGTAATTTTTACCCCTACGCTATCCAACGCTTTCCCTACTGTTGCACCCTTTGGAGTGGGAATAGTAATTTTTACCCCTACGCTATCCAACGCTTTCCCTACTGTTGCACCCTTTGGAGTGGTAATAGTAATTTTTACCCCTACGCTATCCAACGCTTTCCCTACTGTTGCACTCTCTGGAGTGGGAATAGTAATTTTTACCCCTACGCTATCCAACGCTTTCCCTACTGTTGCACCCTTTGGAGTGGGAATAGTAATTTTTACCCCTACGCTATCCAACACTTTTCCTACTGTTGCACCCTCTGGAGTGGGAATAGTAATTTTTACCCCTACGCTATCCAACGCTTTCCCTACTGTTGCACCCTTTGGAGGGGAATAGTAATTTTTACCCCTACGCTATCCAACACTTTCCCTACTGTTGCACTCTCTGGAGTGGGAATAGTAATTTTTACCCCTACGCTATCCAACGCTTTCCCTACTGTTGCACTCTATGGAGTGGGAACAGTAATTTTTACCCCTACGCTATCCAACGCTTTCCCTAGTGTTGCACTCTCTGGAGTGGGAATAGTAATTTTTACCCCTACGCTATCCAACGCTTTCCCTACTGTTGCACCCTCTGGAGTGGGAATAGTAATTTTTACCCCTACGCTATCCATTGCTTTTCCTATTGTTGCAATATGTGGAGTAAGTATATATATTAATTTATATGTAGAGTTTTTAATTTATTTTAAATGTATATGTAATAGTTATTATTTTTTAAATGTTTCAATGTTTATATTTATAATTTGTTAAATTATATGTATTTTTTTTTTTCAAAACTGTTTTTATTGAAATCGCTGAAATAAACAGCCACAGTGCTCCGAACCCCGGAGGGGCTGTGAAATTATATGTATTTTTAAATTATTTTTACATTATTATTAATACATTTAAAAAAAACCGATATTTTTAACTTCGATATTTTTGTACTACGATATTTTTACTCTCGATATTTTTGTACTTACCTTTATGTAGATAGAATTCTGATATTTTTGATGTCGATATTTTTGTGTCGTTATTTTTGTATGCCTATATTCTGTCTGTCGATATTATGTCATAGATTCGAAACTATTAGTCTGGATGAAACTAATCAATTAGCAGAAGGCAAGATCTTCCCAAAAGCAAGAATGTGAGAAGTTCCTGAAGACCACATACTAGAATATAAACAAGCACTGACACCACTATGTTGTATTATTCACGCTTCGTGGTGCCAATTCTCAAAATGAAGCTGCGCTTACTACGAGGTGCAGAAAATGAGCAAATGTACATCACTGAATAAAATGGCCCCTAGGTCTCGGAATGACATTAAACTTTGCAGATATATTAAAGTTAATGTTAATTCAGTCATGAAATATGTCAGTTCATGTTAAAGCATAGATGAGCATTGGCATGTTGATAATTAAGTACTGGTATTGAGGCACGGATATAAACAATTCTGCTTCCTCATTGGGAACCAGAAAACAACCAGAGCAGGGAGGACAGCCTTAATGAAGGGGTCATGGCTGTTCTTGGGCATTTAACCTCACAGGACTAGTTGTCAACTGGGGAAGACCGCCTCACTGATAATTACCCAAATGTTTGAGCGAAGAGGTGGGTATTTAAGTATTTTCTGAACTGAAGACATTTTCCAGCTGCAGGTGTGCTATGTCATTTCTAGGGAGTGGGCCTGGACTTGGAAGTACTGACTCTTGTGTTTCTTTTGGCAGAATGGTAGAACCATTAGTAGTCCTTTTTCGTAGCCCTGAGGCTTCTGCTTGGGTGGCGAGGGACACACCTATCAGTCTGATATTTAGGCGAGCAGCTGTGTTTTGAATTATTGGCAGAGAATTGTGTCGACTCATCTTTTCTTTACTGGGAGCCATTGTGGGGGATTACTATCCACATCTGCAGATGTAGGTAAGAAATAGGAGGGTCTCTCTGCTTATAGGCTGCAGAACGGGAGGACCTAATTGGCTACTAATGATGGTGGACAAGGACAAAACCCTCCTTGGCAACCTTTGTAATTGTTGATTGCAGATGATGGAACATACCAGGGTTAATTAGTAAGGCAGTAAAACTACTCTTAACCTGGGTGGAGAAAAAAGACTGGCAAAAGATCTTCAGAACTAGAGAATTGAAATAGGAAACCCACCTGCAGAAAAGTACGATGAAAATTAGACAGAAAACCTTTTATGTGGTTGAAACTAAGGGGGGGGGGGTGAATGTGTTGCGTTAAAATCATCTCAAGATAAATCTTCCTTTTATACGGTCCAGATCAGTCATGGCATCACAGGAAATGAGGTAAGCAACATCCTTTTGAGACAACAAATACTAGGAAAATGGCTACCTTACAAAGACATGGACTTATGGTTAACCAAGCCTCCTTCTTCAGGAGAATAAAGTCTTCAGTCACAAGAAGAACATTCCTTTGTTCAACATCCTTCCTCCTTTCCATGCTCCCACATCCTGCCTTCTGCCCTTCAGGCCAGCGCTCCACGTCGCCAATGGAACAGTCCTCCGACCGGCCGGATCCTTGGCAACACCACCCTGACAGAGTGGTTTGGGACACTTTGTCCTGGGCTGAGCACTAGGACAAGTGACGCGCTACCTCCTCCATGAGCTCACGGCCCTAGGAACACGCCATTGACTCTGGCGAGGTGTCTATGCAGTCGTTACAGAGGCTTGAGAAGGTTTGCCTTCCAGTGTTTTGCATTATGCCCCACTTGATTTCCTACCTTGTTCTCTAAAGGCTTTGCTTGCTGCATTGGCCAGCGGAAAGAGTGAGTTTTTCAGCCTGGTGTTGTGACCATTTAGCAGCCACTGGCTTGTCGATGACTAGAGTCCCACCACTTAGTGTCCATTGCTTACACACTTTGAGACCTCCCCGGTGATGTGTGCCCTTAACAAGAACATTTGACATTGACATTGAATTACACAAATTACGTGTGGTTGGGTCTGTGGAACCACCAACAATGCTGTCACAACATTGTTAAATTGTTTGAGGCTCTTGTGGCCGGTCCTCAAAGATGTAGGAAGAGGAAGCCTGAGATGTCCTTCAAATGTCCCACTGCCAAGATCAAAGGGAGGTCCCAGCTCTGGATGGAACCGCAAAGAGCCTAAGGTATCAGCGACCAAGAAACTCCTAACCAAACTTACCAGCAGTTGCCGCCTGTCATTAACCTGGTCCGACTTGTCTACCAGCCAGTTGATCACAGTCAAAGCTTTACTAGCCTTCACAGGGTCTTCGTAGGCACTGCTGTGACATCTTCTCTTGCATACTACACCCCCTCACGGGAGGATAACCAGTAGAGTCGTCCATGTGCAGGGGATCAGGAGAAGCGCTACGAGAGCCAGCGGTGAAATCACCTGCATCATAACGGGGCGACAACAACACTCCCGCCGATAGACCGCAGTCAGGCATGTGTTACGGATCCAGAGAAAGTCAGTAATGACTGGGCGGTGCGGAAATTAGTAATTGTCACTTACCATTGGTGTCTTAGGGCCATGAGTACTATGGCACTGTTCAAATGTGTCAATGGCTTCTGTTTGGGTTTTGTCTCTCTTGAGGGAGCTTGGGTGAGGAGTCAGGCTATATCCAGAAGTCAGAGGTGGGTTAGCAACTCAGTTAAAGAATGACACAGTCAGATAACAATCAATAAAAACACATTTCCTGAGATAATTATAGTTTTGAATGCACACAGGTCCTACACTCAGTTGTTTAATACAGCTGTAGGATCCATGACAAACAAAACAGAAGGTCCATGAGATTACCCCATATGTTAAAATAGTTTTACTGCCTCTGGTTGCTCCAAACACTAGCTATGCTGTGGCCTACTCTAACTGTATGGCAATACTGATTGGGAGGGATGTTTTCTCTGCAACACCCTAGGATATGGGACTGGAATAGTGTCTGACTCACAGCAGTGTAACTATGAGGCGAATAGTGGTACAGAGTAGAGTGCGGTGGTGTAGAGTGCAATTGCATGGAGAGCAGTGTGGCAGAGTAGAGTGGAATGGGGCAGAGTCGCAGCAAGATAACCACAGACAAATAGAGGTTTCCAAATCACACTGGGCACTTGCAACAGAGAGGTCAGTTCGCCTCGCAGCTGTGACCTCAAAGTGTAGTTTTTAAACCAATACATGGAGCTTTCAGATAAATTAATCACATCTAGATAGCTCTGATGCTGGGTTCAATGATGCAGAGGTTAATGTTTGCAGACACCACCAATCCCACCAACAACCCCATCTCCCAAAGGAATCACTGGACCTTTATAAATTGTCATTTCCACTGTTCAGAAACGTCAGGGATCTGAATCATAAAATGGGCCAGTCATGGTCAATTGGGGTCCAGGATTGTCCCACAGCTACCCCTGGGCGTGATTGGGCCACAATCCCATTTAGGAGCATTGGAAACGGCAGTATCACAGGTGCCATTGTTGATAGATAAAGCCTACAGTGAGAGGTGCAAAAGAATAAGACTCATAGCCCAAATGGATGCAACTAACAGTGGTCCAAGTATTGAAAACAACTTTTTGACCAATTGGCAATCATTTTTGCTGATGCTGCGCAGCATCGTTTAAAAAAAGAATCCAAATTATGTATATGGGCCATGACCCTTTGGTGGCCCTGAATACTGATGTATTCATGTGCAGGCGTCACCATGAATGCAGCATACGGTATGATACGGCTGCCATATAATTTATTTTCTATTTACGGTTCCAGATGTTTTACGCCACTTGAAACAATCAGTAAAAACAAGCATTGGCAAAGCCAATAGGTTTTGCCTCTGCAAAATCTATTGGTTTTGTCAATTTGTTTTAGATATGTTGCACAGCAAGTAGCTCTGCAACATGGCTAAATGTAAAGAAAAAGCACTATAATGCAGACAGTGTTGACCGCATCTTAGTGCTTTTTTTTCTTTTAAAACATGTTCCACAGCTGCTCATGCTACTGTTTAATATGTGTAAAAACAGCGCGGGGAGGGGATGGTTAAGTTATAAGAGGGCTGGGGGTGGGGGAACAAACATGCATGGAATGGGGTGAAAACGGACATAGGGGTTGAGGGGAAAATGTGTAGAGGAGGGAAATGGCTAGGGGGGTTGCAGGGGTAAACTGATGGCAGGGAGTTGGGAGCCCTTACAGTGCCATGAACTCTTATAGAGTGCTTGGCGAACAGACACAGGACAACCACGAAGTCTACAAGCACGCCAGCCGCAAGCACCATCAACTCATTTGAGCCACCAAAAAGACCTGCTTCATGGAACGCATCGACAACAATGCACACAACAGCAAAGAGCTCTTCCACATCGTGAAGGAACTCGATCAGCTCCAGCTCCAACGACATCCGGCCGTCGCAAGACCTATGCGACTCCCTAGCCACCTTCTTTCACCGCAAGATCGCAGACATCCACAACAGCTTCATCACCCAGACCCCCCCCAACAACCACCAATACCGCTGACTCACTGCCCTGCAGCCACACCAACCTCCTGCTCTCCTGGTCCCACGTCAACGACGACGACACCGTCAAAATCATGAACCTCATCCACTCAGGCTCACCCACCGACCCCTGCCCTCATCAAATCTTCAACAAAGCGAGCCCCATCATTGCACCCCCAAATCCGGAAGACCATCAACAGCTCCTTCGAGATGCCACCTTCCCGGAAAGCTGGAAGCATACCGAGATCAACGCCCTACTCAAGAAACCCAAGGCGGACCCTAAGGACCTAAAGAACTTCCGGCCTATATCCCTGCTCCCTTTCCCGGCGAAGGTCATTGAGAAGATCGCAAACAGACAATTGACCCACTTCCTCGAGGAGAACAACACCCTGGACCCGTCCCAATCTGGTTTCCGCAGCAACCAATGCACCAAAACCACCCTCATCGCTGCCACCGACAACATCAGGACCATGCTAGACAACGGCGAAACTGCGGCCCTCATCCTCCTGGACCTCTCGGCCGCCTTTGATACTGCCAACCACCACACCCTACGTACACGCCTCAACGACGCAGGGATCCACGACAAGGCCTTGGACTGGATCACCTCCTTCCTCACCGATAGAACCCAGAGGGTCCGCCTCCCTCCATACCGATCTGAAGCCACCAAGATCACATGCGGCGTACCCCAAGGATCATCCCTCAGCCAAACCCTTTTCAATGTCTACATGGCACCGCTCGCCAACATCATCTGTTCACACAACCTCAAGATCGTCTCTTATGCCGATGACACCTAGCTGATCCTCTCTCTCACTAAAGACCCTGCCACCGTCAAAACCAACCTCCACGATGGAATGAGGCTGTCGCCGAATGAATAACAGTCGCCTCAAGTTGAACTCGGACTAGACAAAGGTCCTCATCCTCGGCTCCACCCCGTCCGCCTGGGACGACTCCTGGTGGCCGACCGCACTGGGAACCTCACGACACCCACCGACCACGCATGCAACCTGGGGTTCATACTGGACTCATCGCTCTCAATGACTCAACAAGTCAACGCCGCCTCCTGCTTCAACACCCTCCACATGCTTCGCAAGATCTACAGATGGATCCCCACCGGAACCAGAAGGACGGTCACCCAGGCCCTCGTCAGCAGCAGACTGGACTACGGCAACGCCCTCTATGACGGAACCACGGCCAAACTCCAGAAAAGACTTCAGGGCATACAGAAAGCCTCCGCACGCCTCATCCTCGACATTTCCTGCCGCACCCACATCTCAGCCCACCTGAGAGACCTGCACTGGATCCCAGTCAACAAGAGGATCACCTTCAAGCTCCTCACCCACGCTCACAAAGCACTCCACAACACCGGACCAGCATACCTCAACAAACTACTCCCCTTCTACACCCCAAATCGCCAGCTTCGCTCCGCTGACCTCGCACTCACCAATGTTCCACGCATCCACAGGATGACCACCGGTTGCAGATCATTCTCCTACCTCGCCGCCAAGACATGGAACACCCTCCCCACCCACCTTCGACAAACTCAGGACCTGCTAACCTTCAGGAGACGCCTCAAGACCTGGCTGTTCGAGCAGTAGCTGCACCCCCTCAGCGCCTTGAGACCCTCAAGGGTGACTAGTGCACTTTACAAATGCTTGATTGATTGATTGGCCAAAACAAAACAAAGAAAGTGCCTTCAGGAGAGCATGGCCAGTATAAGAACACTGACCGCAAGCTGGAGACCATGCTAGGTCCATGCTGTATGGCATGGACAGAAACCAGGAGAAGACTGCATGAGGAGGTGAGCAGCTAGCAGGAAGCAGGAGGCGTGACCAGTAAGAACCAAGGAAACAAGATTGAAGTGGGCTCCAACCAATGGTAAGTAATGGGCGGGCTCTAAACCCGTAGGTGAAACCTGAAAAGTAGTTCCCTGAATGTGAGCGGTGGAAGACAACCAACCCAAAGGATGGTTAAGGACCTACGGGGCAGGGGAGGGACAAACAAAAGAAGAGGAAGAAACATTGAATACGAAGCAAACAAACAAGCGTGGCAACAAATCTAACCAGTGGTAAGCAATGAGTTGACCTCATGTTCACTGTAAGATTTTGGTATGGTCCACAACACGTCTTTCAACCTTATGGTAGGCCTAAAATGCACAATGTATGAGGGTGAGGAGTTAAGACTAACAACTGTGACTCTCAACCCCCTTTATTTATTTATTTATTTTAATTGTGAAGGACACCCTCCCTGTAAAGGGTACTACTCTCAGAAAAGCATTGTGCGCCTTGCCCCCACCCACAAGAGTGCTTTAGTGCTTGCCCACCCACGCTATAGTGACGCTGCTTCATGCACACGCCTCATTCACAAATCCAGAATGGAAACTTGGTGGGGCTGAGAATGAAGGTCACGTGCAGCCCAGCCCAGGCTGCTTCTCCGCAAGGGAGGAACTGGAATCATCCACCGCTGTATAACGCAGGCCCGCGAGGCCCGAAGCCAATCGTTATTTTCAGGATAACCGCGGAATATGTAAACAATTTCCATTTCCATTAGTTGTATGTGCATTTATCATATGCCAGTAGCCTGAAACCCTAACATAGTTTTAGCTCTCATGGACTTACACTGGCCCCCTTGTAGCCAGGCAGATACCTATGTCTGACACAATGCTAGAGGTGGGCGGGCCACGAAAAGCTCCAACCAGGGTCGAGCATGAAGCCTGGCTCAGCTATCGGTCATGTTCGAACCTCGAGCCCATAACAAGCTGAGCTTTCCTGTGGCTCCTGCCTGGCAAACTCGCTCCACCACCCTGCAGAAAGAGGTGAAAACAAAACATTAACATTTGAGGTAAAAAGCGCTGGCAAAGCCAAAAGGCTTGGCCTATGCAAGAGCTATTGGCTTTGCCGATAGGTTTTGACCTTGTTGTACACAGGCGTGGCTGATGTTCAGCATGAATGTTAGTGGAATAAAGGAGAGTTGCATAGAGTGGAGTGCTGTAAAGGGAGTGTTAAGGAGTGGCTTGGAGTGGTGTGAAGCGGCGTAGAGTTGAGTGCCATGGAGTGACATGGAGTGACATTGAGTGGTGTGGCGTACAGTGTTGTCGAGTGTTGTAGAGGATGCAGTGAAGGGGTGTAGAGTGGAGTAAAGTTGAGTGGTGTAGAGTAGAGTGTCGTAGAGTGAAGTGGCATAGAGTGGCGTAGAGTGGAGTGCTGTAAAGGGAGTGTTAAGGAGTGGCGTGGAGTGGTGTGAAGCGGCATAGAGTTGAGTGCCATAGAGTGACATGGAGTGACATTGAGTGGTGTGGCGTACAGTGTTGTCGAGTGTTGTAGAGGATGCAGTGAAGGGGTGTAGAGTGGAGTAAAGTTGAGTGGTGTAGAGTAGAGTGTCGTAGAGTGAAGTGGCATAGAGTGGCGTAGAGTGGAGTGCTGTAAAGGGAGTGTTAAGGAGTGGCGTGGAGTGGTGTGAAGCGGCATAGAGTTGAGTGCCATAGAGTGACATGGAGTGACATTGAGTGGTGTGGCGTACAGTGTTGTCGAGTGTTGTAGAGGATGCCGTGAAGGGGTGTAGAGTGGAGTAAAGTTGAGTGGTGTAGAGTAGAGTGTCGTAGAGTGAAGTGGCATAGAGTGGCGTAGAGTGGAGTGCTGTAAAGGGAGTGTTAAGGAGTGGCGTGGAGTGGTGTGAAGCGGCATAGAGTTGAGTGCCATAGAGTGACATGGAGTGACATTGAGTGGTGTGGCGTACAGTGTTGTCGAGTGTTGTAGAGGATGCAGTGAAGGGGTGTAGAGTGCAGTAAAGTTGAGTGGTGTAGAGTAGAGTGTCGTAGAGTGAAGTGGCATAGAGTGGCGTAGAGTGGAGTGCTGTAAAGGGAGTGTTAAGGAGTGGCGTGGAGTGGTGTGAAGCGGCATAGAGTTGAGTGCCATAGAGTGACATGGAGTGACATTGAGTGGTGTGGGGTACAGTGTTGTCGAGTGTTGTAGAGGATGCAGTGAAGGGGTGTAGAGTGGAGTAAAGTTGAGTGGTGTAGAGTAGAGTGTCGTAGAGTGAAGTGGCATAGAGTGGCGTAGAGTGGAGTGCTGTAAAGGGAGTGTTAAGGAGTGGCGTGGAGTGGTGTGAAGCGGCATAGAGTTGAGTGCCATAGAGTGACATGGAGTGACATTGAGTGGTGTGGCGTACAGTGTTGTCGAGTGTTGTAGAGGATGCAGTGAAGGGGTGTAGAGTGGAGTAAATGTGAGTGGTGTAGAGTAGAGTGTCGTAGAGTGAAGTGGCATAGAGTGGCGTAGAGTGGAGTGCTGTAAAGGGAGTGTTAAGGAGTGGCGTGGAGTGGTGTGAAGCGGCATAGAGTTGAGTGCCATAGAGTGACATGGAGTGACATTGAGTGGTGTGGCGTACAGTGTTGTCGAGTGTTGTAGAGGATGCAGTGAAGGGGTGTAGAGTGGAGTAAAGTTGAGTGGTGTAGAGTAGAGTGTCGTAGAGTGAAGTGGCATAGAGTGGCGTAGAATGGAGTGCTGTAAAGGGAGTGTTAAGGAGTGGCGTGGAGTGGTGTGAAGCGGCATAGAGTTGAGTGCCATAGAGTGACATGGAGTGACATTGAGTGGTGTGGCGTACAGTGTTGTCGAGTGTTGTAGAGGATGCAGTGAAGGGGTGTAGAGTGGAGTAAAGTTGAGTGGTGTAGAGTAGAGTGTCGTAGAGTGAAGTGGCATAGAGTGGCGTAGAGTGGAGTGCTGTAAAGGGAGTGTTAAGGAGTGGCGTGGAGTGGTGTGAAGCGGCATAGAGTTGAGTGCCATAGAGTGACATGGAGTGACATTGAGTGGTGTGGGGTACAGTGTTGTCGAGTGTTGTAGAGGGCGCAGAGTGTCGTAGCGTGGAAGGGTGTAGAGCGGAGTAAAGTTGAGTGGTGTAGAGTAGAGTAGAGTAGAGCAGAGTAGAGTAGAGTGAAGTGGCATAGAGTTGCGTAGAGTGGAGTGGCGTGCAGCAGAGTGGAGTGGCTTAGAGGGTGTTTCGTAGAGTGGAGTATAATGTTGTATAGTAGAGTGGTGTAGAGCGGAGTAGATTGGCATAGAGTGGAGTAGTGTAGTAGAATGGAATGATAGAGTGGAGTAGAGTGTCATTGAATGAAGTGGCATAGAGTGGAGCAGTGTGCTCTAGAGTGTAGTGGCATACAGTGTAGTAGAGTGGAGTAGCGTAGAGTGGAGTATTGGAGTGGGGTAGTGTGTCGTAGATTAGAGTGGAGTAAAGTAAAGTGGCAGAAAGGGAGTTGCATAGAGCCTTGTAGTGTTGAGTAGTATTGTTGAGTGGCATAGAGTGGAGTAGAGTGTTGTAGAGTGGAGTAGAGTTTAATGGAGTAGAGCGTTATAGAGTGGAGTATTGTGGAGTGCAGTTACATAAACTGGCATGTCGTAGAGTGGCCTATAGTGAAGTAGCGAAAAGTACAGCAATGCAGAGTGGATTGGCATAGAGTGCAGTGGCACACAGTTCAATGGTTTAGAGTAAAGTGATGTAGAGTGCAGTGACAGAGTAGAGTAGAGCTTCGCAGTTTGGGCTGGACTGTTCCCATGGGGCACAGGGTCAAGACTGTTTTGCATATGGCTGGGTCCAAACTGGGGTGGCATGATGACCAAAAGAACAATGGATTAAACCCAGATCTCTTGACTGGGGGTGAGTGGTTGAAAAGTTGCAGCACTCCGTCCATCATCTTGATGTGTTTGCTATGTTCTCCCTAAGTGGCCAAGGGTATGCCCAGCAGGGGTTAAGAATGATTTGCATATGGCTGGGTCCAAACTGGGGTGGCATGGTGAGCAAAAAAACTATGGATTTAACCCAGATCTGTGACTGGGGGTGAATGTTTGACAAGGTTCAGCATTCTATCCGTCAACATTTTCTGTTGCTATAGTCGGTTTAAATGAGACGGGTATGCCCAGACATGGGTCCCGTGCTTGCTATGCTACTGGATCGCGCTGCCGAGCGGGACCTGATACTGACTAAACCGGTACTCCCAGCACCCTATGCAATCGGACTCCCGACGCTGCGCGGTGGTTCCCGGTATTGGTGACCACTTGAACGCCTTATGCCTACCCCCTAGCCATGGATTTGAAATGGTTTTAGAGGCTTGAAATTAATTAGGCACTTACCAAATGTCCTGATGATGATCCCTTTGATTTAAAAGTGGGATCGAAACGCCGTCGACCAGTTTATGTGCCTTATTCATTGTTTATATCATGTACTATGTTGATGTAAAGGTGCATCTTGAAATTCTTGTTCTAACTGCGATTTTGAGAACACTTAAGCTTTTTGCCTAAAAGCCCTTTCCTGTTCACTTTGAGTGTACTAAGGTGTATGTGCTTAATTGGGGTACAGGCTTGTGCCCCACAACGTGAAATTGTTGAAGGAAATTCTCTGTGTATTCCTGCTTAAGTAAATACATTTAGACCTCTGTCCGGCTGGACAAGTCACTTAATACAGAATCGACTGTGTCTGTATTTATCTTTACGTTTGATTCTTTGATGCATGGGACCATTTTTGTTTCTAAAAAACTGGGTTCATTCTAGCCTGGCTGATGAGGGGTGATACCCTAAAACCGTTCCTAGTTTTCTTGTCCAGGGAGGACCTGGCCTGGCAGTTCGGATTGGACTGTTCCCATGAGGGTCAGGGTCAAGCCTGGTTTGCATATTGCTGGGTCCAAACTGGGGTGGCATGGTGAGAAAAAGAACAATGGATTTAACCCAGATCTCTTGACTGGGGGTGAGTGTTTGAAAAGTTTCAGCACTCTGTCCATCTTCTTGTTTTGTTTGATATATTGATCCAAGAAGTGTGAGCCTGAAGATACATGGGAGGCTCTAAGAAGTGTGAGCCTGAAGAACATGTGTGGATCCAACAAGAGTGAGTCTAAAGATACATGTGTGGATCCAAGAAGTGTGTGTCTGAAGATAAATGGGTGGATTAAAGAAGTGTGAGTCTGAAAATACATGTGTGGATCCAAGAGGTGTGAGTCTGAAGATAAATGGGTGGATCTAAGTGGTGTGAGCACAAAGAGACACTGGTGGATCCAAGAGGTGTGAGTCTGATAATACAGAGGTGGATCCAAGAGGTGTGAGCCTGAAGATACATGTGTGGATCCAAGAGGTGTGAACTGGAAGATACATGGGTGGATCCAAGAGTTGTGAACTGGAAGATACATGGGTGGATCCAAGAGGTATGAGTCTGAAGATACACGGGTGGATCGAAGAAGAGTGAGTCTGAAGATAAATGTGTGGATCTAAGTGGTGTGAGCACAAAGAGACACTGGTGGATCCAAGAGGTGTGAGTCTGATAATACCGAGGTGGATCTAAGAGGTGTGAGCCTGAAGATACATGTGTGGATCGAAGTGGTGTGAACTGGAAGATACATGGGTGGATCCAAGAGGTGTGAGCCTGAAGATACGTGTGTGGATCCAAGAGGTGTGAGCCTGAAGATACATGGGTGGATTCAACAAGAGTGAGTTTGAAGATACATGGTTGTTTTCAAGAGGTGTGAACCTGAAGCTAGAAAAATTGATTTAAGAGTTGTGAGCCTGAAGATCCACAGGCAGATCCAAGAACAGTGAGTTTGAAGAAACACAGATGGATCCAAGAAGAGTGAGTTTGAAGATACACAGGTGGATCCAAGAAGAGTGACTTTGAAGATACACAGGTGGATCCAAGAAGAGTGAGTTTGAAGATACACGGGTGGATCCAAAAGGTGTGAGTCGGGAGTTACACATGTGGGGTTCGATTCACAAAGGTAAACAGAGACGAAAGACTAACTTTACAACTTTCGCTATTCACAATAGTGAAACTTAAGTCAAACTTAAGTCAAACTTGAGACAAAATCCTAACTTTACTACTACTAAATGCCTTCTGTGAATACCAAAAGAAGTAAGGTTAGGATTTTGTCTTAATTCTGTGAATCGGGCCCGTAGAGTCCAGAGCTGTGAACCTAATGATGCATAGTTAAAGATGAGAGGCGTGAGATTGGAGATACATGGGTAGAAGCCAGAGGTGTTAGCCAAGAGATTCACAAGTAAGGAGCAAAAGGCGTGAACCAGAGGGACAGGTGTCAGACCCATAGGTGTCATACTGGAGATGCAGTGGTACAACCTACACGTGAGTCTAGAGTTACACAGGTAGCGTACGAAATCCACAAAGTGCAATTTAAAATTAAATGCGTTTTGCTTTGGGTGAGGGGTAAATACATAATAAATATAATACAAGGACTCCCACTCCCGACCTGTACTGCTTTCAAGCATCAAACGCATCTAACACGATCACAAATAACTCAAATCTCATAAAAAATAAATATTTTTCCTACAAAGACCGGTATAGGAATTCCACTACAAAATCCCTAACAAGTATAGCTATTACTTCTAATTATCCAAGTGATACATTACCACATGCCCGTAACCTCATATTACTCATACCTCACAAATTCATTCAAAATCAGAGCATATCCATCATAGCCCAGTAGGAAAAGTTTCTAATTTCCACAACTTCCAAACAGAGAGGTCTTGGCTGGTGGACCACACAAACAAATTCCATGAACACACATGGCGGTGGGTTCAATCTCTTTTGTTGCCATCTTCCTCAGGGCTAGCTATCATTAATATGATTTCTTCATAACTATAGACACAGCTTCTAATTTCTACAAAATCTACAAATAATACATCAACACAATTCCAATAGACTGTTGATACAATAAATTCATCTTCAGATCATATCATCCTTCTATTATCTATATTGTGGTGTCCAGTTGGAAGGCCATCCTCACTCTGTTATCATCTTTCTGTCGTTATACACAGATAGGGTCAGTAGGCATGACCCAGAAGATATGCAGGCAGCTCTCAGAGAGGTGAGGTGAGCATGAGATACATACATAGGGCCTGGGGTAAGAAACAGGTAGGAACCAGAGGTGTGAGTCAGATATGCACAGGTAAAGCCCAGAGGCATGCGATTGGAGATTCATTGGTAGGGCCAAGGAGGTGTGAGTCTACAGATACACAGGGAGTGATCTAGAGATGGGGGCCAGGTAATATATGGGTACAGGCTAGAAAGCGTGAACAAGAGATACACAGGCAGGGCCTGGATGTGGGACCCTGATAAACACAGACAGGACCCAGAAGTGTGAGTCTAAGATACACAAAAAAGGGTCAGGGGTGTGTACCGTAGATATACAGGCAGAGCCTGGAGGTATGAGCAACAGATAGACAGGCAGAGCTCAAAGATTGTGTCTAAGTCATAAAAAGTATGGACGCGAGATACCCAGGTGAAACCCAAAAATGTGACCTGGGATAAACATTCAGGGACCAGGTGTGTGAGCCTGGGAGTCACAGGTAAGGATCAGAGGTGTGAGCCTGGGAGTCACAGGTAAGGATCAGAGGTGTGAGCCTGGGAGTCACAGGTTAGGATCAGAGGTGTGAGCCTGGGAGTCACAATCAGGGGCCAGTTGTGTTAGTCTGGGAGTCACAGGCAGGGACCAGAGGTGTGAGCCTGGGAGTCACAGATAAGGATCAGAGGTGTGAGCCTGGGAGTCACAGGTAAGGATCAGAGGTGTGAGCCTGGGAGTCACAGGTTAGGATCAGAGGTGTGAGCCTGGGAGTCACAAGCAGGGGTCAGTTGTGTTAGTCTGGGAGTCACAGGCAGGGACCAGAGGTGTGAGCCTGGGAGTCACAGATAAGGATCAGAGGTGTGAGCCTGGGAGTCGAAGGAAGGTATCAGAGGTGTGAGCCTGGGAGTCACAGGCGGGGGTCAGAGGTGTGAGCCTGGGAGTCACAGGAAGGGGCCAGGTGTGTGAGTCTGGGAGTCACAGGCAGGGATCAGAGGTGTGAGCCTGGGAGTCACAGGAAGGGATCAGAGGTGTGAGTCTGGGAGTCAGAGGAAGGGATCAGATGCGTGAGTCTGGGAATCACAGGCAGGGGACAGGTGTGTGAGTCTGGGAGTCACAGGAAGGGACCAGATGTGTGATCCTGGGAGTCACAGGCAGGGATCAGAGGTGTGAGCCTGGGAGTCACAGGAAGGGATCAGAGGTGCGAGCCTGGGAGTCAGAGGAAGGTGTCAGATGTGTGAGCCTGGGAATCACAGGCAGGGGCCAGAGGTGTGAGGCTGGGAGTCACAGAAAGGGACAGGGGTGTGAGCCTGGGAGTCACAGGTAGGTGTCAGAGGGGTGAACCTGGGAGTCACTGGTAGGGATCAGAGGTGTGAGCCTAGGAGTCACAGGTCGGGATCAGAGGTGTGAGCCTGGGAGTCACAGGAAGGGATCAGAGGTGTGAGCCTAGGAGTCACTGATAGGGACCAGAGGTGTGAGCCTGGGAGTCACAGGAAGGGATCAGAGGTGTGAGCCTGGGAGTCACAGGAAGGGATCAGAGGTGTGAGCCTGGGAGTCACAGGTAGGGATCAGAAATGTGAGCCTGGGAGTCACAGGAAGGGATCAGAGGTGTGAGCCTGAGAGTCACAGGAAGGGATCAGAGGTGTGAGCCTAGGAGTCACAGGCAGGGATCAGAGGTGTGAGCCTGGGAGTCACAGGCAGGGATCAGAGGTGTGAGCCTGGGAGTCACAGGTAGGGATCAGAAATGTGAGCCTGGGAGTCACAGGAAGGGATCAGAGGTGAGAGCCTGGGAGTCACAGGAAGGGATCAGAGGTGTGAGCCTAGGAGTCACAGGCAGGGATCAGAGGTGTGAGCCTGGGAGTCACAGGTAGGGATCAGAGGTGTGAGCCTGGGAGTCACAGGTAGGGATCAGAGGTGTGAGCCTAGGAGTCACTGATAGGGACCAGAGGTGTGAGCCTGGGAGTCACAGGATAGGGATCAGGTGTGTAAGCCTGGGAGTCACAGGCAGGGATCAGAGGTGTGAGCCTGGGAGTCACAGGAAGGGATCAGAGTTGTGAGCCTGGGAGTCACAGGTAGGGATCAGAGGTGTGAGCCTGGGAGTCACAGGAAGGGATCAGAGGTGTGAGCCTAAGACTCACAGGTAGGGATCAGAGGTGTGAGTCTGGGAGTCACAGGTAGGGGTCATAGGTGTGATCCTGGGAGTCACAGGAAGGGATCAGAGTTGTGAGCATGGGAGACACAAGTAGGGATCAGAGGTGTGAACCTGGGAGTAACAGGTAGGGATCAGAGGTGCGAGTGTGGGAGTCACAGGAAGGGATCATAGGTGTGACCCTGGGAGTCACAGGCAGGGATCAGAGGTGTGAGCATGGGAGTCACAGGTGGGTATCAGAGGTGTGAGTGTAGGAATCACAGGTAGGGATCAGAGGTGTGAGCCTGGGAGTCACAGATAGGTATCAGAGGTGTGCGCCTAGGAGTCACAGGTAGGGATCAGAGGTGTGAGCCTGGGAGTCACAGGTAGGGATCAGAGGTGTGAGGGTAGTCAGTCACAGGTAGGGATCAGAGGTGTGGGCATCAGAGTCACAGGTAGGGATCAGAGGTGTGAGCCTGGAAGTCACAGATAGGTATCAGAGGTGTGCGCCTAGGAGTCACAGGTAGGGATCAGAGGTGAGAGCCTGGGAGTCACAGGTAGGGATCAGAGGTGTGAGTGTAGGAATCACAGGTAGGGATCAGAGGTGTGAGCCTGGGAGTCACAGATAGGTATCAGAGGTGTGCGCCTAGGAGTCACAGGTAGGGATCAGAGGTGTGAGCCTGGGAGTCACAGGTAGGGATCAGAGGTGTGAGGGTAGTCAGTCACAGATAGGGATCAGAGGTGTGGGCATCAGAATCACAGGTAGGGATCAGAGGTGTGAGCCTGGAAGTCACAGATAGGTATCAGAGGTGAGGAAAAGTGTTCTTCTGGTCAGCGTTCATTTGTACTAGGACTCCATTGTTTTTGCATTGCCATTTCGTGTCAAACACTTCCGCACGACCCACCTGGTCGTTTCTGCTGATCCTGGGGAAATTCTAACTGACACAACAAAAAAACATCTTGCAGCCTGCATTTCTGCCTAGGAACTGTCGCACACCCAACCCCCCCTGTTCCTTGCAGTTCAACAGAAAGCCATGAGACACTCACGTCCTGTGTAAATGATTTGTTTTCCATCTCCTGCTCCCAGCCTGGTAAACATCCTTGACACCGTGATCAGGTTATCTGGACAATGGTCTGCCTGCTGGGCCTTGATCAGGGTGATTGACCAATGGTTTGAATGACCGAGCTTTGAGCAAGCTGATTGAACAATGACCTGAAAGACCGAGCTTTGATCAAGCTGAGTGAAAAATGATTTGAGTACCAAGCCTTGACCAGGTCACCAACTACAAACACCGCCTGGATCTGGTTATCAACTGCAAACACTGCCCTGATTGAATAATGGACTAACAGCCAAAAGACTAGAATGAAAGAGTATAAAAGGTTTGTAAGCTGCGGAGTAAAGCAGCAGCCTCCTCTGTCTTGTTTCTAACGAGCTTGGGACTCTGTTCCATAGCCCAGGCTATTTGAATAAATCTGGGTTCCTCCTGCAGACGAAGGCTCCTGTGTCTCCTTTTACTACATATGGAGGTATGGAAGACTTGGACGGTTCCCCCGCCGCCGAGACCCAGTAAGTGGGTTATTCCGGTTCTTCAGAGGTGTGAGCCTGGGAGTCACTGGAAGGGATCAGAGGTGTGAGCCTGGGAGTCACAGGAAGGGATCAGAGGTGTGAGCCTGGGAGTCACAGGAAGGGATCAGATGTGTGAATCTGGGAGTCACAGGTAGGGATCAGAGGTGTGGGCCTGGGAGTCAGAGGTAGGGATCTGAGGTGTGAGCCTGGGAGTCACAGGTAGGGATCAGAGGGGTGAGTCTGGGAGCCACGGGAAGGGATCAGAGGTGTGAGCCTGGGAGTCACAGGTAGGGATCAGAGGTGTGAGCCAGGGAGTCACAGGAAGGGATCAGAGGTGTGAGCCTAGGAGTCACAGGTAGGCATCAGTGGTGTGAGCCTGGGAGACACAAGTAGGGATCAGAGATGTGAACCTAGGAGTCACAGGAAGGGATCAGAGTTGTGAGCCTGGGAGACACAAGTAGGGATCAGAGGTGTGAACCTGGGAGTAACAGGTAGGGATCAGAGGTGTGAGTCACAGGTGGGGATCAGAGGTGTGAGTGTAGGAATCACAGGTAGGGATCAGAGGTGTGAGCCTGGGAGTCACAGATGGGTATCAGAGGTGTGCGCCTAGGAGTCACAGGTAGGGATCAGAGGTGTGAGCCTGGGAGTCACAGGAAGGGATCAGAGGTGTGAGCCTAGGAGTCACTGATAGGGACCAGAGGTGTGAGCCTGGGAGTCACAGGAAGGGATCAGAGGTGTGAGCCTGGGAGTCACAGGAAGGGGTCAGAGGTGTGAGCCTGGGAGTCACAGGTAGGGATCAGAAATGTGAGCCTGGGAGTCACAGGAAGGGATCAGAGGTGTGAGCCTGAGAGTCACAGGAAGGGATCAGAGGTGTGAGCCTAGGAGTCACAGGCAGGGATCAGAGGTGTGAGCCTGGGAGTCACAGGCAGGGATCAGAGGTGTGAGCCTGGGAGTCACAGGCAGGGATCAGAGGTGTGAGCCTGGGAGTCACAGGTAGGGATCAGAAATGTGAGCCTGGGAGTCACAGGAAGGGATCAGAGGTGTGAGCCTGGGAGTCACAGGAAGGGATCAGAGGTGTGAGCCTAGGAGTCACAGGCAGGGATCAGAGGTGTGAGCCTGGGAGTCACAGGTAGGGATCAGAGGTGTGAGCCTGGGAGTCACAGGTAGGGATCAGAGGTGTGAGCCTAGGAGTCACTGATAGGGACCAGAGGTGTGAGCCTAGGAGTCACAGGATAGGGATCAGGTGTGTAAGCCTGGGAGTCACAGGCAGGGCAGAGGTGTGAGCCTGGGAGTCACAGGAAGGGATCAGAGTTGTGAGCATGGGAGACACAAGTAGGGATCAGAGGTGTGAACCTGGGAGTAACAGGTAGGGATCAGAGGTGCGAGTGTGGGAGTCACAGGAAGGGATCATAGGTGTGACCCTGGGAGTCACAGGCAGGGATCAGAGGTGTGAGCGTGGGAGTCACAGGTGGGTATCAGAGGTGTGAGTGTAGGAATCACAGGTAGGGATCAGAGGTGTGAGCCTGGGAGTCACAGATAGGTATCAGAGGTGTGCGCCTAGGAGTCACAGGTAGGGATCAGAGGTGTGAGCCTGGGAGTCACAGGTAGGGATCAGAGGTGTGAGGGTAGTAAGTCACAGGTAGGGATCAGAGGTGTGGGCATCAGAATCACAGGGAGGGATCAGAGGTGTGAGCCTGGAAGTCACAGATAGGTATCAGAGGTGTGCGCCTAGGAGTCACAGGTAGGGATCAGAGGTGAGAGCCTGGGAGTCACAGGTAGGGATCAGAGGTGTGAGTGTAGGAATCACAGGTAGGGATCAGAGGTGTGAGCCTGGGAGTCACAGATAGGTATCAGAGGTGTGCGCCTAGGAGTCACAGGTAGGGATCAGAGGTGTGAGCCTGGGAGTCACAGGTAGGGATCAGAGGTGTGAGGGTAGTCAGTCACAGGTAGGGATCAGAGGTGTGGGCATCAGAGTCACAGGTAGGGATCAGAGGTGTGAGCCTGGAAGTCACAGATAGGTATCAGAGGTGAGGAAAAGTGTTCTTCTGGTCGGCGTTCATTTGTACTAGGACTCCATTGTTTTTGCATTGCCATTTCGTGTCAAACACTTCCGCACGACCCACCTGGTCGTTTCTGCTGATCCTGGGGAAATTCTAACTGACACAACAAAAAAACATCTTGCAGCCTGCATTTCTGCCTAGGAACTGTCGCACACCCAACCCCCCCTGTTCTTTGCGATTCAACAGAAAGCCATGAGACATTCACGCCCTGTGTAAATGATTTGTTTTCCATCTCCTGCTCCCAGCCTGGTAAACATCCTTGACACCGTGATCAGGTTATCTGGACAATGGTCTGCCTGCTGGGCCTTGATCAGGGTGATTGACCAATGGTTTGAATGACCGAGCTTTGAGCAAGCTGATTGAACAATGACCTGAAAGACTGAGCTTTGATCAAGCTGAGTGAACAATGATTTGAGTACCAAGCCTTGACCAGGTCACCAACTAAAAACACCGCCTGGATCTGGTTATCAACTGCAAACACTGCCCTGATTGAATAATGGACTAACAGCCAAAAGACTAGAATGAAAGAGTATAAAAGGTTTGTAAGCTGGGGAGTAAAGCAGCAGCCTCCTCTGTCTTGTTTCTAACAAGCTTGGGACTCTGTTCCATAGCCCGGGCTATTTGAATAAATCTGGGTTCCTCCTGCAGACGAAGGCTCCTGTGTCTCCTTTTACTACATATGGAGGTATGGAAGACTTGGACGGTTCCCCCGCCGCCGAGACCCAGTAAGTGGGTTATTCCGGTTCTTCAGAGGTGTGAGCCTGGGAGTCACTGGAAGGGATCAGAGGTGTGAGCCTGGGAGTCACAGGAAGGGATCAGAGGTGTGAGACTGGGAGTCACAGGAAGGGATCAGATGTGTGAATCTGGGAGTCACAGGTAGGGATCAGAGGTGTGGGCCTGGGAGTCAGAGGTAGGGATCTGAGGTGTGAGCCTGGGAGTCACAGGTAGGGATCAGAGGGGTGAGTCTGGGAGCCACGGGAAGGGATCAGAGGTGTGAGCCTGGGAGTCACAGGTAGGGATCAGAGGTGTGAGCCAGGGAGTCACAGGAAGGGATCAGAGGTGTGAGCCTAGGAGTCACAGGTAGGCATCAGTGGTGTGAGCCTGGGAGACACAAGTAGGGATCAGAGGTGTGAACCTAGGAGTCACAGGAAGGGATCAGAGTTGTGAGCCTGGGAGACACAAGTAGGGATCAGAGGTGTGAACCTGGGAGTCAAAGATAGGGATCAGCGGTGTGAACCTGGGAGTCACAGGTAAGGATCAGAGGTGTGATCCTGGGAGTCAAAGATAGGGATCATAGGTGTGATCCTGGGAGTCACAGGCAGGGGCCATGCTTGTGAGCCTGGGAGTCAATGGTAGGGATCAGAGGTGTGAGCCAGGGAGACACAGGTAGGGATCAGAGGTGTGAACCTGGGAGTCACAGGCAGGGATCAGAGGTGTGAACCTGGGAGTAACAGGTAGGGATCAGAGGTGTGATTGTGGAAGTCAGAGGTGGGGATCAGAGGTGTGAGCGTAGGAATCACAGGTAGGGATCAGAGGTGTGAGTGTGGGAGTCAGAGGTGGGGGTCAGAGGTGTGAGCGTAGGGGGCGTGGCTTAGCGCCTGGAGGAGATGGCAGTGCTGGCGTGAGTGCTCCAACGCGGCTGGGGCTTAACAACGGACCGCGTTTGATTTCACCCCCACAGACGGCGGATTTTGCAGTCGGAAGACTTCTGGATTATGATGTGATATCCTGTGGTAGCCTTTGGGGTCGCTTGCCATCATTCTCGAGCGGCGCTCTCCTGAACGCGGCTTTATGACGACCGCGGCCGCCATTTTGCGCAGCTCTTCAGCGTGACGCTCCTCACGGGCGAAGACTCGTCGGATTTACCAGATCTTCAATGAACTTTCGAATTACCCGACAACTTCTCCTCTCTTCATGGTGGGCCATTTTATTTTTGCTACATGACTTTCTTGTCTTCAACAGCCTCTCGCATATGTTTTAGCGCTGCCTTTTCACATATTTACTAGAAGCGGCCATTTTGTGACTCAACAGATTATGAGTCATATGATCATATTGTGCCTACGCTGCCTCAACTAATTACATTTCACCTAATGTTGCTACTTTTTTCTCTGTGGCTTTGCCTTCTTTGCTTCTTTTTGTAAGCATCACAGTCTGATTATGGCTCTGCTAAATGGATTATTTGATTGCTCTCCTTATGGCAGCTACTTTCTTCGTGCTTATTTACAGCACAATATGTGAATTGCGGTCTCTAGGTTTTATTTCATCAGAGACTCTCACCTTGTTGCTGCTTTTTTTTTGCCTCAGTCCTCAGCAGCCCTTGTTTTCGACTACTGACTTTGTCATTTTCTTTTTGCTCTGTATGTGCAACCCGGAACCAATCCTTCATTCCTGTGGCATTTTTTTTTTCTTATCTGTACAATGCTGACCACTCATCCTGGAAGCTAAGGGGTCATTTCTTTTTCTCTTTTGCTTGTCGCTTAAGATGTGCGCCTGGTAAAGATTGTCCTCCATATGGGCAGACTCACAACAAGTTGCGCCAACAAATCATCAAAGCGCACTTTCATCAAAAATTCAACGCTTTTTTCAGCATTGGCTCAGTTGGAAGCTTCACAAGATCCTCCTGTTCTTATGTCGAAGCCGGTCATGGAACCCTCTACTCAGCCCAACGGGAAGACCACCGTTAAGCGACTAAAGAAGAACCCCCCTCACCATCTGCTTCCGCTCCATCTGCATCTATTGATTTGTTATTGGAGGAAATTAGGGCACTCCGCCCTTTTATGGAAGAGACTAATGCTAAATTGCAGGTTCTAACAGACAATTGGACACAAATGGAGGCAAGAGTCACTTCGGTGGAACGCAGAGTTTCTTCTCTTCAGGAGTCCTCTGCCAAGGTTTCACATATGCACTCTCAGATTTCTTCTCTCCAGAAACAGGTCGAGGACCTTGAGAACAGAAATCGACGCAATAATCTACGCATTTACGGCCTGGTGGAGGGCTGCGAGGGGAGTGATCCCATTGCTTTCTTTAAATCCTTTCTTCCTAAGCTCTTGCATCTTCCAGAGGATACCATGCTCAACATTCAAAGAGCCCACAGGCTTTGTCGAGCTCCCTCGTCTACTTCTGCCTCGACACGACCCAGGGGTGTGATCATGTATTTCTTGCAGTATACTGACCTTCTAAAGGTCCACTCAGCAGCTAGAGCCTCTCCACGACTTACATGGTCTGGATCCCCTTTGTTTTTCGCACAGGATTACGCTAAAGCCACGGCCAGTCGCCGCAAAGCCTTTTTGGACATGAGACCTGAACTTCGTTCCATTGGTGCTAGATATGGACTTTTTCATCCTTGTCTTTTTAGGGTTACATATAACAATAAGACGACCCGAAGATCCTGTGCGTCTCCAGAGCTTTCTGAACTCCTGTCGATGGATACTTCTGGTTCCTCTTCTTCATTCCCTCCTTGATTCTTCTGACTAATGTTTTCTTTTTCATTTTGGACTCTCGTGTTACACACTTGAGTCTACTATCACCACCATAGGTTTCACATACTTTCTGCAACAGTTATCTTTTACATGTTGATCTTGTTGTTCATAGTGTCCATTGTTTACTCTTCCTTCTGCTTGTTGCTTTTGATGAGATGACCTCCTTGTGGTTTTTGAGTCTTTTCCTGTTTTTTCTCCTAACTCTTTCCTCTTGTTTCCACAGATCATATACCATGTTCCGTGTTTCCCCGGTTGGGCGGTTTGCTGGCCCTGACCGTCTTGTCTCCTCTAGTTGGTTCTACCCCCCCTCCTCATAAGTATGGTCTCCTTTCCTGGTTGTGATCCCTTACCTCTCCTACCTATAAGTACGTTTCCTTACCTTATTGAAATGATAACTTCTGTTTTTGTCCTTACCTCCTCTTCCCTGCTACCCTTTCTTATTGTTCTCTTCTTAAAGGTGTCACTTTTTCCTTTTAGTTTTCAATTTCTCTCTTCTCATCCAATTCCTATTTCATCTTCTCTTTTGCTTCTGTACCATTCATCTTTTCTTGTTTTTCTTTGCTCTGAGGCTTTCTTTAATTATAGTTGCTATCTTCTTTTCATTTCTTTTTAATGTCAGTACGTATTGTTTCATGGAACGTTAAAGGTCTTAACTCTCCCATTAAGAGACAACGAATTCTCTCTCACCTTGCCAAATTGAATATAGATTTTGCCTTCCTGCAAGAGACTCATTT
Organism: Lissotriton helveticus; assembly: GCF_964261635.1. Lineage (NCBI taxonomy): Eukaryota > Metazoa > Chordata > Amphibia > Caudata > Salamandridae > Lissotriton > Lissotriton helveticus. The sequence continues at coordinate 1,154,528,049 of NC_136072.1, read as the reverse complement.
ATCTGAAGCGGAATCTGTTAAGCTTAAAAGAGGTTGGGTGGGAGAGGTATGTTTTGCTCCTGGAGATGGGAAGCGCAATGGTGTCGTTATTCTTATCCGTAAATCGCTTGCTTACTCCATTTTGGCTAATGAATTAGATTCTGATGGTAGATGGTTGTATGTCAAGCTTTCCTTGAGGGGTGTTGCACTCTCCCTTCTCAACGTTTATGCCCCCACAGGCGGTGCTCCAACTTTTTGGCATGAGATGGCTACTCGTATCACTAGCCTCATTGACGATAATTTCATTTTGGCAGGGGACTGTAACCAGCCTCTTGATCCTTTCCTGGATCGGAACTACAAAGCTTCCTTCGTCCCAAACAAGCCTCATAAACTCTTTACTCATGCAGTTTCACAGCATAAACTTATTGATGCTTGGCGTCTTTGCAACCCGACGGCTAAAGAGTTTACCTTTTATTCTCCCTCTCACCATTCCCAATCACGCATTGATTATATTTTTGTTTCCCACCACCTCGCACAGTCTCTTACTCATGCAGAGATTGGCCCCATTCTATTGTCTGATCACGCTCCAGTTTCCATTAATATTGATATTCTACCCAAAGTCACTGAACCAAAGAGGTGGCGTTTCAACAATTCCTTACTTTTAGATCCCAAATTTACCACCTCCTTTACTGAATTTGCTAATGAATACTTTACCTTTAATGATACCCCTTCTATTCCTACTCACACCATTTGGGATGCGTTCAAGGTCACTGCTAGGGATTTTATTATCCAATTTATGGCTAAAAAGCGGAAGATCGCTCGTAAATATACTAGTGACCTTCTCCACAAAATCAAGGATGTGGAGCACACCTATTATACCTCTCACTCAAAGGAAAGCTTGACAGCACTTATTGACGCCAAGTTGAAATTTAATAAAAAATCTACAGAGGACGCCTCTCTCTACCTATTGAAATCTAGTTCGAAATTTTATGGTGGGAAAAACAAAGCAGGGAAAATTCTGGCTAATTATTTGAAAATCACACACAACAAATTAAATATTGAATCTGTACTTGATGATAATGCTGTTCTTAAACATAAAGATACCGAAATCCTTTATGAATTCTCCCGCTTCTATTCTACCCTTTATTTCTCTGAAACTCATCCTACTCCTCAATCTCTCTCTGATTTTTTCTCTACCATTCATCAACCAGACCATTTTCCAATTGACAACCTCTTTGGAATTGGACATCTCCCAGCAAGAATTACTCTCCGCCCTTAATTCTCTCAAAAAAGATAAAGCCCCAGGACCGGATGGCTTCGCTGTTGAGTTTTATCTTAATTTTTCTAGATTGCTCATGCCCAAATTGCACTCTCTTATTGATTCTTTTGTTACCCTTGGCAGTTCTTCAGGCACCTTTTCTGATGCTCACATTTGTATGATCCCTAAGGAAGAGAAAGATTCCTGATACTGCAAAAACTATAGACCAATTTCCCTTGTCAACATTGATTATAAGATTTTTGCCAAATCCCTTGCAGCCCGATTAGATCCCTTTCTACCTGAATTACTTGGCCCTGAGCAATCGGGTTTTGTTAAGGGATGTTTTATTACTGATAATACTAGACTTCTTTTTAATGTTTTGTCTAAACCTCCACGCTTTCAAGACTCTCTGGCGGCCATTGCCCTGGACGCAGAGAAGGCGTTTGACAGGGTTGAATGGACTTATCTTTTCTATACCCTCAAATGGTTTGGTTTTGGTCCCAAATTTGTGTCCTTAATTTCCTTTCTTTATTCCAATCCCAGAGCAGCGGTCTGTGCAAATGGTCTGGTTTCCTCATTTTTTGAGTTGGGTAGAGGTGTCCGGCAACGTTGTCCGTTATCCCCTTTTCTTTTTAACTTAGCTATGGAACCCTATCTCTCCAAACTTAGGCAACACCCTGACATACACGGCTTTCGGATTTCGCACTCTCACATTAAACTTGCTGCTTATGCAGATGACATTTTGCTTTTTATTTCCAATCCTACTGTCTGTATTCCTGCTTTCCTTGCTGAAGTTCGTGAGTATTCGCAGATTTCTGGATATAAGTTGAACAATGACAAATGCGAAATTTTACCCCTTACGAAATATACCTTCAAACCTGATTTTGTTGACTCTAATTTCACTTGGAATTCCTCCCACATCAAATACCTAGGTTTACATGTCACTCCCTCCATTACAGATACGGTCTCACTTTGTCTCAACAAATGTATCCAGAAACTCTCCGATCTCACCACAAAATGGCATCCACTATATCTTTCATGGTGGGGACGCCTCGATACTATTAAAATGATGTTATCCCCTATTGTTTTATACACTATTTCTAATATTCCTGTTCCTATTTCCATGAAATTTTTCAAGAAGATCAACACCATTCTTTCCTCTTTTCTCTGGTCAGGCAAAAAATCCCGTATGTCTCTCTTCAGACTCACGCGTCCTAAATCTGAGGGGGGTGTCAATTTTCCTGACTTTCCAACCTATCACAAGGCTTTCCTTTTGCGCCAGGCCTCTTTTTGGCTGCGGGACCTCGATGAACCATGTCCTTTATGGGTTACTGTAGAACGTCTCTCGCTCTCTCCCGTTACTTTTGCTGAGTATCTATCTTTCTCCCGTAAACCACAGCTACCATCCATCCCCATACATAAATTCACAGTCAAACTACTCCTAGCCTCCTCCCCGACCCCTCCTTCCTCTGCAGCTGATTTTTTATCCAATACCATTTGGCATAATAAAAATCTCCTTATCAATGACAAACCTTTCTTTTGGAAATCTTGGAGGCAAAAGGGTTTAATTTGGGTTTCTCAACTTTTTTCTCACTCCACTTTTTTATCTTTTTCAACATGCCGCCATTCTTTTGATTTTCCCGCTTCCTTTGCTCGTAAATATCTTATACTTAAGGAAGTGGTCATGTCTGCTTACACCCAGATCCAGCACTCTCACAATCATTCTTCGTCTCCTAACCCCACCTCACAACTTCACTCCTTTTTGGCTGTCTCTTCTAAAGCTTCTCTCATTTACGCATTTCTTCGCTCCACACCTTCTCCTCGTCTAAAATCTAAGGTAGAAGAGCAGTGGGAATGCGACTTTGCTACATCTTGGCCTATTTCTTTGTGGGATAGGTTGTGGGTCAAGATCCGCAAATCCTCTAGATCTGCCACCTTAACAGAAACATTATTTTTCATTTATAATAGACTTCTTTTTACACCATACTTGCTCAATAAGAGATTTTCCTCTACCCCTGATTTATGTTGGTCTTGCTCTACACCCAATGCAACTTTATTCCACATTCTTTTCTCCTGCACAATCGTACACAATTTCTGGAAACAAATTTGGACCCAAATTAATGATATTTTTCATACTCAAATCCCTTTTTCTTTTATTCACATTTTTTTAGGTAGTCTTTCCCCTTGTTGGGATCATTTTACTTTTGATGTACAAATCATTGATTTACTTATAGCAGTTGCATTCCAACAAATCACTGTTAACTGGAAGAATTTTGCTAATATATCGGTTAAAGCATGGTGGTATAATGTTTGTCATAACCATAGGTTAGATACTGCCTTTGTTTTTCCTCTTCATATGGCAATGAAGCGCACCAATTTATGGCTCCCTATAAATTACCTTGATGCTTGTGCTAAAAATTCATTCCATTTGTCACCCATTCAGCAAGAAGTCTCCAAACCCCCTTGATTGACCTTATTGTTCCTCAGTATTTCCCTGCCTAACAGATTTCACTACTGTTTTCTTTTTCTTTTTTTTTCCTTTTATTGTATAGCCTCATTTTCTCTTCATAACCATTGTACCTTTTGTTATTTATGCAATTGCTTCCCCAGATTGTTTTGCATTTTTCCTGTATCATATATGTCTATTGTATTGACACTTCTTATTGCTTAATAAACACTTTTTGAACCTAAAAGAGGTGTGAGCGTAGGAATCACAGGTAGGGATCAGAGGTGTGAGCCTGGGAGTCACAGGTAGGGATCAGAGGTGTGAGCCTGGGAGTCACAGATGGGTATCGGAGGTGTGAGTCTGGGAGTCACAGGTAGGGATCAGAGGTGTGAGGCAAGTCAGTCACAGGTAGGGATCAGAGGTGTGGGCGTCAGAGTCACAGGTAGGGATCAGAGGTGTGTCTGGGAGTCACAGGAAGGTTTCAGAGGTGTGAGCCTGGGAGTCACAGGTAGGGATCAGAGGTGTGAACCTAGGAGTCAATTGTAGGATCAGAGGTGTGTACCTGGGAGTCACAGGTAAGGATCAGAGGTGTGATCCAGGGAGTCACAGGCAGGGATCAGAGGTGTGAACCTAGGAGTCAATTGTAGGATCAGAGGTGTGTACCTGGGAGTCACAGGTAAGGATCAGAGGTGTGATCCTGGGAGTCAATGATAGGGATCAGAGGTGTGACCCTGGGAGTCACAAGCAGGGGCCAGGTGTGTGAGCCTGGGAATCACAGGTAGGGATCAGAGGTGGGAACCTGGGAGTCACTGGTAGGGATCAGAGGTGTGAGCCTTGGAGTCACAGGAAGTGATCAGATGTGCGAATCTGGGAGACACAGGAAGGGACCAGAGGTGTGAGCCTGGGAGTCACAGGAAGGGATCAGAGATGGGAACATGGGAGTCACTGGGAGGGATCAGAGGTGTGAGCCTGGGAGTCACAGGTAGGGATCAGAGGTGTGAGCCTGGGAGTCACAGGCAGGGATCAGAGGTGTGAGCGTCGTAGTCACAGGACGGGATCAGAGGTGTGAGCCTGGGAGTCACAGGCAGGGATCAGAGGTGTGAGCGTCGTAGTCACAGGAAGGGATCAGAGGTGTGAGCCTGGGAGTCACAGGTAGGGATCAGAGGTGTGAGCCTTGGAGTCACAGGAAGTGATCAGATGTGCGAATCTGGGAGACACAGGAAGGGAACAGAGGTGTGAGCCTGTGAGTCACAGGTAGGGATCAGAGGTGTGAGCCTGGGAGTCACAGATAGGGATCAGAGGTGTGATCCTGGGAGTCAAAGATAGGGATCAGCGGTGTGATCCTGGGAGTCAAAGATAGGGATCATAGGTGTGATCCAGGGAGTCACAGGCAGGGGTCAGGTGTGTGAGCCTGGGAGACACAATTAGGGATCAGAGGTGTGAGCCTGGGAGACACAATTAGGGATCAGAGGTGTGAGCCTGGGAGTCACAGGAAGGGATCAGAGGTGTGAGCCTGGGAGCCACAGGCAGGGATCAGAGGTGTGAGCCTGGGAGACACAATTAGGGATCAGAGGTGTGAGCCTCGGAGTCACAGGCAGGGACCAGAGGTGTGAGCCTGGGAGTCACAGATAAGGATCAGAGGTGTGAGCCTGGGAGTCACAGGTATGGATCAGAGGTGTGAACCTGGGAGTCACAGCAGGGATCAGAGGTGTGAACCTGGGAGTCACAGGCGGGGATCAGAGGTGTGAACCTGGGAGTCACAGGTACGGATCAGAGGTGTGAGCCTGGGAGTCACAGGTACGGATCAGAGGTGTGAGCCTGGGAGTCACAGGTACGGATCAGAGGTGTGAGCCTAGGAGTCACAGGTACGGATCAGAGGTGTGAGCCTGGGAGTCACAGGTACGGATCAGAGGTGTGAGCCTGGGAGTCACAGGAAGGTATCAGAGGTGTGAGCCTGAGAGTCACAGGAAGGTATCAGAGGTGTGAGCCTGGGAGTCACAGGTAGGTGTCAGAGGGGTGAACCTGGGAGTCACTGGTAGGGATCTGAGGTGTGAGCCTGGGAGTCACTGGTCGGGATCAGAGGTGTGAGCCTGGGAGTCACAGGAAGGGATCAGAGGTGTGAGCCTGGGAGTCACAGGAAGGGATCAGATGTGTAAATCTGGGAGTCACAGGAAGGGATCAGAGGTGTGAGCCTGGGAGTCACAGGTGGGGATCAGAGGTGTGAGCCTGGGAGTCACAGGTAAGGATCAGAGGTGTGAGCCTAGGAGTCAAAGATAGGATCATAGGTGTGATCCTGGAAGTCACAGGCAGGGGCCAGGTGTGTGAGCCTGGGAGTCACAGGTAAGGATCAGAGGTGTGAGCCTAGGAGTCACAGGCAGGGATCAGAGGTGTGAACCTGGGAGTCACCGGTAAGGATCAGAGGTGTGAGCCTGGGAGTCAAAGATAGGATCATAGGTGTGATCCTGGAAGTCACAGGCAGGGGCCAGGTGTGTGAGCCTGGGAGTCACAGGTGGGGGTCAGAGGTGTGAACCTGGGAGTCACAGGTGGGGATCAGAGGTGTGAACCCGAGAGTCACAGGCGGGGATCTAAGGTGTGATCCTGGAAGTCACAGGCAGGGGCCAGGTGTGTGAGCCTGGGAGTCACAGGAAGGGATCAGAGGTGTGATCCTGGGAGTCAAAGGTATTGATCAGCGAGGTCAACCTGGGAGTCACAGGTAAGGATCAGAGGTGTGAACCTGGGAGTCACAGGAAGGGATCAGAGGTGTGAGCCTGGGAGTCACAGGCAGGGATCAGAGGTGTGAGCCTGGGAGTCACAGGAAGGGATCAGAGGTGTGAGCCTGGGAGTCACAGGTAGGGATCAGATGTGTGAACCTGGGAGTCACAGGTAAGGATCAGAGGTGTGAACCTTGGAGTAACAGGTAGGGATCAGAGGTGTGATCCTGGGAGTCAAAGGTATTGATCAGCGAGGTCAACCTGGGAGTCACAGGTAAGGATCAGAAGTGTGATCCTGGGAGTTAAAATAGGGATCATAGGTGTGATCCTGGGAGTCACAAGCAGGGGCCAGGTGTGTGAGCCTGAGAGTCACAGGTAGGGATCAGAGGTGTTAACCTGGGAGTCACAGGAAGGGATCAGAGGTGTGAGCCTGGGAGTCACAGGTAGGGATCAGATGTGTGAACCTGGGAGTCACAGTAAGGGGTCAGAGGAGTGAGCCTGGGAGTCACAGGAAGGGGTCAGAGGTGTGAGCCTGGGAGTCACAGGAAGGGATCAGAGGTGTGAACCTGGGAGTCACAGGAAGGGATCATAGGTGTGAACCTGGGAGTCACAGGAAGGGATCAGAGGTGTGAGCCTGAGAGTCACAGGTAGGGATCAGAGGTGTGAACCTGGGAGTCACAGGAAGGGATCAGAGGTGTGAGCCTGGGAGTCACAGATAGGGATCAGAGGTGTGAGCCTGGGAGTCACAGATAGGGATCAGAGGTGTGAGCGTCGGAGTCACAGGAAGGGATCAGAGGTGTGAGCCTGGGAGTCATAGGTAGGGATCAGAGGTGTGAGCCTGGGAGTCACGGGCGGGGATCAGAGGTGTGATCCTGCGAGTCACACGAAGGGATCAGAGGTGTGAGCCTGGGAGTCACAGGAAGGGATCAGAGGTGTGAGCCTGGGAGTCACAGGAAGGGATCAGAGGTGTGAGCCTGGGAGCCACAGGCAGGGATCTGAGGTGTAAGCCTATGAGTCACAGGAAGGGATCAGAGGTGTGATCCTGGGAGTCACGGGGGGGATCAGAGGTGTGAGTCTGGGAGTCACAGGAAGGGATCAGAGGTGTGAGCCTGGGAGTCACAGGAAGGGATCAGAGGTGTGAGCCTGGGAGCCACAGGCAGGGATCTGAGGTGTGAGCCTATGAGTCACAGGAAGGGATCAGAGGTGTGATCCTGGGAGTCACGGGGGGGATCAGAGGTGTGAGTCTGGGAGTCACAGGAAGGGATCAGAGGTGTGAGCCTGGGAGTCACAGTAAGGGGTCAGAGGTGTGAGCCTGGGAGTCACAGGTAGGGATCAGAGGTGTGAGCCTGGGAGTCACAGGAAGGGATCAGAGGTGTGAGCCTGGGAGTCACAGGAAGGGATCAGAGGTGTGAGCCTGGGAGTCACAGTAAGGGGTCAGAGGTGTGAGCCTGGGAGTCACAGATAGGGATCAGAGGTGTGAGTCTGGGAGTCACAGGAAGGGATCAGAGGTGTGAGCCTGGGAGTCACAGGAAGGGATCAGAGGTGTGAGCCTGGGAGCCACAGGCAGGGATCTGAGGTGTGAGCCTATGAGTCACAGGAAGGGATCAGAGGTGTGATCCTGGGAGTCACGGGGGGGGATCAGAGGTGTGAGTCTGGGAGTCACAGGAAGGGATCAGAGGTGTGAGCCTGGGAGTCACAGGAAGGGATCAGAGGTGTGAGCCTGGGAGCCACAGGCAGGGATCTGAGGTGTGAGCCTATGAGTCACAGGAAGGGATCAGAGGTGTGATCCTGGCAGTCACGGGGGGGATCAGAGGTGTGAGTCTGGGAGTCACAGGAAGGGATCAGAGGTGTGAGCCTGGGAGTCACAGATAGGGATCAGAGGTGTGATCCTGGGAGTCACAGGTAGGGATCAGAGGTGTGAGCCTGGGAGTCACTGGAAGGGATCAGAGGTGTGAGCCTATGAGTCACAGGAAGGGATCAGAGGTGTGAGCCTGGGAGTCACAGATAGGGATCAGAGGTGTGATCCTGGGAGTCACAGGTAGGGATCAGAGGTGTGAGCCTGGGAGTCACTGGAAGGGATCAGAGGTGTGAGCCTATGAGTCACAGGTAGGGATCAGAGGTGTGAGCCTGGGTGTCACAGATAGGGATCAGAGGTGTGAGCCTGGGAGTCACAGGTAGGGATCAGAGGTGTGAGCCTGGGAGTCACAGGAAGGGATCAGAGGTGTGAGCCTGGGAGTCACAGGTAGGGATCAGAGGTGTGAGCCTGGGAGTCACAGATAGGGATCAGAGGTGTGAGCCTGGGAGTCACAGATAGGGGTCAGAGGTGTGAGCCTGGGAGTCACAGGAAGGGATCAGAGGTGTGAGCCTGGGAGTCACAGGAATAAATCAGAGGTGTGAGCCTGGGAGTCACAGGTAGGGATCAGAGGTGTGAGCCTGGGAGTCACAGGTAGGGGTCAGAGGTGTGAGCGTCGGAGTCACAGGAAGGGGTCAGAGGTGTGAGCCTGGGAGTCACAGGTAGGGGTCAGAGGTGTGAGCGTCGGAGTCACAGGAAGGGATCAGAGGTGTGAGCCTAGGAGTCACAGGAAGGGATCAGAGGTGTGAGCCTGGGAGTCACAGGAAGGGATCAGAGGTGTGAGCCTGGGAGTCACAGGAAGGGATCAGAGGTGTGAGCCTGGGAGTCACAGGAAGGGATCAGAGGTGTGAGCCTGGGAGTCACAGAAAGGGATCAGAGGTGTGAGCCTGGGAGTCACAGGAAGGGATCAGAGGTGTGAGCCTGGGAGTCACAGGAAGGGATCAGAGGTGTGAGCCTGGGAGTCACAGGTAGGGATCAGAGGTGTGAGCCTGGGAGTCACAGGTAGGGATCAGAGGTGTGAGCCTGGGAGTCACAGGAAGGGATCAGAGGTGTGAGCCTGGGAGTCACAGGTAGGGGTCAGAGGTGTGAGCGTCGGAGTCACAGGAAGGGATCAGAGGTGTGATCCTGGGAGTCACAGAAAGGGATCAGAGGTGTGAGCCTGGGAGTCACAGGAAGGGATCAGAGGTGTGAGCCTGGGAGTCACAGGAAGGGATCAGAGGTGTGAGCCTGGGAGTCACAGGTAGGGATCAGAGGTGTGAGCCTGGGAGTCACAGGTAGGGATCAGAGGTGTGAGCCTGGGAGTCACAGATAGGGGTCAGAGGTGTGAGCCTGGGAGTCACAGGAAGGGATCAGAGGTGTGAGCGTCGGAGTCACAGGAAGGGATCAGAGGTGTGAGCCTAGGAGTCACAGGAAGGGATCAGAGGTGTGAGCCTGGGAGTCACAGGTAGGGATCAGAGGTGTGAGCGTCGGAGTCACAGGTAGGGATCAGAGGTGTGAGCCTGGGAGTCACAGGAAGGGATCAGAGGTGTGAGCCTGGGAGTCACAGGTAGGGATCAGATGTGTGAGCCTGGGAGTCACAGGAAGGGATCAGAGGTGTGAGCCTAGGAGTCACAGGTATGGATCAGAGGTGTGAATCTGGGAGTCACTGGTAGGGATCAGAGGTGTGAGCCTGGGAGTCACAGGAAGGGATCAGAGGTGTGAATCTGGGAGTCACAGGAAGGGATCAGAGGTGTGAGCCTGGGAGTCACAGGAAGGGATCAGAGGTGTGCGCCTGGGAGTCACAGGAAGGGATCAGAGGTGTGAGCCTGGGAGTCACAGGAAGGGATCAGAGGTGTGAGCGTCGGAGTCACAGGAAGGGATCAGAGGTGTGAGCCTAGGAGTCACAGGAAGGGATCAGAGGTGTGAGCCTGGGAGTCACAGGTAGGGATCAGAGGTGTGAGCCTGGGAGTCACAGGTAGGGATCAGAGGTGTGAGCCTGGGAGTCACAGATAGGGGTCAGAGGTGTGAGCCTGGGAGTCACAGGAAGGGATCAGAGGTGTGAGCCTGGGAGTCACAGGAAGGGATCAGAGGTGTGAGCGTCGGAGTCACAGGAAGGGATCAGAGGTGTGAGCCTAGGAGTCACAGGAAGGGATCAGAGGTGTGAGCCTGGGAGTCACAGGTAGGGATCAGAGGTGTGAGCGTCGGAGTCACAGGTAGGGATCAGAGGTGTGAGCCTGGGAGTCACAGGAAGGGATCAGAGGTGTGAGCCTGGGAGTCACAGGTAGGGATCAGATGTGTGAGCCTGGGAGTCACAGGAAGGGATCAGAGGTGTGAGCCTAGGAGTCACAGGTATGGATCAGAGGTGTGAATCTGGGAGTCACTGGTAGGGATCAGAGGTGTGAGCCTGGGAGTCACAGGAAGGGATCAGAGGTGTGAATCTGGGAGTCACAGGAAGGGATCAGAGGTGTGAGCCTGGGAGTCACAGGAAGGGATCAGAGGTGTGCGCCTGGGAGTCACAGGAAGGGATCAGAGGTGTGAGCCTGGGAGTCACAGGAAGGGATCAGAGGTGTGCGCCTGGGAGTCACAGGAAGGGATCAGAGGTGTGCGCCTGGGAGTCACAGTGTGCGCCTGGGAGTCACAGGAAGGGATCAGAGGTGTGAGCGTCGGAGTCACAGGAAGGGATCACAGATGTGGCCCTTAAAAACGCAGACAATGGCCAGAGACTGAGCTCGATTATACAGAGGCAACAGCATCAGGTAAGAAGAGAGTGCTCTAAATTGAACATTAAAACTCATATTTCAGGGATATAGAAATCCTTTTGTCTAAGGCACTAAGTAGTTGTGCCTAACCTGCCCTGGCAGTGACCTGCAGGTGTTGTGATGGGAGCAGTCTCACACACATCTCACAATCTCATCACTTATCTCTCCTCTGCCCCTGACACCGCGCTATCAGCAGACTCCGCACACCCGCGTCACCACGTCCCCTTCTGGAACTTTCTTCCAGTAATTGAACGCACATTCCTTGCGGTTCCCATGCAGCCTCCCTTGTCCTGCTCTCTCTGCTGATTACTCAGCCCCCGCCCCCCCCCCCCTCCTCTGAGCCCCATCACCCCTCACCTCCTCCCCAGGGCAGGTGCTGGGGCCCTGCTGACAGCCCACAAGGAACCCCTCAAGGGCGCCATTTCTGGGAAGTGGGGCGCCCCCCCTCATCTGAGTCACCCCCCCCGTCTCTAAAAGGATCGGAATGCGCCCCCTTCAGGTTACAGGAAACCGGGACACCTGCAGAGTGCGCGGACTGTGGTTTATTTACAATATAACGGTTTAAAGAAGAACCATAAAAACTCTAAAATAAATCGATGAAAGAAAATTCGAATTTTGAAAGTGGCACAGCCTGGCCTGGTGGGAATTTAGCAACATGGGCGCCAGGTGAGATGTGTTAGTTGGAACTCATTTATTCGCTACTTAATTTGGAATAAAAATTAATTACTTGGGTGCAGAAAAAAAAACGAATTCACACTTTTCTGCGAGTATCTTTAAGTGGTTACAAATACAGATGCTGTGCGTTGAAACTGCAGATGAAACACTCATCCGTCTGGTGGAGGTCGTTTATTGTATTCTGTCACAGCATTGCCTGTTTATCAAACAGAGCTGCAGGTCGATAGGGCTGCGCTGCACCATGGGCAAATATGAATTGTGTGGATGACTTGTTGCTGCTGCACAGTTGTAGCATGTCTAGATGCTGGGGCGTCACCTGTGAGAGGGCGGTGGCTTTGAGGGGATGGGGGTGTGTGAGGTTCAGAGGCAGTATGTAACCGGTGGGCAGAGCACCCGTGTGCCAGCTTGTCATATGTGTGAGACTGAGGGCCAGACGCTGGTAGTTACCTGGCCTAGGTAGTAGCTAGTATCTCACCTGTGAAAGGCTGATGCCTCAACATATATCCAGGCACTCACACTGTCCTTCCATCTTCTTTTCTCCTCTCCACTACGTGGCACGCTGACTGTACCCCCAAATTTATGAGCTGGACAGTGTGGGCCCGATTCACAGAAATAACTTAATACAAAATCCTAAACTTACTACTTTTGGTATTCACAGAAGTTAGGATTTTGTCTTAAGTTTGTCTTAAGACAAACTTAAGACAGACTTAAGACAAACTTAAGACAGACTTAAGACAGACTTAAAACAGACTTAAGATAGACTTAAGGCAGACTTAAGACAGACTTAAGACAGTCTTAAAACAGACTTAAGACAAACTTAAGACAGACTTAAGACAAACTTAAGACAGTCTTAAAACAGACTTAAGACAAACTTAAGACAGACTTAAGACAAACTTAAGACAGACTTAAGAAAGACTTAAAACAGACTTAAGACAGTCTTACAACAGACTTAAATCAGACTTAAGACAAACTTAAGACAGACTTAAGGCAAACTTAAGACAGACTTAAGACAGACTTAAGACTGACTTAAAACAGACTTAAGACAGACTTCAGACAGTCTTAAAACAGACTTAAAACAGACTTAAGGGAGACTTAAGACAGACTTAAGACAGACTTAAGACAGACTTAAGACAGACTTCAGACAGTCTTAAAACAGACTTAAAACAGACTTAAGGCAGACTTAAGACAGACTTAAGACAGACTTAAGACAGACTTCAGACAGTCTTAAAACAGACTTAAAACAGACTTAAGGCAGACTTAAGACAGACTTAAGACAGTCTTAAAACAGACTTAAATCAGACTTAAGACAAACTTAAGACAGACTTAAGGCAAACTTAAGACAGACTTAAGACAGACTTAAGACTGACTTAAAACAGACTTAAGACAGACTTCAGACAGTCTTAAAACAGACTTAAAACAGACTTAAGGGAGACTTAAGACAGACTTAAGACAGACTTAAAACAGACTTAAGACAGACTTCAGACAGTCTTAAAACAGACTTAAAACAGACTTAAGGCAGACTTAAGACAGACTTAAGACAGTCTTAAAACAGACTTAAGACAGACTTAAGACAAACTTAAGTTAGGATTTTGTCTTACATTAGTTCTGTGAATCGGCCCCTGTGCTATTTTCTGCCCGCTCTGTGTGTTCTTCCCTTGTGCCGGGTCCTGTGTTTAACTCTTCTTTCCCCCTTTGCATCCTTGTGTTATATGCTGTGATTAACTTCTTCCTCTTCCGCCTCTCATTCTTCCCCTCTCTCCCCTGTTCCCTGCTCAGTCTGCCCTCTTTATTCTTTCTCATGTGTGTCCTCTATGCCCTCATACCTGTTGTGTCTTCCCTCATCTCACTGCCTCCTCACTGGACCCTCCTGACACCTGCTGTTTGCTCCTATTCTCTCTGTCCCTTTACCCTATCCCTCTATTATTCTTTGCTTTTTATCCTCCCCAGTCCCACTGTCTCTTAATTTACTACTCTCATCTTGTGTTTGCTGCTCCTCCTGTCCCACTATCCCTTCACTCTACCCCTTGGGTATCTGCTGTGGGTTTCTTCTCTCTCTCGCTGCCCCTTCGCTCTTACACTCTGGAATGTGCTGCCCCCCCTCACTGTCACTTCACGCTTTTCATCTGCTGCCAGCTGTTTTATCCAGTCCTTCACTACACCTCTGGTGCTCCCTCCCTAGCCCCTCCACCCCTCTGCCGCTCCCTCCCTCGTCCCTCCACCCCTTTGGCGCTCCCTCCCTCGCCCCTCTACCCCTCTGGTGCTCCCTCCCTGACCCCTCCACCCCTCTGGTGCTCCCTCCCTCGCCCCTCCACCCCTCTGGCGATCCCTCCCTCGCCCCTCCACCCCTCTGCTGCTCCCTTCCTCGCCCCTCCACCCCTCTGCCGCTCCCTCCCTCACCCCTCAACCCCTCTGGCGCTCCCTCCCTCGCCCTCCACCCCTCTGCTGCTCCCTCCCTCGCCCCTTCACCCCTCTGCCGCTCCCTCCCTCACCCCTCAACCCTTCTGGCGCTCCCTCCCTCGCCCCTCCACCCCTCTGGCACTCCCTCCCTCGCACCTTCACTCCTCTGGTGCTCCCTCCCTCGCCCCTCCACCCCTCTGCTGCTCCCTCCCTTGCCCCTCCACCCCTCTGCCGCTCTCTCCCTCACCCCTCAACCACTCTGGCGCTCCCTCCCTCGCCCCTCCACCCCTCTGCTGCTCCCTCCCTCGCCCCTCCACCCCTCTGCCGCTCCCTCCCTCACCCCTCAACCCCTCTGGCGCTCCCTCCCTCGCCCCTCCACCCCTCTGGCACTCCCTCCCTTGCACCTCCACCCCTCTGGTGCTCCCTCCCTCGCCCCTCCACCCCTCTGGTGCTCCCTCCCTCGCCCTTCCACCCCTCTGGTGCTCCCTCCCTCGCCCCTCCACCCCTCTGGTGCTCCCTCCCTCGCCCTTCCACCCCTCTGGTGCTCCCTCCCTCGCCCCTCCACCCCTCTGGTGCTCCCTCCCTCGCCCTTCCACCCCTCTGGCGCTCCCTCCCTCACCCCTCCACCCCTCTGGTGCTCCCTCCCTCGCCCCTCCACCCCTCTGGTGCTCCCTCCCTCGCCCCTCCACCCCTCTGCTGCTCCCTCCCTCGCCCCTCCACCCCTCTGCTGCTCCCTCCCTCACCCCTCCACCCCTCTGGCGCTCCCTCCCTCGCACCTTCACTCCTCTGGTGCTCCCTCCCTCGCCCCTCCACCCTTCTGGTGCTCCCTTCCTCACCTCTCCACCCCTCTGGCACTCCCTCCCTCTCCACTCCTCTGGTGCTCCCTCCCTCCCTCTCCACCCCTCTGGTGCTCCCTCCCTCACCCCTCCACCCCTCTGGTGCTCCCTTTCTCCCCTCTCCACTCCTCTGGTGCTCCCTCCCTCCCTCTCCACGCCTCTGGTGCTCCCTCCCTCACCCCTCCACCCCTCTGGTGCTCCCGTTCTCCCCTCTCCACTCCTCTGGCACTGCCCCTCGCTCCCCCACTCTGCTGGCTCTCCCTCCCTCACACCTTCACCCCTCTGGAGTTCTTCCCACGCCCCTCCACCCCTCAGGTCCTCCCTCCCTCGCCCTTCCACTCCTCTGGCGCACCTTATTTTGCCCACCATTCCACCTCAGGTCGGACACAGCCATATGCAAATCAGTTTTGACCCTGCTCCAATGGGAACACTCCAGCCCAAATTGCCAGGTCAGTTCTTCACTGACCCGGAACACAAGCAACACAGGACCGGTTTCACCCTTATTAGGTCTCATCAGCCAGGTAAAGCTTGATTCCAGTGGTACAGTGAGCACGGGACCGTGTCCATAATTTTTTGTATGCTTCAAAGGAACACTTAAGGCACCATTTACAGTGGATTTATAGGGTAGTTAAATGTATTTATTTATTATGAAATTTTATATAGCGCTGGCCAGACCCGAGGGTATCGGAGCACTTTACAACAGATTTAAAGCAGTAATCACATAAAACGGCAAAGGTAAACGTAAAAGTTCGAAAGATCCTTTGTGCTGTGCGTCATTGAGGTAGGGATGTCCTGAGATAGCATTCGATGAGTGCACAAGGTCTTGGGTTAAACCTCCTTCCTGGAAGAGGGATCGAGGAGGGGGATGGGGCTAAAAGGAGGTTCTAATGTACAACACATGTTTCAGAGGGAAGCACAGGGTCTTCTTTACTGATCTGTGGAAAAGTAAATTTTGCCATGTTATATGTGCCTACGTGTTCCCCATGTTATGATACATGTGCATGATCGATATGCATGTATTACAGTTGTGTCCATCTCTAGTATGCCAGTTTCCAGTCTTCGTGAATACAACGAATATTAGGCCTATGTAAAGCTACGTTGCCACGTTTTACAGTGTGCACGTTAATTCATTGAATTATCCCCGTTTCTAGGCCTCAAAAGGGCCCGGACTCAGATTCAGCTCCTGTCTCCTGAACCCTCTCCGAGGAGCGATACAGCCCCCACCTGTATCCCTGACCCTTCACTTACTTTCATGCCTCGCAGTGCCCGGCTAGGCCTGGCTCTGCCTCCCAGTCTGCCAAGAGTATGTTATGTTTCTAGTTATCAGTCCAGCCCTCCTTCTCTGCATTCCTAAGCTACTGAATCACATCAATAGTTTCCGTCATGGTCTAGCCTTTATGTCTCCATGTAAGAGAAATACTGTATTAATATTCATAGAATATTCCTCGCACACACAATACATGTAGAATTATGCATGCACCAGTCTTAGTGTCTGTTAGCCTTTGCCCTGATAACTTTTTGGATTCTATCAACATGTACTCTAAACACCAGATACTAGATATGCCTGGGTACATGTCGCTCTGACCCTCCAGACTTTAGTCTCCTCTTCTAGTGCAGAAGTCATAGCCCCAGTTCTCCCTGGTAACACGTCATTGCCAGTTTGCGCGCACCACTAGGTTAGAGGTTCCAGCTGCTCAGGTAGCCCCCTCCATGTTTCCGCCCCGTTTATGACATATTCTATTACGTTTACATCACATGTCTATGTATACGCCCTGTACACACCTCTTGTTACACCCACTTTATGCCTTATCTTTCGCGACTGCTACAAACTCCGCCTACTGCTACGCCTACTGTATTGAATGCAATGTATTTGTTTAACTATAAATATTGTGCACTGTTATTAAAAGTTACCCCTTATGCTCCCAGATCCTGCCCCCGGCAGCTGCCATCCCATTCCCATGCAGGCTGTCCTGTTCCTGTCCTTTATGTCTGATTAAAGCCTGTAGACTCCAGCTACCTCGAATCTTGACTCTTATTTATTGAGCTATCTGTTATTAGAGTATCCTGAAAAATAGAACCGGTAATTAATTATTTATTTACCACATAATGGCGCCCGAATAGGGACTTGCCCTTTCCCCACGCGCCGGAGAAGCCACGCAGGCCCCCTGATCCTCTGCAGCCGTGACGGAACCATACCGGCCACGTGCAGATATTTCTGCTTCAAGTATCCCTCAGGCCCACGGAGGAGACGGAGGTTGCGGTCCAGCGTCCAGACGAGGCGGTGGAGGAACGCGGCGAGTCCCGACCAGAGCCCAAGCCGAGAGTCCAAGGTCCGAGGTATCCGGAGGCCCACCTGTAACTGAAGTCCGAAGTTCGTCCGTCCGTCGTCGTAGCAGTCCAGTCCAGTCCGAGGCCTTCCGTTCTTGCTGCCCGGTGAGTACCATTGCTGGGGTAGTATCTAGACAGGGTCAATTAATTTGTCTCTGGTCCGTGGGTTTGGGTACACAGATCCAACACGAAGTGTCCACCTAGGTGGATGCGGGTCCTGACGTATCTCTTTATGAGACCGGTAAGTTTCGTACTGTTTTAGCAGTGCATCTAGTCATTCCAGTAAGTTCTGTTCTGTTCTCGAGAAATTCATGTGTTTCTGTTTTCAGTATTCCAGGTAATATTCTGTCCGAACTGTTATTTTAAATGTTATTTCATGTGTTTTCAATGTTGTGGTATGAGTGATTTGTTTTCAAGTTATTATCGTGTTTATCGTGTATTGTATTTGTGTCCAGACTCCAGCCTAGTTATGCCTCTGTTCTCAAGACTACGTCAGTTAAAAACTAGAAAAGGTCTGCTCGAAGAAGCAGTTCCTGTCCCGCCTAGGGACAGTCCAGGTCACTTTATGTATCATAAGCATGGCATAAGTGCCATATTATATCTAGACTTATGGGTCGAGTATACTAAAGATCTAGAAGAGAGGGGGCGTGGCCAACAGCATGGGCGGTTAGGACGTGCCACAGCGGAGCTCCTGCCGAGCTGCCTCAAAATCCGACATAATCCCGAAACTGTATCATCACCGAAACAACGGCTGGGAACCTGATGGTGTCCTGCACCAGCGGAGGGCGAGAAACGAGCAATATATTGGCGCTCAGGACGGAAAAATCACTCCGAAATCATCCGCTCGTGCGCCCGACTACACCAATATGGCGGCCGCCGGCGACTGAGCGAGCCGAGCGAAGTACAGGCTGGATCTTGGCCCCGCTGCTCGGACCTGCGGAAGGTGGGTGGAAATGCTGTGAGCCTGCACACCCCGGACCGGCGCTTGCATCTGCCTCCCATCCCCGGCGGAGAGCAGCCACCACGGAGAGACCTACACCAAGATGGCGCCCGGAGTGGTGAGGGATCGCCGGCGGCGCTGAGAGCCACGATTCGGTCCCCCGACCTCCTGGCATAAGGAGATTGACTCCGGTGGTGGACCCAGTGGGGCGCTGCAGCAGTCTGGGGGCCGCGTTGAGAGCCACCCTTCCACCGACGGCGGGAACACCCGGGGAACGGAGGACTGGCCCCGCCCACCACGACCTGCATGACGGTGGGGACCAGTCGAGTCGCGCCGTGGTTTTGACCCCTGTGGTGCAGCAAGGTACGTGCAGAGGCACGGCAGGCGCCGTTTCGCCTGTGATGACACTCCAGCCACTGTAAGGGAGACCGGCGGGGCCCCGGGACCCTCACAAACCACGTGACATTCAGGCGGGCAGTATGGCTGACTAGACGTGCCACACCGGAACTCCGGCCAAGCTGCCCCGTATTTCGCCTGTAATCCGTCAAAACCGACCTTGCAGCGCTGCCAGAGCATACCTCTCATACTCTGAGAACGGGAGCGAGTTGCCTGAGAGGTCTCGGCCCTCCGGAGCCGGTGGATCGCGTCTGAGGAAGTTGCCGGCGAGGGGACGGCGGCCATGATGGCGGCCGCGAGGGAAGAGGGACCGCGGGTTGACTAGAGCCGCGACCGGCGGGTCCACAGCCGACGCCCTCCGCCAGGTGAATCCGGAGACCTACACACATTCAGAGGAGACCGAGAGCCTGCGGTGGGCAGGTGGAGATATACGTGCGGTGATCGGTGACCTGCACCAAGATGGCCGGCGGCGGGAGATAGAGCGACGGGAGAAGACACCCGGCTCCTGCGGCGACGCACCACTGAGGGCGGTGGACCAGACACCTACGGTGAGCGGAGGGAGTGAGGGGGACGTCCCTCGCCGGAGCACCATCCCATTTCCACGGGCGCCGCTCTCATACGGAAGCGGGGATCCCGGCATCTTCTCCTGGGCGGCTGTGCGGTGAGGAGATGGGGAAGAATAACCCGGCACCCAAACCCCCGCGCCAGGGACCTATGGACAATTTCGCAGCGCCACGGTCCATGGCAGACCATCCAGGCCCCCACACCGACACGGCCATGCTACTGGAGGCCATCCAAGCGTCCAGAACGGACATCCAGGCATCGCGCTCTGCCCTAGAGACCAAGATTGGCGAGGTTGGAGCCGAGGTGACGCTCCTGCGCCAGGACTTCCGGAACCTGACCGAAAGAGTAACGGCAGTGGAAGACAAAGTGAAGGAAGACGGGGAGGCGATCACTACGCTCAAGAAAGACATGGCAGAGCTACAGGTTGCGCACCGTCACCTCCAATGGAAGGTGGACGATGCTGAGAACAGGTCCAGGCGCAATAACCTCCGCTTTGTAGGTTTTAGGGAGGGGATTGAGAAAAAGGACATGGTCGCCTTCCTCCTGACCTGGCTGAAAGCTACTTTCCCCGAGGCGCCATTTTCTACATGCTTTCTTATTGAAAGAGCACATAGGGCGCTTCTGGCCAAGCCTCCTGAGGGCGCGAGACCCAGGCCAGTTATAGCGCGCTTCTTGAACTTTGCCGACCGGGACCTTATTCTGAGGGAGGCCAGGGCCCTGGGAGAGATCCGCCTTGAGAACACTACAATAATGATCTTCCCGGACTACAGCCAGGAGGTTTCGAAACAACGCCGCTCCTTTGACGCGGTGAAGGCGAAACTGAGGTCCCTGAATCTTAAATACATGCTCCTCTTCCCCGCCAAGCTGAAAGTGATATATAAGGACAAGTCTATCTTTTTTGCCCACCCGGAAGACGCTTGGCAGTGGTTGGAGGAGCGCCCTATCTTGAACAGTAGGGAGGCGGCCAGTCGGGACGCAATGGACAGAGAGGTGAGGGACAGATCGAGCTGGGAGCGGCCGAAGCCGCAACGACGGAGGTTACGGAGGACCCAACACACGAGCGCGGCGACGCCATATAGGACCCGAGGATCGGCCAACAACAGGGGAGGCAGATCGGAATCCCCAGGCAAAGACCCAGTGGCGGGATCAAGGTTCAGCAGTCTGAGGCGAGGGGTACGCTCCGAGGGGGATGACGTGGAGGGATCGGAAGGCCCCTCATCCGGCGAGGAGGATATGGACCTCTTGGGCGAATCGCTACACCCCTTGGCTAAGGAGATCCGACAGTTAGAACAAGGCTCCTCGGGTCAAGACCCGATCGTAGATACTCAGGACTCTCATTCTTGAAGGCAGGAACATGCAGCTCGGATGTGATAGCAGCTCGGCGTCAAGGAGCACGCAAGTTGACACACCCCCTACAGTTTCTTTTTTGGGTGTCTGAACTGAACACAGTTTAATCTGGGGAGGGATGTGCGGGAGGGCGAATGACCTACTCCCATGGATGGTTTGGTCCCATGTTGGGGCGCAGCTAGAAGGGGAGGGTGGTGGGGTGGGGGAGGGGGGGGCATGTTGGTACTGTTGTTTCCTCACGTTGGGGAGTTGGGGAGTTGGGGGGGGGGAGGGGGGTGGTGTCAGTGAAGCAGCAGAGCTTACCCTTGCTACTGCCCTGGACCCGGGATCGGTCACTCGGTGGTCAGTGTGAAGTGCAATGGCAGGTACACTAGCTGAACCCAGCCGGGAGGGCGCTGGGGTAAAGGCGCTAACCTGGAATGTAAACGGCCTGGGTTCCAAAATTAAGAGGGGCTTGGTCAATGCCTATATTAAACGCATAGCACCAGACATCATATTCCTCCAGGAAACACATTTGAGGGGGAACCATTGTGCTTTTCTAGCACGTGGGCAGTACACAGTCTTAGCACACGCGGGATACACGACGGGCTCACGGGGCACAGCAATACTCATAAGGAAAACGACGCCATTCACGGTGACACACACTTGGCTGGACCAGCAGGGCACGTTCGCAGGGGTACAGGGGACATGGAGGAGGCGCAGGTACACGCTGCTGTCAGTATATGCTCCACCCAAATTACAAAACCGGACGATGCAGGAGATCACGAACATACTGCTAGCCACTGCTGACACGACACAGATTATGGGAGGGGACTTCAACGATGTGATGTGCACGACCAGTGATAGATCGGGGGACTCTCACGCAGTGACGGCAGTGACCGCTTTGGCCCGTAGAATGGACGCGATTGGTCTCACTGACGTGTGGCGGTGGCTCCATCCTGTGCAGGCAGCCTACTCCTTTTACTCAGGGGCCCACAAGGTTTTTTCTAGATTGGACTATATATTCACTACGAGGTAGGAACTCTCGACGGGGGACTTGGCAGAATATAGGGCGAGGGGTGTCTCGGACCATTCCCCGCTGTTTGTACATATAGGACGTGGTAGGGGGAGTGGAAAGGCACAGTGGCGTATGTCGCCGTGGGATCTCCAGACTCCTGGAATTCTAGGGGGAATTAGAGCGGATATCAAAGTCTTTGTGGCGGAAAACGAGGGGTCGGTGCAATCGGGAGTTACGCTATGGGAAGCCATGAAAACCGTGTTGAGAGACCGTTTCAGCTCCAGGGTGGGGGAGGCCAGACGGAAACGCACTGAGGAAATAGCGCAGGAGGAGGCCAACATCTTGACTCAAGAAGCTGAATACCACAGGACGAAGGGGGAGGGACATCTAAGGATGCTGCTAGACACTCAACGGCTATACAGGGAACTGCTCACGGACGAAGCGCGCACGCAGGCGCTGGCCACCCTTCATCGCCTGTATGATGTAGGCGACAAATCCGGGAAACTCATGGCATGGCTGAGCAGGCGGGAGCAAGCGGCCAGATGGGTTGATTGGATTGGGCTCCCGGGTTCGGCACGAGCATCAACAGATGTCGCGATAGCGGAGGCCTTTGCGAACTATTTTGAAGAATTCTACAAGGCTAGGGACCTCGGAGATTGCGAGGTGGTAAGGTCGTTCCTGGGTAGTATGGAAGTGCCGCAGTTGACCCCCGAAAATAGCGAGGCCCTGGACGCCGACCTATCCCTGGAAGAAATTACGGAGGCAGTGGCAGTCCTGAAACCTGGGAAAACCCCGGGACCTAACGGCTTCCCGGCGGAGTTCTTCAAACGGACGGGGGACCTCCTGGCACGTCATTTGAAATCACTTTATGTGGGGGCGTTTGACTCCGGAGGTCTCCCGCCGGACCTGGCCCTGGCCACCATAATCCCGATCCATAAGGAGGGCAAGCCCAGGGAGGACTGTTCTTCATATCGCCCTATTTCCCTTCTGAACAGTGAGAATAAAATCCTCGCCACCATCTTGGCACGACGACTCCGACAGGTCATAGCGGACCTAGTGCACCCGGACCAGTCCGGGTTCCTGCCGGACAGGGCCACTAAACTTAACCTGCGGCGCACCCATAACTGGCTCCAGGAAGTCTGTGACAAAAGGGAGCCACACTGGTTTCTCTCATTGGACGCGGAGAAGGCATTCGATGCGGTCCACTGGCCCTTTCTGATGGGAACGCTTGAGCGTTTTGGGTTT
Source organism: Lissotriton helveticus (assembly GCF_964261635.1). NCBI lineage: Eukaryota > Metazoa > Chordata > Amphibia > Caudata > Salamandridae > Lissotriton > Lissotriton helveticus. Next base: position 1,154,505,340 of record NC_136072.1, on the reverse strand, counting down.
GGACCCAAGTTCCGACAGTGGGTGAGTCTTCTTTACTCGAACCCGAGGGCGAGAGTGCGGATTAATGGGCGAATGTCGAGAGAATTCGCGATAGAGCGGGGGACACGTCAGGGGTGCCCGCTGTCCCCACTCCTCTTTACCCTTACGATTGAGATCCTGGCGATCCGTATCCGGCTCAATCAGGAGGTGACGGGCTTTCACTGGGGGGCCTCGGCAACTGACCAGGAGAAGATCTCCCTGTACGCCGATGACGTGCTGCTATATGTGACGGACCCGGCTAGGACGATCCCGGCCCTCTTCAAGGAACTGGGCGAATTTGGGGCAGTGGCCGGACACACTATAAATTGGCATAAGTCGATTCTCTACGACCCGCAAGGTGAGCCGCGGGGGGAGTGCCTGCCTGAGTTGCTCATTCACACTACGGAAGGCTTCCGGTATTTGGGGGTGTTTATCACCAGGGATAGGCGGCGCTCATACGCCGACAACGTAAATAGGGTAGTGGTGGCAGCGAAGGCGGAGATGGATAGATGGAGACCGCTACCGCTCACCATGTTAGGCAGGGCCGCCTTGTATAAAATGATCCTGTTACCAAAGTTTTTATATGCCCTGCAAAATGAGTACTATCCCTTACCAGAAGCGACACTGCGGACAATCCATGCTGACCTTCGCTCTTTCTTGTGGCTGGGGAAGCAGTCCCGGGTGGCACTCACGACCCTGCAGCGCCACCAATACAATGGGGGTATCTCGCTGCCTAATCTGGAGGCCTATTACTGGGCAGAACACCTTGCCCCGATCAATGCCTGGTTACACGCCCCGGCGGACCATCCCACTTATGCTTTAGAGAGATCCAAATGGGGCAACAAGACGGTATTACACTTCTTGTATGGTGGGAAAGGGGGCCACCAGCTCCTACCAGCGACGAAGATCACCCTGACGGCGTGGCGCAGAGCGACAATCAGAATGGGTTGGCATGAAAGGCTCACCCGACAGACACCCCTATGGTCGTGTAGATGGCTGACAGAGCTACATAAACTGAAGGGATTCCACAGGTGGGATGACATTGGCATCTCCACGGTGGGAGATGTCATAGCAAAGGGGGAACTTAAAACTTTCCGGGCGCTACAGCAGGACTTTGGCCTCCAGAACACCCAATACTATAAATACTTGCAGTTGAGACATGCCTGGGGAGCTCAGCACATATCGCTCACAGACATACCCCAGTTTGCACCACTTGAGGGCCGATTACTACAGGAGCAGATACAGAGGGGGGCCATATCTATGACATACAAAACACTGACAAATAATATGTTGGGAGACTTGCGGACACTCAGGGAGAGGTGGGAGGCAGATGTGGGCACGATGGAGGACCTGGATTGGGAACTAGCACTCATGCACCCGAGGGAAGTGGCCATAAAATCGAGGCTTCGCCTCATACAGTTTAAGATCCTTCACAGGGCCTACTTCGATAGAGTGAGGCTTGCCCGGATGGGGAGGGTGACCGACACCTCTTGCATACGATGCCAGCGTCAGACAGGCGATTTCTTCCACATCATCTGGGGCTGCGTAGTGATACAGGAATATTGGGGTGAGGTATTCAGGGAACTGAGTATGATATTGGAGGTGGAGATTCCTAGGGATCCCAAACTGGCGCTTTTGGGCATGTCGACGGAAGTAGACATCACACGATACCTGCTCATTTTCCTGCTGCTGGCTTTGGTAGTAGCAAAGAGAGACATAGCACGAATGTGGGGGGCGCCTGGGAAACCCAACCTGGATGACTGGAGGAGAGGCTTAGATATGTATATGGCGGCGGAAAGAGTGACCTACAAAGCTAGAGGGTGCCCTCGGAAATTTCGAAAAATATGGACTAAGTGGAGGCGCTACCATGGACTGGAGTAGGACTGTCCGGGGAGAATGAGCGGGTGGCAGGGGAGACAGCCGGGGAGGCACGTTTGTCACTGAATCCAACATAGTTGTTTCTGGAGGGTTTGGGTCGTTGAATTACCTATATACTGTGTCAAGACTTAGAGGATGCGAGAGACTCGGGGGTCCAGGGGGGGTGGCGGAAAAGGGGGGTATGCTGCAGAAAAGGGAGGGGAGTGGGAGGGCGGGAAGAGGGGCTTTTGATAGAGGCTTCTCAGTTGCTGACTTTATCAGGAGTTAAGGGGGGGGGAGGGAGTTTGGGGTGAAAATGAAAACAAGTTCGTCACGATGAAAGCTATGTACCTGACATTGAAAAGTTGCAGAATATCGGGAAGAGCGGAATGTTGACGCTCCCCCGAATTGTTTTTGTCTCCTGCACCCATGTTCCGCCTGATGCAACAATAAAAATAATTAAAAAAAAAAAAAAAAAGATCTAGAAGAGAAATATAGATGGCCTGTATCAGGTACATGGATGCCGAGTGCATCATGCGAGTAGAAGAAGTATTATGGAAAAAGAAATCCAGACAGTCCCAGAAAGATGCCATCGAGTTATGGCGCAAAGAATCTCATAAAAGAACCGAAAAAGAAATCAGAAAGTCAGAATTAAGTAGGGAATCCTCAGAAAGAGCCCAAGAAAGGGAATTAATCGAAATAGGTGAACGAGTTAAAGCCGAACAGTCAGACAGACAGAGAAATGCCCTTATTAAGGGTATTTATCCTCTTCTTGCCGAGGGCTTGCCAAAAGCAACCCCGGAAGCACCATGTAATTTTCCGCCGCCATTAGTTCCGATTAAGCTACGTCACAAACCGACCGCAGCTGATATTTTTCTCTCGTCCTACTTGGACGACACTGTCCCAGAATATGCAAATCCTGTTCCGCCCGCTCCTGTAAATAATGTAATTCCTGTTCCTCCAGCCACCGGGGCACCTGTTACAGCACCTGTTACGGTACCCCCGGTCCAGCCCACAGTACAAGTACCCGCTACATCAGTCACTCTCCCAGCACGAATAGTACCAGTCGACGATTCTAGTTTAGGGGCCGCGGGGGGAGGTCCTCCTGGTACCCCGCCGCCACACAAACGTGTAACGTTAGTCGAGTTACATGAACGTGCGTTACAGCGTACGCCCAAATATCAGTCCGTTGCAGACATCAGACGAGCTCTCACCGAATGCCGTTATGATCCAGTCCCAGGCGATGATAATATGGTTACATATTCATTGCGTGTAAGACGGGTGACCGAGTATTTGGACACCCTACCGAATATGAAAGAAGATCTAGACAGAATATATCGTTTCATCCGTACAGGAGACGATCCAGAAAGTATTGGCGAAATCATGTCTCTAAGGAAAGCTGAGACCCAGCTCATGCTATTAAAGTTTCTAATTAATTGTTTAATAAGGGAACAAGATTATCCGACTAAAGATCCGACCGAAATGAGAGTCCTGACAAAGTGGAGTGATAATATAGCCGAGGGAAGACACAGGACACTAAGTAGTATAGAGAGTATGTACAAGAAGATCCGTAGGGAAATAATAAAGTTACACGAGAAACGAAAAGCAGCACAAGTAAGTGAGAAAGAAGACGATTCTGATACTGAAGAGGTAAACGACGAGAATCCTACCAGAATAGCGTATGTAGGTAAATCTAGACTTCCCGACCGGCATTCACGTCTAGAACACAAGAAAGTTTTCCCTCCTCCAGCACCAGAACAAGGTTCTCTTGAACAAGTATTTCAAGCTACCGATCACATTCTGAAATCACGAATCAGTTATAGTGAACTTAGTACTATGCATGAACAAGAACTAGCCCGATCAGCAGTTCGATGGACTACTGATTCTACCACTTTTCCAGACGAAATAGTGGCACAAATGTTTCTGAAACTGCCCCCAGCCGAGCAGCGACTGGTGGGTATGTATATGATCCAGCACCTCATTACACTGTATGAGGGACAACATTCTGATCCAGGTCCGTTACATGATGTTCTGAACGAGTTACTCCAGTATAGATGGAAAGGTTTAGGTACCGATTTAATTAGTGTTATTCTAGAACAGCGCCAGAAATATAGAACGTTTCTGAATCCGCATTTTGTTCACGTCTCACCTCCAGAAAGTAAACCATTTTACATAGATAGACAGCATCCATTACGGGAAGTACACCCAGTTAGGACAGAGGGTGGTGAAATGCAACGAGTATTTGTTCACACCCCTATCACAAAGATGGAACTCTTAGAGATGAAGAAATTAATTCCCTGTCACGACAAAGATCCAGCAGGGTTCCATCGAGAATTAAAAGACATGCTCCGTATGGGAGAATACACGTATCCAGATATTATTAAAATGTTAAAGGTCCTGTTGCCCGCAGGGGTATATGAAAAACTCAAGGAAAAAGAATGGGAGGTGGGAGAGAAAAAGATAGATTGGACAGCTCTAGAAGCTGAAGACAATTCACGAGTACCAGGTACCGGTCTTGGGGACAAATGTAAAGAATTGCCCGAGTTATTGATACAGGTCTTGCCAAGATTACTAGCCACGAAAAAGGAAGATTGGGATGCAATCTCAGCATGTAAACAGAAACAGGATGAAGACACTAGTGATTTTTATTCCAGATTTGAAAAATGCTTTATTATTAACAGTGGTTTGAAGACAGGTAGCGAGTCATACCCTCATCTTTTTGTTACTAAACTAGTCGAGAATTCAAGTCCACAAGTTAAAAATCGAGTTTTGAAAGTCGAAAGTACCTGGCAAGCTAGTACCCCGTCACAAATGCTTCAGATGCTCCAGTATCACCAGAATAGAATCAGGGAGGAGCAAGAACACGAAAGGAGACGTATGAAAGACACGAAAATGAAAGTACTAGTTGCACAATCTGTTCCACAAGACAGTCAGAAGAGGGGTCCGAATCAAGCCAGTCATCCTGCAGCTCCCGTTAAAGGGACATGCAATTATTGTAAACAGCCAGGTCATTTTATAAACGAGTGTGCAGTTCTGAAACACAACATAGCTACTGGTAAGACTAAAGAAAGACCACGTCCGCCTAGGCAAGAACAAGTTTCACAGACTTCTCAGTCACCACAGAATGCACAACAGACAGTTCCAGCACCGCAGCCTATCGCTGCAACACAGCATGTTACACAGCAGATGTACCAGTATGCTCAGTCAGAGTATCCAGAGTATCAACAGTATTCATGAAACAGCCTAGAGAGGGAGGTAGGCTTGCCTCTCATCGAGATACCTGTAGATCAAGAGGGTCCCTATGTACACAGTCAAGTATTAGGGAAAGACAGAAAGTTTTTGATTGATACAGGGGCAAGTAGGACTACTATCAGTCATGACGAGGTTCCAGGGGCTCCGCTCTCAGGCTCTAGAAATGTTTCCCTTGGATTTTCAGGAAAGCCTATTGTGAACGAGATTTCAAAACCAGTTTCTCTAGAAGTTGGTCCATTGTCCCGAACTACTGATTTATTACTTACGAAATCATGTCCAGAAAATTTGTTAGGCATTAAAACATTGAAAGAATTAGGGGCAGTTATTTGCTGCTCTCCAGAAGGAATACGATTGTTTTTACGCGACTTTAAAGGTCACTATGTATTACGTGATTTTGATCCAAGATTGTCAAATGTACCGCAGCATTTATGGGCGCAAGGTCCAACTGATGTAGGTTTTATGCAAATCACACCCCATCGTGTGACTCTCAAGCAAGGTATAGTCTTGCCACGAATCAGACAGTACAGATTGCCACCTGAGGCTGTAGCAGCCTTATCCAAAATTATTGATGAGCTCATTGCTCAAGGAGTGGTTGTAGAAACTGACTCCAATGTATGTAATTCTCCTATCATTCCAGTCATGAAACGTACTGATCCAAATGCACCTCCAGTATATCGATTAGTGATTGACCTTCGAGAACTTAATAAATGTATCATACCCCAGTATCCAGTAGTCCCAGATATTTCATCCCTATTGACAGCCATTGATTCTGAAGCTACATTTTTCACTGTCATAGACCTCAAGAATGCATTTTTCAGTGTCCCCATTCATCCAGACAGCCAGTACCTTTTCGGTTTCTGTTTAAATGGAAGGAGCTATAAATTCACACGAGCTCCTCAAGGTTTCACAGAAAGTCCTAGTATTTACAGTCAAGCACTTAAAAGACAACTAGACAACATTCACATGCCAACTGACACTGCCCTGCTCCAGTATGTCGATGATCTACTGATCACAGCCCGTTCTGAGCGTGACTGCGAGCGTGCGTCACTTACAGTCCTGTATTTTCTGGCCGAGCAGGGGCACAAGGTGTCCCCTTCCAAATTACAATTCTGTGTTCAGCAAGTGATCTACTTAGGCCACTTACTGTCCAAGTGGGGTAGGCAGTTGACACCAGACCGTATCCAGTTAATAGCGAGTCTTCCACAGCCCAAGACACAGAAGGAGGTACGAGCTTTTATTGGCCTCACTTCTTACTGCAGACAATGGATTCCTCAGTATGCATTTCTAGCCAAGCCACTGATACAGTTAACGACACAGGAGGCAGCCGTATCGACTGTCCTCCCTTGGACCCAGGAACATACACTTGTTTTTAATGAATTAAAGAAAGCCTTATGCCAAGCACCTGTTCTAGCTACACCGAACTACAGTAAGCCTTTTACACTTTTTGTCACAGAACGTGATGGTACTGCATTATCTGTTCTCACACAAGATCAAGCCGGACAGTACAAGCCCTGTGCTTATTTTTCGAGCACACTAGATCCAGTAGCCCAGGCTTTGCCTGCGTGCCTCAAGTCAGTTGCAGCTACAGCTCTAGCTATCAGACAAAGTGATTCCATAGTATTAGGACACTCCCTGACAGTACAAGTTCCACACTCTGTGGAAGTTCTTTTAAACCGAACACAGACTCAGCACTTGACAATTGCACGTTTAACAGGTTATGAACTGACACTGTTCCAGCCACACATAGAAATCAGACGCTGCAACGTTTTAAATCCAGCTACACTGTTACCGTCAGTTACTTCAAATCCTGCCACACATAACTGTGTGGAAGTCATTAACACTATGACTAAGCCAAGACAAGACCTGACAGACATTGCATTACCTAATCCCGACCTTACACTTTATGTGGATGGTTCATGTATGAGAACTAGTACAGGAGAACTAGTAGCCGCGTATGCAGTGACTACTGACACCGAAGTTATTGAAACACACCGTATTGACACCCTGTCTGCTCAAGCAGCAGAGCTAGTTGCTCTGACCCAAGCCTGCATACGTGCCAAGGACCTGAAAGTAAACATATATACAGATTCACGTTACGCATTCGGAGTTGTACACGACTTCGGGGTGCTCTGGCAGGAGAGAGGTTTCATGACTTCTCATGGAACCAAGATTCAGCATGGTCTCCTCATTCAAGCTCTGTTAGATGCAATACATTTACCGACAGCTATCGCTATCATGAAGTGCAAGGCACATACGAAAGTTACTGACATCATTTCCCAAGGTAACGATCTAGCAGATCGAACAGCCAAGCTTACAGCTCAGACCCCAGACATTCCAGTTAACACGACACGGACACTCACTCTAGATCCGACTACTTGTATGACAGTTAAGGACCCTACACAAGATGTCATAGACATACAGTTACATGCTACTCCCGAAGAAATCAAGAAATGGTCCGAACAAGGAGGGGTCCAGACAGATCAGGGATGGGTGACGAAGGGAAAAGCCACATGGTTTCTCCCCGACTCTATGGTTCAAGTCATTATTAACACCGCACATAGTCCAGCACATCTAGGAGAAAAAGCCATGTTAGACAGTATACAGAACGTTTGGTTCAACAAGCACCTACGAGCTGCAGCCAAGCAGAAAGTCCGTACTTGTATGATATGTTGTCAATTCAATCCAGGTAAAAGTGTCCCGGTGGAACAAGGTGGATTCCAACCTCCTGACCACCCTTTTGAAGTCCTCCAGATGGATTATATTCAGATGGAGCGATGTCGAGGTTTCAAGTATGTCCTCGTAGTTGTATGCGCTTTGTCCAGGTGGACAGAAGCATATCCAGTTCCAGATTATACAGCAGCGACCACTGCCAGGCAGTTGGTTCGTGAATTCTTTCCCCGTTATGGACTCCCTAGGGTCGTGTATTCAGATAACGGCCAGCCATTCTCATCCGAGTTAATGAAACATGTTTCCCTTCTGTTAGGGTACCAGTGGAAGTTCCATTGTGTGCGCCATCCTGAAGCAGCCGGTCTCGTAGAGAGACATAATCAGACCCTGAAAATCCGTATTGCCAAGATATGTAAAGAGAAAGGTGTAGACTGGCTAGTAGCCCTGCCAGTTGCTCTATTCTACATGCGGATGGTCGCACATTCCAGATCAGGTCTGTCCCCATACGAGGTCGTATTCGGCCGCCCCCCAAACATGTGGGGTACACCTAGACCCCGCAGTATTACAGATGTTTCCAGTAATATGCTGACAGATTACCTAGCTTCCTTGATGTCTGCCCTACACTCTTGTCGTTCACAGGTTGCCGCCGCATTTCCAGACAACACCGAGGTGAAACCGCATGAGGTCATTCCAGGCGACCTCGTATTGGTCAGGAACTTTGATCGTTCAAGTCCGCTGGAGCCCCGTTGGAAGGAGCCTCGGATGGTATTACTTACAACAAGGACTGCCGTGAAATTGGAGGGCAGGAAGGGATGGGTTCACCTGTCCCACGTCAAAAAATTCCATGGACTTCGTGAAAAGTCTTTTGCAAAGGACTGTTCCATTTCTAAAGACTGCCTGAAACCAGAACTTAAATCTGAATTAAAAGTTCCTCTGTTAGAGAAAACTCCGCAGCAGGAGTATAAGTTGAAACTCCGGTCTAGTAAAATAAGTCAGCCAGTTTAATTGTCTAAGTCCCTCTCGGGTGAAACGGTTAGACAGGTATCTGACATGTATGAGATAGACCCCCATAGTGAGAGAGTTAGTCAAAACTCTATACGATGTATCGTTTTTCTAAGTTTCTTATTGTTTCTAAGTTTGATGGTTACCTGCACAAGTTATGCATTACATTTATGTTTTCCAATTTCTCATGTAAATAAGTTTGCTAATGCTACAGTAGAGCACACATTTAGTGATCTGCCTCCTCACGAGCTATCCTATCGTCTTGCTATGCGTAATAATACATTCATCCGAATGTTACACTATTCACACCAGACCAGCAATGCCACTAATTGTTGGGTGTGTGGTCGACTCCCCCTTTCCAGACACCGAAGGGAGTTCTGCCACTCTTTCCTTATCCGTTTTCACATAATGGTTCGTGTGGAGCATGGTCCACGTTAACGTCATCCTCTAATGATATGTCCCTTCTGAATAGAACATGTTTTCCAGACAAGCAAGGTCTCTCCCATAGAACAGGGTTAGATCTAGAAAATGAAGTATATGATTTAGGTAATTATTCTTCGAATTTTATGGTTCTGAATGTTCAGTCTGATACTACTCCAGACTTACCTGCTATTTCAGTACTACCAGTCAAAGGCGAATTATGTGTCAGAAAGAATGGTTCCGCACATGTAGGACATAGTGATTGTACTATTACTGTCGAGTATAGAGACAGTGGGAAATCTATCTTCAAAGCCTCACGTCATTCTTATTTTGTTTGTGGTCAGACCGCATATATTCGTCTGCCCCTCGATTGGGATGGAACATGTTACATTGCCTTCCTACTGCCACCAGTTTTTCTAGCCCCATCTGATTATCATAGAAACACACATCTAGTACACGTCAGACATAGAAGGGAGATCGAGTCCCCGATTGTCGATCAAACTGAAACTACTCTAGAACAATATCAAGACTTTAATAAAGGTTTCTTCTTCTTTATAGGACCTATCCAGAATAGTAAGTTAATACGTAGACTAACCAGAACCCTTGAAGCAGTAGTGAATGAGACTACTTCTGCTCTAGGTAACTTAACTGAAGAGCAATCTGCTATGAGATTTGTCGTGCTCCAAAATCGTCTCGTTCTTGACGTCATACTGGCCGACAGAGGAGGAGCATGTAGAGTCATCGGATCTAGTTGCTGCATTTTCATTCCTAATAACGCGCCGTCTGTTTATTCAGCTATAACCAGACTTCATAAAATTGCCCATCAGTTACACCAGAATCCAGGCACCTGGACATGGTCCAGTTGGCTCTGGGATATCATATCTGCCTGGGGATGGAAAGTATTGTCATTCCTAGGTATTGCAGTAATGATCATATTCAGTTGCTGCCTCTGTATACAATGTGGCCCTGCGATTTTCGGCATTTGTGCTACCTCTTGTATTCCTAGTCCTAAGCCCCGTTCCAAGACACTTCGAGATGAGCAAATGATGCTATACGAAATGATAGATGGTATCATGAATATGGATGTTTCCTGATGGAAACGTAGGGCACAAGGAGGGAATGTGGAAAAGTAAATTTTGCCATGTTATATGTGCCTACGTGTTCCCCATGTTATGATACATGTGCATGATCGATATGCATGTATTACAGTTGTGTCCATCTCTAGTATGCCAGTTTCCAGTCTTCGTGAATACAACGAATATTAGGCCTATGTAAAGCTACGTTGCCACGTTTTACAGTGTGCACGTTAATTCATTGAATTATCCCTGTTTCTAGGCCTCAAAAGGGCCCGGACTCAGATTCAGCTCCTGTCTCCTGAACCCTCTCCGAGGAGCGATACAGCCCCCACCTGTATCCCTGACCCTTCACTTACTTTCATGCCTCGCAGTGCCCGGCTAGGCCTGGCTCTGCCTCCCAGTCTGCCAAGAGTATGTTATGTTTCTAGTTATCAGTCCAGCCCTCCTTCTCTGCATTCCTAAGCTACTGAATCACATCAATAGTTTCCGTCATGGTCTAGCCTTTATGTCTCCATGTAAGAGAAATACTGTATTAATATTCATAGAATATTCCTCGCACACACAATACATGTAGAATTATGCATGCACCAGTCTTAGTGTCTGTTAGCCTTTGCCCTGATAACTTTTTGGATTCTATCAACATGTACTCTAAACACCAGATACTAGATATGCCTGGGTACATGTCGCTCTGACCCTCCAGACTTTAGTCTCCTCTTCTAGTGCAGAAGTCATAGCCCCCAGTTCTCCCTGGTAACACGTCATTGCCAGTTTGCGCGCACCACTAGGTTAGAGGTCCCAGCTGCTCAGGTAGCCCCCTCCATGTTTCCGCCCCGTTTATGACATATTCTATTACGTTTACATCACATGTCTATGTATACGCCCTGTACACACCTCTTGTTACACCCACTTTATGCCTTATCTTTCGCGACTGCTACAAACTCCGCCTACTGCTACGCCTACTGTATTGAATGCAATGTATTTGTTTAACTATAAATATTGTGCACTGTTATTAAAAGTTACCCCTTATGCTCCCAGATCCTGCCCCCGGCAGCTGCCATCCCATTCCCATGCAGGCTGTCCTGTTCCTGTCCTTTATGTCTGATTAAAGCCTGTAGACTCCAGCTACCTCGAATCTTGACTCTTATTTATTGAGCTATCTGTTATTAGAGTATCCTGAAAAATAGAACCGGTAATTAATTATTTATTTACCACAGATCAGCGGTGGTAAAGTGCACAGAGTCCCAAAGCCAGCAAAAATATTGTCCGGAAAAAGACACAAAATCTGAAGTGACCATGCGGAAAAGGTGGATTTGCCACACTCCCCTTCTGTAACATAGTGTCATCTACTACACCGGTGAACAACCTTTACAACGCAACTTTTACCACGCAGTGCCTTTACGACGCAACTTTTACAACGCAAACCATTACAACGCATTGCGCTGGGGGGCGCTCTAGGATAGGGAATAGGTTTAATGTACTATCCAACACCTTCCCTACTATCCACGGGGACTGGAGTTGGAATAGTAAATTAAACTATTCACTATCCAGCGCCCAAAAGCATTATGCGTTGTAAAGGTATTCGTTGTAAATACCGCGTTGTAAAGGAATGCGATGTAAAAGCATGCGTTGTAATGTCATACATCCACTACACCTCTCCACATGTGAGCTGGAGCAGAGGTTTCCACCTGATGGCGTGCTCACCGTATGATATTGGCACTGCACTGGGTGACAGCGTGAGGAGTTCCTATATTGTGTGACACACAGTGGCATTGTGTAGGTTGGCAGGACTAAGAAGCAAGCAGGCAGGTTGCGACTCGGCAGTAATAGTAACTGCCAGGCCTAGATTTTTATGACTATGGCAGTTAAAAAATGGAAAAAACTATAAAATCTGGTATTTTTTTCCTTTTGAAATATAAACTTAAAAAGCAAGCACGTAAAGAAATCATCTAAAATGTATTTGGGAGATGAGTACAATATTTCTAAACTATTATTAAAGCAAGAGAGAATAATTATTATGTTATGAAACAGAAGACAATTTCATTCTCACATTCCTGCTCTTCCTTAGTAGCAAAACGTAAACAAAATGCTGTATCTATTTTCCGAGAAAGATAGCAGCCCAGGCAGCTAAATTAGTAGTGCTAAAATAACGATTTTTTAAATGTAAAATCTCTTTCCTTTGTAGTTGGTAATTCGTGCAACATAAAAAAATTTGGGGGCAGATTTACAAGTCCCTTGCGACAACTTTAAGCCGCCGTTGCGTCACTTCTGTGACGGAGCGGCATCATAAACAATGCGCCACGTTGCGACATATTTACGACGTGGCGCGTCTAGGGAGATGCATCATGCAGTAAAGCCCTGCACTAGATTATACCTGCGTCAGGTATAATGTATGCAGGGTGGGTGTATCCTCGCAGAAAAGCCTCGTAAAAGTGACTCCGTGAAATTTACAAAATTTCACGGATGTATGACGTTACAACGCATGCTTTTACCACGCATGCTGTTGCAATGCAGTTTTTACAACGCAAACCTTTACAACGCATAGCGCTTTGGGGCGCTGGATAGTGAATAGTTTAATTTACTGTTCCAACTCCAGTCCCCGTGGACACTAGGGAAGGTGTTGGATAGTAAATTAAATCTATTCCCTATCCTAGAGCGCCCCCCAGCGCAATGCGTTGTAATGGTTTTCGTTGTAAAACCTGCGTTGTAAAAGCACTGCGTTGTAAAAGTTTCGTTGTAAAGGATGTTTCCCAGATTTCACTGAGTCACTTTTACGATGCCACAGCGTCAAAACCTTACGCCTGCTCGAAGCAGTGAGGAGTCATGCAGCATGTTAGGAATAGCCATTCCTAACCATTGCTGGAGTTGAGTCGTGCTTGCGACACGACTCCAGCAATGCGCTGCCTGTACGCCAAAAGATGCGTCACGCATCTGTACATCTTTGTGCCACGGTAGGCTACATTGTAAATGCAACGCATCCATGGTGGCGCAAGGGTATTTTTACGTGACTCATTTTAACTGGCGCATCTCTGCTAATATGCAGAGATGCGCCAGTTCTTGGAAATCTGTCCTGTATTGTTCACCAGATTCTATAGGACATCCTCTGCTAGCTGCTAAGCGGGGATGTCCCTACGAGCATTGAATGGACGCTTCCCAGAAGATCAGCCATCTCATTTCACACCTGTCCCTCTGAAAAGGTCAGCTGTTTTAGATTGCACCTTCAGCTCAATTTCACTGATCAATGCGATTAAGTCTTTCTCTATCACCTTGTGCTCCGAAAGCGACCATATGCCCCAGAATCTGCTTATACTAAATTGCAGCCACGAGCACAATATTTTACGGTCCGGTGGTTCAAATGTTACCTACCAAAATTGGAAACTAATTAAATGGAGCTCAGAAGTTGCAGCAAATTACATCTCCTCGAAAACAACGCTTCCTAACCAGAGTACCCCATTGCGGCATATTTTTCACGACTGGGAACCCTTTGTGCAACACCGCCTCTTTGACCTTGCCATCACCAATTAGTTATTCCCTAGTACCAATGTCCACCTAACCCGCCACATCGCATTCTTGGTTTACAAAAGTTCTTAGGACCCTGAAAAGATTGTTGAAAAAAATAATTGGATTGCTGTAATCTGGGTCCAGTACTGTCTCCTATTCGAAACTACACATCTTACGCAACAGAGATAAAAAAAAAACAAATCTGGCAAGCGAAACAAGATACGGGGAAGCACTTCAGATTGAGCTTTTCCTGGCCAGCAAACTAAAATCTCAAAGGAGTTCTGGCTCATCATCAACCGCATTAGCAGAGAGACGGAAACTGTTAAATTAAACGGAACAATGTCACCTCTGAACATTGGACCACACATCTCCGTACTCTTTATAAAACCAAGCCAGAAAGCTCCAACTCGCAACTCAGCTACAGTAAGCCCAGCCTTTCATACGGCAAGTCAGAGGCAACCGAAGCGCAAATCATTCAATATACGTTAACCATCACGGCCAAAAGAATAGCAGCCTTGATTCAGAAAGGGAGAGCCGACGGTGCCCCTGGCCCAAACGGCATTCCCGTCTCAATATATAAGCAAGATATTGAGTTCTGGTCCCTGTTGATGGAAAAATTGCTCATAACTTGCCTCACCATTGGTTCGCCACTGGTCCATTTTTATAGATGGGATGCAGTATGGATCCTTGCCAGGACGAGGGGATTGAATTGCTATTCTCCTATTACCATGACCAGAGAATCTGGATTTCATTAAAGAAAAGGAGGCTAACAGTATGCATTGTTCTTTTAATGCAACTTCAAGCACAGCCATTTTAAAGTTACGTCATAAAGCAAAGCTCTAGAACGTACAAGTGTTACGTTGGCAACAGCAATACACAGATCTGCCTTTTTTAAATGCAATGAGAGCAAAAGGGTAAAGTTCTTCCAAAGGCAACGAAGTCCAAAAGATGGCATCATGAAGGGAAAGGCCTCGACTAGAAACAGTGAGGTATTCCAAGCAGACGAAATCGAGCTATCGAAAGATGTATGCAATGAATCATGATGAGGAGCCAATCAAGTTGAATTATCTGAAAAAGGACAAATATTAGAAATTGTACTTAATGCAAAGGGGAAAGTAGAATCGGTGGTAAACGATAATACACATATTAAAAGGCATGATACAGTGAAAAGCTGAGTTATTTTCTATTCTAATCAAAACATTACACTTAGAAATTCTTTGAACAAGAGGAGTGCAACAAGTCAGAGAGATGTTAAAATCCACTCCCGGGATGGAGGGTTGGGATAATGTTAGCCTCCGTGTCTTTAATGAAATCCAGATTCTCTGGTCATGGTAATAGTAGAATCGCAATTTTATTACAAGACCGGAGGCTACATTATGCATGTTGGTAGTCAAGTAAAAGTACATCAGACATGTGTTCGACAGGTTTGCAGTAATATTTTGCAAAGGTATAGGAACTTGACCAGTCTGCTGCTTTGAGAATGTCATCCGACTTACCTCCTTTCCAAAAGGACTGGCTACCCATAGCCCCTCTGAAAGAGTGTGCCTGAAACCTATGTAGATCAATGCCTGCCAATTGCATAGCCAGTTTAACCTTTCTAGCTATAGTAGAAGAAGAAGAGACAGGTTTGAAGGGCTTAACAAAGGATATAAGGAGTTGATTGATGCCAGTGTTGCGATGAAGGTCCTTGAATCATATTCCTTCATGCAATCCACCATACATAATTGTTTAATTTACAACCGTCAAACCTAGGATAAAAAATCATATCAGACATCGTTTTAGTTCTCTTGATGATTTCAAATCTGACGCCAAAGGCGTCATAAGATCTGTTGGATATTGCCAGTGCTTTAATGTCCGAAACTCTACAGCCGGATATACGACATAGAAGAGAACCTAGTTAGATGGAGAGTCTTTTATTATCTAGTAAGTTATTATTCGGCCAGTTACAAAATAGGTTAAGTAACAACTTAACGTCCCAAAGTGTGTCGTAGGTTTGGGTGGTCTTTTAAGCCTGATGCTCTTGATACTTCTGCAAATTATAGGATTCTTCTCGATAGTTCTACCATTTAATAGGGAATGACCCGCAGGAATGGCTGATCTATAACAGTTTATTGACCTATAGGAAAGACCTCTTTTGAATTGTTCAACAAGAAAATTAGCTACATGCACAATAGGAGGCTCCACGGAATCCAGGTTCCTTTCCAGGCCCCAACAAACCCATCTTTTCCAGATGCCGTCGTATCTATAGTGTGTACCTGGGGCCCAAGATTCTTGGAGAAGAGAAGAAGCCTGCGCCGAAAGCCCAGAATTGCATGTTGGGCACCACAGACAACCTTATGGGACATCAGGATGCTGGTGGCAAAGCAGATAGGGAAAAAGCAGTTTCTTTATTGTTGCTTTGTAGATTATAGCAAGGCTTTTGACCATGTCAACCGCCAGCTGCTCTGGCCCATGCTCAAAGCCTGGGATATTCCTGAATGTAAATGTAAATGTAAATGTGCTGGACTTGTAAAGCGCACAGCTGCCCGTAAGCGTCCCGGCGCTTGCTTAGGGAACCCGTCCTGGTATTCCCCTGTGAGAAACCCCGGCAGGGTGTCCACAAGGTGAAAGCCAGGCATCCCGCCGCGAGGGGCTGTAGTGGAGATTAAGCAAGCTATTGCCCAGAGTCGCAGAGTGTGACCCCGTGAGTTGAGTAGGCACCAGAGCGAGAATTGTCAAGTCTGTGGAATTTTAAGCCCGAGACCCGCCGAGGCGGGGAATCGAACCCTGGTCCACGGTCAATCTCAGCTTCCGGGTCTGCCGCCTCTAACCACTGAGCCACGCTGAAGCATTATTTTGCAATATTCAATGACTTTATTCTGACACTTGGGCCAGAGTAAAACTGGTAAATAATACAGCTGTCTCTAATAGGATAAAAACCGAACAAAGCGTCAAACAAGGGTGCCCCCAAGCCCCGGTCCTCCTTAATTTGCTTATGTGCGAGTTGGTACCTGCGTTGGATTCCGTAATCTGTGACGCACCAAAACTGGCGAATCACCCTAGTACCTTATTGTCTCTGCTGATGATGTAAGCTTTGTAAGCCAAACGGCGATGGGGCTTTAAAGGTTGATCAACATTTTACACAAGCATAGCAGCTCAAATGGATGACAGTAAATAAAAATAATTGGGGGGATATTTGCCCGAAAAGGAAAAAAAACTGGGGCCTGGCACTTGAATAACAGCCTCTTACTTATATCATATAAATACAACTATTTGGGATGCTGGTTGGATGACAAAAGATGCCTTTTAACTAAATTCACCAAAACCAAAACTTGCTTCATTACAATTTGCCTTTCAAACCATATTCAAACGGACAAAACAGCTTTGAACCTCTGCTGAAGAAAGTGAAGGCAAAACTCATCCCCACTCTGGGGTACGGCACAGCAGCTTTTCCTGTGAAACTGGGTGCCCTTTTGAACAATCCTTGGAGGACTGTCAGTGGAGCATTGCTTAAGACCCCTCACCACACTTCACCAGCCCAGACCAGGCTAGGGTTATGCTGACAAATCAACTTCTAGTACAGAAAGCCAGTTACCTGAAGTATATACACTTTGCACGTGCAGCAAAAGAAGGCTCACTGAAGAATTGAATCTGGTTGGAAGCGCTATCTGCAAATAACTCGGGGGCATATTATCAAGGGATTTATCTCTGCTTTTTTGGCTTTAAAAGCCAAGAAAGCGGAGATAAAATTATCTCCATATCAGCAACAGGGTGCTAACACGCAAATTCGCATGTTAGCACCCTTTTTCTCTACGCTTCCCTTTGCATCTCTAATGAGATGCAAAGGGGGCGTTCCAGAGAAACATAATAGGAGAAATGTTGTTAAGCGACATTTCTCCTATTATCGAGGATTTCGCTAACCCTGTTAGCGATAAAAAAAAAGCAGCGCTAACAGCGGTTAGCGCTGCTTATTTTACACCTGGTATTTTCCTGACTTCGGGCCCGATTCACAGAACTAACGTAAGACAAAATCCTAAACTTACTACTTTTAGTATTCACAGAAGTTAGGATTTTGTCTTAAGTTTGTCTTAAGACAGACTTAAGTTAGGATTTTGTCTTAAGTTTGTTTTACGTCTGTCTTAAGTCTGTTTTAAGACAAACTTAAGACAAAATCCTAACTTCTGTGAATACCAAAAGTAGTAAGTTTAGGATTTTGTCTTAAGTTAGTTCTCTGAATCGGGCCCTTAGCCATGATATCCTATGGAAGGTGGATATCATGGCTAAGTTTGTGAGCCCCTATCATCAAGCTAACGCCAAACTTTGAGAGATTATTGTTGGTTTTCCAGCGATAATCTCTCATTTGGCAGTTAGCGCAAGGATTTTTATCACTTCTGAGATAAACCTTGCTAATAGCAAGTTATCTCTGCGATAATTTCTGGCGATGCTTAGCGTTAAAAAATTCGTTGCTAAGCCTCGTTAGCGATAAATATCGCTAATCGTTGGTAATATGCCCCTCGATGTCTCAAAATCCCTGGAAGATCGCTCTTTCTGAAACCTTAGAGCTTAAAGGTGCACAGCCCTCTGAAATCAAAATTTGCCTCAACAGTGGTTCAAAATAGCTTTAAACAAAGTGTTTCATAAGGAATCCTTTGTATCTGATCACTGGGCACTTATGAGAAGAAAACATGCAGACTTTGTCAAAGGTTTGTATTTATATAGCGCTTGTTGCCCCTGATGGGGTGTTGAAGCACGCTACTCCGGAAGCCCATAAAGGATTAGTGGTGAATTAGTAAGGTGAAATATGAAAGTAATCTCAGAGGTGGATATGAGTTAGTTATTTGGAGTGAGAAGGATAGCGGAGGGATAAAAAGGGAAGAAAGGTTTGCATTCATATAGCACTTGTTACCCCTGATGGGGTGTTGAAGCACGCCACTCCGGAATCCATAAAGGATTAGTGGTGAATTAGTACAGTTGAATATGAAATTTGAGAAGTGAACATGTTACTCTGTTAATTTTGATTGAAAAGGATAGTGGAGGGATAAAAGTGTGAAGGATTATTATTTTAATTTTTTTGAGGTTTTAGCAGTAGGAGGAGGCTTTTGGATGAGTAAAAAGGAGTTTTGGAGGGGAGGAGTCAGAGGGAAGAGTTTAGAAAGGTTTGTTTTGGGGGATAGGTATAGTAGAAAGAGGTGTCAGATAATACAAGGAGGGGTAGAGTAGGAGAGATGTACTTGCATGTTTCACTATACTAATTCAACCCTAATCCTCTATGGGTTCTGGAGTAGCATGCTACTCGCCGAAAAAGCGCATTGACTCCTCGTCAGGGGTAGTAAGCACTATATAAATACAATTACAATACAATACGCCGCTACGCAAAAGAGGAGAGCAAAAATAAATTGCCGACTCATTCTCACTGCATTATAAAGTTGAGTTCTGTCCCCTTCGAATGGGCTGTTTTTCCTCATTAGATGGGTGAGTTGTCCCATCACCAACATGTGCCGTCTCTGTGGCTTGCTCCAGGGACTATCCCATCTGCTTTGTATACGTTCCATGGTCATTTATGATCGCAGTAGGTTTCTCCGTCACTGATTGATTAAACAAGGGACACAGACAATACAGACTGCTGTTGATTTCCTCCTAAATTGCACTCACCCACAAGTAATCGCTAGCCTGGCAATATTTTTAGACAGAGCGGACAAATTGTTAACTTGCTCAGTCATACGCCCAATCCCTTAAGGGTTCTAGGGGTATTATCCTGGTGTGCTGCCAAAGTGTGAATCTCTTCCCCTATGTCCTCTGAGTGATCAAGCTCAAAATTACAAAGGAAGTCAGCGGCTTTATGTGCGCTGTCTAAACCTTGAGCTTCTCTAGTGCACTTTGCATGTTTTTAGCTCAGTTGCCAACAGGAAAACAGTGGGCCCGATTCACAGAACTAACTTAAGACAAAACCCTAAACTTACTACTTTTGGTATTCACAGAAGGTAGGATTTTGTCTTAAGTTTGTCTTAAGACAAACTTAAGAAAGACTTGAGAAAGACTTAAGACAGACTTAAGTTAGGATTTTGTCTTAAGTCTGACTTAAAACAAACTTAAGACAAAATCCTAACTTCTGTGAATACCAAAAGTAGTAAGTTTAGGATTTTGTCTTAAGTTAGTTCTGTGAATCGGGCCCAGTTTGACCAGGCTCTTAGATGAAATCTTTTAATATCATACAGGGGGTAACCCTTGTTTTCTTTCATCTCTTGCTGGTCCCCTGTTGGACTTCACCTATTCTTTCCTTCCAGCTTCTCACTACCCGACATCTGCTGTTGGTAAAAGTAGTTTCCAGAACTGCTGCTGTGATTATTTAGCACTTTTCACCGCACGGCACTTTATGATTTAGCACTTTAAAGTACAATTTTTGGCCTCATTCGTCTTTTCTCCCCAGATAGTATTAAAAGAAATAAAATGCTATTATGCCTGGTTCTAGCAGTCTTAACTCAGTATCTGTTGCGCTATAATCACTGTTTGCAACTCAAGTTGTTTACCACTTCCGCCCATCCCTGTGACTTTCCCTTTCATTGTCATTCAAGGCTCTCTCTGTTTATATCCGGATGTTGGGAAATGAACCCATTAGCTCTGTTGTTTGTGAATTCTCTTTATTGTCAGTAATAGCACGAGGCACTTTATTTTCTGGTCTCTGACCAACTTTCTTTTATTTAAGTGTATTTATAGTGAAGAAATGTCATTATGCTGAGCTCTGGAAGCTTCAAATGAATAATAGCAGCACAGGAATCTTCGTTAGTAGATTAACTAATTCTCCTTTATTTAAGTGCATTTACAGAGATGAAGTGTCATTAGGCTTAGTTCCAGAAGCTTCAAACGAATAACAGCTCCACTAGAATCATTGCGAGTAGATTGATGTATCTTATGTCTTCCTTCTTCCCTGCCACAGTATGTTGGAATCTTTAATGTGCATATCGAATAGGACTTCTTTTGTTTCTTAGCATTTGATGCAATTTCACTGCTAAACGTCTCGACTGTTGACAGTTCCTCATTTACAATATAACGCTAGGCACCTAAAATGTCTTAACCTCTTGACTGTGTCGTTTACGACGATATTTCTTTTTATGTATTGTGTTTACTCTTTACATAATTTTTTTATTCGGCCGCCACTTTAATGGACTTGATTGTCTAAATAATTTTTTTTAAATTTTAATCTGTAATGTTGACCACAAAGCCCTTTTTCAGGTCAGACAGTAATAATCAGAGAGCGTCTCCATATGACTAACCCCTGCTGGACTCACACATCTAGATACAGCAGTAAAACCTCGGGGCTGATGCTCTAGAAATTTGCTGTACAGGCACTGCTTATGACTTTTCTACTGCAAATCTAGGCCTGAGTCTAGGGACTAAAACAGGCCAGTGTTCAATTTATCTGGCGTGATGGGGCAAAACCTGTCTAAACGCGTTCACATCAGATTACTGATGAAGGTTCTTATGACTTCTAAAGAATATATAAACTAGGAGGCTAAGGGGTGCTGAAGAGCAGAGATGAACGATGACTGGAAATCCAAAGATTTACGAAAGAACACACTCCTAACCTCAAAGATTCTCAGGCTCTGCGCCTAGAATCTGGAACTCTCTCTCTGCCCACAACTCAGACTTTGGTATTCACAGAAGTTAGGATTTTGTCTTAAATTTAAATTAAGACAAACTTAAGACAGACTTAAGACAAACTTAAGACAAAATCCCAACTTAAGTCTGTCTTAAGTCTGCCTTAAGTCTGCCTTAAGTCTGTCTTAAGTGTGTCTTAAGTCTGTCTTAAGTCTGTCTTAAGTTTGTCTTAAGTCTGTCTTAAGTCTGCCTTAAGTCTGTCTTAAGTCTGCCTTAAGTCTGTCTTAAGTCTGTCTTAACTGTGTCTTAAGTCTGTCTTAAGTCTGTCTTAAGGTTGTCTTAAGTCTGTCTTAAGTCTGCCTTAAGTCTGTCTTAAGTCTGTCTTAAGTCTGTCTTAAGTGTGTCTTAAGTGTGTCTTAAGTCTGTCTTAAGTTTGCCTTAAGTCTGTCTTAAGTCTGTCTTAAGTTTGTCTTAAGTCTGTGTTAAGTCTGTGTTAAGTCTGTCTTAAGTTTGTCTTAAGACAAACTTAAGACAAAATCCTAACTTCTGTAAATATCAAAAGTAGTAAGTTTAGGATTTTGTCTTAAGTTAGTTCTGTGAATTGGGCCCATTGACTCTATCACAAAAGGCCTAGAAATTGTTCTTTCCAATAAACGCTTCAACTCAACCTGCAGCTACACGAAATTGACTGTACAAGTCGCTCCGTTCAGCTCTCTCTACAACATTACTTGCATGTATAACATACAGTCTTTAACTTTTAAACTCTGAAATTAAATATTTTGTCCTAAATATAATTCATAGAAAAATATTGCTTCATACAGTGCAGATTCATTATTATTAACTCCAATGGGGCAATAGTTTTGTAAACAATATTTAGGACACAGCATGTATAATAGACGATATTTAGGCCATGATATTCCGGTACCACGCCTCACAGGGCAGGATTAAGCAATTTTCACAGGGTAATAAAGGACCCACCCCACCAGTGCAGACTGCCATCAACAGAGGTGCTCCTGAACAGCTACATCTAACCCCCCATGACCTTGATATAATATTTACCTATGAACCAAGGACAACCTACATGACCGTGAATAAATATGGACCATCTTGATGAAATGTGGACCACATTTACTTCCATGACAAGTCTGTTTTACTAATGTGATGTATGTATGCTGTGGGATTTAAAGTTTTACCATAGCGTAACTATACCTTCTGCAGCCATCTTTCTGCTCATGCCTACCATTCCTACAAATTGTTCTTTACATGTCGATGACATGCATGTCGATGACTTGTACAGCCTTATTTCTGTGCTTGCCTCTCGAAATAAGAAATTTCTGATTAATTTGCTCAGCGGTGAGAGTTTACATTTCTGGGTCTATTTGAAGGTCCTTTGCATTCTTTCTCATGACTTCAGAATCCTGCACCTGTGTAACATCTTAGTTTCAGTCTCATCTCATGATCTCCATTGGACCCCTGTGTACAAAACCTATACATGTATGTCTTGCTTCCGCTTGTGAAGCTTATGTTCATTTCGGTCCTGGGGGATCCGCTTACCGTCTGTTTCTGTGGCTCACAGATACATTTTTCTTTTGTTAACAAACATTTTACAGCGGATTGGCAGATTTTCTTTAACAAAGCTTTACTTCCTGAGAAAAGCTCTGAATTTTACATTATGCCTGATTCACAGTGAAGAAAAGTTCATGAGTAAATGGGAAAATAAAAAAGAGAATGACCCTCTTAGTGTTTCTTAAACTAACATACGCTCATTCTTCCTCAATTCAAATATTTTTTTCTCTTTAGGAGTTTAATAAGTTCATATTTTTGTTTACTATTTTGGAAACTAGTATTGCACCCTCTTTAATGTATATATGTGTAAGTATTTATATAGCTGAAACCTAGCGGAGTGGAGTGGTGTGGCTCACTGGTTAGAGGCGGCAGACCCGTAGCAGAGAACGGCCCGGGACCAGGGTTCAATTCCCAACGCGGCAGGGTCGTGGACCAGGGTCAAAACCGACTCGATAATTCTCGCCTCGGTGCCTACTCTAACCAGGGAACACTCTCGGCAACTCTGGGCATGAAGCTTGCCTCATCTCTACAACAGCCCCCCACACATGCCGGGGATGCCTGGTTTCACCTTGGAGATACCCAGAAAGGGACCATCTCACAGGGAAAACCTAGGACGGGTTCTCCAGCGGTCTTCAGCGCCAGGATACTCCATGGAGTCGCAGTGCGCTTTACAAGTATACCCACATTTAGCTCGAGAGACAACGACTGGGTGTATAGTTACATTTTTTTCCCTCTAAATAACAAATTGCAAATCAGGTTGATAATCAAACCAACTTGTTTACACCACTCCACTACTTGCATTTGTAAACATTAGATAATATAAGTTGATATAAGATTTCATGACACATCTTTCTTGAGATGCATACGAATATCTATTTTTTTATGCATGTGGATTCAATCAGAAGTGATCATATGCCAATAGTGAATACATGGATTATAAGTTTAAAACTGTATATGTGTATTCTTCTAATATATTGTGTTTTGCTTTTGATTTCCTAGGTGTGATTTCCTGTGGTATATTTGATTTGTGGCCCCGAAGAAGCAATTGCTTATTAAGAAATAGGTGTTGGCCAAATATGCATTTAATTAAAGAAATGTAATAATATTTGAATACCTATTGGTTATTATTCCTTGTATGTTTATGCCTTTGATTTTTCAATGATACCTGGTAGGGCAAACCGGTATGGAAAATGGGAGCATGAAGCCGGTCTAAGTTATCAATTTGCTAATGTGAAGTATTAAAATCAAACTTGACGTTGCATGTTTTCCCCCTGACCAGAATACTGTGTGCGTGGTCTGATATGGGAAAATGCACTCCAAAGCTTTTTCAAGGTTCTACGATAGCGTAGTTGAGAAGTCATGGTCTAGGTAATGAGATGGGGGACAACGGTTGAGTCAGTGTGGAGAATACAATTGATACTCATAAATATGATATCATACATGTGAACAGTTGTCGGGCTTTCCAGGATGTCCAACAGGTTCTGATGGCTCTCGCCCTGCTCCCTTGAAATATAGGACGGTCCGAGCCAAAGGGAAAGGTCCAGGAAGAACCAAATACCAGAAAGAAAGGGGAATGAGATGTTGAGAGACCAGAAAGAAAAGGGAATGAGATGTTGAGAGACCAGAAAGAAAAGGGAATGGGATGTTGAGAGACCAGGAAGAAAGGGGAATGAGATGTTGAGAGACCAGAAAGAAAAGGGAATGAGATGTTGAGAGACCAGAAAGAAAAGGGAATGGGATGTTGAGAGACCAGGAAGAAAGAGGAATGAGATGTTGAGAGACCAGAAAGAAAGGGGAATGAAATGTTGAGAGACCAGAAAGAAAAGGGAATGAGATGTTGAGAGACCAGAAAGAAATGGGAATGAGATGTTGAGAGTGAGAGAAACAAATAACACGCCAAGGTCTTCTGCAGTACCACACTTCCTCGGCTCATGTCGGGTATCACAGTGACGCCAATGAGCAATACTCTATATATGAGGAGAGAGCTTAAAACACTTTGCTTTACTTTGCTAAAGTTGCTAAACTTTTAGAATACCACAAATAACTGGCTTCTTTATAGCAGTCCATGATACACCTAAGTCAAACTCAAAGGCAAGGAGGCAAAGTCAGGTAACAGGCAAAAGGTATGAAATTATAGGAAAATACAAAAGCTGATGTTTGAGACAATGACAAACTCTACAGCAAGCTAAAAGACAAGGCAACATAGAAAGTGGTCAGGCAACTTCCATTTGCCTAACTGGTGTTTAAATCTTGCTGGCCTGTCTTGAACTAGATGTCCGATCCGTTGACCTTAGGGTCTCTGTCTGTCCGAGTACCCCAACCTCCAAAGGCCGGTCCACCAGTCTTGAAGAAGGATGTCTCCATGATCGTCTGACTGCAGGTCTCAAACTCCCCATCCCTTACTGACTCCTGACAGTAGTCAAGTCAAGTCAAGTCAAGTCAAGTCATAAAATTTATATAGCGCACTACATACCCAGAGGGTTTCAAGGCGCTTAGGAAGGGGAGGAGGATTATTTGTCAAATATCCACGTTTTAAGCTGCTTTCTGAACGCTAGGTGATTCTGGGTGAGGCGAAGGTAAGCGGGGAGTGAGTTCCATGTTTTGGCAGCCAGGTATGAGAAGGATCTGCCTCCCATGGTGGTCTTGTTGATGCGAGGTACAGTGGCGAAGGCTTGGCTGGAAGAGCGAAGTTGGCGGGAGGGGGTGTAGAAGGACAGTTAAGACACCCTCTTCATTGGTGCTGGTTTCTCCATAAACCTCTCATGGAAAGAGGATACTAATTTAGGACCGTGAACAAATGAAGCCGCTCCCAAGAACGTCCTATCGGCCCATATCCTTTCCAGGTCACCGAATACTGCGATTGCCCCTGGAGCCTACTGTAGTCTACTATAGCATCCGTTTTGGACTCTAGAGACCAATTTCCTATAACTGTTGGAGAAGGAACAGCTGGCTTTAAGGAGGCAGGTTTTCCCACAGATGTGTGGAAGACTGGATCCTCTTGCCACCCTTTGGAAAGTGTGTATGCTACCGCTCCCCCCCCTTCCAATCTAGCTATGGGAAGTGGACCTACATATGATGGTGTGAACTCGGAATGAAAGCCAGCTAAAGACAGAAATCATGTGGAAAGTCATAATAAATTCTCTCTTTCAGGTAGAGCCTGCGACAGCGCTGCTTGCGAGACTCTTAAATGCAAAAGGGGCTGGGTCACTCTTCTGTGCTACCTCCTAATTGGCCAGCACATGCCAAGCGTCCCTCCCTTCCCTTTCTGTGGAGCATAGACCAAGCACTGATTCTACTTCATTTAGTGCCATTCCGGTGCACTTGAATTCAGATACTATTTCTTCTCCCCCACCTTCCTCTTCCTGTGCCCCCATCTGGTTCTCTCTCCCTCCTCCCCCGCACCTCCCTCATAATATGGCTTAAAAAAGGCGCTATGATGCCGTCAATGCTGGCTGCGTCATAACCCTATTTTCCTGTTTACCTCTTGCATGCCAGTTAAGTTTCTGTGACCGTCTTTCAAACAATCAACAATGTTTGAAGGCCACTGGAAGAGACAACCTCGCAAGCTTTGGTTGTTTTTTTCAGTATTGGAGACTGTGGGGCAGATTTACAAGCCCCGTGCGCCACTTTTAGGTCACTTTTAACATGGGAAAAGTGACGCAAAAGTGGCGCAAGAGGCTTGTAAACCTGCCCCTGTACCTCATGCCCTAAAGTTTGTTGGAAGTTTCTTACGCGCCTCGCGACCCAGGAGGTTGGCAGTAGTCAGTCAATCAAAGTTTATTGTATAGATTACTTAAAGCCATGACAATATAAGACATTTAAAACAAAATCATAGTATTCAAAAGGAAAAAGCGAGTAATGGTTCCCTGCAAGACACTATATGGTAACTGGCACGTTGTGCCCAAGAAATAAAACTCAGGGTTGGCAGTATATT
The DNA here is from genome assembly GCF_964261635.1 of Lissotriton helveticus. Classification (NCBI taxonomy): domain Eukaryota; kingdom Metazoa; phylum Chordata; class Amphibia; order Caudata; family Salamandridae; genus Lissotriton; species Lissotriton helveticus. The sequence goes on along the minus strand of NC_136072.1, from coordinate 1,154,478,475 downwards.
ATTGAGGGGAACAGCGTTTACTACGCAACTTTTACAACGCAGTACCTTTACCACACAACTTTTACAACGCAAGTCGTTACAACGACTTGCACTGGGGGGCGCTCTAGGATAGGGAATAGTTAATTTACTATCCAAAACCTTCCCTACTATCCACGGGGACTGGGGTTGGAATATTAAATTAAACTATTCACTATCCAGCACCCCCCAACGCAAGTCGTTGTAACGACTTGCGTTGTGAAAGTTGCGTAGTAAAGGCATGCGTTGTAAAAGCATGCGTGGTAATGACATACATCCGTTATTGAATATCATGCAGTGGACGCTTGCTGTCTTCCCAAGTAAAGATTTTTCAAAGCGGTGTCGACTTCTACCGTTCTCTTTCAGTCCCTTTCGCTGAAGCAGATCTTGAAAGTCAGGCCATACTATGACTGTGCTAGGAGTTTACTAGGTGGAAATGTACAAAGAAATTGAGGGCGTGGATTTAAAATGCACATCGACAGCCAATCGGTTCCATCAGCGCCTCCCACTTTGGTCTCCTTCGGTTTCTGTTTTTGTAGGTTGTTTTCTAATTAAACTTAAATTCTCAATTGTTGGTAGGAAATATACTCTTGATCAGGGGTATGTATATGCCTCAGAAATCATGAATTCCTGTGTTTTATGTTAATCCTCATAGGCACGTGACCATATTTTCACAAAGAGTTTGGTTTATTTTATTTTTGATGTTTGGTGAAGCTTAAGCGTACTTTGCAAATGGATGAAAGAACATTTTAGGTTAATCTTCTAAATAATGTTCTTTGAAATGACAGAACCGTCTAACTAGGCCCTCGTGCCTGCCAAAAGGTAGGAGATTTGAAGGCTACTAGTGTTATTGTAAAAACATGTTTGTTTATTAAATGACATGGAAATTAGAGTTTCAGGTGGGGGTTTCCTTCCAGGTTGGTGTTTGATGTTTACCTTTTTATTTTCATGGTTTTTGATAGAGCCAATCTGTTTGTTCTTGCAGCCTTTTCATGTCACATTCTCAGCTATTAAAAGTGGGTTAATAAATAGCTTAGAGCAGGGGTTCTTAACCTGTGGTCCCGGGACACCTGGGCATCCGCTAAGTCTACTCAGTGACTGATTAGAAAATTAAATAATATAAACAGATTTATAAAGTGTATATAAATAAAGAAGCAAAATGTTCAAAGGAAGATTTTAAAACTATCTGTAAATGTGGAAGAATTTGAAATTGGAGGCTAAATGAAGAGAGGATGTAGCCTAATGGCTAAGGCGGTCACACTCAGATCTGGGGAACTGGGTTCGAGTCACGGCAACGACACTCAACATCCTGTCATTCTGGGCACATCACTTGGGGCCCGATGTAGGTAATCCTAGATTACCGATTCTTAAATACCGAATCATACCGATTCGGTATTTAAGAAATGGCAATCGGGATGTAGGTATTTTTACCGATTCAATTACCGAATCGGTAAAAATCTGTAATTACCGAATCGGTAAATACCGATTCGGTAATTGGGGGAAACATTGAAGGGTGGCAGGGTGTCACTTTGACACCCTGTTGCACCCCTCAATTGTGCATGGGTGCACATGTTGCAGACATACATGCCCTTAGGGCATGTATGTCTGCAACATGGCACTGTTTAAAAAGCAAAAGAAAAGCTTTTTAAAGGGTTTTCATTATTTACCACCAACTTCTAGTTGGTGGTAAATAACGAATTCTTAGACCCCTGTAGCACTGATTGCAGTGCTACCTACATCTCAAAATACAGAATCGGTAATTTTACCGATTCGGTATTTTACAGAATCGGTAAAATTACCGATTCTGTATCTTAACATGCCCCTACATCTCCATCTTCAAATACCGACCGGTATTTGGCGACCTACATCGGGCCCTTCATCTCCCTGTGCCTAACAAAAATGAATGTGTCCTCATGTAATGCAACTGGTGCTATGTAAAGCGCTCCAATACCTTCGGGTCAAGTTCATGCTAATAATATATTTATGAAATCAGCAGCCTCAGGTTGATTGGCGGGAGCAGTGAAAGTGCGCTAAACTGAATGCAGTACAGACAATTGAATTTAGAAAAACTCCAACCTTCCGATTAAAATGTTGATTTATTTTTATGTGTTTGCAAATTAAATAAAATGTTTTATCATTTGTTTATTTCTTAGATGAATACTTGTTTCTGTATTTATTGTGTATTGTTTGGTGGGTCAAATCATCGGAAATGCTTAGACTGGGGTCTCTGGCTTCCAGTAATGAATGACTCAGTGGGGGTCCCGGGATTCCAATAAAGATTCAGTGAGGGTCTATGCCTTCCAGTAATGATTAAGTGGGGGTCCACATAAAATAAAAAGGTTAAGAACCACTGTCTTGGGGAATTGCAAACACTGTAGCTGGCTGACATCCGTTTGAAGTGTGGGCTGATTTTACCATACAGGTCAACACCGGAAGTAGTCACTCGTATTTTTTAGTTGGCTGGTTTAGAGGGAATTGCAGAAAACACAGTTGATGGACAGAATGTAGAACATGTCATACATTCACCCCAGTACAAGGATCCGGGCCTAAATCCATCGTTTTTTTCACTCTACACCACCCTGGGTCAGACACTGGCTATATGCAAATCAGCTCTGACCCTGTGCCTCATGGGAACAGTCCAGTCCAAACTACCAAGCCATGTCTTTCCCAGACCGGAATCAAGCATCCAAGGACCGGTTTCTGGCTATCAGCCTTCATCAGCCTGGATAGCTTGACTCCAGTGGTGTGGAGAGCCTGGGACTCACGTCTGAGCATCCCCAGCCCACTCGGGGTGAAAATTGCAAAAAACACAGTTGATGGACAGAATGTAGAACAATGTCGTTTTAGTTGGCTGGTTTAGAGGGAATGTCTGTTGCACGTAGTACATAGAGAATCCAGCCCATGAAGTCTGAGATTGTCTATAACCATAGTGCTTCCATCACTAGACTACAGCGCTTCTGTTGGTAAACCCAGGAAACAACAGAATGCACAAGGATTTGTAGAGTTACTCACGGCAAGTGGCGGTAAGCAGTGACGTAGCTAGCGCATTAACCATCTAGAGGCTGCATTAAATGCCACAGCTCACACTGATAGTAAAGTTTACTCTTGCCATCAAACGAAGGCCCTGTCAGTTTGCCTCTTAGGGTCTGAATAGTTTGTTGTGTGCCTCTGTGGACATGCCACCATTTGGTTCCAGTACCACATGGAGTGTACTTTTATTTATGTGTCTGGTTCAACTTTAACCGCATGCGTGCGGGCGGAATTCCGCTCGTACGCTGAGATTTTTTAAAGCGCACTTTACGTGACGATCTGGGCTCGTCATCAGCGTGCGAGGAGGCTACGCCATGACGAGCCCAGCTCGTCATCAGCGTGGAAGGGGTTAATGCTGATGTGGGTAGTGATGAACGTGCAGATATGGCCAACCTTCGAGCATTAGCAGCGTTCTTCCCCCGCCCTGCTCCCCAGCGTCTTGAGACCCTCACGGGTAAGCAGTGCGCTTTACAAATGTCTTGATTGATTGATTGATTGATTGAACCAGATTCCACCATCAGCTTCTGAAGCGGTTCATCTAATCAAAGCTCTTATTTTGAAAGCGACCAGTGCGCTTTCAGAGGAAACTCGGACACTGGTCTTTCCAAAATCCTGGTGTATTCCCCTTCCTGAACGAAGAAGACCTCAGCAGTCCATTGGGAGCATACCACTGGAAGGACGCGCTCAGGGAAGCGGTCCCTCAACTGCAGGATGGAGTGAGCCAATCAGATGGCTTTGAGGGTCTCACGCTTCCTGACCGGCAGGAGGTGGAGGGTCTGAATGCCACCCCTAACCGAAAGGCGTTTAGGGACATCCAGGATCAAGCGAGCAGCTGCGTTTTGAACAATCTGAAGCTTATTGAGAGTAGATTGATTAGTGTTTAAATACAGAGAATTGCAGTAGTCCAGGCGAGAGGTATTAAGCGCGATAAGTACAACAACTCTAAGCTCGGTGGGAATGAAAGCGAAGATCTTTTAAAGATTTTAATGACAAAATAACAAGTGATCACAGTCCTCTTGTCCTGGGACTCAAAAGAAAGGGTATTGTCAAAAATGATACCTACATTTTACGCTTCAGTAACCGGATGGGGTAAGGGCCCGCAGGTCTCTGGGCCCCACAACCCCACCAAACCGACAATTGCATACAATATGCAGGCTCTATGCATACAATATGCAGGCTCTATGTATACACTATGCAGGCGCTATGCATACATTATACAGGCTCTATGCATACAATATGCAGGTGCTGTGAATACATCATGCAGGCTCTATACATACAATATGCAGGTGCTGTGCATACAATATGCAGGTTCTATGCATACAATATGCAGGCGTTGTGCATACAATATGCAGGCTCTATGCATACATCATGCAGGTGCTATGCATACAATATGCAGGCTGTATGCATACATCATGCAGGCGCTATGCACACAATATGCAGGCTCTATGCATACATCATGCAGGTGCTATGCATACAATATGAAAGCTGTATGCATACATCATGCAGGCGCTATGCACACAATATGCAGGCTGTATGCATACATCATGCAGGCGCTATGCACACAATATGCAGGCTCTATGCATACATCATGCAGGTGCTATGCATACAATATGCAGGCTCTATGCATACATCATGCAGGTGCTATGCATACAATATGCAGGCTCTATGCATACATCATGCAGGCGCTATGCACACAATATGCAGGCTGTATGCATACATCATGCAGGTGCTATGCATACAATATGAAAGCTGTATGCATACATCATGCAGGCGCTATGCACACAATATGCAGGCTGTATGCATACATCATGCAGGTGCTATGCATACAATATGCAGGCTGTATGCATACATCATGCAGGCTCTATGCATACAATATGCAGGCTGTATGCATACATCATGCAGGCTCTATGCATCCATATGCAGTCTGTATGCATATATCATGCAGGCGCTATGCACACAATATTCAGGCACTGTGCTGTAATTCATCCAAAGATCATCGAGGCCAAGGGGTCTTCTGAAAGTCCGGGGCTCCTCCTCCCTTGCTATTGATGTCACACTGAGGTACCCGCTTCCTACGTGAGAGTAGTACAGAGCCAGAGTAGTGTAAAGCTACTTTCATGGTAACGGAGTTACTCCAAGTCCTGTATTCCCTTTGCCTACATTCTAACTCCTTCACATTGGCCACATCTCAGAACGATGACGCGGGTGCCCTGGTCCCTTATCAACCAGGGAGCTGGCAGAGGTGCCCATCCACAAAGGGGCAGATGGCATATGCCCCGTGCATTGCACCACATGGCGGTGAACTTACAGCTTTGAAAAAGGGTGCCTGGTCCAGCCATCAGGCCTCGTGGCACTCACTGGAGAGCTTTGGACCAGGAGGAACAGCCACCACAAACCTCCCTTTATCCCTTTGCTCTGTATCTCATCCCCTCTGGTTCCAGTTGCTGATGCAAGTGGCGTCCTCTCTGGACGGCGGCCCTGTGCTGAGAGCTGTGTTTGTTGTCTGCCTTCAGTGCGCCTTCCCTCCACGTGTGAGCCCTTCCTCTTCCTGTAGCCGACCGGAAGTCTGGGAGGCTCCACGTGACCCTCTCCCCTGTCAGTGTTTCTTCTTTGGGACCGAGGCTCACTCCTTCCCTTGGTAGAGACTCTTGTCTGAAGTGTGTTTTTCCTGCTAACTGTTGTTTAACAGACCGTCCCGCTCCCAAAATAGGCACGCGCAGACGTGAAGTAAACTTCCTCAACACACTCATTTATCAAATGTAAGCTAGATTGGCCAAGAACATTATTATGAAATGAACACAACAAGACAATAAGTACTGTTTGGGAAATATGCGAACTCAGGGGCATATTACCAAGGGGGGGCGATAGAAAATTTTTGCCGCTTTAGCGGCCGTTTTTGGCCGCTAAGCGGCGATAATTCTATCGCCCTATTAGCAAGCTGTCGCTAACAGCAGTTAGCGACAGCTTGTAGGCGATAGCGAGCGGTTTGGTGCCCGCTTTGCATGTCAGCGATATTTATCGCTAATGACATGCAAAGTGGGCGTACCCAACCTGTTAGCGACTGAAAGCAGTCGCTAACGTCGCTATCGCAGGCGTAGCAATGGAAATATTTGCGCTAAGCGCGAATATCTCCAAAAACTAACGCCTGCTCAGACCAGTTCTTAGCCATTATATCCAATGGGAGGTGGATATAATGGTTAAGACCCTGTTAGCGATAATGCGTGAATATCGCTGTATTCTCAGCAATATTCACGCATTTCACCGCTATCGCCGGGAATTTTATCGCTTTCGAGATAAACGTTGCTAATAGCACGTTATCTCAGTGATAAAATCCGGTGATGCGCGGCGATAAAAAAATTGCAGCTAAGCCTACTTAGCGATAAATATCGCTATTTGTTGATAATATGCCCCAAAATACGAACCGAGTGAACATGCATTTGGGGCCACAGTTCAAAAGACGCTCCAAATACTTGCGGGCATATTTACGAGGGGGCCAGTATTGCGCGTGCACCATGGCATGTGGTGCAAGCCCAAAATGCAGTTTATGCAGCCACGCAAGGCCACCTTGTGTGGGCCTGAGCGGCTGCATACATCTGGAGTCATTTAATAGCTCAAACCGCTGTGTTGCGTTACTCTGCCAAGAGAAGACGTTCCATGGTTTCTGTTGCATTCCCAGAACCTGAAAATGCGCCAAAAAGATACACCTTCATAGGTGAGGTGTATCGAGTGGAAATATCTTTATTTCTCCTCGTTACTTCCTCTTTCTATGTGTCCTACATTTTGTTGAGTACATAGAGGAAAATCCACAAAAACAATCCTCCTTCCAACGCAGGCCCCCTTGCACCGCGCTGCAAAGGTGACTGCTTTGGCACAAGGCGGCCAAAACGGCGCCAGCGCAGGGACAAAGGCAGGAATGCGCTGTATTCTTTTAAATACGGTGCATTTTTGCCGTTTACTGTCACGCAGAGCAGCACAGCGCAGCACAGAGCAGCACAGCACAGAAGGGTGACTTGCTGTGCTGCATGACGTTCTAATAAATGTGCCCCAACGTCTTGATCTGAAGTGCACGAAATTCATAAAGTGCTTTGCATATTTCAGGGAACATGAGTTGGCGAAGAGTCATTCCAGCTTCCGTGCAGTTGCAAAGGAATGCAAACACGCATTGCAAACTTTACAGGGTTGAGAAGAGCAGGTGGTAACCTTTTGCAAAATGAATGCTATGCAAATTGACGGCTGAAATATGGAATCCTGTGTCTTTGTTGGCACTCCAGATGTGCAGTACACATCTATGGTTTCAGGATGTCTCTTGCTTTGTGTTCACATTCAGGTGGATTCACTGATGAAGGAAGAATCTTCAGAAAATGCCTGCGTTCTACCAAGGTGTGATTGTATGTTTCGTCTTTCTAAAGCGCGTACCTAGCTGGCTAGCAACGGGGCGCGGTTCAGGGGGCTGGCGGGGAACACGGGAGGAGGTTGAGGTAGCACAAGGGGTGGGAAGCCTGTCCTAGATCAGTCTATCTGAGGGAGTGTTCCTTGGAGAGGTGAACTTTCCATTTCTTCCGTAACGGTAGGAGGGCTGGTGACTGCTGTTCTCCAGGGCACAACTGTCTGACCCGTGGATCTCTGTTCTTAGTAAGGAATTATTCTCTGCCTTCACAAAAAATCATTTAATTATCTGATGTCCGAGCTGAAGTTCACTGTGATGGGCCCCATGAACACAGTGCCAAAAAGGCCAGGCAGAGCAGGGACCAAGGCACTGTCTGCATCTTTATAGCATCTTGGAACCCATTGGTGTCAATTTTGGACACTTTTTTTTCTACTTAGGAGCTGAGGGGCAAGCAATGGGGGGGGGGGGAGTTGGGGATGGATGAGTCAAGCAACAACGGGAAAGGGGTGAACCGGACAAGCAACAACTCAGGAGAAGAGAGCAGGGCAAGCAACAATGCTTGAGGGGCAGGACGGAAGTGGATACAAGTAAAAGGGGAAAAAGTACCTTTGAAAGCAGCGTGCAGGAGAAGGACACTGGGCTGGGTAGCAGTACTTGGGGTATGTTCCAGGGTAGGGAAGAACAGATGAAGAGGATGTGAAGCCGGCACTCGCTGACCAAAGAGAAGCAAGGAAATTAGAGTGATGATGAAGCCAACCAATGAAAAGCAAGGGGCGGATTATAATCTCCATGTAAATAAACATATATCTTGCAAGCGACAGCGCATGCGCTCTCTCAGGTGAGACCTACAGTATAGTGTATGGGGGGAAGAACTGTCAAAGAGGCGAAGGTGCTTGCTTAACATATTGAAAGGCATAAAACAACCAATAGCGCCCCCAAAACATTTAGGGGTCTGGAATGAAGGCATGAGAGTGTTTATGGAAGGGGCAGGGATATGACATGCCTTAGAGGAAACAGCCTTTAATGGCAGATTTTACCATGCAGAAACATTACCATGAAGGTAAGTATCACGCAAGTAAATATTTGTACTTTACAGCGCAGTAGTTTACCACGCAGATGAGTATTTTTTAAAATGTTATATAGAAAAAGTAATTTTAGTATTGAGGGAATGCTAGAGATAAAGAGAGATGAGGATGAATTGAGGGTTCATGGGTGAGTAGATGTAATGGCAGGTGAGGGTGACTTGGGGGAAGAAGTGTGGGTAGAGATAAGGGGAAGTGAGGTTGACTTCAGGGTTCAGGAGTGGGTAGAAGTAAAAGAAAGGTAAAAGCAGAGTCAGCTTTAGTGCTGGTAGTGCCTGGAGCGACAATCTTAGTTGGCGCTCCCCCAATGATCTCGTTCTCCATTTATTCCCTAACTACCACCCTCCAAAAGTGCCATTTGCCTCTCTATAGCCCCTCTCTTAAATGCATTTCATATGATTTATAGTGCTACTCATACCAGTGTATGGCGTCAGAGCACTATACATCACACACACATCATTCAGAGACAATAAATCAGACATGTGTAAATCAGTCTATAGGAAATGTTGTATAAACCAGTGAGGATTACAAGGTATGGGAATCACATGTCACCCATACTAGTAGGCAGTATATTTGAAGAGTGCTTGGTCTGGAGAAGTACAAACTCAGAATTAAAAACCTTTACACAGTTGTTGGGTAGGTTTGTGTTGACTTTCCTAATAAGAATGTATTTCTCTCCAAACAAACCTTTTTAGCATCAATAGGACAATGAAAGACTTGGGAAAAAACACATAAAGTTCTGACCTATCTCATGCAGTTTGCATGCAGCTTTTTTGTGACATTTCATAGGTCAGTGTGCTCTATTGGGATTGTAACTTATGGACTACAAATAACAAAAGGATCTCTGTGACAAAAGCAGTGACCCACTGAGCTACAATACAGCTGTGCTATCTGCATGGTACATGTTCTTTTCAAACAGGCACATTATCCCTCTGCGCTACTCTATTTTTTTTAAACATATTTTATTGCGTTTATTGGTCATGCAATGTAGGAATTGTGCCAGATAATCATTCCAACATAACATTGAATGACAATAAAGAAAATCATGTATGACAATAAGTGCTCACAATATTCAATCATAACTTATCAAATGCCAATTCCACCAACCCCATACCCGTTTCCAGATAATTGACGTGTTTTGGGGACGGACCCCCAGCGCTACTTTATGATGAGTCAAAACTGCCACTAGACAAAACGTGATCTCTCTCCAGCAGGAGCATTAATCATCAGAATTATATCGCCATTTTTATTGCTACCAGAAAAACTGCTGGACACCCAAGGAACTCTGCAGCAGGTGCTTTTAAAAACTATAAGTTATTTGTATTATTTCCAGACATGGCTTCAATTTGTCTTGCAAACATAGAAAACAAATAACGCTATCCAATGACAAGAAGTGCGTAAGAACACTAAACAAGAAATCAATCATTACTTGGAGCATCTCCAGGGAATTTCTCGTCGTTTCGGCACCTTAAGACCAGGATTTTTCCGGTCTTAAGTTCGGCACAGCCACCTATTATCGCCAAACTTGATAATAGGTGGCAGTGCCAACTTCAATGGGTGTTGCGATGGAACGCCCACCGCAACACCCACTACACGCTCCCTTTAACGCTCAGTTTAGCGTGTAAGGGGCCCTATTATTAAGGGAGCGTTAAGCCACTTAACGTGGCTCTCTTGGCTTAATGTTGCCTTGATAATAGGGCGCTGACCCTATCGCCACCACAACATCACGCAAAGTGACGCTGTGGTGGCGATAGGGGCTTGATAATGTGCCCCTAAGTATTTTACTCAATAACACACACAATGTACTACAGAACACACAATCTCAGTGGCAACAAATTATACTATCTATTATTAAATTTTTTATCAGATAGAATGAGGGAGGCGGCCTACGATGCTACTGAGGGAAACCCTCCAAGGGTATTTGTGTGCAATAGTCCTTGATCAGTAACGGGGAGCTCCTTACAGGGGGGTTATTAGCCAGAGAGCCTCAAGGAGCAATAGTGCCTGGGATTTGGGTCTGTGCGCCTCAGGATTCCCTCTCTGTTCGTAACAGCCTCTTCCATCTCCTCTCTTTGGCTTTCTTGGATTTCCAAAGTATCTCATACACTGTCTCGCCTAGGGCTAGATATTGGAAGCATTTTTGCATTCGCAAGCGTCCCAATTTGCAAAAATGCTTTTTCTGATAATACAAAGCCCAAATTGTTATTCAGTCACTTTTTATCGAATCACAATTTGGAAGGGATGTGTTGAGGACGTCCCTTCCTAATACCGATGGGCAGTGTTGTGTATTACTGTTTTGCGACGGAAATTAGGTCGTAAAACATTTGCAAGTTACAGCCAACTCAAGGGGTCCACAAGGGACCCTTTCCCGTTTGAGAATGATTTAATAATCATTTTTTAAGGGCAGGTAGTGGTTCTACAGACCTGCCTGTTCTTAAAAAATGAAACCTAAACGTTTCATTTTTTTCCTTTTTAAATGCATCTTGTTTTCCTTTAACGAAAAAGGGCTGAATTTAAAAAAAAATAAAAAGATTGATTTACAATCACAGCTGACTCCAGCAGGCCACAATCCCTGTGATGGCAGGGAATCCTAGCGGGTCACAAATTGCGACCTACCTATTTATTATGCATGATGTAGGCCTATTTCCAACCAATTAGGAATCGCATATATTAAGAATAGCGATTTCCTAATTGCGATTCACAAGAAATTGCAATTAGGAATTCGCAATTCCTATCTTCGTGCATCTGGCCCTTAGTCCTTTTTGGTGCAGACCTCGCCTGTGATCATTGGCTGGTACCTGTGCCTGTGGCTCGATGAGGTGTATCATGCACAACCCATGGAGCAGGACAACTGGTGACACTGTCCAGAGCCTGCTGTCGGGTGCACAGTCAAAGCCTGTGGGCCATTGTGAGCTAAACAGACCCTGCACCCCTTGAGGAAACTGCGTTGAAGTTACGGTGATCGAGGCTCGGTGGATCTTGAGGCTTCTATTCTTCCTTTGGCCCAGACACAACCCCACAAACTGAGAAAAGCTAGATGCCCACCCGTCATGGTCTTGGTGATTATTAGTACTGGATGCAAGCTTATCGAGCTATGTGGTTCACCGCCAGTACTCTTGGTTCGTGTTTGAGGGAAACGCAAACTCCAGTCCGATCTTCTTCGTAATGTGTGGAATTTTGGTGCTTTGGTTCTGCAACTGAACTTCTAGGTCACATGTTCCTCTGTAACCTTTGTCCACAGGGTTGCACTCCAACCATGGCATGGGGTCTCTTCAGAGTGCACAGGCCGCACCCTCACTCAGTGGTGCAGGTCCTTCCGTGATGCGTCAGTGGATGTCTTTGGTTCGTCCCACCTTGGCTCCTTCACGACCTCCATCATTTGAGTAGTGTCTTCCTCATGCAAAGCCACCTCAAGTGCCTCTCTTGAGCAGTAAATCAGTTCTCTTCTACATAGCAAAGACTAAGCAATCCTTCCTGGTAGACTAAGGTGAAGTCTCCACGTTTCTGGTCCTGAACCTGGCAAGGGGTGTCGGCCGCGGATACCCAAACCATGGAGACAAAGAGTATCTCATTCGCTACGGTTGTGAAGACCCGGATCCCTGGTAGAGAAATCATGTTAGCTTGGCTCAAAGTCTCTGTCCCATCATTACTCTAGAGAGGCAGACAGGAGTTGTCTATTAAACAAGGTTCTTTTCTGAGACCGGCTCTGGGCAATTCTGCTCTTGCGCTTATTCCACTCTGGCTGTATAGCGATGGCCAGTGTCACAAGGTATGGACAGGAAGATAAGGATGGGCTAAAAGTCTCCAGGCAGGAGACTGATTATTCGCAGCTAACTACTTGCTTGCATGTGGATGTGGGGATAGCCTCTCCAGGGAACAATGTGCCAGGAAAAGGTAGAGGAACTTCCAAGTTCCAAAGGAGTCCTCTGCCTCCCCTCCTTGACACTCGTCAGTCTGACTGACTGCAAAGGATGCCTGGAATGTCCAATGGGGAGCCGGGCAACTCACATCTACTTATTTGCTCACCCTACAAACCTCCTTGGTAGGTTCCACTTGAATGCAGCAATATAAAATGGATTCAAGTGTGGATATGGCCACCCGTGTCATACAGGCTCCATACACACATACTCTACACATGCCAACGAGCGCAATCATGCGACATCCATTTCCCACCTGGATGGCTAAAGGACCCATTTGCATGGGGCTGGCCGACTAATTTGAAAAAGGTGAGAGAGGCCAGCCGGCGACTCTCCTTGGCAGAGACCTTGGCCACTGGATCAGCCTAGGGTTTTCTCACTTCAGAGCCATCAGCCTCTTGAGCACCGTGAGATCCATCTGGACTACAAACTTTGTACCAAACTAAGACCTGAACTTGCAAAGGGCACATACTATAGCAAAGCACTCTTTTTCAATGACAGTCCAGTTCTGCTCTCCAAATACCAATTTGTAGCTGCTAAATGCAACTGGATGCTCCCTCCCCTTCCCATTGGGTTAGGCAAAATTGCTTCAACTCCGTTGTCGGAAGCATCAGTCTGCACAATGAAGGGCTGGCCATAGTCAGGGGCCTTCAAAACTGGTGTATTGTATAGGGTGACCACGGTGCTTAATTTGTAAAAAGGCATAAGTGCCAGGGACCTTTTCAGGAGGCTACTGCAGCTTGCACCACTCATTGGCCTTGCTAGCACTACCAGTGACAGTACTAACACACCCACTAATCATCACACTCCTCCTACAAGTGTGACACTTCAGACTATTCCTGGCCCCAAAGTTCTAGGACTAGCTTGGGCAGCAGGTGTTAGTCATTTTTAATGTATATTGGATTAGTAATCAACTATTGTGGAAGAGGTGTGGCGCAGCAGCCAGGGTGCCTGACTCCGAAACCACAGGGTTCACGGTTCAATTCCCGGTGCCGGCGTCAGGTTAGCCCAGCACCATGTGACTCTGGGCAATAGCTTGCTAAATCTTCCCGACGACCCCCAGCGCCAGGACACCTCTCCAGAGGTAGCTGTGCGCTTCACAAATGCTGGTATTTCATTTAATCGTTGTGCTCACTCCAAATCAGATAAACAGTGCCACCATGAGGCAGACTGCCATAAGAGCCGGTGTTGACAATTGAGTGTCGGTGCTGAGCACCGGAAACTATCGCCTCAAATTAAGCACTGGGTGACCATTAGGTCATTAAAGACTTTTTGACACTCCTCAGGCCACATTGCTTTCCTGGGATTGTTCTTGAAGGTCAGGGCTGTCAAAGAGCAACTGTATTTCCAAATCTGAAAAACAAAGTTCCTGTAATATCCAGTGATGTTTAGGAACACTCTCATCTGTGTTTGGGTTGTGGGTTCTTCCCAATTATATAGGGTGTGTATGTTTACCTTCAGTGGACAAGTCTTCCCATTCCCCATTTGATGTCCAGAAAGACCAGATGATTGACCCACCTGGCATTTTGGAGACTTTAAAGTCAGTTTGTCCCCCTGGACACTTTTCAGCTCCTGCTCGAAATGTCCTGGAGGCAGTGCACTCTGAACTCTTCCAGACAACACAGGGTTGACTAAGCACTGAAAAGTGGCAGGAGCATGTTCTATCCCAAAAGGCATAACCTTGAACCAACAGAAGCCCTCAGGTGTGTTGAATGGAGTCTTCTCCTTGGCATCGGGTGCCAGTCCATTCTGCCAGCAGCCACTGCTCAGTTCAAAAGTATTGTGGTACTCAGCTGCACACAATGTGTCCATCAACTCACCAGCACAGGGAATAGGATGGGCAACCATCTCATTAACAATACTCTGGACCAGATAATCCATGCAAAAGCAAAGGTCCTTCTAACGCTGTTTAGAAACTAGTACCACTGGTCTAGGCTATGGAGTACAGGAGTGTTCAATTACTCCCAGGTCCCACCTTTTGACCAACACTGACTGGAAGTACTGCTGGACTGGACCTGCAATGCACTCAAGGTAGACTGCAATGTCTATGTCAGGGACACAGACTAGAGTTACCCTTGGGCTGAATGAGAAAACTTGATCAAACCACCCCAACATCTCTCTAAACTTGTCTGTTGTTCAAGAGTCAGGTCACTGTGAGCTTTACCACATCTATTGAGCCATCCTTATCATCACTGTGCAGTAGGTCTGGAAATGGCTCATCCTCTTTCTTCACCTCTTCTGCCATTGCCAGGATGTTAGCGGTGTCATTTCTCTGAAGATAGGGCTTCAACCGGTTCATGTGTGACACCTTTTGAGGTTCCTGAGTGGCACTTGTGAACTAGGTATTTTGAGGGCAAATTGGCTTGAGCGCCAATATTTTCTGACCCTCTTGGAACCCAGTCAGCATTGCAATTTGGTCATACCATTCCTTCATCACCTCTCAGCTAGCCTGTTCATCAGCTGAGCCATCAGCTTCCTGAGGCCCAAAAATGGGTGCTCCACATCATGGCTTGGGGTATAACTTTCTAGCCCTCTTTGACTGCAAAGTCAGTTTACTGCGGTCAGCATGCCCTAACGAAAGCTCAAAGTCGCTAAATCCTACTCCCTTTTGTGTGATTTCCCTATAGGTGAACGAGAGGCATGGCATGAGGAGATCCTGTTCTCAAACACACTGTCTGTCCTGCTCGTTAGTGTCTTATTGAAGCGTAATACCGACCCACTGGTTTGTGGGTGGTATGCAAGAAAGAAGTGGTAAGTTACATCAGCTTTCTCCCACATCAGCCTGATGTAGGAGGATATGAAATTCATTCCTCTGGTGCAGACCACAGTTTTGGGAAATCCAACCTGGGAGAAGATCACAAGGAGAGACTTTTCCACGACCTTGGCAGTCATTGCTTCCTGCTCACTCTGACCTCTTCCCTATCCTGGTTGCAACTGCAAACCCTCTCTTTCACCTGTACGGATGCCTAAGTGCAGCCACGCACAACACACCATGTCCTTCCGATGAGCGTTTCGAGAACAACCACATCATCCACGGCTCGTTCCTCTTTCGCTCTATCTACTGCGCTCCTTCCCCAACTCTACTAGTCGCTCTTTTCCATCTCTCCCACCCAATGATCTGCGGGTGGTATGCTACAGTGCTGTAGCCTTGGCCGACTGCCCTGTATTCAAATGGCACTAAAATAGCAGAAGGGGCCTCAAAGCGCTCTATAAAACTCAACGTGACATCACAGTATTGTGAGACTCCATCTGTTCCTTAGATCACAAGGCAGACCAGTAAACAGCACCGCTGATGAGCAGCCCTGAGGAGTGAAGTTATGTCTGAGGATCTGAAAACATTTGGAGACCACTGAGGAGCTGCTGCTGTGAGAACATGGAGATGGAGCAGGAGGTTGTCCTCAAGTGCAGCGACCGGGGGTTGGCTCAGTGGGGCCAGTGTTGCAGACTTTGTTGATCCCTTCTCAAGTGTTACACATGGCAACATAATTGCCAAGTGAATATCTACAATTTTAACATCATTAAAAAACTCTTGAGAAATCCCAGAACATATCCGGTTCATGCTTTCAGTTCTTGCTGAAGAAGTTAGCGTCTTGGGTGAAACAGGGAGTCACGGATGACATATTCCACATGTTCCCCACGGTACGACTGTTATGGTGTTGTGTGCACACTTGTTGCATGTCTCCAATTGCATGTAACTCGAAAATATGAGCCTCCCTTTCAAATATTGGTGAAAACCCAACTCTGGTCACCTCGCTCATTCACAGGACACCTTTTGGACAATCCCCTGTGCCATGGGGGGGGGGGGGGAGAGACCTGGCTACACCGCTGGTATTTCGTCTAAAATCTGCCCTTATTAATTTTACCGAGGTTTAGAGGGGTCTGTGATAAGGCTTAGCAGTCTAGGGGAGAGAGCTGTGGGTTTAGCCCTGTAAGGCATACAGTGCCGGCTTTTGGGCGGTGCGAGCGGTGCCACCGCACCGGGTGCCAAGGTCAGGGGGGGCGCCATCTGTGCTTTGAAATCGACACCAGTTGCATTGCCCAAAAGCCTGCACTGAGTCAGAAAATAAAATACAAGTTTTTGCATAAACGTTCGGAAATTTCATTTAATTGATCTAGGCACATAGAGTCAAGCTCAGCTCTCTCCTCGCACCATCAGCATCTCTTCTCTCCTTGCCGCCTTGATTGCTAGAGATGTTCCACACCAACTCATTTTGTGTAATTCTCTTTCAGTTTGTAGATTGAAACAAAGTAAGTTGTAGGCAGGGCTGGCTTTCTGGCTGTGAAACGTATATTCTGGTTTTAAAAGCACCTGCGGCTGCATTCTTTCCCTACTACAATTTTCAGGCAACAATAAACATGTCAGGGTAACTCTGGTGATTAATGTTCTTTCTAGAGAGAGAGAGAGGATCCTTGGGGCATATTACCAAGCAATAGCGATAATTAACGCTATTGCTTGGTTAGCGGGATAAAAATATCACCGAGGATTTTTACCGCTGAGATACCTTGATATTATCAAGGTTTATCTCAAAAGCGGTAACAATCCTGCGAAATGCATGAATATCGCTGAAAAATCAGCGATATTCATACATTATCATGACAATGCTCTTAGCCATGTTATCCACCTTCCATTGGATAACATGGCTAAGAACTGCTTTTAGCAGGCGTTAGCTTTTGGAGATATTCACGCTTAGCGCGAATATTTCCAAAAGTTGTTAATAGGAGTTAGAGATGTTAGCGACTGTTTTCAGTCGCTAACATCTTGGCACGCCCACTTTGCATGTCATTAGCGATAATTATCGCTGACATGCAAAGTGGGCCCCTAAATGCCCGCTATCGCCTACAAGCTGTTGCTAACTGGTGTTAGCGACAGCTTGGTAATAGGGCGATAAAATTATCGCCGCATTAGCGGGAAAAAGGCCTGCTAATGCGGCGATAATGCCCTTGGTAATATGCCCCTTTGTTCGTAAGGTAGCACTGAGTGTTAACATGCCTGCTGCAAAGAACGTGTAACATGCACATCACAAATAGCATATAATATAAGTAAGTCAGTGGGTTACTGCTTTTGTCAGAGATCCTATTGTTACTTGTAGTTTATAAGTTAAGATCCTAATGTAGAACAGCGAGCAACTGTCTTCAAAGAGCCGCATGAAAACTGCATGGTATATGTTAGAGAGTTATGATATTATCCCCAGTCTGTCTTATGTAACGTTTCCCATACACAGATTTACACCTGTGTAATTGTTTCAGTGGCATAGTAAGTGGGGCGATCCACACCCTGCAGAACGCATTTTGGGGCGGTGGCCTGCCCATTGCTCTTACCTGCCGTCTCGGGCCCCTCCGGGGCCGAAAACTCAGTGACCACCACTGGCGGCCAAAGGGCTAGCTACGCCACTGGATTGATTGTCTCTGTGTAATATATGTGATGCAAACGGCCCTGACACCCTACACTGGTATGAGTGATGTTATAAAACTAATTTAATGCATCTAGAGTAGTTATGGAGTTTTGAGGGGAAGTGTGATAATGAGGGAATCCCTGACAGAGGTGGGCATTGGGGGGCGCCAACAAACATTGTTGCACAGGGTGCCACCAGAGCTAAAGCCGGCCCTGAATGCATAAAATAAGTCAGACAGAGCACCCCTGTAAAGGTAAGTTTTAAACTCTTCTCAGAGGCGAGAAGGATGGCCACTCCCAATCCAGAGGTGAGGTCTCAGCACCCTCAAAGGTTTCCCTCCCCATCTGCTGGATTTGAGGCAGAAGAAACACCTGGAGATGCTCTTCCTCAGCTTTCGAGAGCCGCGTACTGTCAGCTAGTGTTTGCAGGCATCTCTGATCCGGTGTGCCTAGAAGCTTTGGCATTGTGCATTCGGTCCATCATCTTGTGTGTTTTGCTGTTCACCCTATGTGGGAAAGGTATGCCCAGACGTGGGTCCCATGCTCACTACGCCACTGAACTCAATCTATCCTGGCTGAAGACGGCTGATAGCCAGAAACCGGTCCTAGGATGCTTGATTCCGGTCCAGGGAAGACCTGGCTTGGCAGTTCGGGCTGGACTGTTCCCATGAGGCACAGGGTCAAGACTGATTTGCATATGGCCATGTCTGAACTGGGGTGGCTTGGTGAGCAAAATAACGATGGATTAAACCTACATCTGTGACTGGGGGTGAAAGTTTTGCCATTCTGCAACATTCCGTCCATCATCTTGTGTGTTTTGGGATTGCTAGAGCAGATTTTGAACAGATGGATGACGGCTTGCCAAGAAAATGAACTCCAGGCTTATCCATGGTCATTTAACAAACTGCAGTCCATCAAGAGGTGACCGTTGTCATGCCGGGATGGAAATTCAATATTGACTTCTGGGGACTGACATACAGGTCGGTCAGAAGTTGGGTATCATCTGCATAGGAGAGGACATTCAGTCCAAGGGATCTAATTGTGGCTTCATGGAGTGTCAATCTTGAATAAAGTAGGGGTCAGTGAGGACCCTTGCCGTGCTCCATTAGTCTGGGCGTGAAAAGCTTGATTGACAAGGAAGAAGTGAGGCTGCTTGATTGTGATCTGCAAGATAGGATCTGATCCATTCAATAGGGTCTGATCCAGTCAAGTGCCAGCTGTCCAATGTCTGTGTCATGTTGCTTTTTAGTTAATCCTGGGGAAAGTTCACTGAGTCCCACTATACAGAACTCAGTGAAGTGCTGAAAAAACTCCACTGCGCTACGCAGAGTTACGCGGGCAGCGGAGTCTGGCACATCGTGCTGTTTGTGCTGATTTTTAGCACCAGTTGTTTCTCCCATGCAGTAAAATCAGCTCTAACAACATCACATGAAGCGCCAGAGGGTGCTGCTTCTTTCTGCCACTCGAGTAGATTTTCTACTAGAACAGCAGCTTCCTCAACGCGGGCGGTAGCGACCTGCCGCGACCGCCCGCATTAAAAAATCTTGCCGGGCGGGGGTCAGCAAGCAATGTCTCTTACTCGCGCTTGCAAAACTCTGTGAACTCTGCCAGCGAAGCAGAATTCTTCATCCACCCCTACTTTTAGTAACAGGGAGTAATCTGTGATATCAAAGGTCGCAGAGATATCTAACAGGATCAAAGCAGAAGAACCTCTTCGATAAAGGCGTCTTCTAATGTCCAGTGCTAATGCTAGTATCGTTTCTGCCCCATGAAGAGGACAGAATCCGCATTGGTGCTTCATTTGGGAAGGTAGAAGATTCAAAGAAACTGGATAGTTCAATGTTGACAGTTTCGTCTAGACTTGAGCCTGAGAGGCCGAACTGACACAGGGATGAGATTAGACAGAACCTCAAGATCTGTGTTTGCCTTTTTAGGTCTTGCCTACCAGGCAGCATTTAGTTGTCTGTAGGAGAAAGCTTTTCAGGGCCATACCGAAACCTTACAGTGGGATTGAAGCCCAGCCACTGCTTGCCCTCATTTTCTTGCATCTTATTTGATGGCTTGCCTTCCTCCGCATGTGTTTGACCCTCCCCTGAACCAAATCCTCTTTACTATCCTTTTGACTGGCTGATTCTTTTTTAGGTCTCGCCTGAGCCATGCACTGCTCTTCAAAGCTTTTAGTAAGACTTTAAACTTTAAACTCTGAACACACACTTGTGCGTGTGCTTTTTTTTTTCATCACCCGCTATTGGCTTTTGCATGTGTCTTTCTAAGAAAGACAGCATGCAAGTGGCCAAAGGAGGGTGCATGTCCTGCCTTCTCTCTCCCCTGGCCTAGGGAGCTTGGGAGCGAGCAGCAGCTCCATCTGTTTCCAATGATCAAGCCCGCGTCTCGTGGTCACATTAATTGAAAACAGATGGCGGTCGCGCTGGCCCTGGTGCAAATTCCTTTTAGTGCTCGTGCACCACTCCTGGGCTTGTTTTTTTACAGATTAAGCACTGCCGGAGACATGCGGATGTCACAAATACGGGAACCGCAAACAAAGAAACGTCACACAAATGCTTGGAGAAACCTTGTCAGCTAGACTGCCATACGTGGTTTCAGCTGCCCCTCCGGATAACTACTAACTTCCCCTTTCATGGTCACTGTCACATTTTGCCCGCAGTATCTGTTTCACCAAACACTTTGCTCGCTTCCCTTTTCCTGCCGTCAGACATAGGCTCTGTAACTGTTCGTGCCACAAATTTCACCTTGAAGCCTGAGAAAAGTACTCGACAATGTCAATGTCCACTTGTTAGACATATGGCAAAATAAAATCTTTAGTAGTGCCAAGAGTTGCGCGGGGAACTGATTCTCTAAGCTTTGCGCCAACATTTTTTTTGTGCTGTGCACTATTGCCTGCGGGTGTCATATCAAAAGCGCGCATAATTCTTAATTTCGTGCTGTGGCATATAAATACCTTGTGAATGATACTGCTGCCACTCCTGGTACAGAAATGATAAAACTGGTATAACCGCACCGCTTGCTTGAAGCACCGTTCAGTTGAAGCATTAATCTCCATTAATCACGAAATGCCCGATGCACCGCTCACCTGAGGTGAAGCTGGTGTGCACGCTTCATACATCCATTAAATTCTTGCATTACTGCAAATACAATACATATATTTTAAGTGTTTACATACTCGCAAGATGGCAGCACGTTTTGTATGTTGCTTGACCAGGTCACGTGTACAGTGCGCTATCCAGTGTCACTGACGCGCACCGTGAACTGCAGCGTCTTTCTTTAGAATGGTGTTGCAGTTTGAAAGTACCATTGCCGCAACCAACACAGTGCTTCTAATGAAGGTAAAAAATCGTACTTACAATCACAATCCCTGATTTTTCCATGTAGGGGTACCAGGCAATATTTCTAGTTCCCAGGTAATGCTATTGGGCAGTTTTATGTGCTTGACTGTTTCTGTGCATATCGTCATCATTTCTGCGCCGGGGCTGATCATCTGTTCTCTTGAGATTGTCCATCGGTTTTTATTTCATAAAGAATGTACCATGCTTAGTTGAAGGAAGGTTCCTTTATTCAGCCCCAGCAATAACACAGCGGTGGTGGACTGTTGGTATGAATGGCTGAGTGAATGGATTGTTGGGATATTATTTAATTGATCGTTGTTGGACCTGCGATGGGCAAGCCCAGCACAAAGGGGGTAGCTTGGCTCAAGTGTCAAGGCAAGTGAAGGCTGTAGTGTTAAGCCGGCTCTGACCCAATAATAACTCCTTGTACATCCACACCAAAAAGAAGGACACCACACCACTGCTGTAGAAAAATACGATTCCTTTATATAAAAGTTCTTTGTTGTAAATAGGGTTGTCTGGGAAAGCACATATACATTTCTTTTGGTCATACAGTTCTGGTAATAAATAGTATTAATAAATAGAATAACTTCAGGAATGAGTATCACAATAAATATCACAATAAATATCAGAATAAATATCAGAATAAATATTGGTTCATTTAAATAAACAACCACATGTTTCTTCTGGTATCGCTGCCACCAATTAAATACTTTCGAATCATTACATCTGCAATACGTTTCAAATGGGAAAGATAACTCTTACAGTTTATGCTGTTTTCAATGACCAGGTATACGGCTTCTCTGAGCACAAAATAAGGTTTGGGACTCTTTAATAATCACTCAAGGCGTATGTGCGTATATCTAGAAGGTAAGGAAACACAGTAAATACATCATTTGCACTCGGCGGTAACCGGGATAGGATCTCTGCTTTGCTGGTGAAGTCTATGCGCGCCTACGGGCTTTAGCACCACTTGAGCACAGACGGCACCAGTTCAAAGTCATTAGACTGACGAACGGGCTGCCGGAGAGGTCACACAACCTTCGCGCACAGTCAAATAAATGCCGGTTCACAGTTCCTTCACAACGCTGCATTCACTATGAGGAAACGGGCCCACCTCACATCGGCTGCAATTCAAGATACGATTCAGTCGGGCACAGCACTCCTCTCGTTAGCGACGGGGCTCTCAGGGGCTCCACGGACCTCCCTCCGACTTCCGCATTCAGGGTGGTTCCCGCCCACAGCTACAGCTCCCGGGTTACTGGGGAGTGGCAGAGACGCTAGTCCCGCCCAACAAAGGCCGGCCTTTCCCCGCCCCGGCACACCACCTCACCTTCTATCTGCGCAGGAAGCGCTCTACGCTGGTGGGGCTCGGAGACGTCCGAGCTCCCCTCTAGAGGCACCTGACGCGAAGGGGGCACAGCTGACGATCACGGTCGCGGCGAACTTGCTCTCGCCTCGCGACTCGATAAGTCGATCACAGTTCACCACCGGGGGGCGGAGAGGCACACGAATCTGGCCACAGTCTTTGGGGGCAATGAGGTACTCACTGGGCAGGCGCTGTAGGCGCTAGATCACTTCTCACGTAGCTGACTGGAACGCCAGTCAGACACAACGCCAGCAACCCTTTGCTGCTCTACTGCCTGCGCTACCAGCCACCTCAGGGGTCAACAGGGCAGGTGTCAATCTGGTGTCAAGTCTGGAATCTCTTAATCCTTCATTCAATCTTCTCATCATCTAGTCTGAACTAAAATGGCTGCCAGGGACTGGGCCTTATATATCCAGTGCCCTGGGGTACTGGCACGAGCCAGAAGGTTCTAGAACCTTCTCTGGCTGTGACAATGATAAGGCACTCTTGAGGGGTATTTAGGACACTCACAGCCACCGTACTGGGGTTCTAGAGCAGCCATTTTGTGTACCTGAGGAAAATAAAGGAATTCCTGTCAGAGATGCGCGCCAAACAAAGGGCGCCAAAACCTCAAGAGGCCAGGGTTCATGAAGGCTCCAATGGGAGTCACTTCACATGAGAAAGAAAGGGTGCCCATCATTTTAAGTTCATTTACACAGGTTGACAACCCCAGCTTGTAATGCCACAGGTTTGGGCCAGGCACCTTGTAAATAGGTGCCACAAACCTGGTGAGCAACTGGGCGTCAAGGAACATCTAACCCCATGAAACAACACATAAAAAGTCCTGGTAGACAAATAAAAAGTGACAAATTTTGGGAGGTACAGGGGAACAAAAGAAATCATAGTGGTGAGGGGACTCTCAGAAGCAGACGGGTCTAACACGCGTCCCCCCCAGCTGAAAGTGGGGAGAGCTACCCAACCCCTTGGGAGTCCTCAACACTAAGGCGGAAATACCTGGAGAGACCGTCTGCATTGGCGTGATCAACTCCGGGCCGGTGTTCCACCCGAAAGTCCATTCCCTGTAGGGAGATAGACCACCTCAACAGTTTGGGATTTTCCCCCTTCATTTGCATGAGCCCACGAAGGGGTTTGTGGTCTGTCTGAACAAGGAAGTGTGAACCAAACAAATATGGTCGCAGCTTCTTCAGTGCCCAGACCACCGCAAAGGCTTCCCGCTCGATGGTACTCCACCTCTGTTCCCGGGGAAGCAGTCTTCGTGACAGAAAGACCACGGGCTGATCCAGACCCTCTTCATTGAGTTGCGATAGCACCGCCCCAATGCCAATGTCGGATGCATCTGTCTGGACAATGAACTCTTTTGAAAAATCGGGAGCCTTCAGGACTGGAGCTTTACACAATGCTTGTTTCAGAGTGTCGAAGGCTCGCTGGCAAGCCTCCGTCCAAATGACTCTCCTGGGTTGCTTTTTGGCCGTGAGTTCTGTAAGGGGTGCCACGATACTGCCATACCCCTTCACGAATCGTCTGTAGTAACCTGTTAGGCCCAGGAAGGCTCGGACCTCAGTCTGGGTCTTGGGGGGTTTCCAGGCCATGATTGCCTCAATCTTCGCCTGAAGGGGCTGCACCGTTCCCCGGCCCACCAAGTGTCCTAAGTACACTACCGACCCCTGTCCAATCTGACATTTGCTGGCCTTGATCGTCAAGCCAGCCCGTTCCAGGGCCTGGAGAACGGCTTGCAAGTGCTGCAAGTGATCCTCCCAGCTGCTACTGAAGACAGCTATGTCATCCAAGTAAGCAGCAGAGAATGACTCCATCCCGGTGAGGATCGTGTTCACCAGCCGCTGAAAAGTGGCAGGAGCGTTCTTGAGCCCAAAGGGCATGACGCAAAACTGGTAGTGTCCATCAGTTGTGGAGAAGGCTGACCTTTCCTTGGCTCCATTAGACATGGGAATCTGCCAGTACCCTGCAGTGAGGTCAATGGTACTGATATATTGGGCAGCTACCAACCGGTCAATCAATTCATACGCCCGAGGGATCGGATGCGCATCCGTTTTGGTTACCGAATTTAGTCCTCGGTAGTCCACACAGAATCTCAATTCTGGTGTGGTACCAGGTGGGGCAGCTTTAGGAACTAACACCACCGGGCTAGACCAAGGGCTACTTGAAGGTTCGATGACTCCTAGCTCCAGCATCTTAGCTACTTCGCTTTGGATACTGGCCTTCACCTTGTCAGACAGCCGGTAAGACTTTGACTTCACAGGTCGGCTGTCCCCTGTGTCCACGTCATGGGTACACAGGTGGGTCTTACCCGGGACAAGGGAGAACAGTGGAGCGAATGACCCCAAGACCTGGCGACATTCCTCCTGCTGCTCAGGAGTCAGGGTTGGCGAGAGTTTCACTCCGTCCACTGACCCATCCTTTTCTTGAGACGCAAAAAGGTCGGGGAGAGGCTCTGTGTCCTCTTCCTCCAATCCGTCAGTCACCATAACCAACATGACTTCGGGCCTCTCGTAGTGGGGCTTGAGGCGATTGGCATGTAACACCCGATGCGGATGCTGAGGGGTCTTTACGTCCACCAGATAGGTAGACTTGCCCTTCTTCTCCAATACCTCATAGGGGCCTGTCCAACGGTCCTGGAGGGCACTCAGCTCTCCAGGCTCCATCACCCACACCTTCTGGCCAGGCTCCAACTCCACTGGGTGAGCGTTGTGGTCATACCACGCTTTCATGACTGCCTGACTGGCTTCCAAGTTGTCAGAAGCTTGCTTCCACAACTTAGCCATTTGGCTTCGGAAGGCCAGCATGTAGCTCACCACATCCTAGGGAACTTTCCGGGGAGACCTTTACCAGGAGTCCCTCACCAGGCTGAGAGGTCCACGTACAGGGTGCCCGTACAAAAGCTCGAAGGGGCTGAAGCCCACTCCCTTTTGCGGCACTTCCCTGTAGGAAAAGAGCAAACAGGGTCGGAGGACGTCCCATTTCCTCCGCAGGCTTTCGGGTAGACTTCTGATCATACCCTTCAAGGTTTGGTTGAACCTTTCCACAAGACCATTGGTCTGTGGGTGATAAGGAGTGGTGAACCTGTAAGTCACTCCACACTCCTTCCACATGGCCCGCATATATGCTGACAGGAAGTTGGTCCCCCTGTCAGACACAACTTCCTTGGGGAATCCCACTCGGGTAAAGATCCCCATCAGGGCCTTGGCCACTACTGGTGCAGTAATGGTTCTCAGAGGAATTGCCTCTGGATACCTTGTGGCGTGATCCACCAGGACCAGGATAAACCTGTGACCGGATGATGTAGGTGGATCTAGGGGCCCAGCAATGTCGATGCCCACCCTTTCAAAGGGGGTGCCAATGACGGGAAGTGGTTCCAGGGGAGCCTTCAGCATCGTCCCTGTTTTCCCACTGGCTTGGCATGACACGCACGATCGACAGTATGTGTCGGACGCCACCCTCATTCGAGGCCAATAAAAGTGGGGGACAAGCCGGGCAAAGGTCTTGTCCTGACCCAAGTGTCCTGCCAAAGGAATCTCATGAGCCAACTCTAATAGGAAGGCTCGGTAACACTGTGGGACTACCAGGGCCCGTGACAATCCGTGCACTGACGCCCTGGGTTCACTGTAGAGGAGACCATCCTCCCAGTAAACACGATAGTTCCCAGACTCGTTACCTGCTGCCTGGGCTTCAGCCTGTTGCCTCAGACCCTCGAGGGTGGGACATTCCCTTTGTCCCTTGCTCAGTTCCTCCCTGGATGGTCCTCCTTCCACTCGCCACTCAGCGGGGATAGGCAAGTTCTCCAACGGAACCATGTCCTCCTCCGCGGTCTCCGGGTCCACCTCCACAGGTGGCCTATCCGTCTCATGGGGCATGGACATTGAGGCAGGCTCCTCCTGTCCTCGAAATGTTCCCTCATCAGCAGCTGGGTGGGCCATTGTTCCAGGCTCCAACCCACGCGACTTCTCCTCCCGAGCAGCCGCCGACCTGGTACTCACACAGGCCCAATCAGGTGTACCCAGCATCTCAGTATGAGTCCGGTATTCCACCTCCTTCCAAGCATTGTGCTCCATATCATTGCCCAGCAGACAATCGACTGGCACGGCGGGGCTTACGGCAACTCGAAGTGAACCTGCAACCCCTCCCCACTCAAAGGGAACCTCGGCCACAGGATAGTGGCCCATTCTGCCGTCAAGCCATCGCGGCTGGATGAAGTACGCCTGGAATCACCTGCTCTGAGGACACCAGATGACTCCTTACCATAGTCATACTGGCTCCTGTGTCTCTCAGAGCTTCCCCTCTATGGCCATTGATGGTGACCCATTGCCCATACTTGGTAGTATTTGAGGGCACCTGGATCTTTGGAACCACCTCCCGATCACCCAGGGACACTAAGGTGACACCCGCCCACTCCCCCCCCCTTAACTAAGGGCATCTCCTCCCCAAGCGCTACACTAGCGACTCCCGGGGCCTTTCCTCCAGTGGGAGGGGGTGGTCTCTTTGGGCATTTCACGTCTCCCTTATAATGTCCAATACCACCGCACTCATAGCAGTGGATAACCCTTGGCTGCTGACTCTGGCCAGGATTAGGGTTCTTCTGCGGGTTAGCCTTAGTAGTGGAGAAGAAACTTTTCCCCTTAAAGGTATTTTGGGGGCCTTTGGAGAACTCCTGCTTCTTGTTATCTCCCCCCTCTTTCTTCTGGGGAGCGCCCTGTCCGGACTTCTGAGAATCTCCTCCCGTCCCCTTCGTGGACACTCGGGTACTTGCCCAAATGTCCGCCTCCTCAGCAAGCTTACGGGAGCAAGTAAGTTTGCTGTCTACCAGGTGCTGCCTCAGCTCGGGAAGACATTTCTTGAGTAGATGTTCCTTGAGTATCAGGTCGTACAATCCTCGATAGTCCTCCACCTCATTACCTTGGACCCACCCATCCAGGGCTTTCTTGGCAAAATCCAGGAAGTCAACCCAATTCTGTGAGCTCAGCTTGTGGCTGCCCCTAAACCTTTGCCGGTATTTCTCGGGGGTCAACCCAAACTTCCTGATGAGCGCCACCTTCATGGCGGGGTAATTAACCTGTTCCTCCCGGTCTAGGGCCAATAGGGCATCCCTACCTGTCGGAGGCATGTACCGGTATAATCCACCACCCCAATGCTTCTCATGGATCCCACGGGCTCTTAAGGAGACCTCATAGGCTGCCAGCCACTTGGCTATGTCGTCTCCAGCGGTATAACTGGCGACTACGTCCTTGGGTAAATGGGGCCTGGGCTCCCTAGCAAATTCCTTTGACTCGACACCCTTCAGAGTGATGTTAGGGGCCTGGAATTCGAGTTCTCGTAGCTTGAACTCGTGTTCCAACCTCCTCCCCTCCCTCCTTTCTTCCAACTCCATTTTTGCTATTTCCCACCTTAACAGTCTTTCCTCTCTCCTGTCAGCTAACTCGGTTTCTGACAACCCTCTCGATAACACACTGCTGCCCTCCCGTGAGGTTGCCTTGGGGCTGATTGACATCTCACCCACCCCCAGGGGACATTCTGCAGTCCTATCAATGACAGTACCTCTGTCCGATTCCTCCTCCTCCACCGTTCCCTCCGTGTGTGCTTCCACCCATGCTCGCAGACTAGTACGGAGCTCCTCTCTTTTGGCCCCTCGCCTGACAAACACTCCCCTCTCCTGACAGAAATCCTTGAGCTGTGCCACAGTATAAGTCTCCAGCTCTGACATTTCGAATTCCATCTTGTCAGTGAAAAGTGTGGACCACCACCCCGAAGTAGGTGACCAGGATAAGAACTTTGAGGGTCACTTCCACCCACCTCCAGGAAAGAATTTGGAAAAAGCAAAACGTTGAATTTGAGGGCCGCTAGGAGAAAACTCCGGGTGTGTACCTGTGGTGCACACTGAATTATTATGGGGTTCAAAACAAGCACGGCTCGCAATCCCACCCGCTGAGCACCAATTTTATGTTGGACCTGCGATGGGCAAGCCCAGCACAAAGGGGGTAGCTTGGCTCAAGTGACAAGGCAAGTGAAGGCTGTAGTGTTAAGCCGGCTCTGACCCAATAATAACTCCTTGTACATCCACACCAAAAAGAAGGACACCACACCACTGCTGTAGAAAAATACGATTCCTTTATATAAAAGTTCTTTGTTGTAAATAGGGTTGTCTGGGAAAGCACATATACATTTCTTTTGGTCATACAGTTCTGGTAATAAATAGTATTAATAAATAGAATAACTTCAGGAATGAGTATCACAATAAATATCACAATAAATATCACAATAAATATCGGAATAAATATTGGTTCATTTAAATAAACAACCACATGTTTCTTCTGGTATCGCTGCCACCAATTAAATACTTTCGAATCATTACATCTGCAATACGTTTCAAATGGGAAAGATAACTCTTACAGTTTATGCTGTTTTCAATGACCAGGTATACGGCTTCTCTGAGCACAAAATAAGGTTTGGGACTCTTTAATAATCACTCAAGGCGTATGCGCGTATATCTAGAAGGCAAGGAAACACAGTAAATACATCATTTGCACTCGGCGGTCACCGGGATAGGATCTCTGCTTTGCTGGTGAAGTCTATGCGCGCCTACGGGCTTTAGCACCACTTGAGCACAGGCGGCACCAGTTCAAAGTCATTAGACTGACGAACGGGCTGCCGGAGAGGTCACACAACCTTCGCGCACAGTCAAATAAATGCCGGTTCACAATTCCTTCACAACGCTGCATTCACTATGAGGAAACGGGCCCACCTCACATCGGCTGCAATTCAAGATACGATTCAGTCGGGCACAGCACTCCTCTCGTTAGCGACGGGGCTCTCAGGGGCTCCACGGACCTCCCTCCGACTTCCGCATTCAGGGTGGTTCCCGCCCACAGCTACAGCTCCCGGGTTACTGGGGAGTGGCAGAGACGCTAGTCCCGCCCAACGAAGGCCGGCCATTCCCCGCCCCGGCGCACCACCTCACCTTCTATCTGCGCAGGAAGCGCTCTACGCTGGTGGGGCTCGGAGACGTCCGAGCTCCCCTCTAGAGGCACCTGACGCGAAGGGGGCACAGCTGACGATCACGGTCGCGGCGAACTTGCTCTCGCCTCGCGACTCGATAAGTCGATCACAGTTCACCACCGGGGGGCGGAGAGGCACACGAATCTGGCCACAGTCTTTGGGGGCAATGAGGTACTCGCTGGGCAGGCGCTGTAGGCGCTAGATCACTTCTCACGTAGCTGACTGGAACGCCAGTCAGACACAACGCCAGCAACCCTTTGCTGCTCTACTGCCTGCGCTACCAGCCACCTCAGGGGTCAACAGGGCAGGTGTCAATCTGGTGTCAAGTCTGGAATCTCTTAATCCTTCATTCAATCTTTTCATCATCTAGTCTGAACTAAAATGGCCGCCAGGGACTGGGCCTTATATATCCAGTGCCCTGGGGTACTGGCATGAGTCAGAAGGTTCTAGAACCTTCTCTGGCTGTGACAATGACAAGGCACTCTTGAGGGGTATATAGGACACTCACAGCCACCGTACTGGGGTTCTAGAGCAGCCATTTTGTGTACCTGAGGAAAATAAAGAAATTCCTGTCAGAGATGCGCGCCAAACAAAGGGCGCCAAAACCTCAAGAGGCCAGGGTTCATGAAGGCTCCAATGGGAGTCACTTCACATGAGAAAGAAAGGGTGCCCATCATTTTAAGTTCATTTACACAGGTTGACAACCCCAGCTTGTAATGCAACAGGTTTGGGCCAGGCGCCTTGTAAATAGGTGCCACAAACCTGGTGAGCAACTGGGCGTCAAGGAACATCTAACCCCATGAAACAACACATAAAAAGTCCTGGTAGACAAATAAAAAGCGACAAATTTTGGGAGGTACAGGGGAACAAAAGAAATCATAGTGGTGAGGGGACTCTCAGAAGCAGAAGGGTCTAACAATCGTCTATTGTCTATTTAAAATATTATTATGTGAATTGATTATTAATACATTTTGATATGCTTTGAATTTTTGACTGTGGCATGCCTTTGTCTATAGGCCAGCTTTCTGGAAGTTTATCCATTTGCGACGTATTGCACCTTCTGATAAATACAGGTAGAGAATTATTGTACTAGTAGTCTGTGTTCCTTTCTCCTGCTTCTCTACCTTTATCCGTTTTCAGGGGCCTTCTCTCTTTGAGTGGTATCCCCACATCTTGAAGCCATATAACGCAGCCCTAATGGCTTTGGCATGGTAAATCTCTAAAGCTGTTGAGAGGGCAAAAACATACACTCCACACAATACCACTCAGTGCCACATAATTAAACGCCACATAATTACTCTCTACTCAATGCAACATAAATACACTCCACGTAATACCACTCAGTGCCATATAATTACACGCCACATACTTACACTCTACTCAATGCAACATAAATACACTCCACGTAATACCACTCAGTGCCATATAATTACACGCCACATAATTACACTCTACTCAATGCAACATAAATACACTCCACTTAATACCACACAGTGCTACATAATTATATGCTACATAATTACACTGCACTCAATGCAACATACACTCCAAATACCACTCAGTGCCACATAATTACACACCACATAATTACACTCTACTGACTGCAACATACACTCCACACAATACCACTAAGTGCCCCATAAGTATATGCTACATAAATACACTGCACTCAATGCAACATACACTCCAAATAATACCAATTAGTGCCACATAATTACACTCTACTGAATGCAACATACACTAAACACAATACCACTCAGTGCGACATAATTATATGCTACATAATTACACTGCATGCAACATACACTCCAAATACCACTCAGTGCCACATAATTACACTCTACTGAATACAGAATACACCCCCCATAATACCAATCAGTGCCACATAAATACACTCCACAAAATACCACTCAGTGTGACATAGTTACATGCCACATAAATACAGTGAAGTTGTGTTTCATAGATTGGAGTGGCGTGTTGTACAATGGAGTAGAGAGGAGGGGCATACACTGGAGCGGCATAGAGTGGAGTGTTGTGGCGTAGAGTCTTGTGGTGTAGAGTGGAGTGGCATGGAATGGCATAGAGTGGAGTAGCGTAGAGTTGGGTGCAGATCATAGAATAGAATGGAGTGGCGTAAAGTGGAGTGGAGTGGCGAGGAGTAGAGTAGAGTGACATGTCATAGAGTGGCGTGTCGTAGAGAGTCATACAGGGGAGGGGCTTAAAGTGGAGTACCCTAGAGTAGAGTGTCATGTCCTAGAGTGGAGTGGCATGCAGTTCAGTGGAGTGGCGTGTCTCATAGAGGAGTGGCGTGGAGTGACGTTGAGTGCAGTGGCATGTCGCAGAGTGGAGTGGCATGTCGCAGAGTGGAGTGGCATGTCATACAATGGAGTAAAGTGGAGTGGCATAGAGTTGGGTGGCAAGTTGTAGAGTAGAGTGGAATGGCGGGGAGTGTACTGGCATGTTACAGAATAAAGTGTCCAATAACGTCCCACCCTAAACGCCTACAAACCTAACAACCTGCAACTAATTGACAAATTACTAATTTAATTTTTTTTAAGTTTAATTGGATGCATAAAATTACAAACTATAGTAAAATAATTTCAATAACAATCAATTCATTGCATTTACATAATTATTTACAAATTAATTATTATATTACCAAAAAGTTAATAACAAACAAAAACAATCATTTATATTTTAAATAACCTTCTGCTCTACTACTCTAGAAACCCAACAACCCACTACTAATCTAAAAAGTACTAAGTATATGCAAAAACAATTAAATTGCACATTAAAAATGATAAAATATACTAAAAAAGTAAAAGAAAATTATCATAATAGGAATATAAAAAATAATACAAATATATACAGACTAAATTAATTTAAAAAAACGATATCCAAAACAACTATATTAAGCAGTATTATATACAGTATTAAAAAAAAACAATATTGTATACACAAGAAATGATATTTTTAACTACTATATTATGTCGCGATATTTTTGAGTTGAGAAGATTTTTGATATAATATTCTTTGTATCACGATATCATTTTAACAATATTTTGATAGTTCACTCCCTGGACTACACCACCCACTCAGGAGTGACATGTTACAAATTACACCGACAGGCGAGTCGACATTAGAGTTGGGAGAGACTGCCTATGAAAAACGTAAAGGTGGGCTCTCATGCTTCGTAATTTACTTGGGTAGAGTGTGAGAGTTTGAGAATGGTTGTCAGTGAGTGAGAGATTTTATATCAATCTTAACTTTGTTTTTTTGGGGGGGAAGGCAGGGTTCGGGTACTGCTTAGGGTTGTTGTCCATTTCCGCTAAAGAGATTCTGAGTATATGTGTATTTTTGTATACATTTCATATACTGTTTGTGTACCAATTATTAATCCGCCATCAATCATTGTAATACATAAGTATATTTGATTGCAAACAATGTTCACTAGTTATTTATTTTCTGGTTTCTATTTTTGATTAATCATCTTGAATACCTATCTGGGTCAAAAATATAAATGAAGTATAAAGCAATTAAGATCGGGCGGTTGTTGGTTTTTTAGGTCTCGTGACCTACAATGCGCGCAAGCGCATTGAGGGAACGAGAATTCAAGTGGCCAAAATCCTCTTCAAACTAAGGGCTTTCAGCCCCGCGGTTTTCTTGCAGTTCACGTGAATCACGTGAGCAAACATGCACGCGCATTCACGGCCAGGGCTTCTCCTCCCCTAATTATTCATGGCCGGCCGCAGGCCGGCCGTACTTTCAGTTTCCCGCTTCTCCTCCCCTAATCATTCATTCCCGGCCGCTCACAGCACATCAAAGGGCTTCGCCCAGCGTGCGCTCTGCATTCTCTCTTCTATCAACAATATTCCCTCCCGTGCTTCCCCACGTACAGCTATTAACTGCATCCGTTTCCTTAGCAGCATTCGTGACCTTCCATCCTGCCTGCTGCAGTGACTGTTCTTTCCCTTCATTTGTTCATTCTGGTACTGTTCTCATGTACTCGCCTGTCAGAGTATTTCTAACTCTCCCTTCTTTTCTTCCTACATCTAAAGCCGATTTCTTTTCTGTCCCTTCTCATCCAGTCCAGCTGGGTCTGCCCTCTACCACTTTCTATTTTCTCGGTGATTATGCGCTTCTCTCGCTCATTCACTTTCTGTTTCTCCATCGCCTCCCACGACCTCTCTCTGGTTGTCCTCGCTATCTCTCGCACTCCCACGTTTTTTCTTGAGTTTATCCCTCTCTTTCTCGCGCCTCATCTCTTTCTTTTCCCACTCTTTCTTCATTTCCCTCCCTCTCTTGCCTCCTGACTTTCCTTCTCCATGCTCTTTCCTTCGCAACCCTACTCTTGTTACTTTTCCCTTCTACCCTTCTCTAGCTGTCTCCTTTCTTGCCTCGCATTCTCTTTCTCTATATTTTCTTTTTCTCCTGCTCCCTTCTCTCACCCTGCATATCCTCAATGTATATATGTCATCCATCAATGTATATATGTCGTCCACTCTCTCCTACACCCCACTCCCTCCTACACCCCACTCCCTACAAGACGTACGCATTTAGTATATAAAAGTATGCAGATGCATTTGCATAAATTTTCCCGATTGTGCGCGTTTGCAATATGTGCGAGATGAGCAAGACATTGGAAACAGAAACATCAAGGCATTGTATTTCCAGTGATTGCTTGCAATACGCCATTTTATTTTCTATAGAATAAAGAGGATCATGGTAATTTTTACAAATTGCACCACATTTCCAATTTACATGTGTATGCGGATTGCTCCAACCCCCCTGCCCCCTCACTTCCTGGCCGCAGCAGCGCGCAGTGCCGCACTGCAGTAAAGTTGTAAATACCTTCCGCAGCTGTCTGCCAGCCTGCAGTGAAATACTGTCTTTGTTCGACATTTCTCTTCTCAGGCCGATCGTAAAACTTTCCAGCCCCAACGCCTCACTTTAAAACACACCCCGTTTAACAAAACAAAGCTGCAACCAGGCCTTTTGGCTGAAACGATTTCTACTACCACAGTTATTGTACTAAAACTATTTCCAGTTTAGGTCACTTAAAGATTCTGGCCCCCGTGCTTTTTTAGGGCTCGGGCCTACGTCACACGAAGTGGGGCGGGGCTTCCGAGCTCTAATGTTATAAAAAAAAAAAAGTTCAGAAAGGGCTGTGGGCTGCCGCATTCCAGAAAGCGCGCGGTTTTTGCGTGTGGTATTCTGCCATGTGAATGGTAATTGGTCCAGGCAAGGCTGTGTTTAAGTAAGGCAGCACGCCATAGGGCTTTGGAATTTTTGCAATGTCCACTTCCTGCATAAAGTGTTCGGACACGCGCAGAAGAATACATAAATCCTCAATTACCAGCTGTCCGAGGTGCCGGTAATTGAAGGCAGATGGTGCTGGGAGCGTGTGCACTGATGTGTTTTTTTTCCCTTGAGCTCTGTGTGCGCGCCGGCAAACCCGCGCCTGCTCTTTGACTGAGGTAGGCTAAACAAGCATTGGCAAAGCAAATAGGACTCTCCTATACAAAATCTGTTGGTTTTGTCAGGGATATGTTTAGCCATGTTGTACAGCAGCCTGGCTGCTATGCAGCACAGCTGAAAGTAAAAAAACAAACAAAGTGCTTTGATAAGCACTCGTGCCCACTCACCCGAACTCAAACTTTTAATGTCAAAATAGAAGATCACTTTAATTTACTGCCCTCATAACAGACCCCTTGCAGTAGCTCTCGTTGTCCTCTTACCAGATCCCTTGCATCTTCCCAGCTATTGCCAGATTCCTCACTCGCTCCCTGTCTCGTCACCATGACTCACTCTCTCCACCCTTTCATAAAAAAAACACTCCACCTCGCTTTCCTCTCACTGGGAGCCTCACATTTACTCTCACAATCCGGTTACCAGATTCCTACTGCCGTTGTACCAGATCACTCATTGTACTATCATTCAGTGTCCTATCATTAGAGACTTGCTTCACCCTAATGTTCATACCAGTTTTTCAAACTCATTCCCAGATCACTCACTCACTGCCCAAGCAGACACTGGTACATCCTCCTGTGACCAATGTCAACAGTTCCCTTTCACACAAAGCCTTCGCAGATCCCACGCATTCACTTCCCCCTCACACCTTTTCCCACACCTCCTGGTTCTCATACAAGCCTAGCCACTGATTTCTTGCACTAACAGCCTTCTCCTTTTCACGCACACTTCACTCCTGCTTCATTTCCCTTTTATTTTTCTGCCCCAATGCATTTCGTTCACTCATTTAACAGAATTATATTGTTTTTCCCTACAAAGGGAAGGCCTCCTTTACTTTGTAAAGAAGATATGGTTTATCTTGTAAGCAGGTATCTAAAAAAAAATGGGTGCTGCTCTCAGAAATACATTACTTTCAAAATCGCATGTACAAATTGCATGGCCTTTATATACAGAGCTCAGTGTGAACGATGTGGCTTGTACACACCCAACCATACACACCCAACCATACACACCCAACCATACACACCCAACCGCACACACCCACACACCCGCACACAACCGCACACAACCGCACACAACCGCACACACCCACACAACCGCACACACACACACACAACCGCACACACACACACACAACCGCACACACACACAACCGCACACACACAACCGCACACACACAACCGCACACACGCACGCACACACACAACCGCACACACAACCGCATGCCCACGCACACAACCCCACGCACACCACCACCACACACCCGCAGAGTAGTGAGTGCAGAGTAGTGAGGGCAGAGTGCAGAGTAGTGAGGGCAGAGTAGTGAGGGCAGAGTAGTGAGGGCAGAGTAGTGAGGGCAGAGTAGTGAGGGCAGAGGGCAGAGTAGTGAGGGCAGAGTAGTGAGGGCAGAGTAGTGAGGGCAGAGTAGTGAGGGCAGAGTAGTGAGGGCAGAGTAGGGAGGGCAGAGTAGGGAGTGCAGAGTAGGCAGTGCAGAGTAGGGAGTGCAGAGTAGGGAGTGCAGAGTAGGGAGTGCAGAGTGCAGAGTAGTGAGGGCAGAGTAGTGAGGGCAGAGTAGTGAGGGCAGAGTGCAGAGTAGGGAGGGCAGAGTGCAGAGTAGTGAGGGCAGAGTAGTGAGGGCAGAGTAGTGAGGGCAGAGTAGTGAGGGCAGAGTAGTGAGGGCAGAGTAGTGAGTGCAGAGTAGTGAGTGCAGAGTAGTGAGTGCAGAGTAGGGAGTGCAGAGTAGGGAGTGCAGAGTAGGGAGTGCAAAGTAGGGAGTGCAGAGTAGTGAGGGCAGAGTAGTGAGTGCAGAGTAGGGAGTGCAGAGTAGTGAGTGCAGAGTAGTGAGGGCAGAGTAGTGAGGGCAGAGTAGTGAGGGCAGAGTAGTGAGGGCAGAGGGCAGAGTAGTGAGGGCAGAGGGCAGAGTAGTGAGGGCAGAGTAGTGAGGGCAGAGTAGGGAGGGCAGAGTAGGGAGGGCCGAGTAGGGAGGGCAGAGTAGGGAGGGCAGAGTAGGGAGGGCAGAGTAGGGAGGGCAGAGTAGGGAGTGCAGAGTAGGGAGTGCAGAGTAGGGAGAGGAGAAGTGAGTAGTGAGTAGAGTAGTGAGTAGAGTAGTGAGTAGTGAGTAGAGCTTCTTACACTCACAAGGAGACCACAGGCAGCAGAGGTGCAAGCTTCTTACACTCACAAGGAGACCACAGGCAGCAGAGGTGCAAGCTTCTCACACTCACAAGAAGGACAACACAGGCAGTAACGGTGCAATATTCTCACACTCACAAGGAGATCACTGGCAGTACACACCACATGAACACACTCCATAACACATAGCAACAATACATTGGCATTTACAATGCCATTAGCTCAAACTCAAATAAATCCGAGCCCGATTGCATTTCTAATGCTTGTTTTGTTTTGAACTGGCAAACTCGTATTTTCTTTGCCTCCAAGAATAAACAATATAAACTTTGAAGTGGCATTTTGTTTCAAGTGGTTTTTGTCACACCTCCGTCACAGCATGCCTGTGTACTTCAAAGGCTTATCACTTCACACGGCCGGCCGCAGGCCGTGCAACCAGAGCACTTCAGTTGGTGCGCAGCCCCCCTCCCAGCACTGCCTTGTTACTCTCGGCAGCCGTGAGTCCCTAAACACTTTTTATATTTAATTAGCAGCAGCAGCATTTCTCCTGCGCCAGGCCACATCAAAGGCTCTGTGCCACTTTCACCCACACAGCAACACTTACAGACACGCAACGCCACTCACACCCACGCAAGCCCACTATCATCCACGCAACACCACACTCACCCACGCAACGCCACTCACCCAAGCAACACCACTCACACACGCAACCCCACTCATCCACGCAACCCCACTCATCCACGCAACCCCACTCATCGACGCAACGCCACTCATCCACGCAACGCCACTCACACATGCAACGCCACTCACCCACGCAACACCACTCACCCACGCAACACCACTCACCCACGCAACACCACTCACCCACGCAACACCACTCACACATGCAACGCCACTCACCCACGCAACGCCACTCACTCACTCACTCACGCAAAGCCACTCACACCCACGCAGTGCCACTTTCACCCACACAGCACCACTTTCAGACACGCAACGCCACTCACACCCACGCAAGCCCACTATCACCCACGCAATGCCACACTCACCCAAGCAATGCCACTCACCCAAGCAACACCACTCACACACGCAACACAACTCACCCACGCAACGCCACTCATCCACGCAATGCCACTCACACACGCAACGCCACTCACACACGCAACGCCACTCACACACGCAACGCCACTCACACACGCAACGCCACTCACACACGCAACACCACTCACACATGCAACGCCACTCACACATGCAACGCCACTCACACATGCAACGCCACTCACACATGCAACGCCACTCACACATGCAACGCCACTCACACATGCAACGCCACTCACACACGCAATGCCACTCACACACGCAACGCCACTCACACATGCAACGCCACTCACACATGCAACGCCACTCACACACGCAACGCCACTCACACACGCAATGCCACTCACACATGCAACGCCACTCACCCACGCAACGCAACTCACTCAAAGCCACTCACACACACACAGTGCCACTTTCACCCACACTGTGCAGTGCACAATAGGTCTCGCAGTAGGAAAGTTGGAACTATTGGTTTTGTAAATGACAAAGCCCTTTATGTTTTTAAAATGAAAACAAAAATAAAAGGCATTGTTATTTGCAATTGTAATAGCTCCAACTTTCCTACTGCGAGACCTATTGGCAACGCCAGTGCTTGTTCTTCGTTATTATTGTATTTGCCCTTTTTCCGCAACCTAAGTTAGAAGTCAAGACTTGGAGTTCCCTTTTTAATTTGAGTAAAAAAAAAATTCTAATATGGCGCACTCTGAAAGCTGAATCAGCTCCTAGAGTT
The DNA here is from genome assembly GCF_964261635.1 of Lissotriton helveticus. Classification (NCBI taxonomy): domain Eukaryota; kingdom Metazoa; phylum Chordata; class Amphibia; order Caudata; family Salamandridae; genus Lissotriton; species Lissotriton helveticus. Next base: position 1,154,439,510 of record NC_136072.1, on the reverse strand, counting down.
GCCACTTTCTGGGAGCTAAAGCATTGGGCGTTTTCAGTGAATCGATCATATTGGGCGTTATCAAGATCACATAATCTGGTTGCGCGCGCAGTAGCTGGGATTCAAACCCGTGGCATGGTTCCAAAGCGCGGGTTTTAGCCACGAGCCACTGAATCTTTGCAGCCCTGGCAGGACCGGGCCAACATCCTAAAAAGATCTGCGTCTTTCTGTGAGCGATAACATTTAAAAACACTGTGGGCCTCATTTATGAAAAATGACACATCGCTGCTTAAAAGCAGCGATGCGTCACTTCTCAGTGCACCCTCCTTGCGACATACCTGGTGCGTCATATTTAATGTATGATGCATCATGTCGCAAGGAGTTACAGATACGTCAGTAGCGCAAAAGTGACGCATTGCTGGAGTGTGTCACAAAAGTGACGTAACTCCAGCAATGTGTCCTTTCACATGGAACAAGCCCCATGTGAAAGGGCCTGCGTCAGTCTTACGCCTGCTGTGAGGCAGGTGCAAGATTTTGACTCAACGGAGTCCTAGAAGTGACGCAGTGAAATCTCATAGATTTCACTGCGTCACTTCTAAGAGGCTTTTTGCGGGGGGACGCAGGTATAATGTAGCGCAGGGGTTTACAAAGTGACGCATCTACCTAGATGCGTCACTTTGTAAATATGGTGCAACAAGGCACATTTTTTACACTGCTGGTACATCACAAAAAGTGACGCACCGGCGGCGTAAAAGTGACGCACGGACTCATAAATGAGGCCCACACCACATTGGAGCGCCTTGAAGCTGCAAGTAGCGCCGGTGACTTGTAAAAAGAAAGGTTTTGATATTATTCAGCCGTTGAAGTTGCTTGCACCGTGTGCACCGGTGACTGGGTTTTCTCGTGTAGCGCTTGCTACAGACCGAAAGGGCTCTTGGCGCTCGGGTGATTCTTGGGCGTGGAAGGGGGCGCTCCCTCGTCCCAGACATGTCTGGGGAACAAACGCGAGCTACAAACAGATTGCAGACCCGCTGGGGGTTTATTTTCAATAACTAAGAAAATACATCTGGGCCTGTTTCAAATATCAAAGTAAACTTCGAGTATTGTTCAGGGCTTGTTTGGAAAGGAGATAGCGCCGAAAGAGGGGGGCGTCGAGCGCAGTATCAGCAACTTTTGTTCAATAAAATATCACGCTGCGTTTTGATCTCGCGAGATGCTTTCATGCGGAGAATGCCAGGAAATTGTGCAAAAATAATGAAAGCTGCAGGGGGCCCGGGCGAGGGGGCTTCGCCTCTCCGGAGCGATAAGAGGCGCCTTGTTTGCGTTACTCTGTGGAATTATCACGTGTTATTACTAGTGGCAAAGCAGGTATAATCCAGCTGAGGTCAAAGGTCATTCCAGATTCAGCAAGAGGGTGGGCGGGGGTCTGGAAGCCAGATTTCGTAGCCAGCCACGAAGCTCTGTTTTCATTCCACAGCTGGGTAAAATGCAGATCGCGTAACTTTCAGTTCGCACTGAATCAGGTTATTTCCGACTCCGCATTTTATCCATCAGAGGGAATGGACGACGCATCGTTTGTTCATTTATTGTGCATTTGTAAAACACGTCTGCAAGGTAGATCATTTTCACTGTGTATCAAGCGCCATGAGACGCTTAACTGTCCCTATTTTGATTTAATCGCGTTTTTATAAACACGCAAGACCCCCAGAGCAAGTTCAGCTTCAAGGCGCACATAAACTAAAAAATAAACATACCCCAGTAATGCATGAATCAAATAAAAGTAAAAAAAAAAAAAGCTTTGCGTACGACTGTGTTGTGATTTGCACCAAATGATGAAAATAAGGTTGGAATTTGAACTGAAAAGGTACCCAGCATTCTAGGCCCATTTATTCTCGGTCATCTTTTGCAAACCACACAACACTTTAAGCGCTATATCGAGGAATTCCTACACAAACCAAGATCTCCGTTCTGATCATCGGGTGAAGGTTTTTTTAATAGCGCAACATTGAGAGCTGAATATAAGTAAGTCCATCCTGAGCAGGCAGAGACTCCATCCTGAGCAGGCAGATACTCCATCCTGAGCAGGCAGAGAGTGAGACTCCATCCTGAGCAGGCAGAGACTCCATCCTGAGCAGGCAGAGAGTGAGACTCCATCCTGAGCAGGCAGAGACTCCATCCTGAGCAGGCAGAGAGTGAGACTCCATCCTGAGCAGGCAGAGACTCCATCCTGAGCAGGCAGAGAGTGAGACTCCATCCTGAGCAGGCAGAGACTCCATCCTGAGCAGGCAGAGAGTGAGACTCCATCCTGAGCAGGCAGAGACTCCATCCTGAGCAGGCAGAGACTCCATCCTGAGCGGCAGAGACTCCATCCTGAGCAGGGAGAGACTCCATCCTGAGCAGGCAGAGACTCCATCCTGAGCAGGCAGAGACTCCACCCTGAGCAGGCAGAGACTCCATCCTGAGCAGGCAGAGACTCCATCCTGAGCAGGCAGAGACTCCATCCTGAGCAGGCAGAGACTCCATCCTGAGCAGGCAGAGACTCCACCCTGAGCAGGCAGAGACTCCATCCTGAGCAGGCAGAGACTCCACCCTGAGCAGGCAGAGACTCCATCCTGAGCAGGCAGAGACTCCATCCTGAGCAGGCAGAGACTCCACCCTGAGCAGGCAGAGACTCCACCCTGAGCAGGCAGAGACTCCATCCTGAGCAGTCAAAGACTCCATCCTGATCAGGCAGAGACTCCATCCTGAGCAGGCAGAGACTCCACCCTGAGCAGGCAGAGACTCCACCCTGAGCAGACACAGACTCCATCCTGAGCAGGCAGAGACTCCATCCTGAGCGGCAGAGACTCCATCCTGAGCGGGCAGAGACTCCATCCTGAGCAGGCAGAGACTCCATCCTGAGCAGACACAGATTCCACCCTGAGCAGACAGAGACTCCATCCTGAGCAGGCCAAGACTCCATCCTGAGCGGGCAGAGACTCCATCCTGAGCGGGGAGATACTCCACCCTGAGCAGGGAGATACTCCACCCTGAGCAGGCAAAGACTCCGTCCTGAGCAGGCAGAGACTCCATCCTGAGCAGGGAGAGACTCCACCATGAGCGGGCAGAGACTCCACCCTGAGCAGGGAGAGACTCCACCCTGAGCAGGGAGATACTCCATCCTGAGCAGGCAGAGACTCCATCCTGAGCAGGCAGAGAGTGAGACTCCATCCTGAGCAGGCAGAGACTCCATCCTAAGCAGGCAGAGAGTGAGACTCCATCCTGAGCAGGCTGAGACTCCATCCTGAGCAGGCAGAGACTCCATCCTGAGCGGCAGAGACTCCATCCTGAGCAGGGAGAGACTCCATCCTGAGCAGGCAGAGACTCCATCCTGAGCAGGCAGAGACTCCACCCTGAGCAGGCAGAGACTCCATCCTGAGCAGGCAGAGACTCCATCCTGAGCAGGCAGAGACTCCATCCTGATCAGGCAGAGACTCCATCCTGAGCAGGCAGAGACTCCACCCTGAGCAGGCAGAGACTCCACCCTGAGCAGACACAGACTCCATCCTGAGCAGGCAGAGACTCCATCCTGAGCAGGCAGAGACTCCACCCTGAGCAGGCAGAGACTCCACCCTGAGCGGGCAGAGACTCCACCCTGAGCAGGCAGAGACTCCACCCTGAGCAGGCAGAGACTCCACCCTGAGCGGGCAGAGACTCCACCCTGAGCAGGCAGAGACTCCATCCTGAGCAGGCAGAGACTCCATCCTGAGCAGGCAGAGACTCCATCCTGAGCAGACAGAGACTCCATCCTGAGCAGGCAGAGACTCCATCCTGAGCGGACAGAGACTCCATCCCGAGCAGGCAGAGACTCCATCCTGAGCAGGGAGATACTCCACCCTGAGCAGGCAGAGACTCCACCCTGAGCAGGCAGAGACTCCGCCCTGAGCGTCAGAGACTCCATCCCGAGCAGGCAGAGACTCCATCCTGAGCAGGCAGAGACTCCACCCTGAGCAGGCAGAGACTCCACCCTGAGCAGGGAGATACTCCACCCTGAGCAGGCAGAGACTCCACCCTGAGCAGGCAGAGACTCCACCCTGAGCGGCAGAGACTCCATCCCGAGCAGGCAGAGACTCCATCCCGAGCAGGCAGAGACTCCATCCTGGGCAGGCAGAGACTCCATCCCGAGCAGGCAGAGACTCCACCCTGAGCGGCAGAGACTCCATCCCGAGCAGGCAGAGACTCCATCCTGAGCAGGCAGAGACTCCACCCTGAGCAGGCAGAGACTCCACCCTGAGCGGCAGAGACTCCATCCCGAGCAGGCAGAGACTCCATCCCGAGCAGGCAGAGACTCCATCCTGGGCAGGCAGAGACTCCATCCTGAGCAGGCAGAGACTCCACCCTGAGCGGCAGAGACTCCATCCTGAGCAGGGAGATACTCCACCCTGAGCAGGCAGAGACTCCACCCTGAGCAGGCAGAGACTCCACCCTGAGCAGGCAGAGACTCCACCCTGAGCAGGCAGAGACTCCACCCTGAGCAGGCAGAGACTCCATCCTGAGCAGGCAGAGACTCCATCCTGAGCAGGCAGAGACTCCACCCTGAGCAGGGAGAGACTCCACCCTGAGCGGGCAGAGACTCCATCCTGAGCGGGCAGAGATTCCACCCTGAGCAGGCAGAGACTCCATCCTGAGCAGGCATAGACTCCATCCTGAGCAGACACAGACTCCATCCTGAGCAGGCAGAGACTCCACCCTGAGCAGGGAGAGACTCCACCCTGAGCGGGCAGAGACTCCATCCTGAGCGGGCAGAGACTCCATCCTGAGCAGGCAGAGACTCCACCCTGAGCAGGGAGAGACTCCACCCTGAGCAGGGAGATACTCCATCCTGAGCAGGCAGAGACTCCATCCTGAGCAGGCAGAGAGTGAGACTCCATCCTGAGCAGGCAGAGACTCCATCCTGAGCAGGCAGAGAGTGAGACTCCATCCTGAGCAGGCAGAGACTCCATCCTGAGCAGGCAGAGACTCCTTCCTGAGCGGCAGAGACTCCATCCTGAGCAGGGAGAGACTCCATCCTGAGCAGGCAGAGACTCCACCCTGAGCAGGCAGAGACTCCATCCTGAGCAGGCAGAGACTCCATCCTGAGCAGGCAGAGACTCCACCCTGAGCAGGCAGAGACTCCACCCTGAGCAGGCAGAGACTCCATCCTGAGCAGGCAAAGACTCCATCCTGATCAGGCAGAGACTCCATCCTGAGCGGGCAGAGACTCCACCCTGAGCAGGCAGAGACTCCACCCTGAGCGGGCAGAGACTCCACCCTGAGCAGGCAGAGACTCCACCCTGAGCAGACAGAGACTCCACCCTGAGCGGGCAGAGACTCCACCCTGAAAAGGCAGAGACTCCATCCTGAGCGGGCAGAGACTCCATCCTGAGCAGGCAGAGACTCCATCCTGAGCAGGCAGAGACTCCATCCTGAGCAGACAGAGACTCCATCCTGAGCAGGCAGAGACTCCATCCTGAGCGGACAGAGACTCCATCCCGAGCAGGCAGAGACTCCATCCTGAGCAGGGAGATACTCCACCCTGAGCAGGCAGAGACTCCACCCTGAGCAGGCAGAGACTCCGCCCTGAGCAGCAGAGACTCCATCCCGAGCAGGCAGAGACTCCATCCTGAGCAGGCAGAGACTCCACCCTGAGCAGGCAGAGACTCCATCCTGAGCAGGCAGAGACTCCATCCTGAGCAGGCAGAGACTCCATCCTGAGCAGGCAGAGACTCCATCCTGAGCAGGCAGAGACTCCACCCTGAGCAGGCAGAGACTCCATCCTGAGCAGGCAGAGACTCCACCCTGAGCAGGCAGAGACTCCACCCTGAGCAGGCAGAGACTCCATCCTGAGCAGTCAAAGACTCCATCCTGATCAGGCAGAGACTCCATCCTGAGCAGGCAGAGACTCCACCCTGAGCAGGCAGAGACTCCACCCTGAGCAGACACAGACTCCATCCTGAGCAGGCAGAGACTCCATCCTGAGCGGCAGAGACTCCATCCTGAGCGGGCAGAGACTCCATCCTGAGCAGGCAGAGACTCCATCCTGAGCAGACACAGATTCCACCCTGAGCAGACAGAGACTCCATCCTGAGCAGGCCAAGACTCCATCCTGAGCGGGCAGAGACTCCATCCTGAGCGGGGAGATACTCCACCCTGAGCAGGGAGATACTCCACCCTGAGCAGGCAAAGACTCCGTCCTGAGCAGGCAGAGACTCCATCCTGAGCAGGGAGAGACTCCACCATGAGCGGGCAGAGACTCCACCCTGAGCAGGCAGAGACTCCACCCTGAGCAGGGAGATACTCCATCCTGAGCAGGCAGAGACTCCATCCTGAGCAGGCAGAGAGTGAGACTCCATCCTGAGCAGGCAGAGACTCCATCCTAAGCAGGCAGAGAGTGAGACTCCATCCTGAGCAGGCTGAGACTCCATCCTGAGCAGGCAGAGACTCCATCCTGAGCGGCAGAGACTCCATCCTGAGCAGGGAGAGACTCCATCCTGAGCAGGCAGAGACTCCATCCTGAGCAGGCAGAGACTCCACCCTGAGCAGGCAGAGACTCCATCCTGAGCAGGCAGAGACTCCATCCTGAGCAGGCAGAGACTCCATCCTGATCAGGCAGAGACTCCATCCTGAGCAGGCAGAGACTCCACCCTGAGCAGGCAGAGACTCCACCCTGAGCAGACACAGACTCCATCCTGAGCAGGCAGAGACTCCATCCTGAGCAGGCAGAGACTCCACCCTGAGCAGGCAGAGACTCCACCCTGAGCGGGCAGAGACTCCACCCTGAGCAGGCAGAGACTCCACCCTGAGCAGGCAGAGACTCCACCCTGAGCGGGCAGAGACTCCACCCTGAGCAGGCAGAGACTCCATCCTGAGCAGGCAGAGACTCCATCCTGAGCAGGCAGAGACTCCATCCTGAGCAGACAGAGACTCCATCCTGAGCAGGCAGAGACTCCATCCTGAGCGGACAGAGACTCCATCCCGAGCAGGCAGAGACTCCATCCTGAGCAGGGAGATACTCCACCCTGAGCAGGCAGAGACTCCACCCTGAGCAGGCAGAGACTCCGCCCTGAGCGTCAGAGACTCCATCCCGAGCAGGCAGAGACTCCATCCTGAGCAGGCAGAGACTCCACCCTGAGCAGGCAGAGACTCCACCCTGAGCAGGGAGATACTCCACCCTGAGCAGGCAGAGACTCCACCCTGAGCAGGCAGAGACTCCACCCTGAGCGGCAGAGACTCCATCCCGAGCAGGCAGAGACTCCATCCCGAGCAGGCAGAGACTCCATCCTGGGCAGGCAGAGACTCCATCCCGAGCAGGCAGAGACTCCACCCTGAGCGGCAGAGACTCCATCCCGAGCAGGCAGAGACTCCATCCCGAGCAGGCAGAGACTCCATCCCGAGCAGGCAGAGACTCCATCCTGGGCAGGCAGAGACTCCATCCTGAGCAGGCAGAGACTCCACCCTGAGCGGCAGAGACTCCATCCTGAGCAGGGAGATACTCCACCCTGAGCAGGCAGAGACTCCACCCTGAGCAGGCAGAGACTCCACCCTGAGCAGGCAGAGACTCCACCCTGAGCAGGCAGAGACTCCACCCTGAGCAGGCAGAGACTCCATCCTGAGCAGGCAGAGACTCCATCCTGAGCAGGCAGAGACTCCACCCTGAGCAGGGAGAGACTCCACCCTGAGCGGGCAGAGACTCCATCCTGAGCGGGCAGAGATTCCACCCTGAGCAGGCAGAGACTCCATCCTGAGCAGGCATAGACTCCATCCTGAGCAGACACAGACTCCATCCTGAGCAGGCAGAGACTCCACCCTGAGCAGGGAGAGACTCCACCCTGAGCGGGCAGAGACTCCATCCTGAGCGGGCAGAGACTCCATCCTGAGCAGGCAGAGACTCCACCCTGAGCAGGGAGAGACTCCACCCTGAGCAGGGAGATACTCCATCCTGAGCAGGCAGAGACTCCATCCTGAGCAGGCAGAGAGTGAGACTCCATCCTGAGCAGGCAGAGACTCCATCCTGAGCAGACAGAGAGTGAGACTCCATCCTGAGCAGGCAGAGACTCCATCCTGAGCAGGCAGAGACTCCTTCCTGAGCGGCAGAGACTCCATCCTGAGCAGGGAGAGACTCCATCCTGAGCAGGCAGAGACTCCACCCTGAGCAGGCAGAGACTCCATCCTGAGCAGGCAGAGACTCCATCCTGAGCAGGCAGAGACTCCACCCTGAGCAGGCAGAGACTCCACCCTGAGCAGGCAGAGACTCCATCCTGAGCAGGCAAAGACTCCATCCTGATCAGGCAGAGACTCCATCCTGAGCGGGCAGAGACTCCACCCTGAGCAGGCAGAGACTCCACCCTGAGCGGGCAGAGACTCCACCCTGAGCAGGCAGAGACTCCACCCTGAGCAGACAGAGACTCCACCCTGAGCGGGCAGAGACTCCACCCTGAGCAGGCAGAGACTCCATCCTGAGCGGGCAGAGACTCCATCCTGAGCAGGCAGAGACTCCATCCTGAGCAGGCAGAGACTCCATCCTGAGCAGACAGAGACTCCATCCTGAGCAGGCAGAGACTCCATCCTGAGCGGACAGAGACTCCATCCCGAGCAGGCAGAGACTCCATCCTGAGCAGGGAGATACTCCACCCTGAGCAGGCAGAGACTCCACCCTAAACAGGCAGAGACTCCGCCCTGAGCAGCAGAGACTCCATCCCGAGCAGGCAGAGACTCCATCCTGAGCAGGCAGAGACTCCACCCTGAGCAGGCAGAGACTCCACCCTGAGCGGCAGAGACTCCACCCTGAGCAGGGAGATACTCCACCCTGAGCAGGGAGATACTCCACCCTGAGCAGGCAGAGACTCCACCCTGAGCAGGCAGAGACTCCACCCTGAGCGGCAGAGACTCCATCCCGAGCAGGCAGAGACTCCATCCTGGGCAGGCAGAGACTCCATCCCGAGCAGGCAGAGACTCCACCCTGAGCGGCAGAGACTCCATCCCGAGCAGGCAGAGACTCCACCCTGAGCAGGCAGAGACTCCACCCTGAGCAGGCAGAGACTCCACCCTGAGCAGGCAGAGACTCCACCCTGAGCAGGCAGAGACTCCACCCTGAGTGGCAGAGACTCCATCCCGAGCAGGCAGAGACTCCATCCCGAGCAGGCAGAGACTCCATCCTGGGCAGGCAGAGACTCCATCCTGAGCAGGCAGAGACTCCACCCTGAGCGGCAGAGACTCCATCCTGAGCAGGGAGATACTCCACCCTGAGCAGGCAGAGACTCCACCCTGAGCAGGCAGATACTCCACCCTGAGCAGGCAGAGACTCCACCCTGAGCAGGCAGAGACTCCACCCTGAGCAGGCAGAGACTCCACCCTGAGCAGGCAGAGACTCCATCCTGAGCAGGCAGAGACTCCACCCTGAGCAGGGAGAGACTCCACCCTGAGCGGGCAGAGACTCCACCCTGAGCAGGCAGAGACTCCACCCTGAGCAGACAGAGACTCCACCCTGAGCGGGCAGAGACTCCACCCTGAGCAGGCAGAGACTCCATCCTGAGCGGGCAGAGACTCCATCCTGAGCAGGCAGAGACTCCATCCTGAGCAGGCAGAGACTCCATCCTGAGCAGACAGAGACTCCATCCTGAGCAGGCAGAGACTCCATCCTGAGCGGACAGAGACTCCATCCCGAGCAGGCAGAGACTCCATCCTGAGCAGGGAGATACTCCACCCTGAGCAGGCAGAGACTCCACCCTGAGCAGGCAGAGACTCCGCCCTGAGCAGCAGAGACTCCATCCCGAGCAGGCAGAGACTCCATCCTGAGCAGGCAGAGACTCCACCCTGAGCAGGCAGAGACTCCACCCTGAGCGGCAGAGACTCCACCCTGAGCAGGGAGATACTCCACCCTGAGCAGGGAGATACTCCACCCTGAGCAGGCAGAGACTCCACCCTGAGCAGGCAGAGACTCCACCCTGAGCGGCAGAGACTCCATCCCGAGCAGGCAGAGACTCCATCCCGGGCAGGCAGAGACTCCATCCCGAGCAGGCAGAGACTCCACCCTGAGCGGCAGAGACTCCATCCCGAGCAGGCAGAGACTCCACCCTGAGCAGGCAGAGACTCCACCCTGAGCAGGCAGAGACTCCACCCTGAGCAGGCAGAGACTCCACCCTGAGCAGGCAGAGACTCCACCCTGAGTGGCAGAGACTCCATCCCGAGCAGGCAGAGACTCCATCCCGAGCAGGCAGAGACTCCATCCTGGGCAGGCAGAGACTCCATCCTGAGCAGGCAGAGACTCCACCCTGAGCGGCAGAGACTCCATCCTGAGCAGGGAGATACTCCACCCTGAGCAGGCAGAGACTCCACCCTGAGCAGGCAGATACTCCACCCTGAGCAGGCAGAGACTCCACCCTGAGCAGGCAGAGACTCCACCCTGAGCAGGCAGAGACTCCATCCTGAGCAGGCAGAGACTCCACCCTGAGCAGGGAGAGACTCCACCCTGAGCGGGCAGAGACTCCATCCTGAGCGGGCAGAGATTCCACCCTGAGCAGGCAGAGACTCCATCCTGAGCAGGCATAGACTCCATCCTGAGCAGACACAGACTCCATCCTGAGCAGGCAGAGACTCCACCCTGAGCAGGGAGAGACTCCACCCTGAGCGGGCAGAGACTCCATCCTGAGCGGGCAGAGACTCCATCCTGAGCAGACACAGACTCCATCCTGAGCAGGCAGAGACTCCACCCTGAGCAGGGAGAGACTCCATCCTGAGCAGGCAGAGACTCCATCCTGAGAAGGCAGAGACTCCATCCTGAGCAGGCAGAGACTCCATCCTGAGAAGGCAGAGACTCCATCCTGAGAAGGCAGAGACTCCATCCTGAGCAGGGAGAGACTCCATCCTGAGCAGGCAGAGACTCCATCCTGAGAAGGCAGAGACTCCATCCTGAGAAGGCAGAGACTCCATCCTGAGCAGGCATAGACTCCATCCTGAGCAGACACAGACTCCATCCTGAGCAGGCAGAGACTCCACCCTGAGCAGGGAGAGACTCCACCCTGAGCGGGCAGAGACTCCACCCTGAGCGGGCAGAGACTCCATCCTGAGCAGGCAGAGACTCCATCCTGAGCAGACACAGACTCCATCCTGAGCAGGCAGAGACTCCACCCTGAGCAGGGAGAGACTCCGCCCTGAGCAGCAGAGACTCCATCCCGAGCAGGCAGAGACTCCATCCTGAGCAGGCAGAGACTCCACCCTGAGCAGGCAGAGACTCCACCCTGAGCGGCAGAGACTCCACCCTGAGCAGGGAGATACTCCACCCTGAGCAGGAAGAGACTCCACCCTGAGCAGGCAGAGACTCCACCCTGAGCGGCAGAGACTCCATCCCGAGCAGGCAGAGACTCCATCCCGAGCAGGCAGAGACTCCATCCTGGGCAGGCAGAGACTCCATCCCGAGCAGGCAGAGACTCCACCCTGAGCGGCAGAGACTCCATCCCGAGCAGGCAGAGACTCCACCCTGAGCAGGCAGAGACTCCACCCTGAGCAGGCAGAGACTCCACCCTGAGCAGGCAGAGACTCCACCCTGAGCAGGCAGAGACTCCACCCTGAGCGGCAGAGACTCCATCCCAAGCAGGCAGAGACTCCATCCCGAGCAGGCAGAGACTCCATCCTGGGCAGGCAGAGACTCCATCCTGAGCAGGCAGAGACTCCACCCTGAGCGGCAGAGACTCCATCCTGAGCAGGGAGATACTCCACCCTGAGCAGGCAGAGACTCCACCCTGAGCAGGGAGAGACTCCACCCTGAGCGGGCAGAGACTCCATCCTGAGCGGGCAGAGACTCCACCCTGAGCAGGCAGAGACTCCATCCTGAGCAGGCATAGACTCCATCCTGAGCAGACACAGACTCCATCCTGAGCAGGCAGAGACTCCACCCTGAGCAGGGAGAGACTCCACCCTGAGCGGGCAGAGACTCCATCCTGAGCAGGCAGAGACTCCATCCTGAGCAGACACAGACTCCATCCTGAGCAGGCAGAGACTCCACCCTGAGCAGGGAGAGACTCCATCCTGAGCAGGCAGAGACTCCATCCTGAGAAGGCAGAGACTCCATCCTGAGCAGGCAGAGACTCCATCCTGAGAAGGCAGAGACTCCATCCTGAGAAGGCAGAGACTCCATCCTGAGCAGGGAGAGACTCCATCCTGAGCAGGCAGAGACTCCATCCTGAGAAGGCAGAGACTCCATCCTGAGAAGGCAGAGACTCCATCCTGAGCAGGCATAGACTCCATCCTGAGCAGACACAGACTCCATCCTGAGCAGGCAGAGACTCCCCCCTGAGCAGGGAGAGACTCCACCCTGAGCGGGCAGAGACTCCACCCTGAGCGGGCAGAGACTCCATCCTGAGCAGGCAGAGACTCCATCCTGAGCAGACACAGACTCCATCCTGAGCAGGCAGAGACTCCACCCTGAGCAGGGAGAGACTCCATCCTGAGCAGGCAGAGACTCCATCCTGAGAAGGCAGAGACTCCATCCTGAGCAGGCAGAGACTCCATCCTGAGAAGGCAGAGACTCCATCCTGAGAAGGCAGAGACTCCATCCTAAGCAGGGAGAGACTCCATCCTGAGCAGGCAGAGACTCCATCCTGAGAAGGCAGAGACTCCATCCTGAGAAGGCAGAGACTCCATCCCGAGCAGGCAGAGACTCCATCCTGAGCAGGGAGATACTCCATCCTGAGCAGGGAGATACTCCACCCTGAGCAGGCAGACACTCCACCCTGAGCAGGCAGAGACTCCATCCTGAGCAGGCAGAGACTCCATCCTGAGCAGGCAGAGACTCCATCCTGAGAAGGCAGAGACTCCATCCTGAGAAGGCAGAGACTCCATCCCGAGCAGGCAGAGACTCCATCCTGAGCAGGGAGATACTCCACCCTGAGCAGGCAGAGACTCCACCCTGAGCAGGCAGAGACTCCACCCTGAGCAGGCAGAGACTCCATCCTGAGCAGGCATAGACTCCATCCTGAGCAGACACAGACTCCATCCTGAGCAGGCAGAGACTCCACCCTGAGCAGGGAGAGACTCCACCCTGAGCGGGCAGAGACTCCATCCTGAGCGGGCAGAGACTCCATCCTGAGCAGGCAGAGACTCCACCCTGAGCAGGCAGAGACTCCATCCTGAGAAGGCAGAGACTCCATCCTGAGCGGCAGAGACTCCATCCTGAGCAGGCAGAGACTCCATCCTGAGCAGGCAGAGACTCCACCCTGAGCAGGGAGATACTCCACCCTGAGTGGGCTGAGACTCCATCCTGAGCAGGCAGAGACTCCACCCTGCGCAGGCAGAGACTCCATCCTGAGCAGGCAGAGACTCCATCCTGAGCAGGGAGATACTCCACCCTGAGCAGGCAGAGACTCCACCCTGAGCAGGCAGAGACTCCATCCTGAGCAGGCAGAGACTCCATCCTGAGAAGGCAGAGACTCCATCCTGAGCAGACACAGACTCCATCCTGAGCAGGCAGAGACTCCACCCTGAGCAGGGAGAGACTCCGCCCTGAGCAGCAGAGACTCCATCCCGAGCAGGCAGAGACTCCATCCTGAGCAGGCAGAGACTCCACCCTGAGCAGGCAGAGACTCCACCCTGAGCGGCAGAGACTCCACCCTGAGCAGGGAGATACTCCACCCTGAGCAGGCAGAGACTCCACCCTGAGCAGGCAGAGACTCCACCCTGAGCGGCAGAGACTCCATCCCGAGCAGGCAGAGACTCCAACCCGAGCAGGCAGAGACTCCACCCTGAGCAGGCAGAGACTCCATCCTGAGCGGGCAGAGACTCCATCCTGAGCGGGCAGAGACTCCATGCTGAGCGGTCGAGACTTCATCCTGAGCAGGCAGAGACTCCAGCCTGAGCGGGCAGAGACTCCAGCCTGAGCGGTCAGACACTCCATCCTGAGCGGTCGAGACTCCATCCTGAGCGGGCAGAGACTCCATCCTGAGCAGGCAGAGACTCCACCCTGAGCAGGCAGAGACTCCATCCTGAGCAGGCAGAGACTCCATCCTGAGCGGTCGAGACTCAATCCTGAGCAGGCCGAGACTCCATCCTGAGCGGTCGAGACTCCATCCTGAGCGGGCTGAGACTCCATCCTGAGCAGGCAGAGACTCCATCCTGAGCAGACAGAGACTCCATCCTGAGCGGGCAGAGACTCCATCCTTCGCAGGCAGAGACTCCATCCTGAGCAGGCCGAGACTCCATCCTGAGCAGACACAGACTCCATCCTGAGCAAACACAGACTCCATTCTGAGCAGACACAGACTCCATCCTGAGCAGGCAGAGACTCCATCCTGAGCAGACACAGACTCCATCCTAAGCAGGCAGAGACTCCATCCTGAGCAGACACAGACTCCATCCTAAGCAGGCAGAGACTCCACCCTGAGCAGGCAGAGACTCCATCCTGAGCGGGCAGAGACTCCATCCTGAGCGGGCAGAGACTCCATGCTGAGCGGTCGAGACTTCATCCTGAGCGGGCAGAGACTCCAGCCTGAGCGGGCAGAGACTCCAGCCTGAGCGGTCAGACACTCCATCCTGAGCGGTCGAGACTCCATCCTGAGCGGGCAGAGACTCCATCCTGAGCAGGCAGAGACTCCACCCTGAGCAGGCAGAGACTCCATCCTGAGCAGGCAGAGACTCCATCCTGAGCGGTCGAGACTCAATCCTGAGCAGGCCGAGACTCCATCCTGAGCGGTCGAGACTCCATCCTGAGCGGGCTGAGACTCCATCCTGAGCAGGCAGAGACTCCATCCTGAGCAGACAGAGACTCCATCCTGAGCGGGCAGAGACTCCATCCTTCGCAGGCAGAGACTCCATCCTGAGCAGGCCGAGACTCCATCCTGAGCAGACACAGACTCCATCCTGAGCAGGCAGAGACTCAATCCTGAGCAGGCAGAGACTCCATCCTGAGCAGACAAAGACTCCATCCTGAGCAGGCAGAGACTCCATCCTGAGCGGGCATAGACTCCATCCTGAGCAGGCAGAGACTCCATCCTGAGCAGGCAGAGACTCCATCCTGAGCGGGCAGAGACTCCATCCTGAGCGGGCAGAGACTCCATCCTGAGCAGGCAGAGACTCCATCCTGAGCAGGGAGAGACTCCATCCTGAGCGAGCAGAGACTCCACCCTGAGCAGGCAGAGAGTCCATCCTGAGCAGGTAAAGACGCTATCCTGAGCAGGCCGCGACTCCATCCTGAGGGGGCAGACACTCCATCCTGAGCGGTCGAGACTCCATCCTGAGCGGGCAAAGACTCCATCCTGAGCGGGCAGAGCCCATCCTGAGCAGGCAGAGAGTCCATCCTGAGCAGGTAAAGACGCTATCCTGAGCGAGCAGAGACTCCATCCTGAGGGGGCAGACACTCCATCCTGAGCGGTCGAGACTCCATTCTGAGCGGGCAAAGACTCCATCCTGAGCGGGCAGAGCCCATCCTGAGCAGGCAGAGAGTCCATCCTGAGCAGGTAAAGACGCTATCCTGAGCAGGCAGCGACTCCATCCTGAGCAGGCAGAGACTCCATCCTGAGCAGGCAGAGACTCCATCCTGAGCAGGCAGAGACTCCACCCTGAGCAGGGAGAGACTCCACCCTGAGCGGGCAGAAACTCCATCCTGAGCAGACACAGACTCCATCCTGAGCAGGCAGAGACTCCACCCTGAGCAGGGAGAGACTCCACCCTGAGCGGGCAGAGACTCCATCCTGAGCGGGCAGAGACTCCATCCTGAGAAGGCAGAGACTCCATCCTGAGCGGCAGAGACTCCATCCTGAGCAGGCAGAGACTCCATCCTGAGCAGGCAGAGACTCCACCCTGAGCAGGGAGATACTCCACCCTGAGCGGGCTGAGACTCCATCCTGAGCAGGCAGAGACTCCACCCTGAGCAGGCAGAGACTCCATCCTGAGCAGGCAGAGACTCCATCCTGAGCAGGGAGATACTCCACCCTGAGCAGGCAGAGACTCCACCCTGAGCAGGCAGAGACTCCATCCTGAGCAGGCAGAGACTCCATCCTGAGAAGGCAGAGACTCCATCCTGAGCAGCAGAGACTCCATCCCGAGCAGGCAGAGACTCCATCCTGAGCAGGGAGATACTCCACCCTGAGCAGGCAGAGACTCCACCCTGAGCAGGCAGAGACTCCATCCTGAGCAGGCAGAGACTCCATCCTGAGCAGGCAGAGACTCCACCCTGAGCAGGCAGAGACTCCATCCTAAGCAGGCAGAGACTCCATCCTGAGCAGGCAGAGACTCCATCCTGAGCAGGCAGAGACTCCACCCTGAGCAGGGAGAGACTCCACGCTGAGCAGGCATAGACTCCATCCTGAGCAGGCAGAGACTCCATCCTGAGCAGGCAGAGACTCCACCCTGAGCAGGCAGAGACTCCACCCTGACCAGACACAGACTCCATCCTGAGCAGGCAGAGACTCCATCCTGAGCAGGCACAGACTCCATGCTGAGCAGGCAGAGACTCCACCCTGAGCAGGCAGAGACTCCATCCTGAGCAGGCATATACTCCATCCTGAGCAGACACAGACTCCATCCTGAGCAGGCAGAGACTCAATCCTGAGCAGGCAGAGACTCCATCCTGAGCAGGCAGAGACTCCATCCTGAGCAGGCAGAGACTCCATCCTGAGCAGACACAGACTCCATCCTAAGCAGGCAGAGACTCCATCCTGAGCAGGCAGAGACTCCATCCTGAGCAGACACAGACTCCATTCTGAGCAGACACAGACTCCATCCTGAGCAGGCAGAGACTCCATCCTGAGCAGACACAGACTCCATCCTAAGCAGGCAGAGACTCCATCCTGAGCAGACACAGACTCCATCCTAAGCAGGCAGAGACTCCACCCTGAGCAGGCAGAGACTCCATCCTGAGCGGGCAGAGACTCCATCCTGAGCGGGCAGAGACTCCATGCTGAGCGGTCGAGACTTCATCCTGAGCAGACACAGACTCCATCCTGAGCAGGCAGAGACTCAATCCTGAGCAGACAAAGACTCCATCCTGAGCAGGCAGAGACTCCATCCTGAGCGGGCATAGACTCCATCCTGAGCGGGCATAGACTCCATCCTGAGCAGGCAGAGACTCCATCCTGAGCAGGCAGAGACTCCATCCTGAGCGGGCAGAGACTCCATCCTGAGCAGGCAGAGACACTCCATCCTGAGCAGGCAGAGACTCCATCCTGAGCGGGCAGAGACTCCATCCTGAGCGGGCAGAGACTCCATCCTGAGCAGGCAGAGACTCCATCCTGAGCAGGGAGAGACTCCATCCTGAGCGAGCAGAGACTCCACCCTGAGCAGGCAGAGAGTCCATCCTGAGCAGGTAAAGACGCTATCCTGAGCAGGCCGCGACTCCATCCTGAGGGGGCAGACACTCCATCCTGAGCGGTCGAGACTCCATCCTGAGCGGGCAAAGACTCCATCCTGAGCGGGCAGAGCCCATCCTGAGCAGGCAGAGAGTCCATCCTGAGCAGGTAAAGACGCTATCCTGAGCGAGCAGAGACTCCATCCTGAGGGGGCAGACACTCCATCCTGAGCGGTCGAGACTCCATTCTGAGCGGGCAAAGACTCCATCCTGAGCGGGCAGAGCCCATCCTGAGCAGGCAGAGAGTCCATCCTGAGCAGGTAAAGACGCTATCCTGAGCAGGCAGCGACTCCATCCTGAGCAGGCAGAGACTCCATCCTGAGCAGGCAGAGACTCCATCCTGAGCAGGCAGAGACTCCACCCTGAGCAGGGAGAGACTCCACCCTGAGCGGGCAGAAACTCCATCCTGAGCAGACACAGACTCCATCCTGAGCAGGCAGAGACTCCACCCTGAGCAGGGAGAGACTCCACCCTGAGCGGGCAGAGACTCCATCCTGAGCGGGCAGAGACTCCATCCTGAGAAGGCAGAGACTCCATCCTGAGCGGCAGAGACTCCATCCTGAGCAGGCAGAGACTCCATCCTGAGCAGGCAGAGACTCCACCCTGAGCAGGGAGATACTCCACCCTGAGCGGGCTGAGACTCCATCCTGAGCAGGCAGAGACTCCACCCTGAGCAGGCAGAGACTCCATCCTGAGCAGGCAGAGACTCCATCCTGAGCAGGGAGATACTCCACCCTGAGCAGGCAGAGACTCCACCCTGAGCAGGCAGAGACTCCATCCTGAGCAGGCAGAGACTCCATCCTGAGAAGGCAGAGACTCCATCCTGAGCGGCAGAGACTCCATCCCGAGCAGGCAGAGACTCCATCCTGAGCAGGGAGATACTCCACCCTGAGCAGGCAGAGACTCCACCCTGAGCAGGCAGAGACTCCATCCTGAGCAGGCAGAGACTCCATCCTGAGCAGGCAGAGACTCCACCCTGAGCAGGCAGAGACTCCATCCTAAGCAGGCAGAGACTCCATCCTGAGCAGGCAGAGACTCCATCCTGAGCAGGCAGAGACTCCACCCTGAGCAGGGAGAGACTCCACGCTGAGCAGGCATAGACTCCATCCTGAGCAGGCAGAGACTCCATCCTGAGCAGGCAGAGACTCCACCCTGAGCAGGCAGAGACTCCACCCTGACCAGACACAGACTCCATCCTGAGCAGGCAGAGACTCCATCCTGAGCAGGCACAGACTCCATGCTGAGCAGGCAGAGACTCCACCCTGAGCAGGCAGAGACTCCATCCTGAGCAGGCATATACTCCATCCTGAGCAGACACAGACTCCATCCTGAGCAGGCAGAGACTCAATCCTGAGCAGGCAGAGACTCCATCCTGAGCAGGCAGAGACTCCATCCTGAGCAGGCAGAGACTCCATCCTGAGCAGACACAGACTCCATCCTAAGCAGGCAGAGACTCCATCCTGAGCAGGCAGAGACTCCATCCTGAGCAGACACAGACTCCATTCTGAGCAGACACAGACTCCATCCTGAGCAGGCAGAGACTCCATCCTGAGCAGACACAGACTCCATCCTAAGCAGGCAGAGACTCCATCCTGAGCAGACACAGACTCCATCCTAAGCAGGCAGAGACTCCACCCTGAGCAGGCAGAGACTCCATCCTGAGCGGGCAGAGACTCCATCCTGAGCGGGCAGAGACTCCATGCTGAGCGGTCGAGACTTCATCCTGAGCGGGCAGAGACTCCAGCCTGAGCGGGCAGAGACTCCAGCCTGAGCGGTCAGACACTCCATCCTGAGCGGTCGAGACTCCATCCTGAGCGGGCAGAGACTCCATCCTGAGCAGGCAGAGACTCCACCCTGAGCAGGCAGAGACTCCATCCTGAGCAGGCAGAGACTCCATCCTGAGCGGTCGAGACTCAATCCTGAGCGGTCGAGACTCCATCCTGAGCGGGCTGAGACTCCATCCTGAGCAGGCAGAGACTCCATCCTGAGCAGACAGAGACTCCATCCTGAGCGGGCAGAGACTCCATCCTTCGCAGGCAGAGACTCCATCCTGAGCAGGCCGAGACTCCATCCTGAGCAGACACAGACTCCATCCTGAGCAGGCAGAGACTCAATCCTGAGCAGGCAGAGACTCCATCCTGAGCAGACAAAGACTCCATCCTGAGCAGGCAGAGACTCCATCCTGAGCGGGCATAGACTCCATCCTGAGCAGGCAGAGACTCCATCCTGAGCAGGCAGAGACTCCATCCTGAGCGGGCAGAGACTCCATCCTGAGCGGGCAGAGACTCCATCCTGAGCAGGCAGAGACTCCATCCTGAGCAGGGAGAGACTCCATCCTGAGCGAGCAGAGACTCCACCCTGAGCAGGCAGAGAGTCCATCCTGAGCAGGTAAAGACGCTATCCTGAGCAGGCCGCGACTCCATCCTGAGGGGGCAGACACTCCATCCTGAGCGGTCGAGACTCCATCCTGAGCGGGCAAAGACTCCATCCTGAGCGGGCAGAGCCCATCCTGAGCAGGCAGAGAGTCCATCCTGAGCAGGTAAAGACGCTATCCTGAGCGAGCAGAGACTCCATCCTGAGGGGGCAGACACTCCATCCTGAGCGGTCGAGACTCCATTCTGAGCGGGCAAAGACTCCATCCTGAGCAGGCAGAGCCCATCCTGAGCAGGCAGAGAGTCCATCCTGAGCAGGTAAAGACGCTATCCTGAGCAGGCAGCGACTCCATCCTGAGCAGGCAGAGACTCCATCCTGAGCAGGCAGAGACTCCATCCTGAGCAGGCAGAGACTCCATCCTGAGCAGACATAGACTCCATCCTGAGCAGGCAGAGAGTCCATCCTGAGCAGGCAGAGACTCCATCCTGAGCGGCAGAGACTCCATCCTGAGCAGGCCGAGACTCCATCCTGAGCAGGCCGAGACTCCATCCTGAGCAGGCCGAGACTCCATCCAGAGCGGGCAGAGACTCCATGCTGAGCGGTCGAGACTCCATCCTGAGCAGGCCGAGACTCCATCCAGAGCGGGCAGAGACTCCATGCTGAGCGGCAGAGACTCCATCCTGAGCAGGCAGAGACTCCATCCTGAGCAGGCAGAGACTCCACCCTGAGCAGGGAGATACTCCACCCTGAGCGGGCTGAGACTCCATCCTGAGCAGGCAGAGACTCCACCCTGAGCAGGCAGAGACTCCATCCTGAGCAGGCAGAGACTCCATCCTGAGCAGGGAGATACTCCACCCTGAGCAGGCAGAGACTCCACCCTGAGCAGGCAGAGACTCCATCCTGAGCAGGCAGAGACTCCATCCTGAGAAGGCAGAGACTCCATCCTGAGCGGCAGAGACTCCATCCCGAGCAGGCAGAGACTCCATCCTGAGCAGGGAGATACTCCACCCTGAGCAGGCAGAGACTCCACCCTGAGCAGGCAGAGACTCCATCCTGAGCAGGCAGAGACTCCATCCTGAGCAGGCAGAGACTCCACCCTGAGCAGGCAGAGACTCCATCCTAAGCAGGCAGAGACTCCATCCTGAGCAGGCAGAGACTCCATCCTGAGCAGGCAGAGACTCCACCCTGAGCAGGGAGAGACTCCACGCTGAGCAGGCATAGACTCCATCCTGAGCAGGCAGAGACTCCATCCTGAGCAGGCAGAGACTCCACCCTGAGCAGGCAGAGACTCCACCCTGACCAGACACAGACTCCATCCTGAGCAGGCAGAGACTCCATCCTGAGCAGGCACAGACTCCATGCTGAGCAGGCAGAGACTCCACCCTGAGCAGGCAGAGACTCCATCCTGAGCAGGCATATACTCCATCCTGAGCAGACACAGACTCCATCCTGAGCAGGCAGAGACTCAATCCTGAGCAGGCAGAGACTCCATCCTGAGCAGGCAGAGACTCCATCCTGAGCAGGCAGAGACTCCATCCTGAGCAGACACAGACTCCATCCTAAGCAGGCAGAGACTCCATCCTGAGCAGGCAGAGACTCCATCCTGAGCAGACACAGACTCCATTCTGAGCAGACACAGACTCCATCCTGAGCAGGCAGAGACTCCATCCTGAGCAGACACAGACTCCATCCTAAGCAGGCAGAGACTCCATCCTGAGCAGACACAGACTCCATCCTAAGCAGGCAGAGACTCCACCCTGAGCAGGCAGAGACTCCATCCTGAGCGGGCAGAGACTCCATCCTGAGCGGGCAGAGACTCCATGCTGAGCGGTCGAGACTTCATCCTGAGCGGGCAGAGACTCCAGCCTGAGCGGGCAGAGACTCCAGCCTGAGCGGTCAGACACTCCATCCTGAGCGGTCGAGACTCCATCCTGAGCGGGCAGAGACTCCATCCTGAGCAGGCAGAGACTCCACCCTGAGCAGGCAGAGACTCCATCCTGAGCAGGCAGAGACTCCATCCTGAGCGGTCGAGACTCAATCCTGAGCGGTCGAGACTCCATCCTGAGCGGGCTGAGACTCCATCCTGAGCAGGCAGAGACTCCATCCTGAGCAGACAGAGACTCCATCCTGAGCGGGCAGAGACTCCATCCTTCGCAGGCAGAGACTCCATCCTGAGCAGGCCGAGACTCCATCCTGAGCAGACACAGACTCCATCCTGAGCAGGCAGAGACTCAATCCTGAGCAGGCAGAGACTCCATCCTGAGCAGACAAAGACTCCATCCTGAGCAGGCAGAGACTCCATCCTGAGCGGGCATAGACTCCATCCTGAGCAGGCAGAGACTCCATCCTGAGCAGGCAGAGACTCCATCCTGAGCGGGCAGAGACTCCATCCTGAGCGGGCAGAGACTCCATCCTGAGCAGGCAGAGACTCCATCCTGAGCAGGGAGAGACTCCATCCTGAGCGAGCAGAGACTCCACCCTGAGCAGGCAGAGAGTCCATCCTGAGCAGGTAAAGACGCTATCCTGAGCAGGCCGCGACTCCATCCTGAGGGGGCAGACACTCCATCCTGAGCGGTCGAGACTCCATCCTGAGCGGGCAAAGACTCCATCCTGAGCGGGCAGAGCCCATCCTGAGCAGGCAGAGAGTCCATCCTGAGCAGGTAAAGACGCTATCCTGAGCGAGCAGAGACTCCATCCTGAGGGGGCAGACACTCCATCCTGAGCGGTCGAGACTCCATTCTGAGCGGGCAAAGACTCCATCCTGAGCAGGCAGAGCCCATCCTGAGCAGGCAGAGAGTCCATCCTGAGCAGGTAAAGACGCTATCCTGAGCAGGCAGCGACTCCATCCTGAGCAGGCAGAGACTCCATCCTGAGCAGGCAGAGACTCCATCCTGAGCAGGCAGAGACTCCATCCTGAGCAGACATAGACTCCATCCTGAGCAGGCAGAGAGTCCATCCTGAGCAGGCAGAGACTCCATCCTGAGCGGCAGAGACTCCATCCTGAGCAGGCCGAGACTCCATCCTGAGCAGGCCGAGACTCCATCCTGAGCAGGCCGAGACTCCATCCAGAGCGGGCAGAGACTCCATGCTGAGCGGTCGAGACTTCATCCTGAGCGGGCAGAGACTCCAGCCTGAGCGGTCGAGACTCCATCCTGAGCGGGCAGAGACTCCATCCTGAGCGGGCAGAGAGTCCATCCTGAGCAGGCAGAGACTCCATCCTGAGCAGGCAGAGACTCCACCCTGAGCAGGCAGAGACTCCATCCTGAGCGGCAGAGACTCCATCCTGAGCAGGCAGAGACTCCATCCTGAGCAGGCAGAGACTCCATCCTGAGCAGGCAGAGACTCCATCCTGAGCAGACATAGACTCCATCCTGAGCAGGCAGAGAGTCCATCCTGAGCAGGCAGAGACTCCATCCTGAGCAGGCCGAGACTCCATCCTGAGCAGGCCGAGACTCCATCCTGAGCAGGCCGAGACTCCATCCAGAGCGGGCAGAGACTCCATGCTGAGTGGTCGAGACTTCATCCTGAGCGGGCAGAGACTCCAGCCTGAGCGGTCGAGACTCCACCCTGAGCAGGCAGAGACTCCATCCTGAGCGGGCAGAGACTCCATCCTGAGCAGCCAGAGACTCCACCCTGAGCAGGCAGAGACTCCATCCTGAGCGGTCGAGACTCAATCCTGAAAGGGGAAGAGACTCCATCCTGAGCGGTCGAGACTCAATCCTGAAAGGGGAAGAGACTCCATCCTGAGCGGGCAGACACTCCATCCTGAACAGTCACAGACTCCATCCTGAGCGGTCGAGACTCCATCCTGAGCGGGCTGAGACTCCATCCTGAGCAGTCGAGACTCCATCCTGAGCGGTCGAGACTCCATCCTGAGCGGGCTGAGACTCCATCCTGAAAGGGGAAGAGACTCCATCCTGAGCAGGCAGAGACTCCATCCTGAGCAGAGAGAGACTCCATCCTGAGCAGGCAGAGACTCCATCCTGAGCAGGCAGAGACTCCATCCTGAGCAGGCAGAGACTCCATCCTGAGCAGAGAGAGACTCCATCCTGAGCAGGCAGAGACTCCATCCTGAGCAGGCAGAGACTCCATCCTGAGCAGGCGGAGACTCCATCCTGAGCAGGCCGAGACTCCATCCTGAGCAGGCAGAGACTCCATCCTGGGCAGGCAGAGACTCCATCCTGAGCAGGCAGAGACTCCATCCTGAGCAGAGAGAGACTCCATCCTGAGCAGGCCGAGACTCCATCCTGAGCATCCATCCTGAGCAGGCAGAGACTCCATCCTGAGCAGGCAGAGACTCCATCCTGAGCAGGCAGAGACTCCATCCTGGGCAGGCAGAGACTCCATCCTGAGCGGGCAGACACTCCACCCTGAGCAGGCAGAGACTCCACCCTGAGCAGGCAGAGACTTCATCCTGATCAGGCAGCGACTCCATCCTGAGCAGGCAGCGACTCCATCCTGAGCAGGCAGAGACTCCATCCTGAGCAGGCCGAGACTCCATCCTGAGCAGAGAGAGACTCCATCCTGAGCAGGCAGAGACTCCATCCTGAGCAGGCAGAGACTCCATCCTGAGCAGGCCGAGACTCCATCCTGAGCAGGCAGAGACTCCATCCTGGGCAGGCAGAGACTCCATCCTGAGCAGGCAGAGACTCCATCCTGAGCAGAGAGAGACTCCATCCTGAGCAGACAGAGACTCCATCCTGAGCAGGCAGAGACTCCATCCTGAGCAGGCCGAGACTCCATCCTGAGCATCCATCCTGAGCAGGCAGAGACTCCATCCTGAGCAGGCAGAGACTCCATCCTGAGCAGGCCGAGACTCCATCCTGAGCAGGCAGAGACTCCATCCTGGGCAGGCAGAGACTCCATCCTGAGCGGGCAGACACTCCACCCTGAGCAGGCAGAGACTCCATCCTGAGCAGGCAGAGACTCCATCCTGAGCAGACACAGACTCCATCCTGAGCAGGCAGAGACTTCATCCTGATCAGGCAGCGACTCCATCCTGAGCAGGCAGCAACTCAATCCTGAGCAGGCAGAGACTCCATCCTGAGCAGGCCGAGACTCCATCCTGAGCAGGCAGAGACTCCATCCTGAGCAGGCAGAGACTCCATCCTGAGCAGGCAGAGACTCCACCCTGAGCGGGCTGAGACTCCATCCTGAGCAGGCAGAGACTTCATCCTGATCAGGCAGCGACTCCACCCTGAGCGGGCTGAGACTCCACCCTGAGCAGGCAGAGACTCCATCCTGAGCAGGCAGAGACTCCATCCTGAGCAGACACAGACTCCATCCTAAGCAGGCAGAGACTCCATCCTGAGCAGGCAGAGACTCCATCCTGAGCAGACACAGACTCCATTCTGAGCAGACACAGACTCCATCCTGAGCAGGCAGAGACTCCATCCTGAGCAGACACAGACTCCATCCTAAGCAGGCAGAGACTCCATCCTGAGCAGACACAGACTCCATCCTAAGCAGGCAGAGACTCCACCCTGAGCAGGCAGAGACTCCATCCTGAGCGGGCAGAGACTCCATCCTGAGCTGGCAGAGACTCCATGCTGAGCGGTCGAGACTTCATCCTGAGCGGGCAGAGACTCCAGCCTGAGCGGGCAGAGACTCCAGCCTGAGCGGTCAGACACTCCATCCTGAGCGGTCGAGACTCCATCCTGAGCGGGCAGAGACTCCATCCTGAGCAGGCAGAGACTCCACCCTGAGCAGGCAGAGACTCCATCCTGAGCAGGCAGAGACTCCATCCTGAGCGGTCGAGACTCAATCCTGAGCAGGCCGAGACTCCATCCTGAGCGGTCGAGACTCCATCCTGAGCGGGCTGAGACTCCATCCTGAGCAGGCAGAGACTCCATCCTGAGCAGACAGAGACTCCATCCTGAGCGGGCAGAGACTCCATCCTTCGCAGGCAGAGACTCCATCCTGAGCAGGCCGAGACTCCATCCTGAGCAGACACAGACTCCATCCTGAGCAGACACAGACTCCATTCTGAGCAGACACAGACTCCATCCTGAGCAGGCAGAGACTCCATCCTGAGCAGACACAGACTCCATCCTAAGCAGGCAGAGACTCCATCCTGAGCAGACACAGACTCCATCCTAAGCAGGCAGAGACTCCACCCTGAGCAGGCAGAGACTCCATCCTGAGCGGGCAGAGACTCCATCCTGAGCGGGCAGAGACTCCATGCTGAGCGGTCGAGACTTCATCCTGAGCGGGCAGAGACTCCAGCCTGAGCGGGCAGAGACTCCAGCCTGAGCGGTCAGACACTCCATCCTGAGCGGTCGAGACTCCATCCTGAGCGGGCAGAGACTCCATCCTGAGCAGGCAGAGACTCCACCCTGAGCAGGCAGAGACTCCATCCTGAGCAGGCAGAGACTCCATCCTGAGCGGTCGAGACTCAATCCTGAGCAGGCCGAGACTCCATCCTGAGCGGTCGAGACTCCATCCTGAGCGGGCTGAGACTCCATCCTGAGCAGGCAGAGACTCCATCCTGAGCAGACAGAGACTCCATCCTGAGCGGGCAGAGACTCCATCCTTCGCAGGCAGAGACTCCATCCTGAGCAGGCCGAGACTCCATCCTGAGCAGACACAGACTCCATCCTGAGCAGGCAGAGACTCAATCCTGAGCAGGCAGAGACTCCATCCTGAGCAGACAAAGACTCCATCCTGAGCAGGCAGAGACTCCATCCTGAGCGGGCATAGACTCCATCCTGAGCAGGCAGAGACTCCATCCTGAGCAGGCAGAGACTCCATCCTGAGCGGGCAGAGACTCCATCCTGAGCGGGCAGAGACTCCATCCTGAGCAGGCAGAGACTCCATCCTGAGCAGGGAGAGACTCCATCCTGAGCGAGCAGAGACTCCACCCTGAGCAGGCAGAGAGTCCATCCTGAGCAGGTAAAGACGCTATCCTGAGCAGGCCACGACTCCATCCTGAGGGGGCAGACACTCCATCCTGAGCGGTCGAGACTCCATCCTGAGCGGGCAAAGACTCCATCCTGAGCGGGCAGAGCCCATCCTGAGCAGGCAGAGAGTCCATCCTGAGCAGGTAAAGACGCTATCCTGAGCGAGCAGAGACTCCATCCTGAGGGGGCAGACACTCCATCCTGAGCGGTCGAGACTCCATTCTGAGCGGGCAAAGACTCCATCCTGAGCGGGCAGAGCCCATCCTGAGCAGGCAGAGAGTCCATCCTGAGCAGGTAAAGACGCTATCCTGAGCAGGCAGCGACTCCATCCTGAGCAGGCAGAGACTCCATCCTGAGCAGGCAGAGACTCCATCCTGAGCAGGCAGAGACTCCACCCTGAGCAGGGAGAGACTCCACCCTGAGCGGGCAGAAACTCCATCCTGAGCGGGCAGAGATTCCACCCTGAGCAGGCAGAGACTCCATCCTGAGCAGGCATAGACTCCATCCTGAGCAGACACAGACTCCATCCTGAGCAGGCAGAGACTCCACCCTGAGCAGGGAGAGACTCCACCCTGAGCGGGCAGAGACTCCATCCTGAGCGGGCAGAGACTCCATCCTGAGCAGGCAGAGACTCCACCCTGAGCAGGCAGAGACTCCATCCTGAGAAGGCAGAGACTCCATCCTGAGCGGCAGAGACTCCATCCTGAGCAGGCAGAGACTCCATCCTGAGCAGGCAGAGACTCCACCCTGAGCAGGGAGATACTCCACCCTGAGCGGGCTGAGACTCCATCCTGAGCAGGCAGAGACTCCACCCTGAGCAGGCAGAGACTCCATCCTGAGCAGGCAGAGACTCCATCCTGAGCAGGGAGATACTCCACCCTGAGCAGGCAGAGACTCCACCCTGAGCAGGCAGAGACTCCATCCTGAGCAGGCAGAGACTCCATCCTGAGAAGGCAGAGACTCCATCCTGAGCGGCAGAGACTCCATCCCGAGCAGGCAGAGACTCCATCCTGAGCAGGGAGATACTCCACCCTGAGCAGGCAGAGACTCCACCCTGAGCAGGCAGAGACTCCATCCTGAGCAGGCAGAGACTCCATCCTGAGCAGGCAGAGACTCCACCCTGAGCAGGCAGAGACTCCATCCTAAGCAGGCAGAGACTCCATCCTGAGCAGGCAGAGACTCCATCCTGAGCAGGCAGAGACTCCACCCTGAGCAGGGAGAGACTCCACGCTGAGCAGGCATAGACTCCATCCTGAGCAGGCAGAGACTCCATCCTGAGCAGGCAGAGACTCCACCCTGAGCAGGCAGAGACTCCACCCTGACCAGACACAGACTCCATCCTGAGCAGGCAGAGACTCCATCCTGAGCAGGCACAGACTCCATGCTGAGCAGGCAGAGACTCCACCCTGAGCAGGCAGAGACTCCATCCTGAGCAGGCATATACTCCATCCTGAGCAGACACAGACTCCATCCTGAGCAGGCAGAGACTCAATCCTGAGCAGGCAGAGACTCCATCCTGAGCAGGCAGAGACTCCATCCTGAGCAGGCAGAGACTCCATCCTGAGCAGACACAGACTCCATCCTAAGCAGGCAGAGACTCCATCCTGAGCAGGCAGAGACTCCATCCTGAGCAGACACAGACTCCATTCTGAGCAGACACAGACTCCATCCTGAGCAGGCAGAGACTCCATCCTGAGCAGACACAGACTCCATCCTAAGCAGGCAGAGACTCCATCCTGAGCAGACACAGACTCCATCCTAAGCAGGCAGAGACTCCACCCTGAGCAGGCAGAGACTCCATCCTGAGCGGGCAGAGACTCCATCCTGAGCGGGCAGAGACTCCATGCTGAGCGGTCGAGACTTCATCCTGAGCGGGCAGAGACTCCAGCCTGAGCGGGCAGAGACTCCAGCCTGAGCGGTCAGACACTCCATCCTGAGCGGTCGAGACTCCATCCTGAGCGGGCAGAGACTCCATCCTGAGCAGGCAGAGACTCCACCCTGAGCAGGCAGAGACTCCATCCTGAGCAGGCAGAGACTCCATCCTGAGCGGTCGAGACTCAATCCTGAGCGGTCGAGACTCCATCCTGAGCGGGCTGAGACTCCATCCTGAGCAGGCAGAGACTCCATCCTGAGCAGACAGAGACTCCATCCTGAGCGGGCAGAGACTCCATCCTTCGCAGGCAGAGACTCCATCCTGAGCAGGCCGAGACTCCATCCTGAGCAGACACAGACTCCATCCTGAGCAGGCAGAGACTCAATCCTGAGCAGGCAGAGACTCCATCCTGAGCGGGCATAGACTCCATCCTGAGCAGGCAGAGACTCCATCCTGAGCAGGCAGAGACTCCATCCTGAGCGGGCAGAGACTCCATCCTGAGCGGGCAGAGACTCCATCCTGAGCAGGCAGAGACTCCATCCTGAGCAGGGAGAGACTCCATCCTGAGCGAGCAGAGACTCCACCCTGAGCAGGCAGAGAGTCCATCCTGAGCAGGTAAAGACGCTATCCTGAGCAGGCCGCGACTCCATCCTGAGGGGGCAGACACTCCATCCTGAGCGGTCGAGACTCCATCCTGAGCGGGCAAAGACTCCATCCTGAGCGGGCAGAGCCCATCCTGAGCAGGCAGAGAGTCCATCCTGAGCAGGTAAAGACGCTATCCTGAGCGAGCAGAGACTCCATCCTGAGGGGGCAGACACTCCATCCTGAGCGGTCGAGACTCCATTCTGAGCGGGCAAAGACTCCATCCTGAGCGGGCAGAGCCCATCCTGAGCAGGCAGAGAGTCCATCCTGAGCAGGTAAAGACGCTATCCTGAGCAGGCAGCGACTCCATCCTGAGCAGGCAGAGACTCCATCCTGAGCAGGCAGAGACTCCATCCTGAGCAGGCAGAGACTCCATCCTGAGCATACATAGACTCCATCCTGAGCAGGCAGAGAGTCCATCCTGAGCAGGCAGAGACTCCATCCTGAGCGGCAGAGACTCCATCCTGAGCAGGCCGAGACTCCATCCTGAGCAGGCCGAGACTCCATCCTGAGCAGGCCGAGACTCCATCCAGAGCGGGCAGAGACTCCATGCTGAGCGGTCGAGACTTCATCCTGAGCGGGCAGAGACTCCAGCCTGAGCGGTCGAGACTCCATCCTGAGCGGGCAGAGACTCCATCCTGAGCGGGCAGAGAGTCCATCCTGAGCAGGCAGAGACTCCATCCTGAGCAGGCAGAGACTCCACCCTGAGCAGGCAGAGACTCCATCCTGAGCGGCAGAGACTCCATCCTGAGCAGGCAGAGACTCCATCCTGAGCAGGCAGAGACTCCATCCTGAGCAGGCAGAGACTCCATCCTGAGCAGACATAGACTCCATCCTGAGCAGGCAGAGAGTCCATCCTGAGCAGGCAGAGACTCCATCCTGAGCAGGCCGAGACTCCATCCTGAGCAGGCCGAGACTCCATCCTGAGCAGGCCGAGACTCCATCCAGAGCGGGCAGAGACTCCATGCTGAGTGGTCGAGACTTCATCCTGAGCGGGCAGAGACTCCAGCCTGAGCGGTCGAGACTCCACCCTGAGCAGGCAGAGACTCCATCCTGAGCGGGCAGAGACTCCATCCTGAGCAGGCAGAGACTCCACCCTGAGCAGGCAGAGACTCCATCCTGAGCGGTCGAGACTCAATCCTGAAAGGGGAAGAGACTCCATCCTGAGCGGTCGAGACTCAATCCTGAAAGGGGAAGAGACTCCATCCTGAGCGGGCAGACACTCCATCCTGAACAGTCACAGACTCCATCCTGAGCGGTCGAGACTCCATCCTGAGCGGGCTGAGACTCCATCCTGAGCAGTCGAGACTCCATCCTGAGCGGTCGAGACTCCATCCTGAGCGGGCTGAGACTCCATCCTGAAAGGGGAAGAGACTCCATCCTGAGCAGGCAGAGACTCCATCCTGAGCAGAGAGAGACTCCATCCTGAGCAGGCAGAGACTCCATCCTGAGCAGGCAGAGACTCCATCCTGAGCAGGCAGAGACTCCATCCTGAGCAGAGAGAGACTCCATCCTGAGCAGGCAGAGACTCCATCCTGAGCAGGCAGAGACTCCATCCTGAGCAGGCAGAGACTCCATCCTGGGCAGGCAGAGACTCCATCCTGAGCAGGCAGAGACTCCATCCTGAGCAGAGAGAGACTCCATCCTGAGCAGGCCGAGACTCCATCCTGAGCATCCATCCTGAGCAGGCAGAGACTCCATCCTGAGCCGGCAGAGACTCCATCCTGAGCAGGCAGAGACTCCATCCTGGGCAGGCAGAGACTCCATCCTGAGCGGGCAGACACTCCACCCTGAGCAGGCAGAGACTCCACCCTGAGCAGGCAGAGACTTCATCCTGATCAGGCAGCGACTCCATCCTGAGCAGGCAGCGACTCCATCCTGAGCAGGCAGAGACTCCATCCTGAGCAGGCCGAGACTCCATCCTGAGCAGAGAGAGACTCCATCCTGAGCAGGCAGAGACTCCATCCTGAGCAGGCAGAGACTCCATCCTGAGCAGGCCGAGACTCCATCCTGAGCAGGCAGAGACTCCATCCTGGGCAGGCAGAGACTCCATCCTGAGCAGGCAGAGACTCCATCCTGAGCAGAGAGAGACTCCATCCTGAGCAGACAGAGACTCCATCCTGAGCAGGCAGAGACTCCATCCTGAGCAGGCCGAGACTCCATCCTGAGCATCCATCCTGAGCAGGCAGAGACTCCATCCTGAGCAGGCAGAGACTCCATCCTGAGCAGGCCGAGACTCCATCCTGAGCAGGCAGAGACTCCATCCTGGGCAGGCAGAGACTCCATCCTGAGCGGGCAGACACTCAACCCTGAGCAGGCAGAGACTCCATCCTGAGCAGGCAGAGACTCCATCCTGAGCAGACACAGACTCCATCCTGAGCAGGCAGAGACTTCATCCTGATCAGGCAGCGACTCCATCCTGAGCAGGCAGCAACTCAATCCTGAGCAGGCAGAGACTCCATCCTGAGCAGGCCGAGACTCCATCCTGAGCAGGCAGAGACTCCATCCTGAGCAGGCAGAGACTCCATCCTGAGCAGGCAGAGACTCCACCCTGAGCGGGCTGAGACTCCATCCTGAGCAGGCAGAGACTTCATCCTGATCAGGCAGCGACTCCACCCTGAGCGGGCTGAGACTCCACCCTGAGCAGGCAGAGACTCCATCCTGAGCAGGCAGAGACTCCACCCTGAGCGGGCTGAGACTCCATCCTGAGCAGGCAGAGACTTCATCCTGATCAGGCAGCGACTCCATCCTGAGCAGGCAGCGACTCCATCCTGAGCAGGCAGAGACTCCATCCTGGGCAGGCAGAGACTCCATCCTGAGCAGGCAGAGACTCCATCCTGAGCAGAGAGAGACTCCATCCTGAGCAGACAGAGACTCCATCCTGAGCAGGGAGGGATTCAATCCTGAGCAGGCCGAGACTCCATCCTGAGCATCCATCCTGAGCAGGCAGAGACTCCATCCTGAGCAGGCTGAGACTCCATCCTGAGCAGGCCGAGACTCCATCCTGAGCAGGCAGAGACTCCATCCTGGGCAGGCAGAGACTCCATCCTGAGCGGGCAGACACTCCACCCTGAACAGGCAGAGACTCCATCCTGAGCAGGCAGAGACTCCATCCTGGGCAGGCAGAGACTCCATCCTGAGCAGGCAGAGACTCCACCCTGAGCGGCAGAGACTGCATCCTGATCAGGCAGCGACTCCACCCTGAGCGGGCTGAGACTCCACCCTGAGCAGGCAGAGACTCCATCCTGAGCAGGCAGAGACTCCACCCCGAGCGGGCTGAGACTCCATCCTGAGCAGGCAGAGACTTCATCCTGATCAGGCAGCGACTCCATCCTGAGCAGGCAGCGACTCCATCCTGAGCAGGCAGAGACTCCATCCTGGGCAGGCAGAGACTCCATCCTGAGCAGGCAGAGACTCCATCCTGAGCAGAGAGAGACTCCATCCTGAGCAGACAGAGACTCCATCCTGAGCAGGCAGAGACTCCATCCTGAGCAGGCCGAGACTCCATCCTGAGCATCCATCCTGAGCAGACAGAGACTCCATCCTGAGCAGGCAGAGACTCCATCCTGGGCAGGCAGAGACTCCATCCTGAGCGGGCAGACACTCCACCCTGAGCAGGCAGAGACTCCACCCTGAGCAGGCAGAGACTCCATCCTGAGCAGGCAGAGACTCCATCCTGGGCAGGCAGAGACTCCATCCTGAGCAGGCAGAGACTCCACCCTGAGCGGCAGAGACTCCATCCTGATCAGGCAGCGACTCCACCCTGAGCGGGCTGAGACTCCACCCTGAGCAGGCAGAGACTCCATCCTGAGCAGGCAGAGACTCCACCCTGAGCGGGCTGAGACTCCATCCTGAGCAGGCAGAGACTTCATCCTGATCAGGCAGCGACTCCATCCTGAGCAGGCAGCGACTCCATCCTGAGCAGGCAGAGACTCCATCCTGGGCAGGCAGAGACTCCATCCTGAGCAGGCAGAGACTCCATCCTGAGCAGAGAGAGACTCCATCCTGAGCAGACAGAGACTCCATCCTGAGCAGGCAGAGACTCCATCCTGAGCAGGCCGAGACTCCATCCTGAGCATCCATCCTGAGCAGGCAGAGACTCCATCCTGAGCAGGCAGAGACTCCATCCTGAGCGGGCAGACACTCCACCCTGAGCAGGCAGAGACTCCATCCTGAGCAGGCAGAGACTCCATCCTGAGCAGAGAGAGACTCCATCCTGAGCAGACAGAGACTCCATCCTGAGCAGGCAGAGACTCCATCCTGAGCAGGCCGAGACTCCATCCTGAGCATCCATCCTGAGCAGGCAGAGACTCCATCCTGAGCAGGCAGAGACTCCATCCTGGGCAGGCAGAGACTCCATCCTGAGCGGGCAGACACTCCACCCTGAGCAGGCAGAGACTCCACCCTGAGCAGGCAGAGACTCCATCCTGAGCAGGCAGAGACTCCATCCTGGGCAGGCAGAGACTCCATCCTGAGCAGGCAGAGACTCCACCCTGAGCGGCAGAGACTCCATCCTGATCAGGCAGCGACTCCACCCTGAGCGGGCTGAGACTCCACCCTGAGCAGGCAGAGACTCCATCCTGAGCAGGCAGAGACTCCACCCTGAGCGGGCTGAGACTCCATCCTGAGCAGGCAGAGACTTCATCCTGATCAGGCAGCGACTCCATCCTGAGCAGGCAGCGACTCCATCCTGAGCAGGCAGAGACTCCATCCTGGGCAGGCAGAGACTCCATCCTGAGCAGGCAGAGACTCCATCCTGAGCAGAGAGAGACTCCATCCTGAGCAGACAGAGACTCCATCCTGAGCAGGCAGAGACTCCATCCTGAGCAGGCCGAGACTCCATCCTGAGCATCCATCCTGAGCAGGCAGAGACTCCATCCTGAGCAGGCAGAGACTCCATCCTGAGCGGGCAGACACTCCACCCTGAGCAGGCAGAGACTCCATCCTGAGCAGGCAGAGACTCCATCCTGAGCAGATACTGACATCCATAGGCCCGGTCTTCAGTACTACAGAGGCCTATAGTGTGGTAATAGAACCTGTGAGGGCATATACTGCCCTGTTAGGGTTCCTATGAGATATCAGAGTATGTGAGGGCTCACAGTGCCTCCTCAAACATCCGGTGTTCTGCCCTTCACATGCTTCCTGCGAAGATTCACCGCATGTGCGAGCACACACGGATGTCCCTCAAGGGTCCAGTGTCAGCCTTTCAGATGTTATGTTCTGTAGAGGGTATCTGGTGCTGAGGTGTTCACCTAGCCAAACCTATGGCCTATTGTTCCGACTCGAAAAGCTAGATCTTCAGTTTCTTGTGGGATTCGAGAAGTGAGGAGGAGGTTGTCATGTGTAGTTGCAGTGTGTTCCACACTTTGGGAGTGATGTAGAAGACTCAATCTCTGATCTGGCGTTTTGTATGTGTGGGGTGTGTGCAAGTAGGAGTCTGGATGAGCGGAGGTTTGCAGGGCCGAACTGGGAGCCGAAACTGGCCCTGGCAAACTGCTCGGCCAGCCCCCCTGGGAGTGCGGAGAAGGGTGCGGCCGAGCTGTTTGCTACGGCCAATTTCATTCGATTTTGTTACGGGGGAATGATATTGCCGGCCCCTGGTAACAAAAACAGCACCAGGGCCTAAAACTGGCCCCCACTCTGGCGGCCTTCCGTGGAAATGCCCGGTGCCCGCTATGGCCAGTCCGGCAGATGCGATTGTCGAGGTATGCTGGGCCATTGTTATGTAGTGCCTTGAAAGTGTGATTGAGGAGTTTGATTTGTGCTCTTTTGTGTACGGGTAGCCAGTGGAGTTTCTTCAGGTGTGGTGTGATGTGAGTACTGCGTGGAAGATTCAGAGTAATTATGGCCACCCAGTTCTCAACGATCTGCAACCTTCGTGTGAGTTTTTTATTGATCCCGGCATAGCGGGTGTTCCCGTAGTCAAGCTTGCTGATGACAAGCACGTGTGTGACGTTTTCTGTGTGCTGATTGGGAGCCATTTTTAAATCTTCCTCAGCGTCTTCAGGGTTTTGAAGTATGAAGGGGTGATGATGTTAACTTCGGTTGTCATGTCGAGTTTGCTTTCCATGATGATCCAGAGGCTCCTAACATGGGTGGTGGGGGTGGATGTTTGACTTTGTGGGGGTGGATGGTGGTCCTAGCACTGTCAGCCACCAGGTGGAGTCCCACAGTGAAGTGCTCTTCCCAAAGATCAATTTCGGTCTTGCCATTGTAAAGCTTCAGACAGCTGGTCTTAGTCCAGTCGGCTATTAAAGTCATGCAAAAACTGAACTTGATCCTGGTACTGCGCGTCTTGTCCGTAAGGGAGAGAATGAGTTGTGTGTCGCCGTCATGGGAGAGTACGTTGTCGTTGTGAGATCGAATGATGCTGGCTAGAGCGATCATGTAGACATTGAAGAGGATCGGGCTCAGGGAGAATCCTAGTCTAACTCCACAGATGAGGACACGGGGTCCGAATTGTACCGTGCCAGGCTGACCGACTGGGTTCTTCCAGTCAGGAAGAAGATCAATCGTGTGCATGTGCTTGAATTCCGATGTTGTGTAGGTGATGGATGAGGATGGGGTGGGAGACTGTATCAATCGCTGCGGAGATGGCCATGAGGATGAGGGCGGCCATCTCTCCTCGGTCCAGAGTCCTGTTGATGTCTGTAGCAGCAATGAGGTGCTGCTGTGAGGTATCAGAGCATGTGAGGGCACATGCTGGCCCCTCGAGGCCATGGTGTGAGGAACTTCATACGCCTCCTGGGAGGTCTGAGAGATTGTAAGGGCACGTACTGCACAGTATTCTAACTTCAGGTGCCTCCTGTGAGGTATTAGTGCCTTTAAAGGCACATACTGAACTTCAGATAGTTGCACTGTGGCAGTCTAGACTACAAGCCAGTTCTGGCCTCTCAGAGTGTTCTGTACTTCGAATGCCAGCAGGAGAAACTGCAGTCTGTGATGGCAGTAACTTTCCCTCATCATGGCCTTGTGTTCTGTACTTAAGATGTCAGCAGGAGAAGACCACAGCCTGTAACTCTACCTTTCATGACCTTGTATCCTGTACTTCAGATACTGGCTGCAAGGAAAAACAGCCTGTAACTGCCCCCTTCATGGCCTAGTATTCTGTACTTTAGATGCAGCAGTAGAGCACAAGATACAGGGCCTCATTTATGAGGCCGTGCGTCACTTTTACGCCGCCGGTATCGGCAGCATAAAACATGCCTCCTGTTGCGCACTATTTACAAAGTGACGCATCTAAGCAGATGCGTCACTTTGTAAACCCCTGCGCTACATTATACCTGCGCCAGGTATAATGTATGCCGAGGGGGCGTTCCCCCGCAAAAAGCCTCGTAGAAGTGACGCAGTGAAATCTACGAGATTTCACTGCTTCACTTTTAGGACGCTGTTGTGTCAAAATCTTGCGCCTGCCTCACAGCAGGCGTAAGACTGACACAAGCCCTTTCACATGGGGCTTCCCCCATGTGAAATGACGCATTGCTGGAGTTGCGTCACTTTTGTGACACACTCCAGCAATGCGTCACTTTTGCACTTACAGATACGTCAGAAATACTGACATATCTGTAAGTCCTTGCGCAATGATGCGTCATATTATAAATATGACGCATCATTAGGGTCGCAAGGAGGGCGCAATGAAAAGTGACGCATCGCTGTTTTCTCGCAGCGATGCGTCACTTTTCATAAATGAGGCCCAAAGTGAGGGCAGTAACTGCCCCTTCAAGGAATCGAACCCGGTACTTAAGATGCTGCAGTACTGTGCTGCATCTACAGGCTTGTTGTCCTGTGCTTAAGAAGCATTCATAATACTATCTGATGGGAGAGCCTCGGGGTCCTTGCTGCCCTCTACATGTCTATTCCCTGTGTTCCAGAGACAAGTTTCCATCTCTGAGAAGAGCCTATAAAAGCCTGTAAGTTCTGTTGCTGTCCCCTCTAGTCTTGTGTTTTAGATGTCCACATGGTGCAGCGTCAGAAGAGAGCCTGTAAGAGCAGCTGCTGTCTCCTACAGGCTGGCGGTAATGTGTTTCAGGTGCACACTAGGGCCCTAATTTATGGGATTTTGGCATAGGGCAGTGCAGCAAGGCACGTTACTGCACTTCCCTACGCAAAGTGAAAGGGGCAGGAATGAACCGTATTGAGGCAATACGGTGCATTCCTGTCCTTTCTCCCTGCACTGGCGCCGTTTCGGCATCCTAGCGCCAACATAGGCACCCTTGCACCGTGGTGCAAGGGTGTCCCTGTTGCATGCCGCATAGCAATTGAGCAGTTTAATCTGGGTAGGAGGGGAGGTAACCGGGAATTGGCATTGAGAAAAAAAGAATCCAAATGGATCATGGAGTTAGAAACCATATTTTCTGGCGGGCATAATCTTGATGAAGAACTTGCTACCCATTTACATGAAGATTGAATGCATTAATTGGTTTAGACTGTGATGTCATAGTTAGTTGTATGATCTAAACTGTATATTTTGAGATTTTATCTTGGTTTTAATACAGTCTCTTATTTTTGCTATCTCTTCACAGGAGGAAAGGAAGGGACCTTTCACGTTTATGAGCACAGCACCGGTACCCTACCCTTTTCTTTGTATGGATGGATTCTGCACGAACACTGGAGATAAGAGACTTTTTAGATATACTTGAGCACTTTTTTCACTTTTTTTCACTTTATTATAGTTTTGTGTATATTCGAACTAATAGGATAGAACATGGATAGAGGACCCAACTCTCTAATACCACTGGGCTCGAAAGATTTTCCAGTCCCACCTCTGTTTTTACCACTTCTCTCAGCTAGCTAACATTACTCATGGGTCCTAGACCGGAGATAGCTATAGTGATTGAGCTGTAGTGAATGGTTGTATGGGGAACTTGTATGCCATAGAGTTCAGGTGGCGGCACTAGACTGCGAGTTTTGCCTCCATCCTCATAACCATAAAACATAACAGTAGCGGACAAGGTATTGAAATATGCAGACCTTGTTAACACATGCCACGGGCACTAGACCGGAGATAGCTTTAGTGATTTAGCTATAGAGAATGGATGTATGGGGAACATGTATGTCTTAGATTGTGAGGCAGCGGCACTAGACCGCGAGTATTGGATCTATCCTCATAATCAGAACAGTAGCAGACAATGTTTTTGGACTAGGCAGACTTTGTTTAAATAAATCGACTGCTATACTGTATTATTGAAGCCCATTCCGGGACCGTTAAGATATAAGGAAATCAGTTATATTCTTAATTTTCTGTTCAAAATTGTGTTGGACTACAATTCCAGACTGTAGTAACTGACTCCACACAAGTAGGTGATTTTCAGGAGGATTTATTCAAGTTAGTTGGAATATCAGAAGTACAATAGTATTCAGCCCCACCAGGAGAAGCCAGCAAGGCGCTCAGCCCTTCTCCAGCTGTGAGTTTGATCCACCAACATTCTAAATGACATCAACTCAAGAGTGTTCCACTGGTGGAGCAGTGGAAGACATGTAAAACATAATAACCAAGATACTACACAGACATATTACAATTGACACTGATTTTCAAATATTTCGGTTTAATATGTTTTATGTGACACTGAAATTTAACTTTTCCCAAGATGTCTGCCAAGTACGACGTAGGAGGTGGCTGGGCAATGGTGCCTCTTCTATGTCTATTATTATTTAAGCACGTCATTGTAGAGCTCTAAAAACGCGTAGCGGTTCTAAGAAATTAAAAACTCTTTTTGCAGCATCCCTTGACCTCCAAGTGTGCGTTCTATCCTGGGGATTTGTGATTATTGAATTTTTTGACCGGCGTGGGTCTTGCCGGCTAAATGCACCACTTGACAATGGGAGCCGATCCCGTATGTACCCTTTCTGTTTGGATTCATATATATATATATATATATATATATATATATATATATATATATATATATATATTACGAACACGCTCAAAACTGGAGGGCACTTCCACAGACTCCTGGACACCGCAGCAGCAAGGAACACGAGACCCAAAGTTCAGGTGAGTAGATTATTTAATCGGCACCTTCGTCAAACATAACGTTTCGGCCTCCGAAAGGCCTTGGTCACATGACACATAGAGAGCTCGATCAAAATTTAAAGTGCTAGTGCTGTAATTCCACACAATTTCATTGGACACCACATAGTCTTCAAGAGTGATATCGAAGACAGACTGAAAACATATTGTGGATCACGGGATAATCCCATGAGAATATCACTAATTAACCAAAGTGACTTATGCATTGTCAATGGGAATCAAACATATTTCATATCATTAAATGTTTTTGAAATACAATAAACTGTTACTCGGAATCGCAAAATACATTTGACTGGATAATCCAATTTGCAAAAGACCAAGAACAGCAAAAAAATGATGATGCACTTGCTATGATTATC
Organism: Lissotriton helveticus; assembly: GCF_964261635.1. Taxonomy (NCBI): domain Eukaryota; kingdom Metazoa; phylum Chordata; class Amphibia; order Caudata; family Salamandridae; genus Lissotriton; species Lissotriton helveticus. The sequence goes on along the minus strand of NC_136072.1, from coordinate 1,154,400,002 downwards.
TTCACATGAACACACCAACAAATTAATTACTGTATAAATACAATAAAGCAAGTGAAAAATGAATCAAATATCCCAAAATATAGGAACAAACATACCCAAAAAAGTCACATACGTAATGTCCAATTGCTTGTGTGTAAATTTAAATACCAAAACAGTGAATGTGAACACATATAACAAAAAATATATATGTGTATTAAAATTTTAAATCCTATTTCATAGGCTGGTCCCAACCTATAAAGCGATGTGATTTATTTGCTTTCCTTCCCGAGCCGATTGTTTGCATAGGTCAACTAGAATCTCCAATGCTATCCAATCAAACGTTTATATGCTACAAGTGCATTGGATGTACAAGGAGATAATATCATAACCAAAAACAGGCACCTTAAGATGTTTACAGGCATAGAATATTACGCCAGACATCACTGATACTGAATGTCATGAGATTTTAGAGACATGTATACAAATCTTCAGTGGAGTTCAATCCCCAAGGGGATTTACTGTTCAGCTCAATGATGTACTTAGTCTCTAACGCTCTGAGGATACCCTCCCTGTCTCCACCTCTTCTTAGGGGACCCACTGCATCAATTGCAAAGTACCTAAGAAGCGCACTGTTGTTGCTGTGACACTCCTTAAAGTGCCTGGCAACTGGGTACGTGGCATCGTTTGTATTGATGGCTCTGATGTGCTGGAGCACCCTCTTGTGGACCTGCAGTTTGGTACTCACAACATAACGCAGGCCACACGGGCACCCCAGCACATATACCACGTACTCACTTTTACAGGTTAGCTGCTTCAAGATTTTGCGGGGCGTGACTGAGAACGGAATGGTATATTCAGTTTTGCTCACACCATGCAAACAAGCTTTGCAGCTGGAGCATTTTCTGAAACCCTTACTACCTGTCAGCCAATTCTTTGGCAGGATCACCTCAGGACTAGATTTTACTAGTGCATCCTGTAAAGAATGTGCCTTCCTGTAAGTGATTGCAGGTTTCCTGGGCATACGTTCTCCAATCACCGGATCGAATCTTACAAGATCCCAGTGTTTGTTGACAATTTTTCTTAAAGCCCCATGCTGCCTATACATATATATAATTCCAAATTGCTGATTACAATTAATTGTGGAATTAACTTCACGGCTTTGGGTTCACCGTGTTTATGAGCCACCTGACTATGGGAGCGTGATCTCAGTAGGACCCTGACTGCCTGGATTTATATATATATATATATATATATATGACTTTCGTTTTTGGTTCTGGGGGAACGCCGGCGCTCTTTATTATGGCGTGGTGCAACTCCTCGAGACGACAGAACCAGTCGTTCAAAATGCACACAATTCCGGCTCAAAACCGGTAGATGAGGAGGCACTCACTCAGGCACAAGTAAGCTTTAAACCAACAGCTTTATTTCCAGCTCTCTCGTCTTATCCCAACACGTTTCGCCTTCAGCCTTCTATTTTTAGAAATACAATAGAAATTGTAACAGTATAGCTACAAAAAATAAAAGGAGAATTGGGCCCTGGCATCTTTACTGTTTAGGTGGCAGTGTGTGATATGAAAACATGTGCCACTCACCTTGCAAGAGCGCCAAGGACTGGAGTAGGATGTCGTAATGCCCCCTGTGGTGAGCAGAGGAGGGTGGATGCAAAATGTAATGATAATTCAATACACAAATGGGCAAAGACTGCTGACCTAAAGCCCCTTTGTGTATGCACATTAGTATTTATTTTTGTTTGTGATTTTTTTCTATACTTGTGGCTTGTCGGACAGCTAAAGCTGTCTCTAGGCCAGGCCTAAAACTGAAAGAGAGCAGGCTTTGGAAACCTACGGGAGGGCTGAGAAGTGGGTCGCCCGTCAAAGCAGTCTGGTAAGAGTTGGACATGATGGATATTACTTATAGGGTCTTTGCTCAGATTTTTAGAGCCATTGCCAGCTAGCGCCCAGGCGTTCTTTCAGGCAGGAAATGTGCAAGGAGCTACAAAATAAAGAGAGCGAGCTATAGGTGCTTGTAGCGCTAAATAAACATTGAAACAAAGGATGGAATCTGAAGAGTGTATTAAGAAGAAATCCTTTTTAGTGTTAGAATGGATTTAACCCACTGTACACAGATAAAGTGTGTCCCCCTGATGCGCCAGACTGTAGAAATGAGACATGGGCAGCTTTATTTAAATACTACTCTGGACATATGTTTGCCGCTCCAGGTTCAACTTTTGACTACTGGTGTTCACTATTTTATTTCTAAAAACGTTTCCGACTCTGTCAGGTATTGTATTTTTAATTGTGTTTCATCAGACTGCAGTTACCATGGCTGCTGCGCTGGTTCGGGAATCCCACTGTTTGTTATTCAGGTTAATACACCATTTGGAATTGAAGTATAGCACTTAATATAGGAAATGCTACTTTTGGATTTGCCCAAAATACCTCCTCCCCCACATCTGAAAATTCAGCACAAAATGTAAAAACAAGAAATTTAGCTGAATGGAGCAAACATCTGCCAACTTTTGTACAGATTCGTAAACCGCGACGAACGGCCTTGTTCGGAGTATGGGGTGGGGGGGACATCGCCGAAAAAAAAGTGCTGGATCGGATACCTCTCACACACACACACACACGTACCGACATAGACACACACAGACACACATACCAGCATAGACACACACACCCACACAGACACACACACACGTACATAGACACACACACGCACACAGACACATACCAGCATAGACACACACACCCACACAGACACACACACACACACGTACATAGACACACACACACACAGACACACACACACGTACCGACATAGACACACACAGACACACATACCAGCATAGACACACACACCCACACAGACACACACGTACATAGACACCCACACCCACACATACCAGCATAGACACACACACACAGACACACACACACAGACACACACACACGTACCGACATAGACACACACAGACACACATACCAGCATAGACACACACGCCCACACAGACACACACACACACGTACATAGACACCCACACCCACACATACCAGCATAGACACACACACCCATACAGACATACACACACGTACCAACATAGACACACACAGACACACATACCAGCATAGACACACACACCCACACAGATTCACACACACGTACATACATAGACACACACAGACACACATACCAGCATAGACACACACACACAGACACACACACACGTACCAACATAGACACACACAGACACACATACCAGCATAGACACACACACCCACACAGACACACACACACGTATATAGACACACACACGCACACAGACACATACCAGCATAGACACACACACCCACACAGACACACACACACGTACATAGACACACACACGCACACAGACACATACCAGCATAGACACACACACCCACACAGACACACACACACACGTACATAGACACACACACACACAGACACACACACACGTACCGACATAGACACACACAGACACACATACCAGCATAGACACACACACCCACACAGACACACACGTACATAGACACCCACACCCACACATACCAGCATAGACACACACACACAGACACACACACACAGACACACACACACGTACCGACATAGACACACACAGACACACATACCAGCATAGACACACACGCCCACACAGACACACACACACACGTACATAGACACCCACACCCACACATACCAGCATAGACACACACACCCATACAGACATACACACACGTACCAACATAGACACACACAGACACACATACCAGCATAGACACACACACCCACACAGATTCACACACACGTACATACATAGACACACACAGACACACATACCAGCATAGACACACACACACACAGACACACACACACGTACCAACATAGACACACACAGACACACATACCAGCATAGACACACACACCCACACAGACACACACACACGTACATAGACACACACACGCACACAGACACATACCAGCATAGACACACACACCCACACAGACACACACACACGTACATAGACACACACACGCACACAGACACATACCAGCATAGACACACACACCCACACAGACACACACACACACGTACATAGACACACACACACACAGACACACACACACGTACCGACATAGACACACACAGACACACATACCAGCATAGACACACACACCCACACAGACACACACGTACATAGACACCCACACCCACACATACCAGCATAGACACACACACACAGACACACACACACAGACACACACACACGTACCGACATAGACACACACAGACACACATACCAGCATAGACACACACACCCACACAGACACACACACACACGTACATAGACACCCACACCCACACATACCAGCATAGACACACACACCCATACAGACATACACACACGTACCAACATAGACACACACAGACACACATACCAGCATAGACACACACACCCACACAGATTCACACACACGTACATACATAGACACACACAGACACACATACCAGCATAGACACACACACACAGACACACACACACGTACCAACATAGACACACACAGACACACATACCAGCATAGACACACACACCCACACAGACAGACACACACACGTACATAGACACCCACACCCACACATACCAGCATAGACACACACACCCATACAGACACACACACACGTACCAACATAGAGACACACAGACACACATACCAGCATAGACACACACACCCACACAGATTCACACACACGTACATACATAGACACACACAGACACACATACCAGCATAGACACACACACCCATACAGACACACACACACGTACCAACATAGGCACACACAGACACACATACCAGCATAGACACACACACCCATACACACACACACACACACGTACATAGACACCCACACCCACACATACCAGCATAGACACACACACCCATACAGACACACACACGTACCAACATAGACACACACAGACACACATACCAGCATAGACACCCACACCCACACAGACACACACACACACGTACATAGACACCCACACCCACACATACCAGCATAGACACACACACCCATACAGACACACACACACGTACCAACATAGACACACACAGACACACATACCAGCATAGACACACACACCCACACAGATTCACACACACGTACATACATAGACACACACACCCACACAGACACACGTGCCAACATCGACGCACACACCCACACAGACACACACACACACGTACCAACATAGACACACACCCACAGAGACTCACACACACAGGTACATAGACACACACAGCCATAGAGACACACACACGTACCAACATGGACACATACACACTCACACAGACACACATACACACGTACCAACGAAGACACACACCCACACAGACACACATACACATACCAGCATAGACACACACACCCACACAGACACACAGACACACATACACACGCACCAGCAGACACACACACACGAAGCAGCTGACACACACGTACCAGCACACACACACAGACACGCATACACATGTACCAGCAGACACACACACACACAGACACGCATACACATGTACCAGCAGGCTCACACATACACAGATACGCATACACATGTACCAGCAGACTCACACACACTATCAACATCCACACACGCGGTTCTTTCAGGCCATCCTGGTACCCGTAGTCCTGTTAATTCCAATATAAATCCAGGATTACAAACTTGAGAATGCAAAGAAAAAAACTTGGACCATGTGAGCTCCTCACACATGGAACTGGAAACCTGGCGAGACCCGGTGGAGTCTCCTGTGCCCCCCCCCCCCGCCCCCACCCTGGCCTCTGTGGTCCCCACACCCTGTGAGTGCGCCTTCTCTGTTCTCCCTCTGTGTGAGGGTGGACGGTTGCTACTCCCTGTTTCTACCTTTCACAGCGTCGGATTGGTAACGAGGGCACTCGGGCAATGCCCGAGGGGCCGGTGTCCAGTTCCAGCTGTGGGCTGCTTTTTTTAGCAGCCTGGGGGCCGATATGTGCTGTTTCTGTAATGTTCAATGCCGCCAGTGACCCAGTGGGTGCCTGAGTGGCCTTTCTTGAGGTAAATGGGCATCCATTACCCCCCCCTTTTTTAAATAAAATTTCGCTGAAGCAGTGTTTTGCAAGGAAATATGCAAATGTGGGGCACTTTTTTTTTTAGCCTGCCCGGGTCGATTTTTAATCCCAATCCAACCCTGCCTTTACAGTTGACTTTCAGTACTGTGTGAGTTTGTAATGTTTATTTCTCCAGATCGACTGTACCCATAGATATGTTACCCCATGCCCGCGGGTCTGTACCGCTTCAAGGCTGCCACACCGGTGGAATTTTCTCCACGACCATCATTTCCAGATGACTCCCGGCTCAGACTCCGAAGCTGTAAGTAGAGTCTAATCCCTGCAAACTCTTGGAGTAGGGGTCGGAATGCGGACCCCTGTGGAGTTTTCCGCCTGGGGTACTTTCTGGGTGTGATAAACATTGGGCCGCGGCAGTTTTAGCTAACCCCGTGACAGAAATGCTAATGTATCGGTGTGTTAAAAATGAATAAAATACTTTGAAATAAAAAAAATGACCAGCAGTTACTGGGACTTGCAGAGTTCAGCACGGTGACTTCCAAATTCCTCCTGTGATGTTAAATCTCAGATTAGAGGTATTTACCGGACCCCATATACACCTCACCCCACAAGGTCCAACATATACCCAGCACTCTGTAGATGAGATGACGTCATTTGATGACTCAACACAGCATAAAACCGATAATGCATAAGGGCCGATCCACCGCGGCGGGAATGAAGGGGACATATCTGATGCTCTCGCCCCCTCGCCAGTGATGGGGTTGCCATGCCAACGGCGCCGCTCCCGGGTTGCCCGGGTACCCGGCCCGGCCCTCGCACCGCTCCTGCTCGCCATGAATCACCGCGCTCGGCTTTGTGTCGACCATTTCACGAGTCTGTTTACAGCCCTGGGGGTTTGATGCCCGTCGAGCTGGGCGGCCTTTCAGCCATTCTTGGCATTCCCTGGCCTGAGCCCGGGATGACGGGGTCACCGCAGCCGGGGATGAGGGCCCGGGGCATTGTGACTGGGAGCGGGCCCCTGGTGGCCAGGGAGGGGTGGGGCCCCGGGGAAAGGTCAGCTCTTGGCTGCGGTGAGTGGGCCGGCCTCTGAGAGCGGGGTCGGTGTCACAGGACTGCAGGCGGGGAGGAAGGGGAGCAGCACTTACAGGCCCCTTCCGGACTCTGAGATGGGGCTTGATGGGTCTGTGAACCACAGACCTCCTCTGAGAGCCAGGTCGGTGTGACAGGACTACAGGTGGGGAGGAAAGGGAGCAGCACTTACAGGCCTCTTCTCACCTCTGAGATGGGGCTTGGTCAGGTGGGTCTGTGAACCACAGGACTAAAGGTTTAGTGACAGAACTCACAGACCTCTGAGATGGAGCTCGGTGTGTCTGTGAACCACAGGCATCCTCTGAGATGGAGCTTGATGTGTCTGTGAACCACAGACCTCCTCTGAGATGGAGCTTGATGTGTCTGTGAACCACAGGCATCCTCTGAGATGGAGCTTGATGTGTCTGTGAACCACAGACATCCTCTGAGATGGAGCTCGGTGTGTCTGTGACCTCACAGACCTCCCTTGAGATGGAGCTCGGTGTGTCTGTGAACCACAGACCTCCTCTGAGATGGAGCTCGGTGTGTCTGTGAACCACAGACCTCCTCTGAGATGGAGCTCGGTGTGTCTGTGAACCACAGACCTCCTCTGAAATAGAGCTTGATGTGTCTGTGAACCACAGACATCCTCTGAGATGCAGCACGGTGTGTGTGTGAACCACAGACCTCCTCTGAGATGGAGCGCGGTGTGTCTGTGAACCACAGACCTCCTCTGAAATAGAGCTTGATGTGTCTGTGAACCACAGACATCCTCTGAGATGCAGCACGGTGTGTCTGTGAACCACAGACCTCCCTTGAGATGCAGCACGGTGTGTCTGTGAACCACAGACCTCCTCTGAGATGGAGCGCGGTGTGTCTGTGAACTCACAGACCTCCTCTGAGATGGAGCTCGGTGTGTCTGTGACCTCACAGACCTCCTCTGAGATGGAGCTCGGTGTGTCTGTGAACCACAGACATCCTCTGAGATGGAACTTGATGTGTCTGTGGACCACAGACCTCATCTGAGATGCAGCACGGTGTGTGTGTGAACCACAGACCTCCTCTGAGATGCAGCACGGTGTGTGTGTGAACCACAGACCTCCTCTGAGATGCAGCACGGTGTGCCTGTGAACCACAGACCTCCTCTGAGATAGAGCTTGATGTGTCTGTGAACCACAGACCTCCTCTGAGATGCAGCACGGTATGTCTGTGAACCACAGACCTCCTCTGAGATGGAGCACGGTGTGTTTGTGAACCACAGACCTCCTCTGAGATGCAGCACGGTGTGCCTGTGAACCACAGACCTCCTCTGAGATAGAGCTTGATGTGTCTGTGAACCACAGACCTCCTCTGAGATGCAGCACGGTATGTCTGTGAACCACAGACCTCCTCTGAGATGGAGCGCGGTGTGTTTGTGAACCACAGACCTCCTCTGAGATGGAGTTTGGTGTGTTTGTGAACCACAGACCTCCTCTGAGATGGAGCGCGGTGTGTCTGTGAACCACAGACATCCTCTGAGAAGGAGCTTGACGTGTGTGTGAACCACAGACCTCCTCTGAGATGGAGCGCGGTGTGTTTGTGAACCACAGACCTCCTCTGAGATGGAGTTTGGTGTGTCTGTGAACCACATGACTACAGGTCAAGTAACAGAACTCACAGACCTCTTCTGAGATGGAGCTTGATGTGTCTGTGATCCACAGCCCTCCTCTGAGGTGCAGTGCGGTGTGTCTGTGAACCACAGACCTCCTCTGAGATGGAGTTCGGTGTGTCTGTGAACCACATGACTACAGGTCTAGTAACAGAACTCACAGACCTCCTCTGAGATGGAGCTTGATGTGTCTGTGAACCACAGACCTCCTGTGAGATGGAGCTTGGTGTGTCTGTGAACCACAGCCCTCCTCTGATATGCAGTGCGGTGTGTCTGTGCACCACAGACCTTCCCTGAGATGGAGCTTGATGTGTCTGTGAACCACAGCCCTCCTCTGAGATGCAGTGCGGTGTGTCTGTGCACCACAGACCTCCTCTGAGATGCAGCAGGGTGTGTCTGTGAACCACAGACCTCCTCTGAGATGCAGCTCGGTGTGTCTGTGAACCACAGCCCTCCTCTGAGATGGAGCTTGATGTGTCTGTGAACCACAGCCCTCCTCTGATATGCAGTGCGGTGTGTCTGTGAACCACAGACCTTCCCTGAGATGGAGCTTGATGTGTCTGTGAACCACAGCCCTCCTCTGAGATGCAGTGCGGTGTGTCTGTGCACCACAGACCTCCTCTGAGATGCAGCAGGGTGTGTCTGTGAACCACAGACCTCCTCTGAGATGCAGCTCGGTGTGTCTGTGAACCACAGCCCTCCTCTGAGATGGAGCTTGATGTGTCTGTGAACCACAGACCTCCTCTGAGATGCAGCATGGTGTGTCTGTGCACCACAGACCTTCCCTGAGATGGAGCTTGGTGTATTTCTGAACCATAGGGCCACATGTTTAGTAACAGATCTCACAGACCTTTTCTCAGATGGAGCATGAGGCGGCAAGTGTGACTACAGGGGTCCCTAGAACCCTTCTTCCATGGGACATTGAAGACCCTACTTTGGGGTATCTAAGAACCACACGTTTGGTTAGAGGTAGACACAGGCCCCCTAACAGCAAGGCTATTCCCAGTACTACATTGCCAAATAAGGAGCCCGTTTGATCGTCCTGAAGAATGCCGCAGACTTATTAGAGCTATAGGCAGAAACATGTTGATGACAGTAACAGTGGTGATGGGGTTATCGTTCCCCTAATTCCCACATCTCCAATTTTAATACTAAGTAATATGTCCGACAAATAAGTGTAATTAGGGGTATTACATTGGTTTTAACTCACTACTCACATAGGCCCCCCACTAAAACAAGCACTGGCGTTGCCACTAGGTCTCGCAGTAGGAAAGTTGGAGCTATTGCAATTGCAAATAACAATGCCTTTTATTTTTGTTTTCATTTTAAAAACATAAAGGTGTTTGTCATTTACAAAACCAATAGCTCCAACTTTCCTACTGCGAGACATATTAGAAATGCAATAGGTCTCGGATTTATTTGAGTTACAGCTAATGGCATTGTAAATGGCAATGTTTTTCAGCCATGTGTTATGGAGCGTATGCATGTGGTGTGTAGTGGAATTATGTGGGTTGGATTGGAATTGTTAGTTGTTGAATTGTGTGGCGTGAAAATGTGTGGTGTGAATTGTATTTGTGTAGTGAAATGGTGTGGCATGGTAGAATGTTGTGGGTAGTAATTATGTGGTATTGAGTTTACTTGAATTGTGTGGAGTGGGATTGTGTGTTATTGAGTAATTATGTGTAATGGTATTTTGTGTTGTGGAATGGTATGTGATGGAGTTTAATTAAGTGGTGTGCTGTAGAATTTTGTGGCATTATGTGGAATTCTGTAGTGTGGATTAGATGTATGTGGTGTGTTGTGTTATTGTGTTGTTGAGTTGAATTATGTGGATTGATGTCAAATTATGTGGAGTGTTTGTGCGTGTGGTTGTGTGTGTGGCTGTGTGTATGTGGGTGTGATTGTGTGGTTGTGTGTGTAGTTGTGTGTGTGGTTGTGCGTGTGGTTGTGCGTGTATGGTTGTGTGTGTTTGGTTAGGTGTGGTTGTGGTAAACAGTAGTTTATTAATTGAATGTGCATTGAAAAAGACTACACCTCACCCAAGCCATTCTTATAGCTTCAGGGGCTGGGAACAGTCTGAATTGTCACACTTGGCAGCGCTGGCAGAGGCCATGGGTGGTGCAAGCTGCAGTGGCCTCATGACTAGGTCTCTGGCTCTTATTTATTTCCAAATTAAGCACTGAGCTAAATATCACCTATCCTGTAATATGATTATCAAGTCAAGTCAAAGTATGCTTTTATTATCAGGAGCACTGCCTCCAGCCTGAAAAAAATACTCCAGTACCAAAAGTGAGCCCCCCTGTTGCACACTATAAAAAAATTAAATCCCGTGCAGCGATAGCTGGGCCAGCAGGTTTGAATAGTAAACACTGGTATCATTTCTCTGCTTGTCCCCCATGTGGAAGATGGCTCTTGGTTCTAAGAAGTGGAAACCTACCAGAGTGCGTGGCGGCCAGATGGGGCCATCTGCCCTGCAGGATCTGTATTTAGCAAGAGATGGAAAAAAGAACAGGCACACCCGGGCCAGGCAGGTGACAGATCTCACCCGGACCTACTCGTTTATTATTGAATGACTCGGGTGATGACTGAGGCCACTTCAGAGCGTACACATGGGTCTTCCAACTCTCGGACACAGTTTTAGAGAAAGAGACTTGTTGGCGAAACAATGCAAGAGGAAATCAGATAAGTGTCTGAAGAGATAGAAAGCAAGGGGGTGAAGTCTGCAACACAGGATGAGACGAGCAGCGTTCCCTTCTTGTGTACTTCTGCCGCCCTGCCCTAAAATGTAAAACAACGAGCTTATCATACAGAGATCGGACAGGAGGACGAGGGCATCCTTAACTAATGTTTGTTACTAAAATGCAAGGCGTGTACCTTTAATTCCATTTAATTCAGGTGTATTAACAATTAACATAAGAAGAAAAACTAAAGTTAAGAACGCAAAATACCCACGTGCAAACAAAACGGTAGTAGATTCATGCTCACACAGGTTTGTGCAGCAGCATGTTTCCTACCTTGCATGTCACACATAACGCTCCCTGAACCCCAGAGCAGTTGTTCTTGGCGCCTGCTACGCTTGGTTGGGGTTGGTGTGGAGTGCGCGCCTTTGTCGGGGTGTGAACATGACATCCTCATGCGACGGGGGAAGGCAACAGTGCTGACTCTGTCTGACCCTCGTTTGAGGGAAACCAGCTCCACCGGTCGGTCAGGGAAGACTGTTTTACTGAAAACAAAAAATTTGCCCACCCGACCTCCTGCTGCGAAGAAAGATGTTGAAAAATGTAACCCATCAAACTCTGACAAGCGGCCGGACTGCACCGCGCTGCACGCATGCTCGACTCATCTGCCTCTTTTCAGCTGAGAAATCAAATTCCCTATCAAACAAAGGAGACGCTAGGTTTAAAGAAGTTGCGTTAGTATAAAATGGCAGAATAGGGACTGGTTTGAGTGGTTTACCTATTCATCTACGCTCGGGCTACTTTTCGAACATTAGGAAACACTGCCTTTACCTTAGAGTTGGTAAGACAGCTCAGTGAGATAAGGAACTTGCCACAGAGATTTGTACACAGTTCGAATGTCACAAGTTTCAGTCATGGTTGGAACCGCTCAACATTTCAATTTCATCCCTTTAACATTGGCAAAGGGAGTGACGTGTAGCGCTGTCTCGGTGACACCTGATATTTACAATAAAAAATGTTGCAAAACATTTTTCCCTCCCACGATCTGAAACGAGATATTACTGAAGCCATGGTTAGCCCAAATACATTAAAAGTTGATCTTACTGTGTGTCTCTTTTCACCAAAACCTATTTAAAGAGTTCAGGTTAGCAACGTGAAGAGAAAGAGATTGTCATTTACTCAAGAGGACTGCACTTACAGCAAGGGGGGGATCATGTTAAAGGGGCTGTTTGAAGCGGGACTGAAAACGATCGGTTTCGCGATCGCTTTTGTAGACAAGAGCAGAAAGGTACAAAGGGCAGAGGAAAGGAAAAAAGGGAAGCGAACACAAGGGAAGAAAAGAAAGAAACAATGATGAATGAAGGAATGGCGCTTGTAAGAAACATTGAGAAAGAAACAGTTTAAAAGTGTAAGTCCGGCCTGCGGCCGGCCATGAATAATTACAAGCACATAAACAGGCATGCTGTGACGGAGGTGTGAGAGGTCTGGCAGGGAACAGATGGCCTGGCCGTGAAGCAGGGGGTGATCCAGCGGCCTATAGAAAATATATCATAAACAACGCTACCCAACTTCATAACCTATAAACAAAATTCTATACTAAATATGGACCCATTTATAAACCTGACATATTTTGGGCCTACTGAATCAGGTGGTCAGATTAAATCTATATACACATTATCTACAAACTATATACATTTTTATACATCTGCGAAAGGAATATTGTCATTAGAATAAAACTTAACCATTTAAATGACCACCATTGGCGACGTGATCTAGCTAATAGTAACCTACACTCCTGAATAACCAAGACCAGCTTGTTTGTTAAAAGTAAGATTTTATTTACTAAATTATGGTATATAAGTTGATAGTTTTATAAATGAAATTTATTAGCAATAAAGCAAGCATGATTGTAAAGAAATGTGAGAAAATACAATTTAAGTAAGTGAATCAAATTTAAAGTAAATATATAAAGTTTAACATTTCTAAAACCTAATTCCCTAACTGAGCTAAATAGATAGAATTTAAAGAAAAGTTCTTTGAGGATTCTTACGTGCTCCACGCAAAGTCCGTCAGCACTTCACCCTCATCGGAAAGTCAGAAAGCAGCAGCCAGCCCATCCCTAGGGGCATGACTTTTTATACCTTTCTACGCTAACTAAACTACGCAAAGGAAAGTTTTCAGAAATCTTCGACGTCCCATTGGCTGAGAGTGACAAGTGACATGTCACCCACTTTTCAAAACTTCCATTAAGTCACATTTCTTAGAGACCATTGTCCCTTCCGAGTGCAACCAGGAGCTTCCTTGTATTGCAACAATTGTATAAAGTCATTCTCGCAGCGTCCATTGACTTTCAATTGATTTCCGCGGATGCCAAGTTAAGGACTGACAAAATGTTCTTTTTCGACCTTGGCCATGTCCGACAGAATGACGATAGCACGTTAGTTTTTGCTTTGTGAACGCAGCTTTTGACGAATAATTTATTTCAGAATGGGCGTCTCAGCACTTTTGCAGAAGTAAAATTCAGCATATTGTAGTTCGGGCAGACAAGGCCCAAAAGCAGACAACTTAAGTTTTCTAATATAAAACAAACACAAGAAAAGTATTAATGTAAGAAATAATGTAGATTCTGTATCCACCCCAGGATTTACTAATTAATTAATCCACCCGATTAATCAAAATGTTACCTAGCCATTGCAAACAAATAAAGCAGCGTTTATATCTACCAGTCTCCGTTATTCCATGAGACTTATATGCACCTAGAATAGTAGAAATGACATCACACAGACAAGGAAAAGCAAAACAAGCACATGCTTCTTTTAAGTTTGCAGCAGTTAGTAATGACAAAAACGAAAACAATAAATTATTTTATTATTTTGCACGAACAAAAAGATGCAACTATTATGCACGTTTATGAGCACACATGTTAGTCCCCCCCATGTGTAAAGTTTAATCTAAGTTGTATTAGCACGACAAATCACAAATCATTAATATTATTATTCATGTTATGGAAATATGACTTCACGAGTTTAAACAAAACTTTGTTTTCTATCTCGCTCCATCAACTCCCTCATCTGGTGATTAACAAATCACCACACCAGCACTCAAAATTTTGATAATTTAAATTTCTAAGAAATCGATTCAAATTCATTTGTATCAGTAAACCTAAAAGTCTGTTTCCGCATAATCTTTGGAATTAGCATAACGCTCTCTATGTAACTCCTGTAATTCGATCTCTCTTTCTTCTTCTTTTCTGAGTTTATAGATTCTTTTCTTCTCTTTCAACTGTTTCTTTCTTTTATGTAACAAACAACCTATTTTAGTCAAAATAAAAATGAATACTATTATAATCAAAGGTGCCAAAATCTTGCCAAGAATTGAACTTCCGATATTATGAAACCAGTTTTTAATTGCTTGAAACCTTTTTGAAAGTTTCCCTGTAAAATCATCTTCTTCTAAAGGAATTATCTCTGAATGCATTTGCGTAATATTCTTAATATACATTTCAATATTCTTACTTTCATCAGGTATATATGTACAACAATGTTGTACATGTAAAATGCCACAGACTCCTCCCTCTTTTGCTAGGAGTATGTCTAAAGCAAGGCGGTCTTGAATTACCATAGATCTAATTGCAATAACTTCAACATTCACTAATTGAAATCCATCAGCTGTGTCAGTTGATAATCTATCAACTATAGTGGACAATTTTCTGATTCTCCCTGCATTTAGGGTTATACCAACAAAAGGTATTACAGCTTGAAAAATATCTCCCAGAACTTCAGTAAAAGTTTCTCTTTTAACTCTATTTACATAATTATGAATTTTAAACAATCCTTCTGAATCTCTGTCAACATGAAACACTTTAGGAAAAACAATTCCCACATAACAAGTTCCATACCAGTGGTCTGGAAGGTTGTAGTAGGCTTTGTCACCACAAACAAAATAAATCCCAGGAAAGATAGGATCTTTTCCACCTTTAAATCCCCAACCTCCCAAAATCTGATAAGTATCTTCACAGTTACTTGCACCTACAAAATAATTATCAAAAAGTGTATTATCTCTTCTAATGCAAAGTTTTCCACTAACTGGTTTGTCTATGTGAATTGCAATATTTTCAAGCATTTTGCCATTTAATTTTTCATCCTCTTTCTGCCAGAAACTTGACTTAGTCTGCTTGACTAATTCATTCCTCTTATAAATTGCTCTTCTCTCCTCAACCATGTTCAAAAATTTCTTTCCTTCAGCACTTAATTTACATGTTAGATTATTCTTGTAAGCATACTCGTAAGTGAGTTCGTTAGTAACAAGGAAAAATTCTCTCATTTGTTTTGCTTTCTTATGCTTATTTAAAGCATTATCAATCTTAATATTTGCAAAAATTTCATCATAATTTGAATAGTAATATTCTAAACGTCCAGTTTGATAAAATAAACTAGTTAATACACTACATGTTACAGCATAAGTGAGAGGAAGCATATTATATGTTACTCCCTCAGAAACAGAAGCAGGTAACTTAACGCAGACGTAGCAGTCTTTTGCATCCATTACCTTAACATATTCACTCAATAGCTTTGTGAATGTATTACTTGAGAAATCACCAATTGATTTATCTTGATGAATGTTAGGCTGATGATCAATAACTTTTGTAGATGCACTATGTTTAGTTTGGCTAACCAGAGCTTTGCTTGTTATGTTAACTTTGTGTAATTCTCTATTCATTTCCAAAGGGATAATCACAGCTAGAACCAACCAGAGCAGAACTAAAATGAGCAGACACACCAGAGTCATCTTACAGCATCTTTTAAAAACAGAACACTTTGAAGTGCTCTCCTTAACATAAGGCATTCTTGGTTAATTTTAGCCTCAAAAAATAAAAATAAATTTTAAAATTCTAAATTTATATTTACACCCCCCTTTTAAAAATATTTTTTTTTTTTTTTTTTTTTTTTTTGTTAAAAACCCTAAACAAGATTTCTTCGACCTTATGTCATACATAAGTTTTCTTCAACTAAACAGTTTTTCTTCGACCATGTGTCAACTAACAAATTTTCTTCAGCCTTTTGCCAATTTAATATTTCTGTACCTCAATCATTGTCACTAATTTCTTGGATTTCGTTTTCTTCTTCACTACTATCATATATGTCAATAACAGGTGGAATTACTAAGTAAGTCCACTCAGGAGACTTGTATTTTTGGTTTGGTCTTATTATTCTCTTCCCTTTTCTCGATATCACTTCAATTTTTCTTCCAACTCCAACTTCTTTTCCAGGACTCTTTTGACTACTAATTTCTTCAACTTGTTCTTTTGGCTTTTTGATCAATCTGACTCTCAATCTTCCACCTGGCCAGTAGTCTGCTTTTCTCACGTACTTCTTCTTTGGTTCAGAATTATTTGATTCTGACTTCCAAGTCCTTTTCTTTCTATTTTCACTTTCACCTTCCACGTCACTTTCTTCAGTTTCGTAGTCTGAAATTTCAATTGACTCAGGAACTTCTCTATTCGACAATTTCACTCCTTCAGGAACTTCACTTTGTCTTCCATCACTGGTACTCGGTAATTCGTCTTCCTCCTCTTCCTCAATTACCCCCAACTTCCCAGATTTCGGATTTCTGTTCCTTACTTCAGAGTTTGTTCTCTGCCTTTCGATACTCTCCTGGTCTGAAACTTCTTTTTGTTCTGCTTCTTTGTCTTCAATGGAGACAACCGAATCTTCAGTTATCTTTCCTTTTAACAGATTCTCTTCACCTTCAGAATCTATTTCAATTATTTCCAAGTCTTTTCTTGTAAAATTTCCATTCACTGGCACAGTTTCCAGATGTCGACTTTCTTGTCGATCTTCAGAATCTGGAATTATTTCACCTTCTGTTTCGCCTTCTGCTTCAGAATCAGAATCGTCTGTGGTATCACTTTCAATATCAGAACTCTCAGGAGTTGGTACTGGAATAGTATGACTAGGATGAATCCAACGTTTCAATCCTCTGCACTTTACAGCATTAGTAGTGATCAAAATTATCTGCCTAGGTTTCTGCCATCTAGGAGCTAGACAATTCCTTCTCCGATGTACTTTCGTTCTGACCCAATCGCCAGGTCTCAGATCATGTGTCAAAACCTTTTCATCTGATTGAGCTTCAGTTCCCACCTGATTAGACACAGAAGTTACCATATCAGATAACCTTTTACAGTAATCCAAAATTGCACTGTCATTTATGCTCAACAGTTTACCTACAGGTACAAAAGCTTGCCTCATAACTCTTCCCATTAAAATTTCATGAGGACTCAAACCTGTCTTTTTATCTGGTGTACTTCTTAATGACATCAAAACAAGTGGAAGAGCATCAGTCCATTTTATACCTGTTTCAAGACACATTTTTCCAATTCTGTTTTTAATTGTTCCATTTATTTGTTCAACTACTCCTGATGCCTCTGGTCTGTATGCACAGTGTATTTTCTGCTCAATGCTCAAAGCTTCGCAAATTAACTTCATCAGTTTGTTATCAAAATGGCTTCCTCCATCACTCTCAATAGTGACTGGAAAACCGTACCTTGGGATGATTTCTCTGAGCATTAATTTTGCTACTGTAATTGAATCACAATGTCGTGTAGGGAAAGCCTCTACCCATCTTGAAAATAAGCACACAATTACAAGTACATATTTCAAACAATTGTGTAAGGGCATTTCAATGAAATCCATTTGTAACCTGGTAAAGGGACCACCCTCTCGACCAATTATTCCTGTCCCCACCACTGATTTTCTGTTTGGATTCATTTGTTGGCATGACAAACACCTTTGACAAAAAGATTCAGCAATAGTTCTAAACTTGGTATTGAACCATGTTTCTCTGAAAAGTCTAACCATAGAATCTCTTCCCAGATGTGCTGGACCATGATATAATCTGGCCATGTCAGCAATCAAACAATTTGGTAAGACTACTCTGCCATCTTTGTAAACCCACACTCCATCTTCTTCACGTGGTCTACAATCTGATCTTAACCACAAGTCTTTTTCTTCATCTTCTGCTTCATTTTGTAAATCTCTAATCTCATGCCATGTTTCTACAACAGTTGTTAGCATTAATGAATTTGAATCAGTTTCTTTACTCCTCTCCCGATTGTATGAATAATTTTTCCTTGCGCAGTATTTAGCTGTTTCATCTGCGAAGGCATTTCCCTTGGAAATATAATCAGTTCCTCTAGTGTGCGCTGCACACTTAACAATGGCGATTTCTTTTGGCAATTGTATTGCTTCAATTAATCTCCTAATGAAAACTGCATTTTTAATTGGTGATCCTGCTGATGTCATGTATCCTCTCTGTGACCAGAGTTGTCCATAATCATGCACAACTCCGTACCCATACTGACTATCAGTAATGATGGTAACTCTTATATCCTTTGATATTTCACATGCACGAATTAAAGCAATCAATTCAGCCACTTGTGCTGAACGAACTCCTTCAAGACATGATGCTTCTTCAACATCTACGACTGTACAAACTGAATATGAAGCTTTTAAGACACCTCCTTCGGATCTTAAACATGACCCATCTACAAAGTAGACAAAATCCGATTCAGACAAAGGTCTGTCTTTGATGTCTTTTCTTGGTTTAGTGCAGAATTCCATGACATCTAAACATTCATGTTCTGTTTCAATGTCATCAACAATTTCAGAATCAGGCAGTAATGTAGAAGGATTCAGATTTAAACATCTTGAAATCGAAACATTATCTGCTCCCAGTATGATTTTCTCATACTTTGTCAATCTGCTACTTGTTAAATGTTGAGTCTTACCTCTTGTCAGTAATATTTCAACTGAATGAGGCACAAAAACTTTCACAGGAAATCCCATTATGATCCCCTCACTTTGTTCGAGGCTGATAATTGTAGCTGCAACTGCTTTCAAACAACCTGGTAATGCTTTAGCAATTGGATCAAGAACTGCAGAGAAGTATGCAATAGGTTTCTTTAAATTTCCATGTCTCTGAATTAACACAGATAATGCACATCCTTCTCTCTCACTGCAATACAGTTCGAAATCTTTCTCATAATTTGGCATACCTAAAGCAGGAGCTTGGCATAAGCTCTTTTTCAGGTTCTCAAAAGAGTCCATCTCAGCATCATTGAGAATAATTGGATCTTTTACATCTGACTTTGTCAGTCTTTGTAGTGGTTTTGCAATTACTGAAAATCCACTTATCCATTGTCGACAGTAACCAACCATTCCCAAGAACATTCTTACCTGTCTTTGTGTTCTTGGTGGTAACATTGCTTGAATCATTTTTATTCTTTCTATTGTTACTTGTCTTTTTCCCTTTGCAATTCTGTGACCAAGATATTTTACTTCTTGTTTGCAAAACTGTAGTTTTGCTGGGGACACTTTATGTCCTTCTTCTGCAAGGCGATTTAACAGAATTATTGTGTCTGTTACACAATTTTCTCTTGTCTTTGCAGCTATTAACAAATCATCAATATACTGCACTAGCGTAGACCTACCAGGTAAGTCTAGGTCTTCTAATGATCTTTTTAACAATTCGTTAAAAATTGAAGGACTTTCTGTATAGCCCTGAGGGATTCTTGACCATCCGAGGGTCTTACCTTGGAATCTGAAAGCAAAGATTTCATAACTGTCTGGATGTAAGGGAACAGTAAAGAATGCATTGCAAAGGTCAATGACTGTATACCATTCAGCATCATGTGGAATCTGAAATAGAATTACTGCTGGATTTGGAACCACAGGACAACATGGAACGACAATTTGATTAACCTTTCTCAAATCTTGTACGATTCTAAATGTTCCGTTAGACTTTTTAACTCCCATAATTGGTGAATTACAAGAGCTACTCTCCATTTCTTTTAATACACCTTGCTTGATTAATTTTTCAATTATAGGTGTAATACCTTCAATTGTTTCTGTTTTCATTTTATATTGTGGAGTGTTTGGAAATTCTATTCCCTGTTTCAATGTAATTTTTACTGGATCTACGTTTTTCATTAGACCCATCTCATTTCCAGTAAAATCCCATATTTCAGATTTCACTGTTTCTTTGAGTTCTTCAGGTAAATCCTTTTCTTCAAATGCAGGAAACAATTTTGTTTCTTCTGCTTCCATCATCATCATTGTCATTCTGTATAAACCATCTTCCTCCATTGTTTGTAATTCAACTCCATCAGGAGAACAATATATTCTACAATTCATTTTACATAGGATGTCTCTGCCCAATAGATTTACTGGACTACTATTACAAACCACAAATCTGTGTTTATCTCTGTAGTTTCCAATTTCAACTGGTACTGGATCAGTTAAGTCAGTTTTAATTTGTTGATTACTTACTCCGACAACTTGGATGGTATCCCCAGAGAGAGGTAGGTTTTCAATTTCCACTGATCTAACAGTAGAACGGGTAGCACCAGTGTCCACTAGAAAAGTGATGTCTACATCATTAACTTTCCCGTTTACAAAAGGACCAGAGTGGTCAACCTCAAGAGTGGCTCCAACAACACACTCTTCCTCCTCTCTCGGGCACCGTCAACAATAATCATCAGAATCGCTATCTTGACTTTCTGCTAATAAAAATTGTTGTGAAGCATTTTGCATTTGAACCCTTTGCTGCTTTTGCTGTTTTTGTGGTTTTATTACCTGTTCACTTCCCTGAAATCCCACGTTTGGATTATATTTTTGAACTCCCCCACAATTCGGAAAAGGTGGTTGTGGCAATTGGTCTTGACGATTATTCACCTGTTGTTGTTGCTGTTGCTGTAACTGTCGTTGAATATTTAATTATTTAACCCCTGTTGTATCTGTAGCTGTCGCTGCAGGTCAACACCATTCTGCATCTGTGGATTCAATAAGGGATTCTTTAAGTTTTTAGGAGGATGAGGACACTCGTCTCTCCAATGTCCAATTTCGCCACAATTAAAACAAGGTAATCTTTGTTTCAACTCCTCAATCTTTGGGCTAAATTTCTTTGGGAAATTATTACTTTTAAATTTTCCTTGTATCTGGTTTGTATTTCCAGTTTGAACAAAATTAGTGTTCTTATTTCCCATGCTGGCAATCTGTTGCTCAGCCACCTTTACCTGAGCCCACATGGCTTTCTCTTTCAGCTTCTTCTGTTTTACTTCTATTTCATCACTGCAATACTTAGCCTTTCTTAGAATATCATCTACAGATAGTGATTGCCATCCGACAATACTATTTCTGATCATTTCTCCAATTTCAGGTTTTAGTCCATAAACAAATCTATAGACAAAATGGCTCATGTCTTTTTCATCTAATTTTTCATAACCACTGTATTGTTTAAAAATTAACAGTAGTCTTTCATAAAAAGAATGAACTGATTCTTTTGTTTCCTGTTCTGTTCTTTCTATTTTAACCCAATCGACTTCTTTGGGTGGAATTTTGTTTTTCATCCAAACAATTACTTTTTCATAAAAATCCATTACAAGTGGATTTGGAGCACCTGTTTCTTTGATTCGCTCAGGTTCTGTTTTTGGCCAACTAATCGATATTTTACATTCTGTCCAAAGATCAGATGGAACGACAATATCAAAAAATCCATCTAAATCAATCCACAGAACTTTTGACACTTTGATAAATCTATCGACTTGCCTGTACCACTCAACTGGTTTTTCCCTCAATTTTGGAAAGTCATTTGTAAATAACAGAATGTCCTGTCTCGACCAAGGGACATGAACATATCCTCCACCTGCAATTTCTCTCATTGGAAATTGTTTTGACAATTTATCCAATCTTTCATCTTCCTTCTTTTTCGTCCATTTTACTCTCCATTTGTTCAGTTCTCCTAGCTTTTTGATATAGACAATCAAATCTTTAATATGAACTATTCTTCCCATTGAGTTTAAACTCTCAATGTCACTTTCTGAAAAGTCTAATCTGTAATGTTTCGCAAAATTCTTTTGTTTACTCACATCGATTTCAAGTTCTGCTGCTAGATCCTCTAGTTGATCATATTTATTTTTTGTTTTCCATTGTATGCTTTTGCAAATGAACAGTAGTTCATCATCTCGATAGTAATTTAAACTATCTGGACCAATTGTTCCAATTATTAATTCTTCGATATTCGCTTTTAATTTGGCCACATCAAGTTTTGGTGTGGTTACCCTGACTTCAGGACTCCCTATATCTGATATAGCACCCATTGGTGTTTTTGGAGATAAATCCTCATTAAATGTTAAATCAGGCATTCTCGATTTAGAAGAGTTTATTTCAGATAAGTCTGAATAAAATTTTTCAGCAGCCTTTTGAATTTCTGTATTTAAAGGAATAGTTAATCCAGTTTTGTTTGTTTCCTTTTGGTCAAATACGGGCTGAACAGGACCAATTGTTACTGGAACTGTCACAGCTTCCATGCCTTTTGTCATTCTTTTTATTAATTCTTCTTTTGATCTTAAATATTCATTATAATCAACATCTTCAACATTTCTTGCCTCTCTTATATAATCTTTTGGAGGTTCTCTTGCTCTTGGAGCCATTGTAAAATGTCTACCTTCATTTCGAGCATTCTCGAATTCTGGTCTTCTAGGAGTTTCAATGATTTCACAATTATTAGGATAAAGTTTAGGAGCTTCATTAATTGGAGGTGCACTCGGTGAAGTTTCAATAGAAACCACCGGAGTAGACCATGATCTAGGAGGTCTCAAAGGCTGATTCTTTCTAGCAGTTGTATATATTTCTTCCATAACTGCATCCTCAGATTCACTTTCCATAGATTTCCCTGTAGGAGTACCCATTACCATTTCATGAATTAAATACAATCCTTCACTCATGTTTCCCTGTCTCCACATTCGCAATCTATCTTCATGAGTTTCTCTTCTCCAAGGTGGATTTTTAGAAGGTCTTTTAATTCCACTAGCTTCTCTTTGTAACTGATACATCTCGTCTTCCCACTCAACTAAAGCTTCAAATTGAGTTGGTCTCGGTTTCGGAACAAGAGCATTCATTTTCTCTCGTAAATTTCTTAAGACTTTTACATTAAATGAACCATCATCAGGCCAAGTTAAAACACCATCGTTTTTAGTATAGCGTTTCCAACTATCGAACCATAAGACAGTATGATATCCATATTCACCTTCCATATACGCTGCAGGTGTTTTATACTTATGAAGTAGTTTACCACCTCGCGTTTCGATTTTCTTGTCAGGTGAAAATAAATTCTTAAACTTCTGAAATAATGTTGGCTTTTTCTCAACATGTTTAAAATGATAACTCATTTTTAAGAGTTAAATCTAATTCACAAATTCGTTCGTAAAATATTTCCGGGATGTTCCGAAAAACAACCAATCCGTGCGCGAAACACACCAACAAGCCAATGACAAATGAGCTACGTCACTTTTCTGCTCAACCAATAAATTTGGAGTTTTTCCGAAGGACCAATCAGCTCACAGGCCGTCAGAGACTCAAGAGCCAATCAGAATATAGCTTGTGACGTAGGTCACCCAATCCCAGCGCGGCTCTGTGACGTACACAGCAGCTGCGGTTTTTCGTTTCTCACTCCTGGCGCTTACCCCTCCTTCACAAAATCTTTTCACAGCGCCATTTTAAGAACACTTTTCAGTGTAAATTAATTCTTAACAATGACTATAAAGACAACATCTGTTCGTTTCACTATTTAGGATAGTTTACATACATTCAAGTATCCACACTTCGGAATAGACGGCGCTATTCACACTAAGGATAATATTCAATTATTAGTAGAGTAACCTTACCCCACCCTTCTAACACGTATAATTATGAACTCGCTTTGCTCTGAACCCACCGCGAAGTGAAAGTTCTAAGAGTTCCACTTGAACATAAAATACAATTCAAACTCGCACTTTCACACTGAAATTTCCCTAATTTTCAAACACACATGAAATCCGTACAGGACTCTCACCTGTTTATAGAAATCATGCACCGTTAGCAAAATAACGACGTTATCCGTACAGGGCTCTCACCTGTTTATAGATACGAAACATGTACCCTTACAGGACTCTAACCTGTTTATAGATAATCATGCACCGACGCTAATTTACCCTTCACTCAAGCTCGGATATAACTAATACTCTCATCACAGTGAGTTTTATGGAAGGCGCTTTGTCCCTATTCTCATGCTGCTTTAATTTCTTAGAAAACCCTCACTTTACAAGATTCAGACCTAGCCCTAAAACTGTGTTGCTCGGCGACAACACTATGGTACACGGCGATACCTCTTGTGATACTCGGCGATATCACTACAAACAGAACAGATGGCTTGCGTGACTAATTTCTCGCCACACAATCTATACCGGTATAGCTTACAGATAGCACGAAAAACGAACTCAACATGTGTTAAAACATCGATCCTATTTCCATACCATAATATTTTAGTAACTCTTAGCAACCAACATATTACCTTGGTTACCCTTAGCAACCATCAATTTCTGCTACCAGAGAATTGATCCAGCGGCCTATAG
Organism: Lissotriton helveticus; assembly: GCF_964261635.1. Lineage (NCBI taxonomy): Eukaryota > Metazoa > Chordata > Amphibia > Caudata > Salamandridae > Lissotriton > Lissotriton helveticus. Next base: position 1,154,375,058 of record NC_136072.1, on the reverse strand, counting down.
AAAATATATCATAAACAACGCTACCCAACTTCATAACCTATAAACAAAATTCTATACTAAATATGGACCCATTTATAAACCTGACATATTTTGGGCCTACTGAATCAGGTGGTCAGATTAAATCTATATACACATTATCTACAAACTATATACATTTTTATACATCTGCGAAAGGAATATTGTCATTAGAATAAAACTTAACCATTTAAATGACCACCATTGGCGACGTGATCTAGCTAATAGTAACCTACACTCCTGAATAACCAAGACCAGCTTGTTTGTTAAAAGTAAGATTTTATTTACTAAATTATGGTATATAAGTTGATAGTTTTATAAATGAAATTTATTAGCAATAAAGCAAGCATGATTGTAAAGAAATGTGAGAAAATACAATTTAAGTAAGTGAATCAAATTTAAAGTAAATATATAAAGTTTAACATTTCTAAAACCTAATTCCCTAACTGAGCTAAATAGATAGAATTTAAAGAAAAGTTCTTTGAGGATTCTTACGTGCTCCACGCAAAGTCCGTCAGCACTTCACCCTCATCGGAAAGTCAGAAAGCAGCAGCCAGCCCATCCCTAGGGGCATGACTTTTTATACCTTTCTACGCTAACTAAACTACGCAAAGGAAAGTTTTCAGAAATCTTCGACGTCCCATTGGCTGAGAGTGACAAGTGACATGTCACCCACTTTTCAAAACTTCCATTAAGTCACATTTCTTAGAGACCATTGTCCCTTCCGAGTGCAACCAGGAGCTTCCTTGTATTGCAACAATTGTATAAAGTCATTCTCGCAGCGTCCATTGACTTTCAATTGATTTCCGCGGATGCCAAGTTAAGGACTGACAAAATGTTCTTTTTCGACCTTGGCCATGTCCGACAGAATGACGATAGCACGTTAGTTTTTGCTTTGTGAACGCAGCTTTTGACGAATAATTTATTTCAGAATGGGCGTCTCAGCACTTTTGCAGAAGTAAAATTCAGCATATTGTAGTTCGGGCAGACAAGGCCCAAAAGCAGACAACTTAAGTTTTCTAATATAAAACAAACACAAGAAAAGTATTAATGTAAGAAATAATGTAGATTCTGTATCCACCCCAGGATTTACTAATTAATTAATCCACCCGATTAATCAAAATGTTACCTAGCCATTGCAAACAAATAAAGCAGCGTTTATATCTACCAGTCTCCGTTATTCCATGAGACTTATATGCACCTAGAATAGTAGAAATGACATCACACAGACAAGGAAAAGCAAAACAAGCACATGCCTCTTTTAAGTTTGCAGCAGTTAGTAATGACAAAAACGAAAACAATAAATTATTTTATTATTTTGCACGAACAAAAAGATGCAACAATTATGCACGTTTATGAGCACACATGTTAGTCCCCCCCATGTGTAAAGTTTAATCTAAGTTGTATTAGCACGACAAATCACAAATCATTAATATTATTATTCATGTTATGGAAATATGACTTCACGAGTTTAAACAAAACTTTGTTTTCTATCTCGCTCCATCAGGGGCGGGGCAGCGCTGGGGAAGCCTGTGGGAGGGTGATTGATGCCTTTGATGTGGGGAGGGAGGAGAGCCTTTTGCGAGCCTTGTGCAGGAGAAATGAACAGATGCCCGTGAGGTGTGGGAGGAGTGCCTGATGCGCGTTCACGTGGTTCACGTGAACTGAAAGAAAACCGCGGCTGAAAGCCCTTTGGTTTGACGAGGATTTTGCCGACTTGAATTCTCGCTCCCCTCGATGCGCTTGCGCGCATCGATAGGTCGCGAGACCTAAAAAATTAGAAGTGCCTCCCTGTGTTCAGGTGTAGGCCCGCTCTCTACCAAACTGGGGGCCTCATTTATGAAAAGTGACGCATCGCTGCGTGAAAACAGCGATGCGTCACTTTTCACTGCGCACTCCTTGCGACACCAATGATGCGTCATATTTAATGTATGACGCCTCATGTCGCAAGGAGTTACAGATACGTCAGTATTTCTAAAGCGCAAAAGTGACGCATTGCTGGAGTGTGTCACAAAAGTGACGCAACTCCAGCAATGCGCCCTTTCATATGGCGCAAGCCCCATGTGAAAGGGCCTGCCTCAGTCTTACGCCTGCTGTGAGGCTGGCGCAAGATTTTGACGCAACGGTGTCCTAAAAGTGACGCAGTGAAATCTTATAGATTTCACTGCGTCACTTCTACGATCCTTCCTTGCGTCAATACGCCCCCCTTGCATACATTACACCTGGCGTAGGTATAATGTAGCGCAGGGGTTTACAAAGTGACGCATCTACCTAGATGCGTCACTTTGTAAATATGGTGCAACAAGGCACATTTTTTACACTGCTGGTGCGTCACAAACAGTGACGCACCGGCGGCGTAAAAGTGACGCACGGCCTCATAAATGAGGCCCCAGGTTTTTAGAGAGCGCGGGATGTCCTATGATGAAGCATGACACCAGGTGGTGTGTGATGACAGCACTTCACAATTTTCGATATGCCCTGCACACCTATTAAGTGGTGTTACTAGGGACACAGTAACGTAACGTAATTGACTATAGTTCTCGGGTAGCTAAAATTGTGTGTCTGCTATTATAATTCTCTGCAGGCCATTTTCCTGTTGCGTTTCGCTACGTGGCTTCTGGCAGGCTTGTCTCACTCGCAAGGCAGGGGTCCCTGTGGCTGAAACCCCGCCAGCGCGCTGTCCCACTGGCGCGACGTTACACACAGGCCAGAGGCCCAGGCGCACACATCGCTGCGGCCAGAGCCGGAAGTCAGGTGGCTTCTGTTTCCTGTTGTTTGAACAGCCTCGGATTTGTCCTCGCATCTTTGATCCCTGCTACTGTTGAACAGCTGACGCACTCCACCAAGCTAAATATTTACAGGCGGCTCCGACAGGGCCTCTTATCTCTGGCTCCAGAGAAGCCCTACCGGGCCCTGGCACCGGGGCCTTCCTCGGCCTCCGGGAACCCTCGGAGCTGCAGCTTCTGAGGAATAACTCCGCGGTTCTCACGTGCCGGCCGGTGATGTGGGGAGGGGGAGGAGCAGGGTCGGGGGTAGTAAACTATGGATTACGGAGGTTTACAGGTAAGTAAACATATAAATAAATAAAACGAATTTCGTTGTGTGCACTGTAGTGCACACAACGAAATATAAATGTAAGAACAGAGGCTTTCTGCACGCTGATGATGAGAGTGTTTTCTGCATTTTTATAAAGCGCTGACTTTACCCGAAAGCGTCAGAGCGCTGTAAAATAGAACCAGTTACATTACATGAGAGAAATGTTACAAAATAGAAGGTACAAAAATAGCAGGACACAGAATCAAAACACAGCAGGCAAGAGGAGGTAGGGAAGACATAGAAGACAAGAACACAATATCAAACACAGCAAAAAAGGAATGTACAAAAAAATATATATATTACAAATTTACAATGACTAACTAACTTCCTGGTGGGGTCTGAGAATGAAAGTATTAGTTCCGAAAGTGTCTTTGGAAGAGAAGAGATTTGAGGTCAGCTTTGAAGATCTGGATGGAGGTGACGGCACGGAGCAATGGCGGAAGCGAGTTCCAGATTCTCACCGCATTACCTAGGGTGCAGGCCATGCATGCACATAAGAGTGTGGGGGGCTTGCGTGGGGCAGTCACCCTCCTAGCTGTGTTTTTATGAAGCCCCCAGCCCTTTCTACCTCACAAGGCGACCGGAAATGGCTGAACCCCATTGTCAGTCGTCTTTGACTTGCTGACAGCACAGTCCGGGGCCAGGCCATAAAGTCAGGGGGGCAGGGGAGGGGGTGAAGCGTAATGGGTCAGCTCCAGCCCCTGAACTACCACTGTGATGTCTCCAAGAAACCTGGGGAAACAAACCTCGTGTTATTGCAGCCCCCAGCTGTGTCAACAGCAGCCAGGATTCCAGCGGGAGGCGGTTTAATGAAACCCTGGCCCCCGAAGAATGGGGGACCCCGCATGGGGCCTGGGCCCAGGGCGGGGGCGGAGGCCTGACCAATGCTCCTGGCATGCTGGCTTCTATTTTACTCAGGAAAAGGAAATATTGTCCGCCGCATCCGTCTGTAAACGTGACCCGCTGGCGGTCCCCGGCGGCAGGGGGGGCTGCTTGGGTCACAGGTGGGGGGGGGGGGGGGGTAGGTGTACACTTTACCTGCATTTTAGTATTTCACCGATTGCTCTCGTACATAACCTTTCAGCGATTCAAGATTAAAATACCTGCAGTGACAAATATCACAATTTATGTTTTTTACTCACCGTAATGTTTAGATTGTTTGGCTATAGACACTTTTGCAGCTTTTTTCGAATAGAAAGAACATCAAGAGGACAAATGACGTCTGTGATTGTTGCTCGTGTCTGAGAGAGGGGCACATGTCTCTGGAAGCCACTTTTTATTTTGAATTATCCTGACAAAGGAACAGTGGGTGCTCCCCTCTGACACTGTGTAATGTAAATGTAAATGTAGCCGTACTTGTAAAGCGCACTGATACTCCTGAGTGTCCTGGCGCTGTACTCATACCGCTTGGGAACCCTTCCTGGTTTTTCCCCGTGAAATGTCCACTCCTGGGCATCCCCAGGGTGCAACCAGGCATCCCAGCGCTGTAGGGGGCCGTTGTGGAGACTAAGCAAGCTATTGCCCAGAGTTGCAGTGTGGGACCCATGCTTAGAGTAGGCACCGAGGCGAGAATTATCAGGTCCGAGGAATTATGAGCCCAAGATCCGCCGAGACCAGCCAAGGCTGGAATTGTACCCTGGTCCCGGGCCAGACCTCTGCATCAGGGTCTGCCGCTCTAACCATTGAGCCACACTTCTCCACGTGTATGCGCTCAGCTTCTACCTGTGGTTGTGATGTGAAACCACTTCTTAAAATGTGGTTTTATTTTTCTGTGCGGTGTCACCGCCAACCTGTATTCACTCAGCATAATAACATTAACATGCAAATGTCTGTCTTCTAAAGGGTGTTCCATGCCTGCTGCAATTATATTTGACAACTCAAGGTCCATCCATGGCAGGTTTGCCACCCTGTGCATTATGGAACTTGTCGTTTGTAAAAAAATATATATATTACATGTAAAACCATTAGTACCAAAATGCACATGAATAACAGAGTGGGTCGGATACCAGTTATTGATCTCAGATACATAATCACTCCAGAAGTTGCCTTGTGCTTTTCATTTCAGAACATAAAACTTGAACTACGATGTTTTAACCTTCACCGACCTTCTTGATGCACAACTCATGACAGGAGTGGGTTTGTGTGGACGTGGAAAGTGGCACGCGCTCTGCATTTTCTCATCATTGTTATAAAGAGGGTGTGGCGAAATGGCCAGAGCTGCCACCTTTGGATCTGGACGACCATGTTCCAGTTTTGGCGTCGGCTCAGCACCCTGTGATTCTGGGTGAATCACCTCATCTCTTCGTGCCGACCAAAAATTAACGTGTCCTTAACTGGTGCTCATGAAAAGTACCTTTGGGTCGATTTCGTGCGACATAGAACTGCACAAAAAACATAAAAACACTACGGGGCAGATTTAAAAGCCCCTTGCGCCTCTTTTATGCCTCTGTTGCGTCACTTTTGTGATACAGCAGCAGCGCAAAGCCAGCGCCATGCTGCGGGGTATTTACAACGTGACGCATGTAGGAGATGTGATACGTTGTAAAGCCTGGCACCACATGTAGGCGTTCTGGCGCGGGGGGGGGTCACGTTCCGGCGCAGGAACGCCTCCTAAAAGTGGCTGAGTGAAATCTACAAGATTTCACTCAGTCCCTTTTAAGGCCATGCTGCGTCAAAACTCGGCGCCTGCTTGAAGCAGGTGTAAGGATTGACGCAGCATTTAAAGGATAGGGCACCCCCGAGCAACTTCAGCAACGCTCCGCCGTTACGGCAGCAGATGTGTCACACATCTGTCCATTTTTGCCCCAATGGTGCGCCGCATCCATGGTGGCGCAGTCGTGACGCACAATAACTGGCGCATCCCTGCTGATATGCCAGTTATTGTTAATCTGGCCCAAAAAGAATATCAAGGAAGCACCCAGAAATGTCCTCCTTTCCTTTAAGCAGAGCTACTGGGATGGGGCTGCTGAGTCCCACGCCCCGCCCCAGCCCACCATGGCGTTTGGGCCTCTTCGGTGATTTACAGCCCCCTGCCTCGGGGAGCGGCGGCTGCTTGCACTCACCCACCATTCTCCTAGCACCCGGGACACAAAGCCATGTCCCCTCCAGGGAGGGGCAAGAGGGGGCGGAGCCTCATTAATGGCGAGGACTGCTGAGTCTGTTTAGCAGTGGGGTGTCTCCGGCACCGAGGGAATGCGGGCCAGAGGGGGCGAGTGTTTGAGGGTCTGCAGGCCCGAGTAAGAAAATTCCGGGCAAAAATTGTGAATTCTACAACACATTTGTCATTATTCATTCAATTGTATTTGCTTTTAAACCATAGTAAATGATAAACTTTTCGTGCACCAGGAAACTGCAATCTTTGCTGGGTCTCTTCAATGATTCCCTCACTACCACCCTCCAACAGTGCCTCTCATCTCCCCATAGCCTCTCTCTCGCATGCATTTCTTTTGTTTTATAGTGCCTCTCATACCAGTGCAGGGTGTCGGAGCACTTTACGTCACACACAAATGCAGAGACAGCGATTCACATATGTGTAAATCAGTGTATAGAACATGTTACATAAGGCAAAGGGGACTACAAGGTGTAGGATTCACATGATTTATTTATTTGGAGTTTTACATAGCACAAACTCGACCTGAAGGTATCGGAGCGCTTTGCATGAGCACCAGTTGCGTTACAGACAGACACATTCATTCACGTCATCCATACGGGTTGGCATTTGGAGTGCGTGGTCTGGAGAAGCACAAACTCAGGACTCAGACCATAACACAGTGGTTAGGGTTGATTACAAAAAATAAGAAATTATTTCTACCCAAGCAAACCTTTTTTAACAACATCAGGATAATTAAAGACTGTGGAAAAGCTACATTTTCTAACTTGTACCATGCAGCTTGCATGCAGCTCTTTGATGACGCTTCTTAGCTCACTTTGCTAGGTTATGATGGTAACTTATGAATTGCTTAGTAACAAAAGAATCTTTGTGACAAAAGCAGTAATGTATTGAATTATGCATATAAAGTACTGTTCTTTGATATGCATGGTACACTTCTTTGCAGCAGGCATATTAACCCTCTGCGCTACCTTAGCTCTTGGCACTTACGAATTTAGGTAATGTAATGTTTTTTTTATTTTTTTTATTTTTTTATTGAGAGTTCACAGATATAAAAGACATTACATACAAATTTTCGTATCAGGTTTTAAAAAGTGCAAAATAAATTATAAAAAAATATGCAGGCTGTCAATATACCGTATTACAATTGCGAATTGTGAGAGAAGATATTTCTTTTAAAGTGCAATGTGCTTAGTACAAAAAGAGCAATACTTTACAAAAATACCAATACAAAGAGAAAGAAGTTAAAGATCAATGACTAGCATTCAAACACACTCCAGTATTTGTCATATTTTCTAAGGGCCCCTGACCTCAATGCATATTTTTTTTCCCTTCCCTGAATCCTGGATATTTTCGCCTTCCATGCATTACGAGTCGGTACTTTGTCTGATTTCCAAAGTCATCCTAAGTAATTGCACGGTAGACACTTTATTAATAGAATTTAGGCAAATATATAACACTCGCCCTAAGAGATATTTGGGAATTTATATATTGTATTGTATTGTAATTGCATTTATATAGCGCTTACTACCCCTGACGAGGCGTCGAAGCGCTTTTTCGGCGGGTAGCACGCTACTCCGGGACCCACAGAGGATTAGTGTTGAATTAGTATAGTGAAACATGCAAGTACATTTTAAGTGGTGGATAAGTTAATCAGTTATTTGGATTTGGAATGATAGCAGAAGGATAGAGTAGGACAAAGGTTCGTATTTATCTATCGCTCGCTTGTTGACGCATGCTATTCAGGGAGCCTATAGAGGATTAGTGGTGAATTAATATGGTGAAATATGAGGTAATTTCAGTGGTGGATATTAGTCTGTTACTTGAAGTGAGAAGGATAGCGGATGGATAAAAGGGGAAGAAAGATTTGCATTCATATAGCACTTGTTACCCCTGATGGGCGTTGAAGCGCTTTTCTGGCGAGTAGCACGCCACTCCGGAACCCATAAAGGATTAGTGTTGAAAATTAGTATAGTATAAATATGAAGTAATTTGAGTAGTAGATATGTTATTCAGTTATTTAGGCAGTATATTAGTATAGCTGAATATGGAATTTGAGAAGTGAAACTCTCAGAAACTATCAGAAAATCTAGAAGATCTTTACCCACTGAATTATGTACCTTTATTAAAAAGGGTTGGCTCAAAATTAGATCGTTGGAACCAACTCCCTTTATTAATAATGAGTCGTGCTGCCCTAATTCGCAAGTCGATTTTACCACTTTTTTACTTCCTTTTTAGTGCAGCTCCTTGCGCAATTCAGGTTTCATTTTTTAAGAAAGTGGACGCCATGTTTTCTTCCTTTCTATGGGCAAATAAGACTCCGAGATTAGCACTCAGCACTTTGCACTTTCCAACAACACAGGGAGGACTGTCTCTTCCAAACATTAGAGATTATTATCATGCTACTTTTGAACATCACAGTTTTAGGTTTTTTTCACAGATGATCATGAAGCAGATAATTTTTTTATGAGAAAGATGTTGATTGAACTCAAAATAAATTATCCAGTAAGAATCACTAAATATCCAAAGAAGGTACGTCATAAGTCTATACAGTGGCTATTTAAGCAAAAAAAAACAGTTCCTGAAACAGTTTGACATTTTTGGTACGAATAGTTCAACTAGTTTAATGAATTTAAATATAGGAGGGACGGGTACTTTGGATAAAAATATTTTGAGACTCTGGAAGAATATCGTTTTGAAAAAATTTAGTATTTTATTCTGGGGATCAGGTGGAAGACCTGGGAGGAAATACAAAGAGAGATTCAGCATCCAAATGCAGTCCTGAAATGGTCCTTTATTAGCCTCCATGCCATACTAAGGGAGTTAGATATAGGTAACTTATTTCATAAAATAAATATAACTGAAGCACTAAACAGAGCAATGCAGATGAAGATTAGCACTTGGATAAAACATCTCAATGAAGATAACTCAGTCACATCATATATTAAGGCGAGGGACAGGTGGAGAAAGAGAGAAGATATTGAGATTAATACATCTACCTGGGATAAAGTAAATACATTTAATAAGTCCATCTTCCGAGGTGCTAATTTTAAGCGAATGTAATTCTTCAGTAAATGGTTAATCTATAGAACATCCTTGTTTCTCCATAAAATAAACCCTCAAGTGGAGGATAAGTGTTTTCGCTGTGAAGAAAAGGGCAGTTGGAAACACATAATATGGAAATGTACCAAAATACAGGAATTCTGGAATGATATTGGAAAATATCTTAGAAATGTAATTGATTCCACAATCACATTTAATGAATTAATTTCAGTCTTCGGTTGTTCTTCCAGCTCTACTCCCCATTATGAGTCCCTGTTTATAGCATCACTTGTAGCTAAATCACTTATTCTGCAACTTTGGAAATCAGGTAATGTAATGTTAGGTGGATTTGTACAGCGCTGCTTGTCAACAGTGAGGGCATCCAGGCGCTGCAGGTTAATGTGGCCTCAGTCCCCTCTGCTGCTTGGAGAGCTGTAGTCCCGTATATTTTAATAATTCGGTTTTATGACACTTTCTTAAGATTAGGAGCAAAAAAAGGCGTTTTTTTTTAGCATTTAGCAAGTCACGAGCATTTAATGTGGGGCAGAGATTGTTGTTTTGTTAAACAAACACATGTGACTGAAAACGTTTGCAACATCTTATTTTGACCGAAAATGTATTTTTGATAATTGCTTGGCCAGCAAGGATTCCTCCCAGCTGAAAGATACCAGATCACTGCTCGAAGGTTTATCTTTGACGAGGCTGCATTTTATGTGAAGGACAGGCCTTGGGGTGGACATAGGGGCGCTGGCGACCCCATATTTCGGGAACTGTTTGTTGCAGATGGCCCCAGAGCCCGCTGACCCTGTCTGAGTCACACCCGGTGCTGTGTGTCAGCATTCCCACCGGGGTCCCTATCAAAGGGGGTGTTAGCATGACTCCTGTCGAGACAATGCGATAAACAAGTGATAAGGTAACCGCCGGCCCCAAAAGAGATGCTTTGAGCATTCCGTGTCCGCAGAGAGCCCGAAATAAGCAGAAAAGAAATGCCTTTTGCATTCTCACTTCTTTATTATCAGTGACTCGAAGGGTGAACCCAGCACAAAGGCCTGAAAAGGGACTTAAGAAACAGACCTCTTTAAATCACTCGCTCCTTTTATTGCACATCAAAGCATTGGTGGCTGATGGGAAGGGCTGTGCAGATAGATGGATGGGGTTTCAGGGGGCTGCTTGGATGGTCTATCTTTTACTTTATGGGGGCCACATACCACCTGCCTTGGCCGGATGCTGGCCGGTGTGTGCACCAACCACTCGTGATTCATGTCTTAGGCGTGAATGAAACCCACAGAGGGGGCGAATGGACTTTCTTCCATCCACACAGGGTGGGTGACTAATAGATGTTTGTGTTCTGCCAAGGAGACACCAACCATTAGGACAATCCCCCAGATTCATCAAAGTCCCGTTTTGCGAGTCCTTAATAGCGATTATTAAGGAATCACTATTAAGGACCCGCAAAACGGGATTCATGTAGAAATCGCAATATTATTTGCGATTTCTACAGCTTCCTTATTTGCGATTAGCAAATTGCTGATCGCAAATAAGGAATGACTCCCCATTCATTCCTATGGGCCTACAGGCCCATAGGAATGAATGGGGAGTCATTAATTTGCTAATCGTAAATAAGGATGCGATTTCAAGGCTGCCAGGGGTGTCCAAAGGACACTCTGTAGCACCCCTGAAATGAAAATGTAGACTGATGTTGTGCACACACATGTCCAAAGTACATGTGTGTGTGTAACATACAACTTAGTAAAATGCACTAAAGTGCATATTTCTAAGTTTTCGCTATTTACCACGAAGTCAGACTTCGCGGTAAATAGGGGCCAAAAATTGCGATTTCGCAATTCTAAAATGGTTCATGAATAGCATTTAAGGAATCTCAAATAGAGATTCCTTAAATGCAATTCCTCGCAATTTAGCGATTTTGCAATATGCGATTTTTGCATTTGGGATGATGAATCCCAAATGCAAAAATTGCGAGCCGATTTTCCGTTGATGAATCTGCCCGTAAAATCTCACTTGTGAGTAAATTGTGTTTTGTGATGGTACCTAAACTCCATCTGTACATGAACATCCGGTAAAATCCCTGATAAATAAGGGTAGGTGAGGGAGAGGTCTCTAATCTTTACTAAGAATCTTTACACGAGTCAGCTCACCCCAATCGTCTCAGACAGACAGTAGTAATAATTGCGAAGGTCTGAAAGTAGCCCGGTTACCAGTATTCTAACTAGTAGGTTTTTCGTGAATCAGTGTTATCCACGACAAATATTGTGAGTTGAAGTTTTACTGTCTATTTTACCTACAAATTAATTGAGTTTTTCCTTACACATATAAATGTTTCTATAAACCAAACACTTATTGAAATGAACTATAGTGGTATCTGATTTTAAAATAAAGAAACTTTGAGCATTAAGAACAGGCTGGAGTGAGGACAAAACGGGTTTGTCAACTTCAAGAAAGAAGCATAAAACCTAAACTTATATACAGGGGCGTAGCTTCGAGGGGGAGTTTGGGGTGTTACACCCCCCCTAATAAATGTAGTTTCTGATAAATAGTTGGGTCCAGATGTTTTCAGTCAGGTGTGGTGTGGTGTCTGTTGGATTTCACCATAGATGTTTACACACACACACACACACACACGCACGCACGCACACACACACACTCTCTCTCTCTCTCTTTCTCACTTTGGGCCCGATTCACAGAACTAACTTAAAGCAAAATCCTAAACTTACTACCATTTTGGTATTCACAGAAGGCGCTTGCTCATTTCGGTATTCACAGAAGTTAGGAGTCCTAACTTTAGGACTCCTAAATGCCTTCTGTGAATACCGAAAGCCTTAAAGTTAGGAATTTTCTCAAATTAGGAGTAGTAAAGTTAGGACTCCTAACTTCTGTGAATACCGAAATGAGTAAGTGCCTTCTGTGAATACCAAAATGGTAGTAAGTTTAAGATTTTGTCTGAAGTTACGGCCACATGCATCAAAGTGCCCATTTGCGATTTCTTAATTGCGAAAATTAAGGAATCGCAATTAAGAAATCGCAAATTGGTATGCATTAAAAAATGGAATTTTTTTAGCGATTTCTTAATTTTCTTTAATTGCGATTCACAAATTGCGAATCTCAATTAAGGAAAACCCTTCCCATTGTTTCCTATGGGCCAAGAGGCCCATAGGAATCAATGGGAAGGCATTTACAATTTGCGATTTTCAATTTGCAAATCGCAAATTGAAAATGCAATTTCAAGGGTGCAGGGGGGGTTCCAAAGAGCGACTGATCAGGGTGGTGGCAGCACCTTGCTATATCGTTTGGGAAAGGCGAGCAGACTGCGAGAGATTCTCTTCTGCTCACTCACTCTCTGCAGCATTATTGCATTAGCTTATTTTAAAAACAGTATTTTACACCCAATTGATTTAATAATTGTGCTGTGTGCTGTATTATTAATTGTACCATTTTTTAATACTCTGTACGCTGCTTCCCGGTCCCCCTGTGCCCCGTTCCACCGCGGATTGCTGTGGAGGGCCAGGTCGGGCGCCATCTTTGGAGAGTCCCGGACCCTGCTGGTCTGGAGTTAGCGGTCCAGCTCGGGGAGGGGCTTGGGCCTTAAATAGCGATGCCCCATAGAACACGCAGCCGAAGGAGCGCCAAAGGAGGGCCCGTCTGTGCCCGTCCGTGCCTCGGACGGGCCCAGGGCCAGCTATCATGCCCGTTATCCCCTTGGTCGGATTGCGCCTGGTAGGATCAGGTATTCTCGCAATGACCTTTTGAAGCTAAATCCCCCAGCGGGAGGGGGTATCTGTATGCGGGCGGGGCGGGACTGCGCGATCGCGAAGTGTTCCAACTGTGGTTTTCTGCCCCAGCCTTCCTTACCTTCACGATCAGGTAGCGGAACTGGCCCCACGTCGATTAGGGCTGGGTTAATTAATGCTAGATCCATGGTGAAACACGCAGCTGACATTTTTGAAATACTTGTAGACGGCCAGCTTGAGCTCCTTTTCATCACGGAGACGTGGCTTACCAACACGTGCGCTCTGATTATGGAACTCGCTGTCCTTAGAGGATTTAATATTGCCAGAGTTGATAGGATCACAAGTAGAGGGGGCGGTTTAGCTGTAATTTTTATGGAGGGGTGGCACCTCTCTATTGAGCAGTCCGATGCAGTGGCTGATGGAGAAGTTCTTCACTTCTCCCTTATTATCAATCCTCACTTCACCTTGGGAGGATCATTGATCTACAGGCCTCCAGGCAATGTTCGCCACTTCATTGATACTCTGGAGGAATGCATAGTGCCACGGGCTCTGAGCTTCCCGAAATTCCTTCTGGTTGGCGACCTCAACATTCATGTAGATGTCTCTGACTCTACGGAGGCCCGCCGATTGGAGGAAGTTTTCGATTTAGCCCAGCTTAAACAGTGGGTGGTTTCTCCGACCCATTTTGGAGGTCACCTCCTGGACCTAGTCTGCTCTAATTTCCTCATCAAGGCATTAAGCTTAGAGAAAGTGACGTGGTCTGATCACGATCTCATTAGGTTTTCATGGGAGGTGGAGGGTGCAGGTAGATTAGCTGCTGCATTGCTCAGTAGCCATCCCCAGAAGGTCAACCTGGGTGCGTTCGGCCAGGCTCTATCTAGAGCTCGCCCAACGCTCCTCCCTGAGTTAGGTGAAGCGGTCAATGGCTTTAATGGGTGGGTGCTGCAGGCGGCCAATGTCTCTACAAAACATACTACCCTGTCCAGGCTCCGTCGCACCCCCTCTCAACCCTGGTTCTCTCCCGAGTTGAGGGAGCTGAAATTGGGATGTAAAAAGCTGGAGCGGGCATGGAGACGTGAGTACAGTTTGGAGACAAAGTCCGCCCTACGCACAGCCCAAAAGAACTACTATACCGCTATCAAGACAGCCAAAGGTAGCTACTACGCAGGGAGAATCGCTAAAGCGGACAATAACAGTAGAGAGATTTTCTCTATTGTTAAAAGCTTCATATCCCCTGCTGCCGACTCAACCATACTCCCTTCTTCCATGCAATGGTGTGAGGAATTGTCTGATTTCTTTATTAACAAAATAGCCAAGATTCAGAAGGACCTGCTCTCTGCGCTGCCAACGGCCAGCTCAGCGGCTGGCCCCTCCTTTATGCCATGCCACTGCGACATTCAGCAGTTCACGGACTTTTCGCTAGCTGTGGAATGTGACATACTGCCTCTTCTCCAGTCCCTTAAATCGGGCTCACCTTCAGACCCTTGCCCTGCCCGGGTACTTGCAGAAGTGGCTAATATTGTCTGCAGTGAGGTCACCCAGATAGTGAATCTCTCCCTATCTTCAGCAGAGGTTCCTATAGGCTGGAAACAGGCAAAGCTTTTGCCGCTCTTAAAAAAACCAGGGCTGGATGCTGCTGTTCTTGGGAACTATCGTCCCATATCCCTTCTGCCAGCATTGGCCAAAATCTATGAGAAAGTGGTTTTTCGTCAACTCGAGAGCTTTGTTGAGACCTCTAATGCTCTACATCCAGCTCAATCAGGTTTCAAGACGGCCTACTGTACGGAGACAGCTCTGGTCGAAATGGTGGAGTCAATCCAGGAGTGCTTGGACGGTGGCGGCAGAGCGGTCCTGATTTTGTTGGACCTCTCTGCCGCATTTGACACCGTTCCGTACGAACTCCTCCTCGCCAGGCTGTCTGCAATTGGCATCGGAGGGTGCGCCCTGGCCTGGTTGTCCTCATTCCTATCAGACAGGTCACAACAGGTCTGGATGCCGCCTTATGCCTCAGAGCCCAAACCACTCTTCACCGGGGTCCCTCAGGGATCCACTCTTAGTCCCCTACTGTTCAATATCTACATCACTTCCCTGGTATATCTGGCGGAACAGTACGGGGCTAAGATTATCGGATATGCTGACGACACACAGTTGTTGTTCACCTGGCCAGATGACCATCTGGATACCACAACAGTCCAGCTCTGTTTGTCCTCAGTCTTTCGCTGGCTGACTATGGCCCAGCTGAAATGCAATGAGGACAAGTCTGAGGTCCTCTTCTATGGTTCTTTCCCTTCCAGTTTTAAAAACTCGCTGTGGCCACCTAACATTCCCAGTCCTAAGGTGATGGGAGGTCCCGCAAAAAATCTCGGCATATGGTTTGGGGAGGACTTAAGATTCGAGGACCATATAAAGAAACTATCTGGGACATGTTTTGCTACTCTGAGAATGCTACGAAGATTTTTTCCGTTGCTTCCCAGAGAAGCAAAAGAGACTGTTGCCCGAGCTCTCATCCTAGCAAGGCTGGACTATGCGAACGCTCTGTTTAGCGGTATCCCTGCCTATTTGGTTAATCGCCTGCAGGTTATCCAGAACGCCGCTGTCCGCCTCCTGTTCAACGTTCTGAGATGGAAGAGCGTTCGCTCTCACATGTGCTGCCTTCATTGGCTGGCAGTGTCACTACGCATCCTGTTCAAATCCCTAGTGCTCTTGTTTAGAGCAACTCATGACCAAGGGCCTGCCTATCTGAAGAAACGGTTCATCCTCTATGCCCCCACACAAGCTCTTAGATCGTCCTCCCTATTCAAGATGACTCTCCCTCGCTTTAGGCGATCTAGACTAGGGGGTCAGTCCATATCCGTGGTTGCTGCCCGGGCTTGGAATGCCCTCCCCCTCCATCTGCGCTCCATCCAGTGTGTAGCCCAGTTTAAGAAAAATCTAAAAACTCATTTATTCACTAGTCTGACTTAAGCTGGTCTCTGCCCTGTCTTCTTCTGCTTTTCCCCATCGCGCCAGGACACTCCCAAGTAACAGAGCGCGTTATAAAATGGTTTATACATACATACATACATACAAAGAACCCCTCCCTGCACCCCTGAAATTAAACTTAAGTGCAATTTACACACACACATGTCCCAAGCACATGTGTGTGTGTAAAATGCAACTTTCAAAAATGCATTTTTGTGCATGTTTGAAGGTTTTCGGTAAATTAGCATGAGGTTCAACCTCGTGCTAATTTACCACTTCCAAATTGACAATTCGCAAATTTCAAATGATCATGCATTGCATTTAAGAAATCTGAAATTGCGATTTCTTAAATGCAATCGCAATTTTAGAAATCGCAACATGGTTGCGATTCCTAAAATTGCCAAAAGGTATGATGCATTCCAAATTAGTCATTTGCATTCGCAAACGGCCGAAAATTGCGATTCGCACCGTTTGCGAATGCAATTGACTTTGATGCATGTGGGCAATATATAAGTTCTGTGAATTGGGCCCTCCGTTTTGAAAGTCCTTAAAATATTGGTTATTTTAAAAAAAAAAACATGTTTTGTCTCTTAGTGCCCCTACCAATCCGTATCCCTCTTCCTTTCCACTGCCCCCTAGTTCCCTCTCATGCACCCGTCCATCATCCCCTTTTGTATCGCTTTGTTCGCCCTAAGTGTGGCAGGGTATGCTCAGACGTGAGTCCCTTGCTCACTTGGCCACTGGATTCAAGATAGCCTGGCTGATGAGGATTATGAATCCGAAACCGGTCCCAGGATGCTTGTTTCCGGTCCAAGGAAGACATGGCTGGGCAGTTCGGGCTGGACTGTTCCCATGAGGCACAGGGTCAGACTGATTTGCATATAGCCATGTCTGAACTGGGGTGGCCGAGTGAGCTAAAGAATGGTGATGGATTAAACCCAGATCAGTTGACTGGGGGTGAGTGTTTGATTTGCTCAAACGTTCCGTCCATCATCCCCTTTGTATCGCTTTGTAATGTATTGAAGCATTATATGGCAGCCTGATTTCTGGAAAATTTGAGACTCACTCCCCCTCCCCACCCCAATCTTACTGACCAAGCTACTCCCCTTCTCATATTGTCTGTTTTTCTCCAGCTCCTGGAGTTTTTAGGGGGCTCTTGGTGGGCTTGGGATGAAGCTACCTGTGCGCCCAGCAACCCAGGACCGCTGGACGGCAGGACCCCAAGTCCCTGGTCACTGGTCATGGCATAGGTTGGCCAAGGCTTCCTGCGTTCCCTTGCCTCTCCAGGGGTAGCTATGGCTGAGCACCCTCACTCAGAGGATGAAGGAATGGGACATCTGTTAAGCACATGAACATCACAACATCAAACAATCAATCTGGATTTGTAAAGTGCGGCAGATCACAAGTGAGGGTATACAGGCGCTGGGAGTGCTGCTGTAGAGGGGGTCAGATGAACAGCCAGGCCTTGAGTCCTTCTTTGAATTCCAACAGAGAGGATGAGGTTTGAAGGTGGAGTGGGAGGGTGTTCCAGGTGTTGGAGGTGAGGTAGGAGAAGGTGCATCCTTCACTGATGCTGCAGCGGATGCGGGGGTTGTAGGCGAGGCAGAGGGAGGCGGAGCGCAGGTGTCGGGAGGGATGGTGGAAGTTGAGTCGGTGGTTGATGTAAGCTGGTCCCTGGTTGTGTAGGGCCTTGGAGGTGTGGATCACAACATGGCAGCTCGGCGCTGAGGACACCGTCCTGGAAGGAGACAGCAAACTGCAAGTCGAACCATAGAACAAAGAACCGAATGGACAACAAAAAAGAGTTTTAGATCCTTCCTGAAGCACCGATGTCCAGACATCTGATGGAGTGACGGAACGTTCCGAGGTCTGGACACAAGAATGCTGAAGGGACGACAACCCCAAGGTTGTCGGAAAGAAGGAGGTTTCCAGAGAAGTTATAAGTCAGAGGAGTTTGTAGATTGTATTTGTTTTTTACTGTGTATTTAAATTTAAGTCATGTATCTCTGACAAGAAAAAAGTTTTTGTGACTTATGCACTTTTTATATTTGTGATGGAATATGGCAAAATGTGAAAAGAAATAACTTTTGATACAGATATAAATTTATAAAAAAGAAAAAAAAAATTCTACAAAAGTGAAATAAAGAGAAATGTTTTGAGAAAATGAAAAGTAGAATATACTGTTTTTTGGCAGTCATAAGTGTACTTTAAAATGGAGTGTGATAAATTTCTTTATGAAGTGTTTTGGTCAATGAGGGAAATCCTGTATTTTTTTGTGTATAAGTCAGAGCAAAGGCATCTCCCAGTGCTAACGGGCTGCGGTTCTTAACCTGTGGTCCACAGACCCCCTGAGGGTCCACAATCCCAACTCAAGGGGTCCATGACTGTTTAGAAAATTAAATAATATTAGCAGGTTAATAAAGGACATAAAAAAACAAAAGAAACAAAATTGAAAAAATTAAAACGTCTGTAAATGTGAGGAATTTGAGATTGGAGTCTAAAAATTAAATTGATTCCTCAGATTAATTTGTGGGAGCAGCACACGTGTAGCAAACACAATGGCGTACAGACAATGTGCAGCCTCAATCGACAAAAAGAGAGCATGCATTTGGAGCGAAAAAACACAAGTGGTTAGACATCACCTTTTGTGTGTTTTCATGTGCCTAGGGTGACTTGATATTGAGAAGCAAAAACAGGGACAGATTAGACATAAAAGTAGGACTAAAGTCTTTCATGTTACTTTTATGTCAGGCCTGTCCCAGTTTTTGCATACCCATGTAAATATAAATGCGCGTGTGTGTAAATATATATATTCATATATACATGTACATACTTTTTTTCACACACACTTACAAGGCTACATTATATGAAAGCTGTGGCAGGACCTCAACCCTGAGACCCCCTCCTACTCTGTCTGTCCCCTGCTTCGAGCAGGCGGCCGACCTCTTCTTGTACTGAACATTTATTGAAAATTTGGAAAAGCATCTGGATGCCGGGACAGTCCTCTCAAAACCGGGACTGTCTGGGGAAATCCAGGACATCTGGTCACCCTACATGTGCCCTCCTAAGTGGCACGGGCATGCCCGCACCTGGATCTCATGCTCATTACAAGGGCAAAACTGCTCCTGTGTTGCTCGTGTTCCTGTTCAAGGAGGACCTGACTTGGCAGTTTGGGATGGACTGTTTACATGAGGAGAAGTGTCAAGACTGATTTGCATATGGCCGGGTCCAAACTGAGGTGGCGTGGTGGGCAAAAGAACCCTAAGTGGCATAGGTGTTTCCAGACGTGGGTCCCATGGTCACTGTGTCACTGGAATGTATACCCACTAAAATTATGACATTATGCAAGTATTATCTCCCAAGTGGCATCTGCAGCGTAGTACAATGTTGTACGTGTTTGCACCGTCGTCGTGAAATTATGTATGGGGTGCTGATGAGATACATCAATTCACGATGACCAAGCAAACACGCACAACATTGTCCTGCACAGCAGATCCCCCTTGGGAGAGAATTCTTGCATAATGCCCTAATTTTACTGGTTATTCATGGCCATTGAGGATTACTTCATGCTCATAGGATACCCCTTTTGGAATAGTACTGTCCATTGAATACTATATTCCTTCACTTTACATTTTATGGCAAAAGATTTAAACAAGATCACGCTATCCCTGATGAAGTCCTTTACAGGATGAAACGTGTTGGCTGGGCTGAAGTACTGACTATTGATGCAACAATAATAAAGACGTTAGTACTGCAAATCATTTGGCTCCCTCCTCTTATGGCGATCGAGAAAGAGAAAAAACAAGAAGATTTTGTGGGATTCGATTATGAATCAATCTTTTCCTTGAGACTGAAATTGTTTATATTTTGAGTGTGACCTCTTTAATGAAATTTAGTTGTAGAATACAAGTCATTTATTTCAAAAATAGAGAAACCCAGGGACATATTACCAACAACTAGCGAAAATTATCGCTAAATAGGCTTAGTGACAATTTTTCTATCGCCAAGCATCGCCGGATTTTATCGTTGCGATAACGTGCTATTAGCAACGTTTATCTCAAAAGTGATAAAATACCTGGCGATAGCGGCGAAATCCATGAATATCACTGAGAATACAGCGATATTCACGCATTATCGCTAACAGGGTCTTAGCCATTATATCCACCTCCCATTGGATATAATGGCTAAGAACTTGTCTGAGCAGGTGTTAGTTTTTGGAGATATTCGAGCTTAGCTCGAATATTTCAACGCTACGCCTGTGTTGGTAATAGGTGATAGCGAGGTTAGTGACTGCTTTCAGTCGCTAACAGGTTGGGAACACCCACTTTGCATGTCATTAGCGAAAAATATCGCTGACATGCAAAGCGGGCCCCAAACCGCTCGCTATCGCCTACAAGCTGTCGCTAACTGCTGTTAGCGACAGCTTGCTAATAGGGCGATAGAATTTTTGCAACTTAGCGGCCGAAAACGGCCGCTAAAGCGGAGAAAATTGCCTATCCCCCCTTGATAATATGCCCCCCAGTTCTGTCATGAACATAGATAGTAACTCTTCACTCATGAAAGAAAAAACAAGAGTTTTTCTTGTGAAAGCCTCACCCACCAGGGTTACCCCTTGGTGGCATACTTCATCATAGGGTCCATCCCGATCTGCTATGGATTGGGGCGTGCTGCGGCCTATGAATTGTACAGGAGCACTATTTTCTTTGTCAATGATACAGGGTGGTGTTATAAGGAGGGGGGAGTGGGAGTGGTGATAAAGTTAAAAATACCTGGCAAGAACTGGATGAGGAGGACTGGCGGGAGGCGGTCTCCTCCCCGAGAGAAGTGGCGGTCCAGGCCAGACTACGCTTAGTACAGCTCAAAATTCTACACAGGATTTACACCACAGGGCCGGGCTTGGTCCGCATGGGCAGGGCAGATAGCGGGGAGTGCAGACGTGGGTGTGGGGAAGTTAGCACTTTTATCCACATCTTATGGGAATGTGTACACATAAGTCTTATTGGCAAGCCATACATCGCACTCTATGGGAGGTACTTACTATCGACCTAGAGCCAGAAGCACGCAGGTGCCTCCTAAACATTGGGAACCTACGGACCTTACCTCTTATACTAAGCAATGGGCAACTCTGGCAGTAATGATTGCGAAAAGGAACGTTGCACAGAACTGGGGGGCCCATCAACCACCCACATTGGGAAAACGGGAGGAGGACTTAGACTGGTGCATGTATCAGGAGAAATCAGTCTATGCTGCTACAGGGAGTCCCAGGAAATGGAACAGGGTGTGGGGGCCTTGGAACCTAAACAGAGGGAATATTTGTACCCCACCGACACCCTTGAATGAAACTGAGACTCTTGTAACCCCCTAATTGTCTTATATTGTACACTGTAACTTGATTCCCTGTGACCGAAGATTATCACTGGAATCCATATCAATGGCGACGTAATAAAGAGTGCTACTCACTATTCCTGTTACACCGTCTTCACTTCCCATTTGCAGCTGGTCGCAAAGGCTTTATGGAGAGTAGAATAAATGATTTGTGCAAAAAGCCCCTAAATCACCTTACTCAAAGTTCATTCAGGCCCCAATAAGGTCGAAAATACAAAGCACCCCAGCTGTGTCTGGCAGGACAGGTGCACGCTGCTGTTAACTGCCTGGGCCGCGTGCTTGGCACTGGCCGCGCAGCCGCCCCCAAAAAAGTGCCGTCTGGGGCGGACCGCCCCACCGCACCCCCCTAGATACGCGGGTGGACCTAAGTCAGAAATCCGGAATATATCTTGTCTCTTGCTCTTGAATCAATATGGTGAATTTTGTCGATGATGTTTAATAAAAAGAATTATTAAAAAAAATAAAAAATACCTGGGTGGTAGGTATACCATATTTTAGTCCTACCTCCAGTCGGTATGGTTAAAAGGACAGGGAAGGTGTAGAAAAAAAGTATGTTATGATACTGATTCCTAAAGGGCAACATGTTTCAAGCCGTACCCCTAATTAGGCTTTTCTTCAGGACCTAGGGAATCCAGTTCCCAAGTTCCACTCCTATTGTTTCTTAATTTTACACAAACTATTTGCGTGTCAAAAAAATTGTTGAAAATGTACATTTACCACCTAGTTAGGTTTCAATCACTGATTATATTAAAACGTTTTTAGCATTGCTTCATGGTTTCTCCGGGGGGAGAGGGTAGCCTGTTGTCACACTCGCATCAAGGCAACGCCTCTGCTGTCTGCACCTATTTTTGGAAAACCCTATATTCAAGATAGCTATCAGGAGGATGGTAAAGAGGCTGTGCTCCGCGGGAGAAACAAACACAAGAGGGACAAGATGAGACAAGGAAAGCTATTGAATAAGAAGCCAGCAAATACGAGTGACAATAATGCCAACCAATGGTAAGCAATGGGAATGGACTGTTGTCCCACTCCAAGTTTTAAGAGATAAGTCCTCAGTATCTGGCAGATGCATCAAAGTTATGTTTTGCGAGTCCTTAATAGCGAATTTTAAGGAATCGCTATTAAAGACTCGCAAAACGGGATGCATGTAGGAATCGCAATGTTATTAGCGATTCCTACAGATTCCTTATTAGCGATTCGGTAATAGCTAATAAGGAATGGCTTTCCCATTCATTCCTATGGGCCAAAGGCCCATAGGAATGAATGGGAAAGCCATTCCTTATTAGCGATTAGCTATTACCGAATCGCTAATGTTCCGCTATTTCAAGGGTGCCAGGGTGCCCAAAGGACACCCTGTTACACCCCTGAAATGGACCTGTGCACAAATGTTACACACACACATGCCCTAAGGGGAAGGGTGTGTGCGCAACATGTAACTTTGAAAAATGCACAAAAGTGCTTTTTTCAAAGTTTTAGCAAATTACCACGAAGTTCAACTTCATGGTAATTTGCTCCCCCTATTAGCGAATTAGCTATTTTTTAGGGTTTCATGCATTGCATTTAAGGAATCTCATTTTGGGATTCCTTAAATGCAAGAGCAATTTAAGGAATCGCTATTTAGAAATTCCTTAAATTGCGATTTCTGCATTTGGGATGATGCATCCCAAATGCAAACATACCGGGAGCAAACGGCCAGATTCTGAGATTCTGCCTGTTTGCTCCCGGTATTTTCTTTGATGCATCTGCCTGTTAGTCTTTTGCAACCAGACAGCTTTCACTCTTTGGTAGGCAAGGCCTAAAAAATGAGACATGGCCCCACCAAAGTGGTGTTCCCTTGTGTCGGTCAGTCTTTGGACTCGGGAATGGACTAAAAACCAAAATCAGCCTTGGCAAAGCTATTCACTCTGCAGGAGGCCACAGTTAGAGGGAGGCATGGTTGGGTCATGGCAGCCCATCCTGTTCTGAGAGTAGCCCCCTACGCTGCAACCTACCGGGAAATGCCAGAATGGTCAGTTCATCTCTGTCTGCACCTCATTATCAGAAGCACCCCCCCCCCCCCCGGTTGTGATCAAGTGGGTATAAGTTGAGCACTCTAGCACTAGGATGCATGACGTTGAATTCTGGCGTCCCCAGGTGAACAAACAGTGTAGTTTTGAGCAATTACATCTATTTATTCATTTATTTTAGTTTTATATAGCGCGAACTAGCCCAAACACATCAGGTATCAGAGCGCTTTACATGAACATCAGTGTCGTTACAAATGGACACATTCATTTTTGTTAGGCACTGGGAGATTAAGTGATTTGCCCAGAATCACATGATTTGAGCGTCATTGCAGAGACTCGAACCCGGTTCCTCAGCTTCGAGGTCGACCACTCTAGCCGTAAGGCTACATCCTCTTCCCAACTTTGAACGCGTCCCCCATCTCCTGTTTTAGGGAGCACTCACAATCAGGCTAAAAGTGTCCAGGAAGGAAGTGATGAGAAACCTGATCTGAAACCCAAGTCACCTTGTTAATTTCCTCAAGTGAGATGGCACCAAACCCCGCGGGCTACTCGCCAAAATGTGCTATAGTATGAAAGTGACAGGTGTTGAATATAGCAGTGTTGTGATGCACTCCCAGCTTCCTAGTTTACCAGTGTTTGATCCTCGACAAGTCATGTGTTCCCTGTGTCTCTCTTCACGTATA
This sequence comes from Lissotriton helveticus, assembly GCF_964261635.1. Lineage (NCBI taxonomy): Eukaryota > Metazoa > Chordata > Amphibia > Caudata > Salamandridae > Lissotriton > Lissotriton helveticus. The sequence goes on along the minus strand of NC_136072.1, from coordinate 1,154,351,015 downwards.
TACCATTATGTGAGAGCTTCCACAAAGAGTAAATATCAGAACTGAGCACCAAGAACATATCCCCAAGATGGGGCCTCAGCACAGTTTTTATTAATGCAGGTTGATCTTATCATATATATATTTTTAATACATACTTTATTGCTTTTCCACATATTTCTATGATTGTCGAACATGGTTAAACCTTACGTTTACATTATTCCAGTTGGTATTGTATACATTGCAAAACCAAAGGGGAGGATGGACAGAGTGTTGAACATTGCAAGCACTCACCCCCAGTCAACTGATCTGGGTTTAATCCATCATCATTCTTTAGCTCACTCCGCCAACCCAATTCAAACCCAGCTATATGCAAATCAGCCTCGACCCTGTGCCTCATGGGAACAGTCCAGCCCGAACTGCCAAGCCATGTCTTCCCTGGACTGGAAACAAGCATCCTGGAACCGGTTTCTGGCTAATCAGCCGTCATCAGCTAGGCTAGCTTGAATCCGGTGGCAAAGTGAGCAAGGGGCCCACGTCTAGGCATACCCTGCCAACTTAGGGCGAACAAAGCAAAACCAAAGGGGATGATGGACGGAGTGTTGAACATTGCAAGCACTCACCCCCAGTCAACTGATCTGGGTTGAATCCATCATCATTCTTTAGCTCACTCCGCCACCGCAGTTCAGACCCAGTAATATGAAAATCAGTCTGACCCTGTGCCTCATGCGAACAGTCCAGCCCGAACTGCCAAGCCATGTCTTCCCTGGACCGGAAACAAGCATCCTGGGACCGGTTTCTGGCTAATCAGCTGTCATCAGCCAGGCTAGCTTGAATCCAGTGGCAAAGTGAGCAAGGGACCCACGTCTAGGAATACCCTGCCAACTTAGGGCGAACAAAGCAAAACCAAAGGGGAGGATGGACGGAGTGTTGAACATTGCAAGCACTCACCCCAGTCAACTGATTTGGGTTTATCTGTCATCATTCTATTGCTCACCCTGCCACCCCAGTTCAGACATGGCCATATGCAAATCAGTCAGACCCTGTGCCTCATGGGAACAGTCCAGCCCGAACTGCCAAGCCATGCCTTCCCTGGACCGGAAACAAGCTTCCGAGGACCGGTTTCTGGCTAATCAGCCGTCATCAGCACGGCTTGCTTGAATCCAGTGGCAAAGTGAGTACTTGAATCCAGTGGCAGACATGGGTCCCGTGCTCACTTTGCCACTGGATTCAATCTAGCCAGGCTGATGACGGCTGATTAGCCAGAAACCGGTCCCAAAAAAATCCCTTTAATTTTGTATTGTATACATTATCATTTTAACCCCGTGTTTAGTCAATCTTGCGGCGTAACGCATGTTTCCATATTCAATATAACTGATTGCTGTGACAACATTTTGTATGTACAATAAATGCAAACTTTCAACCTATAAGTCCCTCCCACCCATCCCGATGATTTTATCATATTTTAATGGCAGATAAAAAACCCCCGGCATAACTTTGCCAAAGTGACAAAACAATGCACCAGGACACATGGCCTCCAGTTTTGTCTTTGCTCTTGCATTATGATCAGAATAAACGTGTATCAGTGAATACGTTATAAACCTTCCAACACACCCCTACAGGCGGTCATGGATGCCAAAGATTCCTGGAGTCACACATTGTTTTCTTTTCATTTTCTACTGGCAGAAAGAATTCGTGGGACTAACTGCTGCCCTTAAGGAGGGGGTTTCAGTCATGAGGCACTGACAATAACTCGGTGAGGCTAATGCAGGCCTTGGGGTCACGCCTCTGCTGGGCTGTGACCCTGTACTGCATTTATAAGGCTCCCGGTGCCATATTATCAAGAAAGGGCGATACATTATCGCCGCTTTTATCGGCAGGAAACTGCCACTAAAACGGCGATAATGGGCTTGATAATATCTCCTTGTGAATTCCCATAGCAGCCCGGTTCTGGTGTTAACTTGGGCTGCTATGGGAATTCACAAGGACATATTATCAAGCCCATTATCGCCGCTTTAGCGGCCGTTTCCTGCCGATAAAAGCGGCGATAATGTATCGCCCTTTCTTGATAATATGGCCCCCAGTTTTCCAGTTCTTCTAATTTTTACCGATCAATACAGACAGAAAACAAGGGTTTCTGTTTTATTTTTAAAAACAGAAAAATACAGATAATTGTGCTGGTAACCCTCCATGCTGTCCTTCATAGGTTCCAGGCCAACTGCGGTACAGATACAAAGCATGGGACATTAAAAAACAGGATAAGATTTCCTTAAATACAGGCATTAGTTAACACATATTTGATATATAATGCTATATTTACACGTGGGTGTAGTGTTCTGTTATATTTGGCTGCTTAATGTGCTAAAACGCAACGGGCATGAAAGTATAAATGCATTTTTATCAATAAATAAATGTGAAAATATACAGTTTTATGACCCCATTTATTCTCAAAACATAAAATAAATATGGATAAATGCAGATGCAAATGTAAAAAAAAAATACCATACATCCAGGAGCCCTAATTATGTAGCACATCTGAAGGAGTTGCTAAAGCTAGAATGACCAGGACACCCTTTGGTGTGCGGCCCTCGCCCTTCCGGGTTCCTCACAGGCACCTCTGCCCAGCTCAAAGTTAGTGTGCAGGGCTGAGAGAGGGACATAGGAGTGAGCTAAAGAATGATGACGGATTAAACCCAGATCAGTTGACTGGGGGTGAGTGCTTGCAATGTTCAACGCTCCGTCCATCGTCCCCTTTGGTTTTACTTTGTTCGCCCTAAGTTGGCATGGTATGCCCTGACGTGTGTCCCTTGTGAACTGGGGTGGTGGAGTGAGCTAAAGAATGATGATGGATTAAACCCAGATCAGTTGACTGGGGGTGAGTGCTTGCAATGTTCAACACTCCGTCCATCATCCCCATTGGTTTTGACGAGGGACATCCTAGCCTGCTGTGTATCTCACCCTGCCGCTGTCTCAACAAGTCCACTTTGAGATGCGTAAGGGGAACATCCTTTTCAACGCAACTTTTACAACGCACTTCCATTTCAACGCAACTTTTACAATGCAAGTGCTTTTACAACGCATGGCTTTACAACGCATGCCATTACAACGCAGATGTTATTACAACGCAAGACTTTACAACGGTACTTGCGTTGTAAAAAATGCACTGTAAAAGCATGCATTGTAATAGTATGCGTTTGGAACGTCATACATCCGATGCGTAAAGCAGCGCATGGTGACCCACGCCAGCTGGGTGTGCACTGTGGTGAGATGAGGGACTGCTGCACACTTGGCGCATGTCTTGCACCAGCCTACGCAAATACAGCATCAAGATCTTGGGCCCGATTCACAGAACTAACTTAAGACAAAATCTTAAACTTACTACTTTTGGTATTCGCAGAAGGCATTTAGTAGTAGTAAAGTTAGGATTTTATCTTAAGTTTGACATAAGACAAACTTAAGACAGACTTAAGACAGACTTAAGACAGACTTAAGACAATCTTAAGACAGACTTAAGACAGACTTAAGACAAACTTAAGACAGACTTAAGACAGACTTAAATTAGGATTTTGTCTTAAGTCTGTCTTAAGTCTGTCTTAAGTCTGTCTTAAGTCTGTCTTAAGTCTATCTTAAGTTTGTCTTAAGTCTGTCTTAAGTCTGTCTTAAGTCTGTCTTAAGTATGTCTTAAGTCTGTCTTAAGTTTGTCTTAAGTCAATCTTAAGACGAAATCCTAACTTTACTACTACTAAATGCCTTCTGTGAATACCAAAAGTAGTAAGTTTAGGATTTTGTCTTAAGTTAGTTCTGTGAATCGGCCCCCTGGTGATCGTGCTCAGCTGAAAGCAGCTGTGGACAGAGCCTCGAACAGCATCCAAGGTGACACAGTAACATGGCGATTATCGGAGTCCAGACCAAGCTTTGGTGAAAAAGCCTGGAAGATTTTCCCTGCTGGATGCCTGCGGACAGCCACCCTGCTGCCCCGTTGCAACCCGTTCCCTCTTGGACGAACAGCAACCCGAGCCTGAATCCTTGACCAACTGCAGGGGTTCCCTGATGCTGCACCAGTTGTTCCCCAGCCCGCCTATGGCTTGCCGGAGTGGGGGATAAAGAGAATGAGGCAGCCATGATGTTCCCATCTGCGGCACTCTTCAGCTACTAGCCTCCCAACGCGTTCCCCAGCGCCGCAAACTATCTCAAGTTCCCCGGAGCGTTGAGGCAACCGGGACAACAAGGGGCATATGTACAAAGAAGTGGCGGAGGGTGTTGCTAGCCTCCTTTTTTTTTGTTTTGCAGATTAATATAGCACAAAATCGACCTGAAGCTATTGGAGCTCTTTACATGAGCACTGGTTACGTTACACAAGGACACATACATTTTTTGGGTAGGCACGGGGAGCTTAAGTGATTTGCCCAGAATCACAAGATGTGGAGTCGACCCCGAGGCTCGAACCTTGGTTTCCCAGCTCCAAAGTCGGCATCTAGCTGTGAGTCCACATCCGACACGCTCCGCCGCTTCTGAAATGCAGACCTGCAACATAATTACAAGAATATGGTGCAGCCCTGCGTTTCCCTCTGTGCTGGCGCTAAGTTTAGCAGACTAGCGCCACACAGGCACCCTTGCACCATAAAGCAAGGGTGTCTGCGTGCAGGGGAAGATTGTTTATGTACAGAAAGGTCCCCCTTCCTGCACATAAACAATCTTTAAATGCCGCTTTGTAACTTCTATGCGTGCTGCTTAATGCAGCACACACAGAAGTTGCAAAACTGCATTAAAAAAAAAATGTTTATGTGCAGGAAGGGGGACCTTCCATTACATAAAAAATCATTAGCCTTTTGCTGTTTTCATGTGTGCTGCATAACACACATATCTAGGCTCTGGATCCTCTGGTGCTGTTCTAGGCTCTGGGTTCTATGGTGCTGCTGTGAATTTAAGGTACTACGGTGCTGCTCTAGGCTCTAGATTCCATGGTGCTGTTCTATGCTCTGGATTCTATGGTGCTGTTCTAGGCTCTGAATCCTCTGGTGCTGTTTTAGGCTCTGGGTTCTATGGTGCTATTCTATGCTCAGCTCTGGATCCTCTCGTGCTGTTCTAGGCTCTATGTCCTCTGGTGCTGCCCTAGTCTACAGGTTCTATGGTGCTGCTGTGAATTTAAGGTACTACGGTGCTGTTCTAGGCTCTGGATTCTATAGTGCTGTTCTATGCTCTGGATTCTATGGTGTTGTTTTAGGCTCTGCATTCTACTGAATTGTTCTCGACTAAGGTGCTACGGTGCGCTTCTAGCCTTTGATCCTAGGGTGCTGTTCTACTTCTTGATGCTATGGTGTTGTTCGAAGCTCTGGGCCGTAAGGTACTGTTCTGGACTAAAGGACTATGGTGTGCTTCTGGTCTTTAGTCCTCTGGTGCTGTTCTACTTCCTGCTGTTCTAGGCTCTGGATTCTATGGTGCTGTTCTCGGCTCTACATTATGTGATACTGTTCAAGGCTCTGGATTCTACTGTGTTCTTCTGGATTTAAGGTGGTAGAGTGCGCTTCTGGTCTTTGGCCCTCTTGTGCTGTTCTACTTCCTGGTGCAATGGTGCTGTTCTAAGCTCTGGGCCCTATGGTGCTGTTCTAAACTCTGGGCCCTATGGTGCTGTTCTGGACTAAAGGGCTATGGTGCAGTTCTGTTAATTGAATCCTCTGGTGCTGTTCTAGGTTCTGGGTCCTCTGGTGCTGTCCTGGTCTATGGGTTCTATGGTGCTGCGGTGAACTTAAGGTGCTACGGTGCAGTTCTATGCTCTGGGCCCTATGGTGCTGTTTTAGGATTTAGTTTCTATTGTGCTGTTTTAGACTTTAGATTCTATGGTGCTGTTCTATGCTCTGGATTATATGGTGCTGTTCTAGGCTCTGCTCTGGATTATATGGTGCTGTTCAAGGCTCTGCTCTGGATTATATGGTGCTGTTCTATGCTCTGCTCTGGATTCTATGGTGCTGTTCTATGCTCTGGATTCTATGGTGCTGTTCTATGCTCTGGATTCTATGGTGCTGTTCTATTCTCTGGATTATATGGTGCTGTTCTATGATCTGGATTATATGGTGCTGTTCTATGCTCTGGATTCTGTGGTGCTGTTCTATGCTCTGCTCTGGATTGTACAGTGCTGTTCTATGCTCTGGATTCTATGGTGCTGTTCTATGCTCTGGATTCTATGGTGCTGTTCTATGATCTGCTCTGGATTCTATGGTGCTGTTCTATGCTCTGGATTCTATGGTGCTGTTCTATGATCTGCTCTGGATTCTATGGTGCTGTTCTATGCTCTGGATTCTATGGTTTTTTTTGTCAAACCTTTTTTATTGCAGAACCAAAGGCATCACAACTTAATCAGGTATCATGACATCAGCGTGGGACCCCTATCCCCTTGTGTGTACATCCATTTTTCGAACACAGCAATTCAGCCCACATCCCGGAGGCCGGGCGGCAATACGCATAGTCAGGAAAAAACGGTTCAATCAACATTTGCTGTGTGCGACGTATGAAGAGGTCCGCTGTCTGCATTTGAGTTATTAACCCCCCCCCCCAATGTCTCGCGTTAGGGTCGTCACTTATGTATCGCCTTATCTAAGCACCCCCCCAACTATCCCAATCCCCTCCCCCCCAAATGTTCCCACTTGCGCCTGTCCAGTCTACTTTTGGTTACTCAATGACCAGCAGGAGGTACAATCGGTTATCTAGATGTGTGTGCCTGGTGAGGGCGCTATCGCTGTAGTTGGGCCGGTCGCGTCTTCTGGCGCCTCCTCATCCCCTTCCTCTTCATTAACTGAGCTATCTCGCAGAGCTTGGACTAAGATCTCCCACTCCAGTGCCGCCTCCTGAGCCCTCTTGTCATCCTTCCGACGCGCTAGTTGGTACCTGATTGTGCTCTCGCTCGCCGCCCATTTCATAAACTCATTCAACCACCTCCGATACGTGGGGCCCGCCTTCGACTTCCACCCTTTGGTCACTTCCCTTTTGGCTAAGAGGAGGCCCATGTCAATGAATTTGCTCGATATCTTATTCTTGGGCGTATGTGGGAGCCAGTGCAATATGCTGACTGCTGTATCAAAGCGGAGATCCCTACCCGCCACCTCATTCAGGGTGTCACCAATCTCCTCCCAGTAATTCTGTAGGCGAGGGCAGTCCCTGAGCATGTGGATCAGGTCCGCTCCCATGCTATTACAGTGCGGGCAGGCCGCCTCCTCCGCTCCGAAGTACTCTCTTATTTTACGTGGGGTAAGGTAGGCCCTGTGGAGGATATAGAAGTGGATCAGCTGAAATCATGCGTTTCTTGTACTCTTTCTAGCTCGCTGTACTAGCTGTGCCCACGTGGTGTCCGGGATCTCCTTTTGCAGGTCCAGTTCCCATTTGGCTTTCAGCCCAGTCAGAGGTTGCAAGGTTTCGTTTAATATCCTAGAGTAAAGGCATGTGACCGCCTTGTAGGTGCCCGCAGACATCATAGTATATTGGCATGCCAGCGACGTTGGTGGTTCCACCAAACCCTCGCCCCAGTGCGCTTGAATGGCGCGTGCTACTGCCGCGTGCAGCAAGTAGTCCCCTCGCGGCAAGTCGTAGCGCTCCTGCAACGTTTGGTATGGGGCCAGTGCCCCATCATCGTATAAGTCCCCTCCCATCTGCAGTCCCGCTTCCTCCCAGTGCTGCAGGTGCGACCAATCTCCACCATGTGGGAGTGCTGTCAGCATGCCCAGCGGGATCTCGGGAGCGTAGGGATGTTTATTTTCCGCCCGTCTGTGCAATCGGTTCCAACAAAGGCGGAGAGTTCCCTCCTCTAAGGATAAGTCTCTGATTGTTAATCGTTGCCTCAGGGCGATATAAGCAAGCACATGCCTGGGGGTGCCACTGTCTCTCTCCTGATCCGGACCACGGTACACTCTCGCAATTTCTTGTGTAAAGGTCTGTAGCTGGGCTGCCAGGTAGTAGATTTCAAAGTCGGGGACCGCCAGGCCTCCCTCGTCCTTTGAGCGGGTAAGCGTGGCTAGCGCTATTCTGCGCCTGCCCGTGCCCCACAGAAAGGAAATCACCATCGACTTCAATTGTCTAAATATCGCACCCGGCACCCATATAGGTAGTGTCCGGAAATAATATAGCAATCTGGGTAAGGCTATCATCTTTAAAAGAGAAATGCGGCCCGCCACCGAGAGCGGGAGAGTAGTCCAGAAGGCCATATTACCTTTCAGGGCGCGGAGGCAACGGCCCACATTGCCCTCCAGAATGTCCACGGCGTCATGGTACACGTGAACTCCCAGATATTCTAAGCAGGTTGGTTCCCATCTAAGCAGTGGGCGGGTAGAGGGCTGTAACTCTCCCTTCCGAAGGGGAAACAGGCAGGTCTTGGCCCAGTTGACCCTCAGGCCGGAGAGCTCGCCGAAGCGCGCCAGTAGTCTCTCTGCTCCCTCCACAGCCCCGTCGGCATCTTCCAAGAAGAGGAGGAGATCATCCGCGTACAGCGAGATAAAGTTGCGGACACCATTGCGCTCCAGTCCTCTGTAGTATCCGCCTGTTCTGGCCATCGCCGCGAGCGGTTCCACCGCTAGGGCGAACAGCAATGGGGATAGCGCGCACCCCTGTCTAGTACCGCGGCACACATCGTATTGGTTCGATATTAGAGTACCCACTCTCACTCTCACCTTCGCCGCCGCATATAGCACTCTCGTCCATCCTATGTAGCCCTCTCCAAGACCGAAGCGCCGCATCACCCTGTACAAGTACTCCCACTCTAGGCTATCAAAGGCCTTTTCTATGTCAACCGCTAGCACTAGAGGTACTCTAGCCTCCGGCAACGGGTCGCCCATCAAGCGGGTAAGCCTGCGGATGTTGTGGGTGGTATTACGCGTGGGTATGAACCCAGAGTGGACCAGGTCTTGCATATGTTGTAGCAGCCTGGCCGCCAGCACGGTGCTTAGGATTTTATAGTCAGTCGTAAGCATCGACAGCGGTCGGTATGATGCCGTGCTGGTGCTCTCCCTTCTTGGTTTCAGTAGAGGGACCATCAGGGCTTCGCGCATAGAGTGCGGTAGCCGTCCCTTGTCCTTGGCTTAGTTGTAGACCGTTTGAAGCCGCGGGGCTAGTTGCTCTAAGTATCGCCCATAGAACTCAATTGGCAGGCCGTCCAGACCCGGGGTCTTATTGCGGGCCATGTGTTTCACCGCTCCCCTGATTTTGGCCAGATCTATCGGGCCCCCCAATGCGTCTGCTTGCGCCTAGTCCAGGTGCGGTAGGGTCAGGCTATCCAAGAACGCTTCTATGTCTTCTCCTCGGTCGCCCAACTCACTTTTGTATACTGTTTTGTAGTAGGACCTGAAGCTGTCAAGAATCTCTGGTTGTGTGGTATACATGCGGCCCTCTCCTCTGGAGATGGCCAGGATTGGGTGACTGCGCCTGGTGGGGTCGGCTAGCCAAGCCAGCAATGTTCCAGCTTTATCCCCCTCAGCATGCGTTTTCGTTAGGTAGGCCTTATAATCATAGCTACGGAGTCGCTCAATTTCAACCGCCAGCACTTCCCGCGCCTTGCAGAGGTCCTCCTGTAGCTCGGGTCGATTAGTGCGCGCCAGCTCAGCCTCGCGTAGAGCGCGTTCCGCTCTATCGAGGTCATCTAACAAGGTTTTACGGGCCCCAGCGTACTTACCAATGCAATGACCCCTCACCACTATATTGAAGGCGTCCCACTCCGTCGCCCTGGAATTAGCGGAGCCTTCGTTTTCTAGGAAGTATTGGCCAATTCTCTCCCCTAGCGCTTCGCGGAATGACGGGTCGTCCAGGGTGTCCGGCCTCAGTTGCCACGTCGGGACCCGGGAGATTTCGGTCATCCAATTAAGTGACAACAACAGGGGGTTATGGTCCGATAGCGTGCGCGCTATATATTCGGTGCGGGCCACCGCCAGGAGCACTAGTGCTCACAGAAAGGCATCAATCCGGACGTGGAGGTCATGGAGGGCAGAGTGGAATGAGTAATCTCGTTCATTTAAGTGTTGCGTGCGCCAAGCGTCGGCAAGCTCCCACTGCTCTTGCCAGTCTGATCTACACTTCGCTAGTCTGCGCACCGGGGAAGCGTGCAGTGGTGGGTGTGATTGTCTAGGGTTATGTCTGCCACCGAATTAAAGTCTCCTCCCATCAAGATAGGACCTGCAAGGTAACTAGCCAATTCCCCCGATAGTTTCGCAAAGTATGCTGTCTGATCTACATTGGGTGTGTATACGCTGCAAAGCACTATGTGTCGGCCCCTGAGCTTCCCCTCCACCGCCACAAATCTCCCCTCCGGGTCTACTATCTGTCTGATCACTTGAAAAGGTACACCCGCTCTGATCCAAACTAGGACCCCCCTGGCAAAGGCAGAGTACGTGGTATTAAACAGGTGACCCCTCCACCTACGCTGCAGCGCTATTCCCTCTTTTTTCGTCAAATGTGTTTCCTGTAGCAGTGCGATGTGGACACCTCTACGAACCAGGTATGCATGAACCTTATGTCGCCGCGTCATGGTGTGGAGCCCCCTCACATTCCAAGTCACACATTTCAATGTTCCTGCATTAGCCATCATCCCAAAGTGTTCGATACATCGTGTCTTTAAAGCGGCTCCAGGCGCTCGTGGTAGAACATTTCCCCTTCCCCCAAATAACAGTCCCCGTCCCCCACCCACAACTGTGCCTTGGATCCCCTCAACTTCCTCAGGCCCCCCCCCAGAACAGGACCTAACTTCTCAAAAGCCGCTCCCATCCAAACCGTGTGTGAGCAACCGCGCTCTACAATCCACCTAATCCGCAGTCTGCACTACGGAGGCCTTAAGGGCCTTAAGGAGCGTGAGCTAGCCTAAAGGTCTGAGTCACAGTCCCATCCCCCCGCCCCTCAATGTATTTCGTAACTCACGATACCACATTAAAGATGTCGCCCGCTCCTGTGTCAGCTCCGGCAAGGTTCAGGAGCCGAAAGTCAGTGTAGAGGCAACGGTCCGCTCTCAGCCTTCAATGATCTCCCCTGATGTTTGTGGCGTGACCTCCTGGCCCTTCATGCTGCCGAGGTCCGACAGTTCAGTTTCAGAGCCCGTTGCTTGATCCTCCGATCCCGAGGCACGCCCCGGGTGAGTTAATGCTGTGGATGATAAGTCCACCACCGCCTGTAGAGCGGCCTTCCGCTCAACTGCTGTCTGGGAGAAAGTCGGTTTACCGGTTTTTTGCTGACGTCTCCGGACCCTCCGCGATCTCCTCACCGGTAGCTGATGTCGTGCCTCCTCTGCCCTCATCTTCGCACCGTCCGTGCCAGCTTTGCAAGTGTCCCACCAAGCCCACGCCTCCGCCGAAGTAGGGAAAAATAGCGATTTCTCATCCACTAGCACCCGCAGCCTGGCCGGGAAGAGGAGCGAGTATTGTAGGCCCTCCGACCTCAGTTCCCTTTTGATGGATAAGAAAGAGGCACGTTGTTTCTGAGTCTCGAAGGTGTAATCCGGGAATAGCGTCACCCTGCTATTGTCCACCTGGAAGGGACCCACCTCCCTCGCTCTCTGCAGTAGCCAGTCTCTGTCCTTGTAGTGCAGCAGTTTCACTACCACTGGGCGAGGAGCCAGTCCCGGAGCAGGAGGTCTGGCCGGAACTCGGTGCGCTCTTTCAATCGTGAAGAATGGCGAGAGCCCCTCTGGTGCCACTATTGTTCTCAGCCAGTCGGTTAGGTATTCCACGATGTCTGGGCCCTCTTTTTGTTCCGGAAGGCCCACGAGGCGTACGTTGTTGTGCCTGCTGCGGTTTTCAGCATCCTCCGCTCGCTGTTCCAGAGTTTGTATGCGGTCAAGCGCCTCAGTCAGCCGACCCTCCATGGATTTGTGTGCAGGCACCAGGTCCTTTAGAGTGGTTTCGGTTGCCTTGACCCTATCAGACAATTTCCCGTGGTCGGCGCGCAGGAGGCCCAGACCCGTCGCCACCTGTTCTATATCTCGGTGTAGGGCGTCTTTTGTGGCAGCAATGGCCTCTAGGATACGATCCTGCATCTGTTGCAGGTCCGTCGAGGGTGGCGAAGTCTCATCAGGCACCTCCGAGCTAGGGCCCCCCTCGCCCTTTGGACCCTTGGGCTTCCCCATCTTGCGCCTCTGCGTGCGTTCCGGGCTCCTCCAGGTGCCAGTGGATGCAAGCTCGTGTCCCCGCACACGCACCAGTGCTTCACAGTTCGGCGGCCAGATAAGTCCAGTAGGGCAGCCCTTCTAGGATCAGGGGCAACCGCCCCCCGGAAGGGTCAGGTCTCAAGGGGCCTCACTCGTCCAAGCCTGCGTTGTCCAGCCTGCGTGGGGGGGGCAGACGTGTCCTCGTATCTCTGCCCGGGAAGTACCTGGTCACAGCTCTGCTACCAGCACGGCCACAGGGCAGCTCCGGTCCGATCCGGCAACAGCGGCAGCAGGTCAGGACACAGGAGACTACGATCCAGCCCCGAAGTCTCGCTGCCACGAGGAGCAATTAACAGCTAGGGTAGGCACAAGCCGAAAGTCCGTTCGCCACGGCTGGTCCGTAGAGCTAGGTGTCTCCCCCGGTCGGGGCTCGTTCAATAGTGCTCGGGTGGGAAGAGCTTCGTCCAGCGTCCGCGGCGGCCCTCTCATGCCACGTGCGTCATGCCAGTGCTGGCAGTCAGGAGTCTCAGGGCCCCTCCGGTTACCGGCATCTGTGTAGGCGAGGAGCGTCCCCTCCCCAGGTGGATCGGGTGGCAGCAGACCCCATAGGGGGCAGGCGGACTCGGCATATGTCCTCTCCAGCGGGAGGCGAAAGGAAGATGGCCGCCGCCACCAGGGCCACTGCTCCGCAGTGGAGATAGTACCCGGGGGCTCCGGGGGGTCGTCCGGCACCTCAAACCTTACACCGTAGGTCCGGTTCCGCCCCTCTTAGGTCGCTCGAATCGCCGGAAAGGTCCCCCAGCGCCCCCAGCACTCCCAACAATAAAGGCCCCGGGAAGCCGGGGGTCGATTTGGTGTGTCCCAGGGAGGAGCCTCGCCAGGAGCCTCGCAGGGAGCCTCAGGTCACGGCTCCGGCGTTGGTAGCAGGAGGAGACGGGGCTCAAAGCCGCTGGTCCCGCTCACCCATAGGGTTCCGGCCGGCAGGCGGTCCGTTGCAGGTGGGCGTTTGGGCCAGAGATGCAGCCTTCAGTTTCTCATCGGCCGTGCGAGCGCCGCCATCTTGCGCTCCGGACGCTCGCTCCTTTCTCTCCGAGCGAGCGTCCCGCAGTGCTGTCTCCGCCGTGCCGGGCAGACCGGAGCAGGCGCTGATATGTTACTCGGGATCGCCCGGAGTTTCACGGGGATCCCGGGTCAAAAACAGGAGGAAGATTCAGGATTACTGGGCGGAGGGGTCGGGAGCCTCGTTAGGCTGCGACCATCTTCTCCGGCTGCTAGCCACGCCCCCTCTGGATTCTATGGTGCTGTTCTATGATCTACTCTGGATTCTATGTTGCTATTCTATGCTCTGGATTCTATGGTGCTGTTCTATGCTCTGGATTCTGTGGTGCTGTTCTATGCTCTGCTCTGGATTCTATGGTGCTGTTCTATGCTCTGCTCTGGATTCTATGGTGCTGGTATGTGCTCTGGATTCTATGGTGCTGGTATGTGCTCTGGATTCTATGGTGCTGTTCTATGGTGCTGTTCTATGCTCTGGATTCTATGGTGCTGTTATATGCTCTGGATTCTATGGTGCTGTTCTATGCTCTCGATTATATGGTGCTGTTCTATGCTCTGCTCTGGATTCTAATCAATCAATCAATCAATCAATCATAACATTTGTATAGCGCGCTACTCACCCGGAAGGGTCTCAAGGCACTTGGGGGAAGGGGTCCGCTACTGCTCGAACAGCCAGGTCTTGAGTTGTCTCCTGAAGGCGAGGTGGTCCTGGGTCAGCCGAAGGTGGATGGGGAGGGAGTTCCATGTCTTGGCCGCCAGGTAGGAGAAGGATCTGCCTCCGGCGGTGGCTCTTTGGATGCGTGGTACGAGGGCGAGGCTGGTAGACCGTAGCTGGCGGGTGGGCGTGTAGAAGGTCAGGCGTTCGTTGAGGTACTTGGGGCCCAGGTCGTGGAGGGACTTGTGTGCGAGGGTGAGGAGCCTGAATGTGATCCTCTTGTCGACGGGGAGCCAGTGTAGGTCCCTCAGGTGGCCGAGATGTGGCTGCGACGGCGGATGTCCAGAATGAGTCGGGCGGAGGCATTCTGGATGCGTTGGAGTCTTTTCTGTAGCTTGGCTGTGGTCCCGGCGTAGAGGGTGTTTCCGTAGTTCTATGGTGCTGTTCTATGCTCTGGATTCTATGGTGCTGTTCTATGCTCTGCTCTGGATTCTATGGTGCTGTTCTATGCTCTGCTCTGGATTATATGGTGCTGTTCTATGCTCTGGATTATATGGTGCTGTTCTATGCTCTGCTCTGGATTCTATGGTGCTGTTCTATGCTCTGGATTCTATGGTGCTGTTCTATGCTCTGCTCTGGATTTTATGGTGCTGTTCTATGCTCTGCTCTGGATTCTATGGTGCTGTTCTATGCTCTGGATTCTATGGTGCTGGTCTATGCTCTGGATTCTATGGTGCTGTTCTATGCTCTGCTCTGGATTATATGGTGCTGTTCTATGCTCTGGATTCTGTGGTGCTGTTCTATGCTCTGCTCTGGATTCTATGGTGCTGTTCTATGCTCTGCTCTGGATTATATGGTGCTGTTCTATGCTCTGGATTCTGTGGTGCTGTTCTATGCTCTGCTCTGTATTCTATGGTGCTGTTCTATGCTATGCTCTGGATTCTATGGTGCTGTTCTATGCTCTGGATTCTGTGGTGCTGTTCTATGCTCTGCTCTGGATTCTATGGTGCTGTTCTATGCTCTGCTCTGGATTATATGGTGCTGTTCTATGCTCTGGATTCTGTGGTGCTGTTCTATGCTCTGCTCTGTATTCTATGGTGCTGTTCTATGCTATGCTCTGGATTCTATGGTGCTGTTCTATGCTCTGTAGTCTATGGTGCTGTTCTATGCTCTGGATTCTATGGTGCTATTCAATGCTCTGCTCTGGATTCTATGGTGCTGTTCTACCCTCTGGATTCTATGGTGCTGTTCTATGCTCTGCTCTGGATTCTAGGGTGCTGTTCTATGCTCTGTAGTCTATGGTGCTGTTCTATGCTCTGGATTCTATGGTGCTATTCAATGCTCTGCTCTGGATTCTATGGTGCTGTTCTACCCTCTGGATTCTATGGTGCTGTTCTATGCTCTGCTCTGGATTCTAGGGTGCTGTTCTATGCTCTGGATTCTGTGGTGCTGTTCTATGCTCTGCTCTGGTTTCTATGGTGCTGTTTTAGGCTCTGGGTTCCATGGTGTTGTGTGGGACTTAAGGTGCTATTGTGCTCTTCTAGTTGGTCCTTTGGTGCTGTTCTAGGCTCTGGTTCCTCTGGTGCTGTCCTAGTCTATGGGTTCTATGGTGCTGCTGTGACCTTAAGGTGCTATAGTGATGTTCTACGCTCTGGGTTCTAAAGTGTTGTTTTGGACTTGAGGTGCTATTGTGCTCTTCTGGTCTTCTGGTGCTGTTTTACTTCCTGGTGCTATGGTGCGGTTGAAGGTGGAAGACTTAGGGTCTGTAGTGCTGTTGAGGGTGCAGGGCTTAGGGTCTGTGGTGCTGTTGAGGGTGCAGGGCTTGGGGTCTGTGGTACTGTTGAGGGTGCAGGGTTTAGGGTCTGTGGTGGTGTTGAGGGTGCAGGGCTTAGGGTCTGTGGTTGTGTTGAGATTGCAGGGCTTAGGGTTTGTGGTGCTGTTGAGGGTCCAGGGCTTAGGGTCTGTGGTGCTGTTGAGGGTGCAGGGCTTGGGGTATGTGGTTCTGTTGAGGGTGCAGGGCTTGGGGTATGTGGTTCTGTTGAGGGTGCAGGGCTTGGGGTATGTGGTGCTGTTGAGGGTGCAGGGCTTGGGGTCTGTGGTACTGTTGAGGGTGCAGGGTTTAGGGTCTGTGGTGGTGTTGAGGGTGCAGGGCTTAGGGTCTGTGGTTGTGTTGAGATTGCAGGGCTTAGGGTTTGTGGTGCTGTTGAGGGTCCAGGGTTTAGGGTCTGTGGTGGTGTTGAGGGTGCAGGGCTTGGGGTCTAGTGGTGCTGTTGAGGGTGCAGGGCTTGGGGTCTGTGGTGGTGTTGAGGGTGCAGGGCTTGGGGTCTGTGGTTCTGTTGAGGGTGCAGGGCTTGGGGTCTAGTGGTGCTGTTGAGGGTGCAGGGCTTGGGGTCTGTGGTGGTGTTGAGGGTGCAGGGCTTGGGGTCTGTGGTTCTGTTGAGGGTGCAGGGCTTGGGGTCTGTGTTGTTGTTGAGGGTGCAGGGCTTGGGGTCTGTGGTGGTGTTGAGGGTGCAGGGCTTGGGGTATGTGGTTCTGTTGAGGGTGCAGGGCTTGGGGTATGTGGTGCTGTTGAGGGTGCAGGGCTTGGGGTCTGTGGTTGTGTTGAGATTGCAGGGCTTAGGGTTTGTGGTGCTGTTGAGGGTCCAGGGCTTAGGGTCTGTGGTTCTGTTGAGGGTGCATGGCTTGGGGTCTGTGGTTCTGTTGAAGGTGCTGGGCTTGGGGTCTGTGGTTCTGTTGAGGGTGCAGGGCTTGGGGTATGTGGTTCTGTTGAGGGTGCAGGGCTTGGGGTCTGTGGTTCTGTTGAGGGTGCAGGTCTTGGGGTCTGTGGTTCTGTTGAGGGTGCAGGGCTTAGGGTCTGTGGTGATGTTGAGGGTGCATGGCTTGGGGTCTGTGGTTCAGTTGAGGGTGCAGGGCTTGGGGTCTGTGGTGCTGTTGAGGGTGCAGGGTTTAGGCTCTGTGGTTCTGTTGAGGGTGCAGGGCTTGGGGTCTGTGGTGCTGTTGAGGGTGCAGGGTTTAGGGTCTGTGGTGATGTTGAGGGTGCATGGCTTGGGGTCTGTGGTTCTGTTGAGGGTGCAGGGCTTGGGGTCTGTGGTGTTGTTGAGGGTGCAGGGCTTGGGGTCTGTGGTGGTGTTGAGGGTGCAGGGCTTGGGGTCTGTGGTTCTGTTGAGGGTGCAGGGCTTGGGGTCTGTGGTGTTGTTGAGGGTGCAGGGCTTGGGGTCTAGTGGTGGTGTTGAGGGTGCAGGGCTTGGGGTATGTGGTTCTGTTGAGGGTGCAGGGCTTGGGGTCTGTGGTTCTGTTGAGGGTGCAGGGCTTGGGGTCTGTGGTGTTGTTGGGGTGCAGGGCTTATGGTGTTCTTCTTGCCTTCGGGTTCTTTGTTCTTGTTTGGGCGCCAGGTTTCACAGGGCTACTCTGGGTTTCATGCTGTGGTTCTTGTCTTAGAGCCCTTTGCCCGGCTTATGAGGCTGCGCTGTGTTGGGGAACTATGGGTTCTGTTCTGATCTTAGCTGCTGCTCTGGACCCTTTACTGAAGCCCTGTGCTCATGGGTACTATGCTTCTGTCCTGTGCTCAGGGGTCCTGTGCGGCTGCCCTGTGCTCAGGGGGCCTGTGCTCAGGGTCCTATGCTGCTGCCCTGTGCTCAGGGGGCCTGTGCTCAGGTTCCTATGCTGCTGCCCTGTGCTCAGGGGTACTATGCTTCTGTCCTGTGCTCAGGGGTCCTATGCCGCTACCCTGTGCTCAGGGTCCTATGCTGCTGGTATGGGCTCAGGTTCCTATGCTGCTTCCCTGTGCTCAGAGGTCCTGTGCTCAGGTTCCTATGCTGCTGCCCTGTGCTCAGGGGTTCTATGCTTCTGTCCTGTGCTCAGGGGTCCTATGCGGCTGCCCAGTGCTCAGGGGTCCTATGCTTCTGCCCTGTGCTCAGGGGTTCTATGCTGCTGCCCTGTGCTCAGGGTCCTATGCTTTTGCCCTGTGCTCAGGTTCCTATGCTGCTGGTCTGTGCTCAGATTCCTATGCTGCTGATCTGTGCTCAGGTTCCTATGCTGCTGGCCTGTGCTCAGGGGTCCTATGCTTCTGCCCTGGGCTCAGGGTCCTATGCTGCAGCTGTGTGCTCTGGACCCTTTACTGAAGCCCTGTGCTCAGGGTCCTATGCTGCTGGTATGGGCTCAGGTTCCTATGCTGCTTCCCTGTGCTCAGGGGTCCTGTGCTCAGGGTCCTATGCTGCTGGTATGTGCTCAGGTTCCTATGCTGCAGCTGTGTGCTCAGGGGTCCTATGCCGCTACCCTGTGCTCAGGGTCCTATGCTGCTGGTATGGACTCAGGTTCCTATGCTGCTTACCTGTGCTCAGGGGTCCTGTGCTCAGGGTCCTATGCTGCTGGTATGTGCGCAGGTTCCTATGCTGCAGCTGTGTGCTCAGGGGTCCTATGCCGCTACCCTGTGCTCAGGGTCCTATGCTGCTGGTATGGACTCAGGTTCCTATGCTGCTTCCCTGTGCTCAGGGGGCCTGTGCTCAGGTTCCTATGCTGCTGCCCTGTGCTCAGGGGTACTATGCTTCTGTCCTGTGCTCAGGGGTCCTATGCCGCTACCCTGTGCTCAGGGTCCTATGCTGCTGGTATGGGCTCAGGTTCCTATGCTGCTTCCCTGTGCTCAGAGGTCCTGTGCTCAGGTTCCTATGCTGCTGCCCTGTGCTCAGGGGTACTATGCTTCTGTCCTGTGCTCAGGGGTCCTATGCGGCTGCCCAGTGCTCAGGGGTCCTATGCTTCTGCCCTGTGCTCAGGGGTTCTATGCTGCTGCCCTGTGCTCAGGGTCCTATGCTTTTGCCCTGTGCTCAGGTTCCTATGCTGCTGGTCTGTGCTCAGATTCCTATGCTGCTGGTCTGTGCTCAGGTTCCTATGCTGCTGGCCTGTGCTCAGGGGTCCTATGCTTCTGCCCTGTGCTCAGGGTCCTATGCTGCAGCTGTGTGCTCTGGACCCTTTACTGAAGCCCTGTGCTCAGGGTCCTATGCTGCTGGTATGGGCTCAGGTTCCTATGCTGCTTCCCTGTGCTCAGGGGTCCTGTGGTCAGGGTCCTATGCTGCTGGTATGTGCTCAGGTTCCTATGCTGCATCTGTGTGCTCAGGGGTCCTATGCCGCTACCCTGTGCTCAGGGTCATATGCTGCTGGTATGGACTCAGGTTCCTATGCTGCTTACCTGTGCTCAGGGGTCCTGTGCTCAGGGTCCTATGCTGCTGGTATGTGCGCAGGTTCCTATGCTGCAGCTGTGTGCTCAGGGGTCCTATGCCGCTACCCTGTGCTCAGGGTCCTATGCTGCTGGTATGGACTCAGGTTCCTATGCTGCTTCTCTGTGCTCAGGGGTCCTGTGCTCAGGTTCCTATGCTGCTGCCCTGTGCTCAGGGGTACTATGCTTCTGTCCTGTGCTCAGGGGTCCTATGCGGCTGCCCAGTGCTCAGGGGTCCTATGCTTCTGCCCTGTGCTCAGGGGTTCTATGCTGCTGCCCTGTGCTCAGGGTCCTATGCTTTTGCCCTGTGCTCAGGTTCCTATGCTGCTGGTCTGTGCTCAGATTCCTATGCTGCTGGTCTGTGCTCAGGTTCCTATGCTGCTGGCCTGTGCTCAGGGGCCCTATGCTTCTGCCCTGTGCTCAGGGTCCTATGCTGTAGCTGTGTGCTCTGGACCCTTTACTGAAGCCCTGTGGTCAGGGTCCTATGCTGCTGGTATGGGCTCAGGTTCCTATGCTGCTTCCCTGTGCTCAGGGTCCTATGCTGCTGGTATGTGCTCAGGTTCCTATGCTGCAGCTGTGTGCTCAGGGGTCCTATGCCGCTACCCTGTGCTCAGGGTCCTATGCTGCTGGTATGCTGCTTCCCTGTGCTCAGGGGTCCGGTGCTCAGGTTCCTATGCTGCTGCCCTGTGCTCAGGGGTACTATGCTTCTGTCCTGTGCGCAGGGGTCCTATGCGGCTGCCCAGTGCTCAGGGGTCCTAGGCTTCTGCCCTGTGCTCAGGGGTTCTATGCTGCTGCCCTGTGCTCAGGGTCCTATGCTTTTGCCCTGTGCTGCAGTTAGTGGGACTGTGTCCTATACCTTTAAAACGCCCCACCGCCAAACCTACCAACATCCCTGCCTTCACCCCACGCCTGAACCATTTTTCAATTCAATTCAATTCAATTCAAAGGTTCTTGTAGAGCGCCTTATCACCGCAAGGTCTCAAGGCGCTTTGCTTTGGGAACCCGTCCTGGCTTTTCTTTGTGAGATAACCCCTACTAGGCATCTTCAAGGTGAAAGCCAGGCACCCCACCGCAAGTGCCTTCCAACCTCCCCACGCCCCCGTCCTACCGCCAGTGCCTCCCAACCTTCCCACGCCCCCGTCCCACGCCCCTGTCCCACCGCCAGTGCCTCCCAACCTCCCCACGCCCCCACCCCATGCCCCCGTCTCACCGCCAGCACCTCCCAACCTCCCCACGCCCCCACCCCACGCCTCCGTCCCACCGCCAGTGCCTTCCAACCTCCCCACGCCCCTGTCCCAGTGCCTCCCAACCTCCCCACGCCCCCACCCCACGCCTCCGTCCCACCGCCAGATCCCACCAACCTCCCCACACCCCACGCCCGTCCCACCACCAGACCCCACTAACCTCCCCCGCTCCCACCCCACGCCCCCGTCTCACCACCAGACCCCACCAACTTCCCCTCGCCCCCACCCTGCGCCCCGTCTCACCACCAGACTCCACCAACCGCCCCTCACCCCACACCCCACCCCACCACCAGATCCTACCAACCTCCCCTCGCCCCCATCCCACTACCACACGGCGACAGACACAAACACACATGTTCTTTAATATCAAAAATCACATTTATTAATCGGCATTGCAGAAAAGTTTGGTCGGTTTCTTGCAAAATGTGTACATTTGAAATACATTTACAGGTTATACGGTTAAGTTGGGTGACATTGCTTCTGCACCCCGAAAACATCATCGTTCACCTCATATATCACAGGACAGTACATATAACAAATATTACATATATCACAAATACAGCATGGAAAGGCACGTGGTAACTCGACATGTAGCGGGCAGGGCCTGTGAGCCTGTAACCTGAGGCCTGTGTGTTCGGGTGGAGGGAGAGGCGGGTGTGTGCCACCGCCCAGGCATCGCTTTGCATCCGTCCCTAGTCTGCCACTGAGTGAGTGTGTGATCTTGGACACATGGCTTGTGTGATCTTTGACACATCGAAAGAAGCCTCTCTAGCTCCTGTGTCATATTTACACCCAAATTAAATCTGAATATTTTGTCGGAATTATGTGATGCGAAGCAAGGTTTCTGGACATTTTGCTGCAGGCGGTGTTCCACGTAGCACATAATAGTTATAAATAAATATTTGTTATTTAACATAGCGCTTAATATTTAAAGATGACCTTGCTTCTAAGCGCTCAGTTTTGGTGAATAAGGGAAGTAAGTAAGGCAGGGAGAAACGCAGTGATGTTTTGTGATAACAGGCAACAGGGCAGGGTATACACAACAGACCTGGCGGCCAAGACATGGAACTCCCTCCCCATCCACCTCCGGCTGACCCAGGACCACCTCGCCTTCAGGAGACAACTCAAGACCTGGCTGTTCGAGCAGTAGCGGACCCCTTCCCCAAGCGCCTTGAGACCCTTCCGGGTGAGTAGCGCGCTATACAAATGCTGTGATTGATTGATTGAACAGAGATAACGGATATGGAGAAGAATGAAGGGGCGAAGTGCCCCCTTTAGGTTCAATCTGTAACCGCAGGTTGCACACACATTTCACCTGCACATCTACCCACCCTCCACACAGCCGAGATTGACTCTGAACACGAAATGTAAAGAACTGCCCCACATTTCATTTCAGAAAATATACAGAACAGCGGGGTAATTAGGTTATGTAGTCAGTATTACAATCGGAGCACCTTGTAACATGTTAAAAGGAGTACTCTGAGGTACTGTGCATTGAGAAAATGCACACACGGAGCACAACGCATAACAGACCTTCCTAACATCCAACCTAAAAGCATTGTTTTTACTCTCATAGGAATAGATTAAAAGGCCTCTCGAACTAGTGGTTGTCAGGCGCACCAACCCACCGAGTTAACTTACCAGCGTTGCACACATGCTGGAAACCTTCTGCTGCCTGAGCAGAAAGTTTGGACAAAACAAACTTGACACAGTTTAGTATGAAAACAAATATGGTTAGTTAAAAATTAAAAAGCGGTTATATAAAATGATTCTGCTAACTAGTGTACCGGGGAGGGGTGGAAGGCTGGTGTGGGAGGGGCGGGGGAGGGGTCTTCTGATCTAAGAGAGATGGTGGGTGGGTGATGTCAGGGGTCATTGGGACCAATTCTTTGTATTTGCTGTATATATTTCCTTCAATATTAGCTTATTCATTGGAATGAGTGTTAGAAATAAAAGCGTACCCACAAAGGGCACAGAATGGCACGTCATTAAAAGATATAATCAGTTCAGCTAAGGGGTTAGTAAGATAAGAAGAGTCAGGGAAACTGATGGGGGGCAACTTTCAGGGGTTGCCGGAATGCCTTTTGCTCAGTCCCTTGAAATATACGTCATCAATGGAGGTAGACGACAGACTTCCCATTGATCGGCTATCTGATGTTCATTGATATAGCTCTAGCTGGCAGATTAGCATGAAGTTCGTTCACTGAGAGAGCTGAACGAGGCTGGATGGCAGACACAAATGAAGTTCCATTGCGGGCTGGTTTGAAGAGGATACGTTCCTTGTTAGACATGAACATTGATTGATCAACGGCGTTAATTATTGAATACAATCGATATTTCTTGACATAATCAACAAAGTTCGGTTATTGAAAGTTCTGTACACCATTAGTTCATTTATATATACAAATAATGCTTGCTGATGGATATAAGCAATGCTGGGGCAAGGTATTGTTAGGTACAAATGAGTATTTTACGTACAGTCGAGGTTGGTAGGATCTGACTTGCGTCCATCTCAAGGCGTTGCGTCTACGCACTCCCAATGTTCTTCGTTTATAGTTCGCGATGCTGTCAATGGTTGACGCGACTGTTCGCGCGCACACGCGTTCCAAGTTTGAGGGATAGCTGGACAGACATTGCTGGCCAACGAGGGGATACATCGAGTTGGGTTGCCCATCGAGGGACCACACGTGGGACCACAAGTCCATGTCTAGTGGGAGCTCGAGCACGTTGAGAACCTCTAATGTGTGTTTGGTCCTCCGCCCCTCAAGCCCATGTCTAGCTGAGGTCACACCATGAGGTCATGTAATCCGGCCTTGCGCCTTCTTGAAGAAGGTGCCAAGACACCCCATGTTGATGTCTAGCGACAGGCCATGCAAGTTGAGGACGTGTCGTCTGGCCTTAGTGCTCTACCCCTCCTAGAAGTTGTCTAGGCGCCCCAAGTTCATGTCTAGCCAGAGGAAATAGCAGTTGTGGACATGTTATCTGGCCATGGCCCTCTACCCCTCGTTGAAGAAGTTGTCTAGGCGCCTCAAGTTCATGTCTAGCAAGAGGTCATGCCAGTTCCAGACATGTCACCTGGCCGTGGTTCTCAACCCCTCTGTGAAGAAGACGATGGTGAAGCAGCTGAAGTTCACGTCTAGCCAGTGGTCATGGAAATGAAGGACATGTCACCTGCACCTGTTCCTCTACCCCTCCTTGAAGAAGTTGTCTAGGCGCCCCAAGTTCATGTCTAGCCATGGAAGTTAAGGACATGTCACCTGGCCCTGGTCCTCTACCCCTCTTTGAAGTTGTCTGGCCACCCCGAGTGCATGCCTACAGGTCCAAGGCTTGAACCCACTGTCTTTAAATTGACCCCAATGGTTCCTGGCCCTTCAAGGTCCTTCCGCCAGGGTTTCCAGGATGGAAGGTGAGTTACCCCAAGTGCATGCCTACGGGACAGGTCCAAGACTTGAGCCCACTGTCTTTGCATTGACCTCAGAGGTCAGTGGCTGGGAGTTCCTGGGACCCACAAGATCCTTCACTCTGGGTCGCCAAGATGGAAGGTGCTCTGACATTGTGCTTTTTGCCATACTCCCCGTTTGAGATGGCCTTGCGTGGCACAGAGTACATGTCTACAGGTCCAAGGCGTGAGCCCACTGTCGTTGCATTGACCTCAGAGGTCAGTGGCTAGGAGTTCCTGGGTCCCACGAGGTCCTTTAGCCTGGGTCGCCAGGATGGAAGGTGCTCAGACACAGTTCTTGGGCATTCCAGGGTCGCCAGGATGGAAGCTGCTCAGACACAGTTCTTGGTCATTCCTGGGTCACCAGGATGGAAGGTGCTCAGACACAGTTCTTGGGTATTGCTGGGTCACCAGGATGGAAGGTGCTCAGACACAGTTCTTGGGTATTGCTGGGTCGCCAGGATGGAAGATGCTCAGACAAAGTTCTTGTGTATTCCTGGGTCACCAGGATGGAAGGTGCTCAGACACAGTTCTTGGGTATTGCTGGGTCACCAGGATGGAAGGTGCTCAGACACAGTTCTTGGGTATTGCTGGGTCGCCAGGATGGAAGATGCTCAGACAAAGTTCTTGGGTATTGCTAGGTCGCCAGGATGGAAGATGCTCAGACAAAGTTCTTGGGCAGTCTGGGTCGCCAGGATGGAAGGTGCTCAGACACAGTTCTTGGGCAGTCTGGGTCGCCAGGATGGAAGGTGCTCAGACACAGTTCTTGGGTATTCCTGGGTCGCCAGGATGGAAGGTGCTCAGACACAGTTCTTGGGCATTCCAGGGTCGCCAGGATGGAAGCTGCTCAGACACAGTTCTTGGTCATTCCTGGGTCACCAGGATGGAAGGTGCTCAGACACAGTTCTTGGGTATTGCTGGGTCACCAGGATGGAAGGTGCTCAGACACAGTTCTTGGGTATTGCTGGGTCGCCAGGATGGAAGATGCTCAGACAAAGTTCTTGGGCAGTCTGGGTCGCCAGGATGGAAGGTGCTCAGACACAGTTCTTGGGCAGTCTGGGTCGCCAGGATGGAAGGTGCTCAGACACAGTTCTTGGGTATTCCTGGGTCACCAGGATGGAAGGTGCTCAGACACGGTTCTTGGGTATTGCTGGGTCGCCAGGATGGAAGATGCTCAGACAAAGTTCTTGGGCAGTCTGGGTCGCCAGGATGGAAGGTGCTCAGACACAGTTCTTGGGCAGTCTGGGTCGCCAGGTGCTCAGACACAGTTCTTGGGCATTCCTGGGTCGCCAAGATCAAAGTTGCTCAGACACAGTTCTTGGGCATTCTTGGGTCGCCAGGATGGAAGCTGCTCAGACACAGTTCTTGGTCACTCCTGGGTCGCCAAGATCAAAGTTGCTCAGACACAGTTCTTGGGCAGTCTGGGTCGCCAGGATGGAAGCTGCTCAGACACAGTTCTTGGGCATTCCTGGGTCGCCAGGATGGAAGGTGCTCAAACACAGTTCTTGGGCATTCCTGGGTCGCCAGGATGGAAGGTGCTCAAACACAGTTATTGGGCATTCTTGGGTCGCCAGGATGGAAGCTGCTCAGACACAATTCTTGTCCAGCCTGGGTCGCCAGGATGGAAGCTGCTCAGACACAGTTCTTCGGCATTCCTGGGTCGCCAGGATGGAAGGTGCTCAGACACAGTTCTTGGGCATTCCTGGGTCGCCAGGATGGAAGCTGCTCAGACACAGTTCTTGGGCATTCCTGGGTCGCCAGGATGGAAGCTGCTCAGACACAGTTCTTGGTCATTCCTGGGTCGCCAGGATGAAAGGTGCTCAGACACAGTTCTTGTCCAGCCTGGGTCGCCAGGATGGAAGCTGCTCAGACACAGTTCTTGTCCAGCCTGGGTCGCCAGGATGGAAGATGCTCAGACACAGTTCTTGGGCATTCCTGGGTCGCCGGATTGCAAAGATGCTCAGACATAGTTCTTTTTGTCGTACTCCCCGTTGGAGGTGGGCTTGCGCGGCACCGAGTACTTCATGGGGAAGCTGTTCTCCTCCGCCTTGTTGCTGCAGCAGGAGCAGAGGAGCAGGGAGCCCCCCAGCAGGAGCAGCGCCGTGGCCGCCCACCCAATGTAGAGGGCAGAGCCCATCTCCCGCTTCCTGGAGGGGGGCACCGTGGGGTCGTAGAAGTCCGTGATGACCAGGTGGGCGATCCAGCAGAGGGGTATGATGACCATGAGCCCGCAGAGGAGGTAGATGACTCCCCCCGCGGCCACCACCCGGCTCTTAACTTGCCCCGGGGGCAGGCAGGTGGTGCACTGCGCCCCCAGGATGGTGATGAGCATGGCGATCAGGCCCAGGATGGCGGCCACGATGGTGAGGGCCCGGCCGGCCTGCAGTTCCTTGGGCAGGGCCAGGATGGAGTCGTACACCTTGCACTGCATCTGGCCGGTGCTCTGCACCACGCAGTTCATCCACAGACCCTCCCACGTGATCTGCGCCACCACGATGTTGTTCTCGATGAAGGCGGACACCTGCCACATGGGCATGGCGCACGAGAGGATGACCCCGACCCAGCCCAGGATGGCGAGGCCCAGGCCCAGGATCTCCAGCGCCGCCGTCGACATCTCGAATGGAGCACCGGCTGTGGTCTGCCCAAGGTCAGCGGCGCGCCCTCTTCTAGGCGCTGGGATTCTGCAGCTGACAGGTTGGTCTGGGGGCAGGGTTAGGGTCCCCGGTGCAGTGCCTTCCTCCAGCAGTGACACAAGGGCCTTGGTAGAGACGGTAAGTCCTCAGCGGGCAGAGGGGCGGCGGGCACCCTTGGCACGGGGGCAAAGACGCAGCCTTTTCCTCGGGCAGCGATGCAGCGGGTACCCTTGGCACGGACGCAGCAGCTTTCCTCCTTGGCCAGTGCAGCTGGGCACGGAGTCCAGCTGGTCACTTAGACTTAGTTTCCAAGTGACTTTCTCAATTAGGGGAAAAGCTACTGGTTTTCTTGGGCTCCTCTGATTTTCTCTGTCCGCCTAAAGGCGCCTCTGTCCGCCTCAGGGCGCTTCTGAGCTCCACCGTCCGCCTCTGACTACTCCTCTGTCCGCCTCAGGGCGCTTCTGAGCTCCACTGTCCGCCTCTGTAGCTCCTCTGTCCGCCTCAGGGCGCTTCTGATCTCCACTGTCCGCCTCTGTAGCTCCTCTTTCCTCCTCAGGGCGCTTCTGAGCTCCACTGTCCGCCTCTGTAGCTCCTCTGTCCGCCTCAGGGCGCTTCTGAGCTCCTCCGTCCGCCTCTGACTGCTCCTCTGTCCGCCTCAGGGCGCTTCTGAGCTCCACTGTCCGCCTCTGTAGCTCCTCTGTCCGCCTCAGGGCGCTTCTGAGCTCCACTGGTCCACTTCTGAAGAGCTCCGGGTCTGAGTGAGCCCAGGCTGGGGGCTCGGTCATTAATAGGCTCCAGGAGAGGGCAGGCCATGCCCCTTCGGGATGTGGGCTGGGCCAGACCCACAGAGCGCCCCCACCTTAAGCCCCCCTCCCACGCAGTGCCTCTGCTCAGATGAAAGGCGGAGGGGGCCCTGGCACAAGGCTTGATGTGAAATCCTGGAAACGGGATGGAGGGGTGTGCGCGGAGAGGGGGGTGTCGGGTGTGGCGCGGGGGTGTGACCTGCCCTGAGGCCTGGGGGGAGGGAGAGGGGTACCGAGAACAGTACACCGGAAAAACAGAAACCCCTCCCAGCACTGTTCATACAGAACAGACGTCCTGTGCCCAGGAGCAGGAAGACGCGTCCGAGCGCACAAAGGGGGGAAACCAACGCGAACCCCCTCACCCGACATTTCAAATGTGTTGTGCTTTTCCACTTTCTTTTGATATAAACAGTTGCACTCTCCCCCCTCGGGAGACGTGGAACCCTGCGCTCTGTTATAGCGCCTCAAAGTCCGCTACAAAGAGGTCCACCTGCCTCTCTCGGGTTTCAAGCAGCGGCAGCAGGTGCATTGAACCGCTGATCTATCAATCCAGCGCCTCTTTGCACCTTTTATGTTTCTACCCTCGGCACGAGCTCGTGTGATCTATTTGTTACAGATTAGTACATGATACTCCATATAGTTAACAATATTAAAACTCTTTTTTGAGTCGGACAGAGTCCAAATTCGTGGCTCAGATTTTTCGACTGTTTTCGCAGATTTCTTATTTCCTCGCAGGTTTAGAGAATTTCCAGGGGATTTTTTAATTCACACGCAGATCTTAAAAGTGGTTTTAGTTTGCTGCATATTGTTGAAAGTACGCGCAGACCGTGGCAAGTGCCCCCAGATTCTGTGGCCATGCCCGCGTTTCAAGGCAAGCGCATAGAAGCATCAGCAAGGTAGGAGGAACACCCGAACCCGCAGCGGAGCGAAGAACGCAGGCTAGCGTCTAGCGGCATTGCTGGTCCTGACCGAGGCACTTGTTCATTACAATTACAAGTCACCCGGTAGCCCGACGTAGGCGCTATTTATCGCATGCAGTGACCGGAAGAGGCCACTCTTTGTATGGGCACAGATATGTAAAGAATAAGGTGTACATAGATGGGGCCGAGACCGCTGCAGCGCTTTCATTGGGCTGAAAAAGTTCCTGTCTCTAAAGCAGGGGTCCTCAACATTTTGGCTTCTGGGGACCCCCGCTGAATGATTATTGGAATCTGGGGACCCCCCACTGAGTCATTCCTGGAAGCCAGGGACCCGACGTAAGCAGTGATGATGATATAAACCGATAATCAACTCACAGAAAATACAGAAAAAAGCATCCATCAAACATATATGCAAAGGGTGACAGGTTTTACTTAATTCTTCAACACATATATCATTTTTATTCTCTATTTTTAATAAAAAAAGGTTGGAGCTTTTCTAAATTCGTTTGAGGCCACTCAAACTCCATATTACATTCTGTTTGACGCCCCCGCACCACTGGTGCAATGAAAGTTGAGGGGGGGCCCCCTGCAAGGTACATGGAGGAGCCGCTCCGGATTGAATCCGAGCTCTAAGACTACTGTGCTGAGGGGGCCCCCTGAAGCTGGGGGGGGGGGGCCCTGAAGCTCGCGGGGCCCATGTGCCGCGGGGGATGCAGGGGCCTGTGTTACGTA
Source organism: Lissotriton helveticus (assembly GCF_964261635.1). Taxonomy (NCBI): domain Eukaryota; kingdom Metazoa; phylum Chordata; class Amphibia; order Caudata; family Salamandridae; genus Lissotriton; species Lissotriton helveticus. The sequence goes on along the minus strand of NC_136072.1, from coordinate 1,154,322,239 downwards.
CCGCGGGGGATGCAGGGGCCTGTGTTACGTACCGCGGGGGATGCAGGGGCCTGTGTTACGTACCGCGGGGGATGCAGGGGCCTGTGTTACGTACCGCGGGGGATGCAGGGGCCTGTGTTACGTACCGCGGGGGATGCAGGGGCCTGTGTTATGTACCGCGGGGGATGCAGGGCCCCCCGTACCGCGGGGGATGCAGGGGCCTGTGTTATGTACCGCGGGGGATGCAGGGGCCTGTGTACGTACCGCGGGGGATGCAGGGGCCTGTGTTACATACCGCGGGGGATGCAGGGGCCTGTGTTACGTACCGCGGGGGATGCAGGGGCCTGTGTTACGTACCGCGGGGGATGCAGGGGCCTGTGTTACATACCGCGGGGGATGCAGGGGCCTGTGTTACGTACCGCGGGGGATGCAGGGCCCCCCGTACCGCGGGGGATGCAGGGGCCTGTGTTATGTACCGCGGGGGATGCAGGGGCCTGTGTACGTACCGCGGGGGATGCAGGGGCCTGTGTTACATACCGCGGGGGATGCAGGGGCCTGTGTTACGTACCGCGGGGGATGCAGGGGCCTGTGTTACATACCGCGGGGGATGCAGGGGCCTGTGTTACGTACCGCGGGGGATGCAGGGGCCTGTGTTACGTACCGCGGGGGATGCAGGGCCCCCCGTACCGCGGGGGATGCAGGGGCCTGTGTTATGTACCGCGGGGGATGCAGGGGCCTGTGTACGTACCGCGGGGGATGCAGGGGCCTGTGTTACATACCGCGGGGGATGCAGGGGCCTGTGTTACATACCGCGGGGGATGCAGGGGCCTGTGTTACATACCGCGGGGGATGCAGGGGCCTGTGTTATGTACCGCGGGGGATGCAGGGGCCTGTGTTACGTACCGCGGGGGATGCAGGGGCCTGTGTACGTACCGCGGGGGATGCAGGGGCCTGTGTTACATACCGCGGGGGATGCAGGGGCCTGTGTTACATACCGCGGGGGATGCAGGGGCCTGTGTTACATACCGCGGGGGATGCAGGGGCCTGTGTTATGTACCGCGGGGGATGCAGGGGCCTGTGTACGTACCGCGGGGGATGCAGGGGCCTGTGTTACATACCGCGGGGGATGCAGGGGCCTGTGTTACATACCGCGGGGGATGCAGGGGCCTGTGTTACATACCGCGGGGGATGCAGGGGCCTGTGTTATGTACCGCGGGGGATGCAGGGGCCTGTGTACGTACCGCGGGGGATGCAGGGGCCTGTGTTACATACCGCGGGGGATGCAGGGGCCTGTGTTACATACCGCGGGGGATGCAGGGGCCTGTGTTACGTACCGCGGGGGATGCAGGGGCCTGTGTTATGTACCGCGGGGGATGCAGGGGCCTGTGTACGTACCGCGGGGGATGCAGGGGCCTGTGTTACATACCGCGGGGGATGCAGGGGCCTGTGTTACATACCGCGGGGGATGCAGGGGCCTGTGTTACATACCGCGGGGGATGCAGGGGCCTGTGTTACGTACCGCGGGGGATGCAGGGGCCTGTGTTACGTACCCCGGGGGATGCAGGGCCCCCTGTACCGCGGGGGATGCAGGGGCCTGTGTTACGTACCGCGGGGGATGCAGGGGCCTGTGTTACGTGCCGCGGGGGATGCAGGGGCCTGTGTTACGTACCGCGGGGGATGCAGGGGCCTGTGTTACGTACCGCGGGGGATGCAGGGGCCTGTGTTACGTACCGCGGGGGATGCAGGGGCCTGTGTTACGTACCGCGGGGGATGCAGGGCCCCCCGTACCGCGGGGGATGCAGGGGCCTGTGTTACGTACCGCGGGGGATGCAGGGGCCTGTGTTACGTACCGCGGGGGATGCAGGGGCCTGTGTTACGTACCGCGGGGGATGCAGGGCCCCCCGTACCGCGGGGGATGCAGGGGCCTGTGTTATGTACCGCGGGGGATGCAGGGGCCTGTGTACGTACCGCGGGGGATGCAGGGGCCTGTGTTACATACCGCGGGGGATGCAGGGGCCTGTGTTACGTACCGCGGGGGATGCAGGGGCCTGTGTTACGTACCGCGGGGGATGCAGGGGCCTGTGTTACATACCGCGGGGGATGCAGGGGCCTGTGTTACGTACCGCGTGGGATGCAGGGGCCTGTGTTACGTACCGCGGGGGATGCAGGGCCCCCCGTACCGCAGGGGATGCAGGGGCCTGTGTTATGTACCGCGGGGGATGCAGGGGCCTGTGTACGTACCGCGGGGGATGCAGGGGCCTGTGTTACATACCGCGGGGGATGCAGGGGCCTGTGTTACGTACCGCGGGGGATGCAGGGGCCTGTGTTACATACCGCGGGGGATGCAGGGGCCTGTGTTAGGTACCGCGGGGGATGCAGGGGCCTGTGTTACGTACCGCGGGGGATGCAGGGCCCCCCGTACCGCGGGGGATGCAGGGGCCTGTGTTATGTACCGCGGGGGATGCAGGGGCCTGTGTACGTACCGCGGGGGATGCAGGGGCCTGTGTTACATACCGCGGGGGATGCAGGGGCCTGTGTTACGTACCGCGGGGGATGCAGGGGCCTGTGTTACATACCGCGGGGGATGCGGGGGCCTGTGTTACGTACCGCGGGGGATGCGGGGGCCTGTGTTACGTACCGCGGGGGATGCAGGGGCCTGTGTTACATACCACGGGGATGCAGGGGCCTGTGTTACGTACCGCGGGGGATGCGGGGGCCTGTGTTACGTACCGCGGGGGATGCGGGGGCCTGTGTTATGTGCCGCGGGGATGCAGTGGCCTGTGTTATGTACCGCGGGGGATGCAGGGGCCTGTGTTACGTACCGCGGGGGATGCAGGGGCCTGTGTTACGTACCGCGGGGGATGCAGGGGCCTGTGTTACGTACCGCGGGGGATGCAGGGGCCTGTGTTACGTACCGCGGGGGATGCAGGGGCCTGTGTTACGCCCCTGCCCGCACTGCTTCCACAAATCAATCTGAGGATAATAATTGAATATTTAGCCTCCAATTCAAATTCCTTCACATTTACATCGGTTTAAACATTTTTAATGACACATTTAGCTTCTTTATTTATATACACTTTATTAATCTGTTAATGTTATTTAATGTTCTAAGTAGTTGCGGACTCCCTGGGGAGGCTGAGTGGACCCCCAGGGGTCCAGGGACCACGGGTTGGGAACCACTGCTCTAAAGTATATGATGGCCAAGAAGCACGGCTGAGAAGCATTTACAGGGGGCGTGGCCTCTGTAACCAGGGCGCGTCTGAATACAGATGGCTTAGAATCCCTCCTGGTCACCCTCTCCTCCTGGCAGCTCTCATATTAATCCTCTTCCTTCTCTTTCTGCTGGTCCGCTTTGCCCTGGTCCTCCTGGTGTGGCCCTCCCGTGGTCATCAGCTTGTTTTTCTGGTAGCCTTGCTTCTCCCAGTGGTCTTAAACCTTGTGGTTTTGGTCTTCCGATAGCCCTCGTTCTCCTGTTTCTCCTCCTTCTCCTCCTCCTCCTCCTCCTCCTGTCCTCCTCAACCCTCAGTCCCTCTGGTTCTTCTGGTCTTTCTGGTCTCGGTACCCTAGATCTTTCTAGAAGTCTCATACTGGGTCCGATGGTCTCGGACCTGGTGATCGTAGTCCTCCTCTTCCTCTTCATCTCCCTGGTCCAGCTCATACTCCTGATTCTCCTTCACTCAGACCTCTGTGTGTCCTGGTCATAGTGCTGCCGGGCTTGGTCCTTCTGGTCCTCTACTCATGGTCCTCCTTGTAGTCCTGGTCCAGCTCCTGGTCCTGATTCTCCTCCACTTGGACCTCTGTGTGTCCTGGTCATAGTGCTGCCGAGATCGGTCCTTCTGGTCCAGACACTCCAGGTCCTGGTCCACCATTCATGGTCATCCTGATAGTCCTGGTCCTGATTCTCCTCTGCTTAGAACCTATGTCTGTGTGTCCTGGTTGTATTGTTGGCAGGCATGGTCTTTCTGGTCCAGATACTCCAGGTCTTGGTCTTGAATCCATGGTCCTCCATGTATTCCTGGTCCTCCTAGTCCTGATTTCCTCCACTTAGACCTCTGTGTGTCCTGGTCATAGTGCTGCAGGGCCTGGTCCTTCTGGTCCTGGTGCGCTACTCATTGTCCTACTGGTCGTCCTAGTTCCGATTCTCCTCCACTCAGACCTCTGTGTGTCCTGGTCATAGTGCTGCTGGGCTTGGTCCTTCTGGTCCTGATACTCCAGGTCCTGGTGCTCTATTCATGGTCTTCCTTGTAGTCCTGGTCCATCTGGTCCTGATGCTACAGGTACTGGTCCTCTATTCCTGGTCCTCCTGGTATTCCTGGTACTGCTCGTCCTGGTTTTTCTCCACTTAGAGCTCTGTGTGTCCTGGTGTGGTGCTGCTGGGCTTGGTCCTTCTGGTCCAGATACTCCAGGTCTTGGTACTGTATTCATTGTCCTCCTGGTAGTCCTGGTCCCCCTATTCCTGGTTCTTCCCCACTTAGGCCTCTGTCTGTCCTGCTCGTACTGCTGCTAGTCTTGGTCCTTCTGGTCCAGATACTGCAAGTCCTGGTCCTCTACTCATGGTCCTCCTTGTATTCCTGATCCTCCTAGTCCTGGTTCTCCTTCACTCAGACCTCTGTGTGTCCTGGTCATAGTGCTGCTGGGCTCGGTCCTTCTGGTCCTGATACTACAGGTCCTGGTTCACTATTCCTGGTCCTCCTTGTAGTCATGGTCCTTCTGGTCCTCATAGTCCAGGTCCTGGTCCTCTATTCATGGTCCTCCTGGTAGTCGTAGTCCTCCTCCACTTAGACCTCTGTGTGTCCTGGTTGTAGTGCTGATGCTCCAGGTCCTGGTTCTCTGTTCATGGTCCTACTGGTCCTCCTAGTCCTGATTCTCCTTCACTCAGACCTCTGTGTGTCCTGGTCATAGTGCTGCCGGGCTAGGTCCTTCTGGTCCAGACACTCCAGGTCCTGGTGCTCTATTCATTGTCTTCCTTGTAGTCCTAGTCCTCCTCCACTTAGACCTCTGTGTGTCCTGATTGTAGTGCTGATACTCCAAGTCATGGTTCTCTGTTCATGGTCCTCCTGGTCCAACTCATAGTCCTGATTCTCCTTCACTCAGACCTCTGTGTGTCCTGGTCATAGTGCTGCAGGGCTTGGTCCTTCAGGTCCTGATACTCCAGGTCCTGGTGCTCTATTCATGGTCTTCCTTGTAGTCCTGGTCCTTCTGGTCCTGATGCTACAGGTACTGGTCCTCTATTCCTGGTCCTCCTGGTATTCCTGGTCCTGCTCGTCCTGGTTTTTCTCCACTTAGTGCTCTGTGTGTCCTGGTCTGGTGCTGCTGGGCTTGGTCCTTCTGGTCCAGATACTCCAGGTCTTGGTCCTCTATTCATGGTCCTCCTGGTAGTCCTGGTCCCCCTATTCCTGGTTATTTTCCTCTTAGGCCTTTGTCTGTCCTGTTCGTACTGCTGCTGGTCTTGGTCCTTCTGGTCCTTTATTCAAGGTTCTCCTGGTTGTCCTGGTCCTCCTAGTCCTGATTCTCCCCCTCTTAGACCTCTCTGTGTCCTGGTCATAGTGCTGCCGGGCTTGGTCCTTCTGTTCCTGATGCATGTCTGGTTCTCTATTCATGGTCCTCCTGGTAGTTCTGGTGCTCCTAGTCCCAGTTCTCCTTCACTCAGACCTCTGTGTGTCCTGGTCATAGTGCTGCTGGGCTTGGTCCTTCTGGTCCTGATACTACAGGTCCTGGTCCACTATTCCTGGTCCTCCTTGTAGTCCTGGTCCTTCTGGTCCTGATAGTCCAGGTCCTGGTCCTCTATTCATGGTCCTCCTGGTAGTCCTAGTCCTCCTCCACTTAGATCTCTGTGTGTCCTGGTTGTAGTGCTGATACTCCAGGTCCTGGTTCTCTGTTCATGGTCCTCCTGGTCCTCCTAGTCCTGATTCTCCTTCACTCTGGACTACGGCAACACCCTCTACGCCGGAACCACCGCCAAACTCCAGAAGAGACTCCAGCGGATCCAGAACACCTCAGCACGACTCATCCTGGACATCCCCCGCCGCAGCCACATCTCCGGACACCTGAGAGACCTGCACTGGCTCCTGGTCAACAAGAGAATCACCTTCCGTCTCCTCACCCACGCACACAAAGCCCTACACAGCCAAGGCCCAGGATACCTCAACAGCCGCCTCAACTTCTACGCTCCCAAACGCCAGCTTCGATCGACCAGCCACGCCCTCGCCGCCGTCCCCCGCATCCGTAGAGCCACCACAGGGGGACGGTCCTTCTCCTACCTCGCCGCCAAGACATGGAACTCCCTCCCCACCCACCTCCGCCTGACCCAGGACCACCTCGCCTTCAGGAAGCAACTCAAGACCTGGTTGTTCGAGCAGTAGCAGATCCCCCTCCCCCAGCGCCTTGAGACCCTCTGGGTAAGTAGTGCGCTATATAAATGCGATGATTGATTGATTGATTGACTCAGACCTCTGTGTGTCCTGGTGTGGTGCTGCTGGGCTTGGTCCTTCTGGTCCAGGCACTCCAGGTCCCGGTCCACTATTCATGGTCATCCTGGTAGTCCTGGTCCAGCTCCTGGTCCTGATTTTCCTCTGCTTAGAACTTATGTCTGTGTGTCCTGGTTGTATTGCTGGCAGGCTTGGTCTTTCTGGTCCAGATACTCCAGGTCTTGGTCCTCAATCCATGGTCCTCCATGTATTCCTGGTCCTCCTAGTCCTGATTCTCCTCCATTCAGACCTCTGTGTGTCCTGGTCATAGTACTGGAGGGCTTGGTCCTTCTGGTCCTGGCGCTCTACTCATTGTCCTACTGGTCGTCCTAGTTCCGATTCTCCTCCACTCAGACCTCTGTGTGTCCTGGTGTGGTGCTGCCGGGCTTGGTCCTTCTGTTCCTGATGCTGTATGTCTGGTTCTCCATTCATGGTCGTCTTGGTAGTCCTGGTCCCCCTTTTCCTGGTTCTTCTCCACTTAGGCCTCTGTCTGTCCTGTTCGTACTGCTGCTGGTCTTGGTCCTTCTGGTCCAGATACTGCAAGTCCTGGTCCTCTACTCATGGTCCTCCTTGAAGTTCTGGCCCAACTCATAGTCCTGATTCTCCTTCACTCAGACCTCTGTGTGTCCTGGTCATAGTGCTGCAGGGCTTGGTCCTTCTGGTCCTGATACTCCAGGTACTGGTCCTCTATTCCTGGTCCTCCTGGTATTCCTGGTCCTGCTGGTCCTGGTTTTTCTCTACTTGGACCTCTGTGTGTCCTGGTGTGGTGCTGCTGGGCTCGGTCTTTTTGGTCCAGATACTCCAGGTCCTGGTCCTCTATTCAAGGTCCTCCTGGTCATCCTGGTCCTTCTAGTCCTGGTTCTACTCCACTTAGACCTCTCTGTGTCCTGGTCATAGTGCTGCCGGGCTTTATCCTTCTGTTCCTGATGATGCAGGTCTGGTTCTCTATTCATGGTCCTCTTGGTCCAGATACTCCAGGTCCTGGTTCTCTACTCATGATCCTCCTAGTTGTCCTGGTCCTCCTAGTCCTGATTCTCCCCCACTTAGAGCTCTGTGTGTCCTGGTGTGGTGCTGCTGGGCTTGGTCCTTCTGGTACTGATACTCCAGGTCTTGGTCCACTATTCATGGTCCTCCTCGTTGTCCTGGTCCCCCTATTCCTGGTTCTTCTCCACTTAGACCTCTGTCTGTCCTAATCGTACTGCTGCTGGTCTTGGTCCTTCTGGTCCTCTATTCATGCTCCCCCTGGTCGTCCTGGTCCTCCTAGTCCTGATTCTCCTTCACCTCTGTGTGTCTTGGTGTGGTGCTGCTGAGCTCGGTCCTTCTGGTCCTGATACTGCAAGTCCTGGTCCTCTATTCCTGGTCCTCCTGGTAGTCCTGGTCTTTCTGGAGACCCTGCCTCCCCCCAAAGGCCATGACCTACCAAAGCCTCTTTGGTTCTCTCCCCTTTTGCTGGTCCCCCTGGCATTAGTCCTCTGTCTACTCCTATTCCTTCTGCTCCTTGTCATGGATATTATGTCTTTTCTCTCCAGGTTTTCATCTGCTTGGGTTATGTGTGTTAATCAATTAAAAGTGAATACCTGTGATTGACAGAGGGCACAGTTAGTTCATATTATTATGTTTTGCAACGTGATAATCAAGTATTGCTTGAATATATTTACAGTATTTAATCTAAGTGCTGACTGTTCTGTCTTGCCTTGGTATTGATTTCTGATGAGTTTCTAGAATATTGAAAACTAGGTGTTGAGTTTATTGTTATTGTTCCATTGAATACCATCTCCAGAGTTTCTATGACAGTGAAATAATGTTATAAATACCAAGTACAAAGAATAAATGGCTAGAGTCTCTGGCCCCATTTACAGAACTAACTTAAGACAAAATCCTAAACGTACTACTTTGGGTATTCACAGAAGTTAGGATTTTGTCTTAAGACAAACTTAAGACAGACTTAAGACAAACTTAAGACAAACTTAAGACAGACTTAAGACAAACTTAAGACAGACTTAAGAGAAACTTAAGGCAGACTTAAGATAGACTTAAGTTAGGATTTTGTCTTAAGTTTGTCTTAAGTTTGTCTTAAGTCTGTCTTAAGTCTGCCTTAGTATGGTTTTAGGGAGGGGATGGGCACGGTGGAGCAGGTTCTCAACTTTGTGATGCTTCAAGGGAAATACACCCAGGCAAAAAGAGGATGCCTATATGCCATATTTGTCGATCTCACAGCCGCTGTGTGAATCATGTTAAGCTGTGGCAAATACTGGAGGAAATTGGGGTGGAACTGAAGGACTGGACTTTTTAACAGTACCAGCGGTGCCAGGGAACAACACCTATAACCTTCATGGAATACCTGTTTCGGCGCACAAACTACAGAGACACGGGACACTTCCTTCGGCGTCAAAGATTCAAGGTTTATTTACTGCAGGGTACACAGAAGTCACAACAAGTACAACACGTGCAACTTGGGGAGACTGCTTCAAATTGGTTCTGTGGAGCGCTTCTTTTATACAGAATTTACTCATAGGACAACATGATACACAAAAGTTTACAACCTGGTTCCCATAATTATCCCCCAGAGGGGTCGCTTTGGTCACTTTGGTACACATAAGGTCCGGAACATAAGTGCGGAAACATTTGGCGGTTCCCAACTGTAAAAACCCATCTTCCCAACATTAGTGAATTCCAATCGGCAGTAAAACAGATCGAAATAGGGACAAAGACAGATGCAGAGGAAGATGGAGACAGTGGGAGATCGAAAAGGGTGTAAAAGGGGAGGTATCGGGAAACACGAGATACAGGCATCAAAGGGACGTGCCTAATGAGATGCACGGCTGAGACAATAAACCGGCACGGCAGAAGCGCCTCAAGCGGGGCCATCTGCCTTACAGTATCATCCCCCTCATCGTAAAAGATATTTACAAAGAACATGTGTCTTCCACAAATATCTTGAGAGTCCCAGGGTAACGAAGCGGACAGTGTCCGTTCGCTGGCTACTTGAGGGCAAGAGACAAAATGGATGCCGTATCTAAGATGGAACCCGTGGGTACAGATGAAAAACCCACATATCAAACGAACGGTTTAAGTTAGCACAGCGAAACTGCGCATACTTACTAAACTCGTTATTTGCGGTTCTTAGATACCAGACTCGACCATATTCGTGCGAGTCGAAAACATCACTTACAATTGTCACGGAACCTCAGACGCTCCTTTTGCCCTCATGTAGGCAAGCACTAGTCGGAATCATATTCGATATTCATCAGACCCTCGAGATGTTGCTGTAGCATAGCTCTGTCCAACCGAGACCCTTTGGTAACAGGTGGCTGTCTCATACACGTTGTAGCACAGAGGCCACATAAGGCAGGACCGCACTGCACGCAAAGGCAACACGTGAACAGGAACGCTACAACGACCCCAATGATCATCAGAATCTTCCAACCCCAAGTCGACATCAGGCCCCAAAACCATCCAAGTAGCGTCCAATCCCCTACATCCACGTGTATGGATTCGGAGATCTTATGCAACTTCGAGATGGCTTGATAGACAGTCGGAGCGTTATCAGGAATGAAAATACAGCAGCTCGAATGGATCACCTTACATACCCCACCTCGATCTGCTAAGATCACGTCTAAAACCATACGGTTTTGTAACGTCATAAGTCTATCCGCCTGAAGTTCTGTGGTGATATTACCAAGGGCACTGGCAGTAATATTAGCTGTCGATTCTACCACTCGAGTCAACTGTCTCAGGTTCCTACTATTAACCATAGGTCCCCAAAATGGGAGGAAACCCTTGAAAAAGTCTCCTGCCTCTTGACCGGCAGTATCCTCTTCGCTAATTACGCCTCTCACAACTCTAGTTTTGTGATAATCTGCATCTACAGTAAACGTCGGAGGCAACAAGTTTGCGATAAAACATGAACCCATGAAGTCAGAGGGCAACCATGCATACGCACGATCATGACAAATAAAGTATGTACCCTTGGCAGCCAAAAACACAGGGGACGAGACCATTGGCAAAATATAATTTTCAGTGCAAGCACTCTCTCCAAGTCGGGCTTTCGATCTACGGCCGCGACCTATTAAACAAAAATTGCCAATGTGGGGTACGACCCATATCGGAGGCGAGCTTTTAAGCTGTTTTTCACCAGTGAACACACTATATTCGCCTCTACTTAGGACCCTATAGGCTTGTACCTCTTCTTCAGGGATAAGCGTGGGATCATAGATATCGCTATCTAAATCCTCTATTGCTATAGATAAAGATTTTTGGTACGAGGTAGGACAAGAGTAGGGGGAACGTGGTTCTCGAATGGGGTGGAAACCTAGTGCGCTTCGAAACATTGTTTGAAATGCTCGCGCAGACCCTTGGGAGCTATACGGTAACACCAGATATGGAATTCCCTTATCCGTAGTATGCGGCATCAACCCACACACCCAACAATTAGTAGTGTTAACCACTAACTGATGCTGATGAAGGAGCTGAATGAAGGAATTGTTGCGGAATTCTGCACGTCTAGCCTGCTCGTGTTCAGGTAAAATGTGAAAAGAATGAGGAGAAACAGTGGAGGTGAGTTTAAGGTCAGGGGTAGGAGTAGGTATGGTAGAAGGCAAAAAGTAAGACATCGTGTAATATATTCCACCCGCCAAAAACGCAGAAACAGTCACAAACAGTACAAATATTTGGAACACAAAACATTTGGTACGACTGAGTTGCTGCAGCTTGAATCTTTGTGCTTGAGCTCTTTCCAAGTCCATCAGCTCTGAAAATGCCATTCCCTATGACCGTCCGCAACGTTTCTTGACGCACTTCGTTCTGTGTAGCAATAGTCAATTCCTAGGAGTTCCCAGGAACCGACGGTCTTTAACCTAGCGTCAAGACCTACTAACCAGGAGGAAGTACGCGCGCGGCCCTACGGCCTTCATTTCACATATATATATATATATGTGAAAATAATGTCTCTCAGCTGTGGAAACAAAAAGTGTAAGGAACGAAGCTCAATGAATATGTACAAAATAATTACAATAGTTTGAGTGTTCAAACTGATCATGGAAAACGGGATAATGCACTTGTCAAGGGACAGAACGGGGTTTTTTATTAGTCTTTAGTGCTGGATCGCAGAAAATATCGGGTTTTCCCAGGACGTGTCTGTTCGTTAAACAAAAGATCGGTCGAAGGGACGACGCCCTGTTGATCAGCTGAATGTTCTGGTCTTGAGTCTTCTGATGACAAGTGTTCAACAATGCCTTTTTGCTGCACTGAGGATTCTCCGACAGGTTGTGCGTCGCTGAAAGGTACAAACACCGGCAATCCTTCGGTTTCAGTTGATGCAATGCCTTTCCTCACCCACGAGTCTGCTGGCAACGGGATGGGGACTTTCTTGGTATGGGTGGCATGCACCCAATTTTTCCGCCCCTCGAGACGAACTGCAGTTCTCGTGGCAAGGAGGACCTGATAGGGTCCAGTGAACATGGGATCCAAATTGTTCTTGCGCGAAAAGTTTCGCGTTACCACCCAATCTCCGGGCTGGAGCGGGTGGCCTGGACCCTCCGTCTGCGTGGGCAATGCTTCGTGAACCTGTTGGTGAATTAACCTCAGTTTAGCAGTCAAGTCATAAAGATAATCGATCAACATTGGATACTCAAGATCACAAAAGGCACCCGGTCTAGGGACCCCCCAAACATTGGCAGGACGACCGAACACTATTTCATAGGGACTGAGCCCTACTCGGGAGTGTACAGTTGCCCTTGTTGACAGCAATGCTAAGGGTAAAGCGTCAGGCCATGAAAGACCTGTCGTAGCCTGAATCTTTGCTAGTTTTAGTTTAAGGGTGCCATTGTACCCTTCAACCAAACCAGCTGACTGAGGATGATTGGCACTATGGAATTTCTGATTAATTCCAAGGCCCTTGCACACACTCTTCATCACACTCCCCACAAACTCACTTCCGTTGTCTGACCACACAATTCTAGGCATTCCATACAGAGGAAAGTATTCCTTCAGTAAGATTTTCGCAGTGGATAAAGCAGTATTGTCTTTGAGAGGATAGGCTTCAATCCATCGGGAGAATGCGCAAACAACAACTAAAACATATTTCAAGTTATTGCATCGCTCCATATGGATGAAGTCCAATTGGATCACCTCAAAGGGACATGAAGGGGGAGCAAAACTACCAGGAGGAGTTGGGGTTCCCTTACCAGGATTGTACAACATACACACCATACAATTCTTAACCAAACGTTCAGCACATTTCGTAATACCATCATTCTTCCACACAGGAAACAGCAATTTACAGATACCTTTCGCGCTAATATGTGCTAACCCATGTGCCATAGTCACAACAGCCAGCACATACGCATCAGGCAACATCCATCTTTTCTGTTCCGATAAGTCAATCCAACAACCATTCGCATCCAACTTTCCCGTACCTTCTTTCCACTTCGTCTTTTCAGTCTCGGTGGCCTCATTCTGAATTGCTTTCACACTCTCGATAGTGTTTTCACACATACTTGATTCTGCAGGCCACCTAACCGAACTCGTCACATACATTCGAGTGCTAAGGTTCCGGGCAGTCTCCTTAGCAGTTTCATCTGCAAACGCATTACCACGACCAACATCATCCGTCACCTTACGATGCGCACTACATTTAACAATCGCCACTTGCGTAGGCAACGTAAGTGCATCCAAAAGATCATTTACAAGCTGGCCATGTTGAATCTTCGTACCATGTGACGTAAGGAATCCTCTCTCTCTCCACAGTCGTCCAAAACTATGTGCCACACCGAACGCATACTGGCTATCTGTAAACACATTCACCCGTTTATCTTTAGACAACACACACGCTCTCGTCAAAGCAATTAACTCAGCAGCCTGAGCCGAATTCTGACTTAACCTTGCGCTTTCCACAATCGTTCTCAATGTAACTACAGCATACGCAGTTGTCACATCACCATTCGGCAACTTGAAACAGGAACCATCCACATATAAAGTACCATCGGGATCTGTCAATGGAGTATCTTTTAGGTCAATGCGACCTTTAGTTTCCTCTTCAGTTTTGAGATAGCAGTCATGTACTGCTTCATCACTTGATTCTGTGTCGATCGGCAGCAATATTGCTGGATTCAACACATTACATCGTTTTATCCGTATGTGACTGGCCAGCAACGTCAACTCATATCCAGACAATCTTGCACTTGTTAGATGTTGAGTTTTCGTTCGATTCAATAGAGTGTCGACTGCATGCGGAACCATTACCGTGAGCATATTATCCATGACTAGACCTGCGGACTGTCGAATGGACGCCTCAGCTGCCGCTGTTGCCCTTAAGCAACTTGGCAAGGCTCTTGCTACTGGGTCTAAAGTCGAAGAAAAATAGGCACATGGGCGTTGTGTACCACCAAAAGGTTGTGTCAAAACACTCAACGCGCAACCATCCCTCTCGTGAACGTATAGTGTAAACGGCTTACTGTAGTCAGGAGTGCCCAACACAGGAGCCGAACACAACGCATCACGCAATTCAGAAAATCTTTTCTGACATTCTTCAGACCAAGGTACTGGGGATGAAACGTCTTTGCATGTAAGGGCTATCAATGGTTTCGCCAACAATGAAAAATTTGGAATCCATTGTCTGCAGTAGGACGTAATACCTAAAAAGGCGCGAACATCTCTTTGGGTTCTTGGCACAGTCATTCGGGAAATCGCTGCAATTCTCTCTGGGGTCAACCTTCTCCCTTCTTTTGACAATAAGTGACCTAGATAGGTAACTTCTTGACAACAATACTGTAGCTTTGAAGGCGATACCTTGTGGTGTAAGTCATGTAGATAGTGCAATAATGATACTGTAGCCGTTTTGCAAATAGCTTCTGTATCAGCTGCCACTAAAAGATCGTCAACGTATTGAATCAAAGCTGCACCTTTAGGTAATACAAAGGCATCAAGCTGACCTTTAAGTGCTTGGCTGTAGATTGACGGACTCTCACAGTAGCCCTGTGGAGCGCGTTTTAGCCTAAAACTGCGACCTCCCAATGAAAATCCGAATAGGTCTCTGCTTTCCTCTGCAATCGGGATGCTAAAGAAAGCATTCTTTAGATCGATCACTGTGAACCAGGAAGCAGATGCCGGAATCATTGTTAATAAAGCCGTAATGTCAGGGACCACGGGAAATTGTGGAACCACTATTTTATTTACCTCTCTCAAATCTATAACAAAGCGATACACAGGAGGTTTGGTTGGGTCAGTTCGTTTCAGAATTGGCAATACAGGGCTATTACATACATTTCCACGAGTTTCTTCAACAACACCCTTTCCAATGAGATCATGAACAATTGCTAACAGCGCTCGTTCGCCCTCAAGAGAAATACGATATTGAGGTAAACGCGGTAATCGCGCATTTTGTTTCAATTGAATCACATAGGGTGGAATGTCTAACAGGCCCACGTCATTGGGACCTGTGGCCCATAAAGACGCAGGGAGGGAACTCAATTCCGGTGGGAATTTATCGACCGATAAATACATGGGAGAGATCACTCTCCGTCCCAATGTAAGCTCCACTCCTTCGGGGGAACAATACAATGTTGCATATAATCGTTTCAACAAATCCAGGCCCAAAAGATTTTCACCACAACCTGTAGATAGAATCAGTGGAGCGGTTAGCTCACGGGGTCCAATTATAAGAGGCAAAGGACTAGAGACTGGGTTACTAACAGGGGCGCCAGAGAATCCAACGGAAACGTTCGTTAAGCCAGACAAAGGTGCGCCAGGGAGTTTTGAATGCATGATGGAACTTTTCGTCGCACCAGTGTCTAACAGAAAAGGCTCAACTACACCTGATGTAGCCACTGCAACGTAAGGCCCACTCTGATCGACCGGAACTGACACTACTCCCTCTCTTTGTCGTTGGCTGTCCTAGTAATGGTCATTTACAACAGTCTCGTGCTCTACGTAATAATCATCCACATTATACTGTGCAGATCGAACTGACCCCGCATTTCGCTGGTCAAAACAATAATTTGCGTCTGATTGATTTTGATAACGATCACTCTGATTGTGGAATGAACCACGACCTCTACCACGAGGTGCCTGTTGAGGACCACCACCACGGTTTCCACGTATCGACACACCATTCAGACGGTCCCGTAAGGCAAGACAATCATATTTTAGGTGTCCCTCTTTCCTACAATATGCGCACTGATTATACCCAAGTGAAGATCTGGAATCAAAGTTGTCAGAGCGCGACTGTGTCCTATCGGGCTGTGCTCGTGGTCGATACTGCTGTTGCGAATCATTTTGGTTTGATCGTGGAGGGTATGCTTGCTGCAACAAAACCTTCGTTTTGAGTTCTTTCGTTTTCTTTCCTACACGATCACTTTCTTCCTTTTCCCTATTCTCATAATACTGGGCCGTTGCTAGTATTTGCGCAGGGGTTGAAACTGCCCACGCACTTTCTGAATTCTTTAATTTGTTGCTTAGCTCAGGCAGCAAATTCGACACGAATTTGTCAACGAATAATCGCTGGCCTCCCTCAGCGCCCATGTCCTGGCCGCTGTGGTCGACAAACGCTTCCTCAAACCTTGTAAAGAAATCTGAGACACTCTCGTCTTTCTTTTGCTTACAAGCTGATAACTTATCCCAGTTCACCTTCATCGCTGGCATGAGAGTTTTCATGAGCGTAATGATTTTCTGAGGCAAATCCAAAATCAGCTGTTCAGGCTTGGCCCCACCAACTTGTAATGCATCAGCTGCTAGCAGTGTAGCCCAATCACCCCCTAATTCAACTGCGTGATCGGCTTGACGAATTTTAGCCCAAACTGGTTGCGGTACCACATTGCCAAACAACATGTCGATGTCGGCAATATTCATAATAGTAGCTTCCACCAGTTGTGATAACTCCTTATAATAACCAGCCGGATTTTTACGCGGATCAGGTAAGGATTGCTTCACTTGCAAAACTTCTGATCGTTTCCATGGAAGATGTATCCACACCCTTCGAAAATGTGGTTGCACCGCAGGGTTAGCAGCAGGGTCACCAGGCACCCACAGTGGCGGAACCTCTCTCATAGGATACTGACCAGGAACCGCTTTCCAGTTCTCAGTGGTATCATCCAATGACACCCGAGAATGTGCTGTGGGTCTGAATGCTAATAAGCGTTCCACGGCACGTCGTACATCGTCTCCTATAATCATACCGTTCGAAAAGTGACTCTGAAGTTCAATTATGTCGGACGGTACATTATCTATTTAATCATTATACCATTCTTCTCTCAAAAAGTTACACATCTCCTCAAATACGAATCTCTGCGTAGGCTCATTAAACTGAGAAAACGTATCAAAGACTACACGTGGAGTGTAATTAGCAGGATGTCTTATCCACCTGTGTGCCATTGTTACTAACGTCTCTTTCTCCCTACCACTAGGGATCTGACTCCGTCTCTGAGGAGTTTCAGATGAATCAGACGAAAATAACGGACAGAAAGAGGTGAATAAAGAGTAGCAACAGAGTTAGGAACACGCTTACGAACAGAAGGAGAAAGAAAAACAGGGGCAACAACACTGGAGGTGAAGGAAGGCATAGTAGGAACGGACAAGATAGTTGGAGTAGCAGAAACAACAGTCTGCGAAGGTACAGGTACAGGAGCAGTAGGAACAAGAACAGGTGGTGAAACAAACGTAGGGTTAACAGCGGGCTGACCCGCAGCCACTGGAGCAACAAGAGGTACAACAGGAGGTACTACAGGAGCAGTAGCACCCTGTACATAAGGAGGTGGTGATTTCATCAAATATGATAACAAGGAATCCTCCCTCAAATCTTCTTCTTTCTTTTCTAGATTATTCGGTAAAACTGGGTAACATTTATCTATTTTCATGTGATGCAATCTAGTAGCGATTTCCATGTCTTTTTCTTCTTTGTCTTGTCTACATTCTTTTATAGCTTGCATTACAGGAACAAACTCTTGTTTTTGTTTCTTTTTAAGTTGTTTGATTTCTTTCTGTTTGGCCTCTTTACGCCATATCCGAAAGGAATCAAACATAGCTGGCCTAACTTTCTTTAAAAATAATTTAGCCTCAAGATTATCTAAAATCGAAAGTTCAAAAGTTCCATGTGGTGGCCATCTAAGATCACCGTCTTTCTTTGTATAACGAACCCAGTAATCATTATATATTATAGGACCCACCCCATGTCGACTATAAAGATCATGTATCGGAGTTCCAACTGGAGGTATCGGACACGAGTCCTCCAACCGGGAATCCATTGCGCAACATTTGAAAATACGAAACAAATCACTATGGCTAGGCATCGTGCACACTAACCTAGTATCAAACTTCAAGGATTACCGAAGCAATAAAACCTCGTGTAAGTCAAAACCCTCGGTTTTTGGCAATTGCAACTGTCAAATAATACTAAGGACCAATACTAAGAACCACAAATGCAATGGAACCATGCAATACAACAAAGCCTTAAGGCTACCACAAAGCTCGGAGAGCTAACCACAAAGCCTGAAGAGGCTAGTACAAAGCTCAGTGAGCTATTACAACAAAGCCTTAAAGGCTAACCACAAAGCTTTCAAAAGCTAGAACAACCACTAAGGACTGGGAGCGACCCACAAATACTTAACTCAGAACTTCAATGGCGTCACCAGGAAGGCCCGTCTGTCGTCTCGCTTGTACATAAGGTCTACGCCGGGCGTCGAAGACAGGTCGACAGTCAGGGCATCGGTCCGTCGCAGCCGTCAGGAGGCGGGAATCTTCGCAGGGAAAAACTGCGGGCCACTTATTTCGACAACAGGATCGATGAAGCGGGGTGCACCTTCCCTCGGAAATTTCACACGAAGTTCCTCACGATCATCAGGCTTTGGACCGGACCGGTACCGCTGAAGTCGCCCCACGTTGGGCGCCAACTGAAGGACTGGACTTTTTAACAGTACCAGCGGTGCCAGGGAACAACACCTATAACCTTCATGGGATACCTGTTTCGGCGCACAAACTACAGAGACACGGGACACTTCCTTCGGCGTCAAAGATTCAAGGTTTATTTACTGCAGGGAACACAGAAGTCACAACAAGTACAACACGTGCAACTTGGGGAGACTGCTTCAAATTGGTTCTGTGGAGCGCTTCTTTTATACAGAATTTACTCATAGGACAACATGATACACAAAAGTTTACAACCTGGTTCCCATAATTATCCCCCAGAGGGGTCGCTTTGGTCACTTTGGTACACATAAGGTCCGGAACATAAGTGCGGAAACATTTGGCGGTTCCCAACTGTAAAAACCCATCTTCCCAACATTAGTGAATTCCAATCGGCAGTAAAACAGATCGAAATAGGGACAAAGACAGATGCAGAGGAAGATGGAGACAGTGGGAGATCGAAAAGGGTGTAAAAGGGGAGGTATCGGGAAACACGAGATACAGGCATCAAAGGGACGTGCCTAATGAGATGCACGGCTGAGACAATAAACCGGCACGGCAGAAGCGCCTCAAGCGGGGCCATCTGCCTTACAGTATCATCCCCCTCATCGTAAAAGATATTTACAAAGAACATGTGTCTTCCACAAATATCTTGAGAGTCCCAGGGTAACGAAGCGGACAGTGTCCGTTCGCTGGCTACTTGAGGGCAAGAGACAAAATGGATGCCGTATCTAAGATGGAACCCGTGGGTACAGATGAAAAACCCACATATCAAACGAACGGTTTAAGTTAGCACAGCGAAACTGCGCATACTTACTAAACTCGTTATTTGCGGTTCTTAGATGCCAGACTCGACCATATTCGTGCGAGTCGAAAACATCACTTACAATTGTCACGGAACCTCAGAACCTGCGATAGTGCACTTCCTTTGACAGCTATACTCTGGTGCAACTGCGAAGGTGAGATATGGCCTGAGGGGAGAATGTACAGGGTCCTTTCGCATAGAGAAGGGGGTTAGACAGGGCTGCGTTCTGGCCCCATACCTCTTCTCCATATATACGAACGCTTTGGAGGGAGAATTGGAGGCCAGCATTATTGATTCCCCAAGACATGGAAAAAAGCAGGTTGTCTCCCTTCTCTATGCGGATGACGCAGTGCTTATGGCCTGAACCAGGATGAGTGCCCAGAAGGCACTCTCTAAATACAATGAGTTTATGGAAACAAGGGGTTTAAAAATGAATGCCAAAAAATCCTTTGTGATGTTGTGTGGGAAAGGGCGGGCTAAATGTAAGGCTATCAAGGTGGACGGCCTTTCAATTGAACACACAAAAACCTTTTCCTACCTTGGGGTGTGACTAGATGGATCCGGCTCGTGGGCTCTCGCGGTTAAGAGTAGGAATTTATTGTTTAAACGCTCTATTGTGGCACTAATGAATTTTGCTAAAAAACTGGGGAAAAGACCTCCTGAAACTCTCTTAAAAATATATATGGCAAAATGTAGAAGCATTGCACTGTATGGGGCGAGTTTTTGGGGCTTTCAGAATGTAGCGTGCATTCAAATAGCAGAAAACTGCTTTTTAAGATAACTGTTAGCGCTTCCCCAGGGCACGTCAGTTTTTAATTGTCATGCAGAATTAGGCATGGATTTTATCACTGACATTATAAAACTACAACCGATCTTACTCTAGCAGAGGGTATGGGTCTCAGATGAGTTGGGCCTTAACCAGGAAATTATTAAGGATGTTATGGCCCTTGATAACGTAAAACATATTCCATGGCTAGAATACGTTAGGAAAACGTTAAATGATCTGCAAAGGCCGGAATTATATAATAACCCGGAATTGATTAGTAGGTTGCCTAGAAAAGAACTAAAAAGTCTATGTATGAACCATTTTGAGAAGCCAAGATGTTCGGGTGAAATTACTAAAACAACAGTAATCCAACATCAAATGTCCCTGGCATGTTATGCCATTCAACCATACTTATCTTTTTGTTCTGTGGGCTTTGGCCGTTTTATCTTGACTAGGTTTAGATTTGATTTATTTCATCGCCTGGTAACTTTTCCAACAAAAAATGATGGGTCAAGAAATTTGGAACCATGCCTTCGCGATAAATTATCACAGCAATCCACATTTCATGTGATTTTATTCTGTAAGTTTTATGAAAATGAACGTAGAAGATGGATTAAACATTACTTGAGACAAGGTTTCTTGCGACAGTGCCGTCCAGCGTACATAAGCTTACAGCAATTGGAAAATGCAAAATGCGTTATGTCCATGATTGGTTTTGTAAAAAGTATTCTGAGGAAACGGAATTTTATGATTTATTAAAATGTAAAGGCTTTAGATTGACAAATGTACCAATTTAATACTTTTTTAATGTTTTTGGCTGTTATTTATTATTAAGTGAAATGGTGTATATATATTTGTCGCCTTTATGATTTTTTTATCTAGTGTCAAATCGAATAAAGCTATTCTGATTCTGATTCTGAGTCTGCCTTAAGTTTGTTTTAAGACAAACTTAAGACAAAATCCTAACTTCTGTGAATACCAAAAGTATTACGTTTAGGATGTTGTCTTGTTAGTTCTGTGAATCGGCCCCAGGATCTTTATGCCAGGTGACACTGAGATAGGCAAAGCAGAACGATATCACCAATTCTAACTGAAGGCTACAACGACAGCACTTACCCTTTGCCTCTGCACTTGATGAACTTATCAGTTCATCAAATTACAAGAGTATTATACCTTGTTATTATATTGAAAACTCTGCAAATAAATAAATAAGCCCTATTGACAAGCAGGTGTGCGGATGTGAACCATCTGAAACTCGAAATAGGTTATATTTTCTGTGGTACCAGAAATAGCTTAGTGCTTAGAAGTAGCAGAAGGGGGAGGAATTGCTAAAGTGCAATTATATTGGAGATGTTCCTTTTATTAATGCTGTTAGTAAACGCTGCTGCCATTTTATGTCTTCATGGTGGTTACAATCAGGGCTCCTGGAATTATTTGATTGTTCGGCTGGCGCGGTTTTCCCACATAATAATTGATGTGCAGCCTTTGACACATAATCCATAATCTGCTGCATGATCTGTGGTTTTGAACAAAACAAATTATTCTAGCTGAAACAGTTCATAAGTTACTAAGAACGCAGCAACACCTGTTGCCGTGCAGTGTAAGACCCTTTGCAAATATTGACCGGCCACCTTTCTGTTGCTTATTGCTATATTTGGGTGTTAAACTGATATCATGAGGTGAATCCAATGCCCAGACAGTATTGACAAGTGAAAATATGACAAAATAATGAAGAATTACTATCGCAAAATGAGCTGCATTACGATGCATAATTTGCCCTATCTTGTCACATAATTTACTCCACTGTGCCGCATATTTTGGCCCTCCCTAGCTACATAATTACGCGAATGGTCTGTTTGGCGGACTACCGGCATACCTGTTTGGCGGACTACCGGCATACCTGATTCACCGCCTCCAGGTCATTCAGAACGCTGCTGCCAGGCTCCTATTCAATGTTCCTAGGCGTTCTAGTGCACACCCTTTGCTGTGTGCTCTTCATTGGCTTCCTGTTGCCCTCAGGATTCAGTTCAAAATCTTAGTGATGGCCTACCGAGCTATTCATCAAATTGGCCCTATCTACTTGTGGAAAAGGTTCCGCTTGTATGTCCCTAATCGCCTCCTGCGATCGGCCAACCTGTGCCAAATGTCCGTTCCCAAATTCAAATACTGCAGACTTGGCGGCCAATCTATTTCGGTAAGAGCAGCAAAATCCTGGAACACCCTCCCCCTTCACCTAAAAACTGCTTCGACTCTCAATGTTTTTAAGAAAGGACTAAAAACTCACCTTTTTAATACAATAGTTTAAACTGTTTTTTCTTATGTTCAGTTATTAGTCATTAGTCCTCTCCCAACTGTTCTGCCTTCAACGCGCCAGGATACTATTTTTTTAGTAATAGAGCGCGATATAAAAGCCTTTAATAATAATAAATAATAATAATAATAATTCCAATGGCCCTGGTTACAATTCATACTGTGTGCACTAGACCAGAGGATTGATTTTAAAATACATCTTTTAAATGTATTTCTTGTGTTCTAGTGTACTTGATTGTGCGTCTCTTGAATGATGGAGGGGTTGAGGTTCTATTAACTGTCCCTGTGATGTCTCATGGGGTTGAAACATGTCATTCAAATATTGCTCAGTGAGTTGTTGGTTGGTTGCAATAGAACTTTTTTTCAGATTCAGGTCGGTAGATTGACTGAGTACTTGGTGCACGAGGGTCTAGAAAACCACACTTGGTATTTCTAGAAAATCTAGAAACAGAAAACCCATACATTGGACTTCTCTGTTCTCCTCATAGCCCTTCTCTTGGCCCACCTCTTCGCCCTCTGGCCCTTCTCCTTCTGGCCTTGCCCGGTATGGTCACCCCAGTGGCTCTCTGGCTCCTGTTCCTTTTCCTCCTACTGAAGAACCGGGTTATTTAAGACCCAGCGGCGCCAGGGGCACGCCCAAAGTCCTCGGGTTCACCTGTCTTAGAATACAGAGACATGGGATTCTTCGTGGTGACGTCAAAGATCGAATTTATTGGCTGCAGCCAGTAACAGAAGTCCTAGTAATCATCACGGTATGAGTTCTCAGGAGACTGCTCAATTTTACAAAGCAAGTCATCCCTTTTTATGCCAAAAATCACATTCCAGACAAATACCTAACATTTACAAACTGTCCAATCACATGTGGCCACACCAAAGGTATCGCATGACAGTAAAACCCAATTTTCAGTTGTCCAGCCCATGATCAATCATCGGTCAAACCCAACATTCTTCTTTAGACAGGTCGAACGAACCCAAAAAAGGCCACAACCCATATCATAAATAGACCATAAAGAAAGAAACAGAAACAGGTGAGAGTAGGATAAGGCATATTTGTGTGTAGTAAAACTTTACGATGTCCTGTGCTTTGATCCTAGTCTTGATCAGCTAGCGGGCAAGAACTGGTTTAACAAGGTCAGCTTCAGGCAACAGGGTCAGTTCACTCAGGTCAAACAGGAGTCAGCACAAACCCCAGCAAAAGGGCACGGGTCTTAAAGACTCATGCAGCCAGAGTCATCGGCCTATGTGAGGGCAACCACAAAATGGCTGCCTTGCACAAAATGGAAACCAAGGTCAGAACGGAATCTTCAAATACATAGTGAATCCTTGTGTGTAACATGGCGAAAACACTCGTACTTGCCGAACTCATTAGTTACGGTTCATCGTTACCAAAATCGTAACGGAACCATGACATTTAAAACACAGGTTCAGAATTCACGGAACCTCAGTCCCTCCTTTTGCCCTTACATAGGCAATTACTCAATCTATATCCGAGTCGATGTCAATTCTCATTAGATCACTAAGGTGCTGCTGAAGCATTATCTTGTTTCTCTGTGCATCTCTCGAGACAGGCGGTCTCCTGATACACGTAGTAGCACAAAGGCCACATATGGCAGGAACGCACTGTATACATAGACAACACGAGAAAAGAACCACTTGAGCCGCACCAATGATCATCAGAATCTTCCATCCCCAAACTGATAACAGTCCCCAAAACCATCCAGTCAACGACCAATCTCCTTCGTCCACATGTATAGACTCGGAGATCTTATGTAACCTGGAAATGGCCTCGTATACCGTCGGAGCATTATCTGGGATAAAAATGCAGCAACTCGATTGGATCACTTTACATACTCCACCTCGATCTGCGAGTATGACGTCTAAAACCATACGATTTTGTAACGTCATAAGGCGATCCGCTTGAAGCTCAGCTGTCAAGTTACTAAGGGCACCAGCAGTTTCGTTTATGGTGGATTCAACCACTCTCGTTAACTGTCGTAAGCCTCTACTGTTAGCCATAGGTCCCCAAAACGGTAAGAAACCCTTAAAGAAGTCTCCCACTTCTTGTCCAGCGGTATCTTCCCGACTGAAGACACCTCTAACAACTCTTGTCTTGTGGTAATCTGCAGCAGCAGTGTACGTAGGAGGCAACAAGTATCCAACATAACACGTTCCCGAAAAATCAGGGGGCAACCATCTATATGCTCGGTTGTAACAAACAACCGTACGTGCCCATAGCTGCCAAAAACAGCGGGGAAGATTGAGACGTAAAAACATACGTCTGGGTACAAACACTCTTCCCCAGCTGAGCTTTTGGATTTTTGCCATTACCTTGCAGACAAAAATGACCTCGGTGGGGTACGACCCAAATCAGAGGTGACCTCTTTCGTTTCTGTTTTTCACTCAGACTAACACTGTATCCGGTCGTGTTCCATCCAACATAAGCCGATAACTCTTCCGTGGGAATAGTCCTGTATGTATCTATATCTCTGCTCATATTCATAACTCCCTTCACCAAGGCTTGATTACTCAAGTTATCTTTCATGGAATGCAGAGGATAGACTTCCAGGGCATAAATGAACATCGTCTGAAAAGCCCATAATGACCCATTCTGACTAAACGGTAAGATCAGATAGGGGACAACACTATCTGTAGTATGTGGCATAAGACCACACACCCAACAATTAGTAGTGTTCACCACCAGCTGATGTTGATGTAGTGACTGTACGAATGTGTTATGTACAAATTCTGACCTTCTAATCTGCTCGTGTTCCGGTAAGATATGAAAAGAATGCAAAGAAACAGTAGTAGGAAAAGACATAGGTTGGGAGGTGGGTGCAGAAGTCAATTGGGTAGTGAAAACCATCCAACCCACCAATGCTAACGTCATGCTTAAAAACATCAGAACACATGTTATCAGAAAACATTTGCTATGCATTAATTTACACACTTTCATTTTAAAGTTCATTTTCTCAGCAGCTCTCTCTGTCCCAGAAAACTCCATCCTCTAACCATGCTGTTCGCGGCAGTTGGTTTTCTTCCGCTAAGGAATGCGTCTATCAGTTCAGGGAACGCCCTGAGACCAACCAGAACCGTCGACCTTGTGTCTACACGGCTGCAATCCCAAGTCTTTATACCGCGACCCTACAGCTGAGCTCGGATGGCAGCTCGAAAAAGAAAAATAGGCCAAAACAGTTTCTTGGATGAGAGAGTGCAGGTCTCCAAAAACAAAAGGAAAAATTATATTTTTATTTGTCAATTGTTTCTCAGTCGTAAATTATAACGGCCTTTACCAGGCACTGTGTGATCTTTAAACAAGAGTTCAGGCTCAGTGGTGTCCAATCTCAAATGCGGAGGTACAGCTGCTTGCAAAATGTCGTCGTCCTCTCGTTCAGAATTTGTCCATACTAGATGTGCATCGCTAAACGGCATGAACTTCGGCACTCGTTCTGTCTCTGAGTCACCAATACCATCACGGATCCACTGGTCGTACGGCAGAGGTAAAGGCGCCCTCTTACAATGTACGCCGTGGATCCAATTTCGCTTCCCGAAGACCTTCACCGAAGTTCTTGTTGACAGGAGCACTTGGTGGGGGCCGGTCCAGAGGGGCTGCTCGTTTTTGGTCCGCTGAAAATTATTCACCAGGACCCAGTCACCGGGATTGATGGTGTGACCTGGATCCACAGATGCTGGTGGCAAGTTATCATGAACCTGTTGATGCAAGACACGCAATTTAGCCGTCAGATCATACAAATAGTCCACCAACACAGGGTATTCGATGTCACTAAACTTCACTGGCCTCGGCACTCCCCTCATATTCGCCGGACAGCCAAAAATGATTTTATAGGGACTAAGGCCAATTCAGGAATGCACTGTAGTTCTAGTTGACAAAAGTGCCAACGGCAAAGCATCTGGCCATTGGAGACCAGAACTCGCCTGAATTTTGGCTAACTTTAACTTCAAAGTGCCATTGTAACATTCCACTAGTCCAGCTGATTGGGGGTGGTTTGCGGCATGAAACTTCTGTCGTATTCCCAAACCCTCGCATACTTTTTTCATAATCTTCCCCGCAAACTCACTTCCATTATCACTCCACACCATCCTTGGCAATCCAAATCTAGGGAAATTTTCTTTGAGCAAGACTCTAGCTGTGGACAAGGCCGTATTATCTTTTAGGGGGTATGCTTCTACCCATCTAGAAAAGGCACAAACAACTACAAGGACGTATTTCAAGTTGTTACACCTTTCCATGTGGATAAAATCCAATTGCAGAACCTCGAACGGATACGTCGGAGGCGCAAAGTGACCAGCTGGAGTTGGAGTTCCCTTGCCAGGATTATACATCAGACACACCATACAATTCTTGACCACATTCTCAGCACATTTGGGTATTCCAGCATTCTGCCACACTGGAGCCAACAACTTACAAATTCCTTTCACACTAATGTGAACCTCACTACCGGACCTCCTTCTGGTCCATCACATGACCCCTTGGTCCTCCTCATCTGGGTCCTCCTGGTCCAGCTTGTCCTCCTGATCTAGTCTTCCTGTCCTTCCTTCTCCTCCAGATGCTCTTCGTGTTCCTTCTGGTTTCTCTCTTCATCTCCCCAGTCCTCAACCCTCTCTTGCTACTGGTCCTGATCTCCCTGGTTGACCTCTTCCCCTTTGTCCTATTCCTCCCCATGGACCTCTTCCTGGCCATCCCCTTGCTTCTAACGGTGGCTTTGCTTCAAGTATACCAAGACCTCTTCACATTGTTGTTCGGTTGCATCGGTGATGCTTTCCAGAGCTGAGGGGTGTCCAGCTTGTGGAAGATATTAATGATTCCTTTACTTTAGTTTGCCGCTTCAAGGATGCATTTAGTATAGCAAGTCTGTTTGGCTCTATTAATGGCTTTGTGCAAACCTATCCTATGTATCTTGGTTGAAAATGTATCTTCTGCATTCTGACTTTTGTGTGATTGTTGTTCCGGATTGTGTTTAACATGTTTCAACTTTGCTAAATTTCTGTCAAACCATCTGTTGATTGCTTTATTACCAGCCTTGGGGTTTTCTGCTTTTAGCTGGGGATCGAATGCCACAAAGGATGAAAAGTTTTGATGTATCCCTAGCAGCAAAGATTCCGGATGTTACATTATAAGTAGGGCTCCCAGTTTTATGGTATTTATTTATTTAGCATTTCCATCTGTGTTTATCCATATTGATATTTTGGCCACTTTATTGGTGTTTATCTATATTTATTTTGTGTTTTAGGAAAAAATTAATCGTAAAATGGTATATTTCCACATTTATTTTACCACTAAATATGCAGTCATGCGTTTCCGCTGTTGCGGTTTAGCAAATTAAACACCCAGACATAGCGAAAAACTGCTCACAGGTAAACATCGTGGTACATATGCAAATCAGTCTGACCCTGTGCCTCATGGGAACAGCTCTCCCCCCTTTTGTACCACTTTGTTTGCCATAAGTGTGGCAGGGTATGCTCAGACGTGAGTCCCTTGCTCACTTTGCCACCGGATTCAAGCAAGCCGGACTGAAGACGGCTGAAATGCCAGAAACCGGTCCTCGGAAGATTGTTTCCGGTCCAGGGAAGGCATGGCTTGGCAGTTCGGGCTGGACTGTTCCCATGAGGCACAGGGTCAGACTGATTTGCATATGGCCATGTCTGAACTGGGGTGGCAGAGTGGGCTAAAGAACGGTGATGGATTAAACCCAGATCTTTTGACTGGGTGTGAGTGTTTTATTGGTTCAGATGCTCCGTCCATTACCACCCCCTTTTGTACCACAGGTAAACATTAGCATCATAGTAAAAAATATATGTTAACATATGCCTGTATTTAGGGAAATATCAACTTCTTTTTTTAACTTCCCATGCTGTCTACCTGCTTAATTGTTCTGGAAATCACGAAGATAGCATGGAGAGTCACCCACATGAAGTTCAAAGTTCCGCATTTTTCATCTTTTGTAAAATAAATACAAACAGGAAACAGTTTATTTTCTGTTGTAATTTTTCTGTAAAAATCAGTAAAAATGGAAAACTGGGAGCCTTAATTATAAGTTGACTCACACTCCTGTTTGATTAAGTTTGTGACGCGCCCTACGGGATATGGGGTTTAGCGTGTGGCTCTTTTGTAGGATGAGTTTGCATCTCATATTTGTCAGGCTGATGGAGACAAAGTAGTGGTCTGACGAGACTTGCGGTTGCCCAATAAGGTTTGGTGTTTCGAGGCTGAGTGTATGAGCAGTGGTGTGAATCAGGTGGTTAATCTCTTGATTGAATCTGAGAATCTGCATATTCACCATGAAGGCAGCAGCAAGATTTGAGTTCGGTTTGTCCACCATTTGAAGCCTTCCATAATATGAATTGTGTTGGTGAGTGTTTGTAATTCAGATGGCTTTGAGCTGTCCTACAGTAGTCAGTAAGTTAGTCTGAGGTTTTTAAGGATTTGCTGTTTAAACTTTTTGTGGTGCTGGGCTCAGTTTTAGAAGCACACAAGGTTTTTTGTCATTGAACCGTAATAATTCTGCCCCATCACCGAGGCGCACTCTGAGTCCAGTGGCACAGCAAGCATGAGACCCTCGTCTGGCCACACCCAGTGCAAATACAGCTTTCACTCAGCAAAACATGACAGTGATAGGTAGATTGGGTAAATTAATCTCATGCACTGGTAATTACTCTGGAACTCATTGCAGCCCATGGTTTTGTTGCTCAATGCATTTTATAAATGAGATTTGATATACTTTGTTCCATTGTGATTCTTTATACATGTAAATTAAGAACCTTGGGCCTCATTTATGAGGCTGTGCGTCACTTTTACGCCGCTGGTGCGTCACTTTTTGTGACACACCAGTGGCGTAAAAAATGCGCCTTGTTGCGCCATATTTACAAAGTGACGCATCTAGGTAGATGCGTCACTTTGTAAACCCCTGCGTCACATTATACCTGCCCCAGGTATAATGTATGCAGGGGGGGCGTATTGACGCAAGTAAGGGTCGTAGAAGTGACGCAGTGAAATCTATAAGATTTCACTGCGCCACTTCTAGGATGCAAATGTGTCAATATCTTACGCCTGCCTCACAGCAGGCGTAAGACTGACGCAGGCCCTTTCACATGGGGCTTTCCCCATGTGAAAGGACACATTGCTGGGATTGCGTCACTTTTGTGACACACTCCTGCAATGCGTCACTTTTGCGCCATACAGATACGTCAGAAATACTGACGTATCTGTAACTCCTTGCACAATGATGCGTCATACTGTAAATATGATACATCATTGGTGTCGCAAGGAGGGTGCAATGAAAAGTGACGCATCGCTGTTTTCACGCAGCGATGCGTCACTTTTCATAAATGAGGTCCCATGAATATACCAAGGTAGCACAATCAGGTTTTGCAGGCCAACCACCCAATTTTTAATATCTCTAAATTGTAGACATTTGAAAACGTTTCCACAGATTTTCAACTACTTTCCTACTAATTTTCCAAGGATTTGAACATTTCTAGTCATAGTTAAATTCAGTGTGCTTTTTTTCTTTCACTAATAACTTTGTCTCAGTCTGAAAAATAAGCACACACTCTAAAATAAAAGAAAGTCCACGTATACTCGACTTTGAAAAATTTCAGCCTGATTTTTCAGGGGGAGGAGGTATGGAGTCCCCTCTTAATTTATGTTTTGCCATTCAAATCCAACACAAAAACAATGTTGGATAAAATTACACCCAATGTGACGAGAACACAGTGGTTGGTCCAACATTTTTTGAAACTTCCACAAACAACAGTTAAATAAAAAATAGTTTTGGGCCGCAGACCACACGGTTGGAATCTGCCTTGCAGATGAAAGCTAAATATTTGTGCCCCCTCCCCAGCCACTCTGCGGTCCTTGGATCCTGCTCTGAATAATATTTGGCTGTGGTCACGAGGACAGCACGAGCACGCGCCACACAGAAGGGAACACTGCAAGCTTGTTTTGCTATTCATGCAACTTAGCTTGGTGCATACATGAGATGTTATTCGGGTTTGTGCAAAGGAAGGTACAGGATGCTGTGTGCATAGCTGAGGAAATTTCTCCGGGACTGCAGTAGTGAGGGGATACTTGGCAATATCACTGGTGGGCATAACTCACTAGTGTCATCTCACCAGAAATATACCCTAGAATTAGCTGCATACACATGGGGCTCTCCGGCACTTTCGTAAATTACTAGTGTCATCTCAAACACAAGGAGATGATGGACGGAGCGCTGAAACTTTACAGACACTCACCGCCAGTCACAGATCTGGGTTTAATCCATCATCATTCTTTAGCTCACTCCACCACCCCAGTTCAGACCCAGCTATATGCAAATCAAGACAAATAGTGGCTGGGTAATTTATGCGCAAAACCAACTGATTCAGTATTCTCCAAGTGAAATGGCTCAAGGGAACAAGGGAAAGCGGCCACCTGCGTCCCCAAAAAAGACTCCTCTGTAATCAGAGAATTCAATGAAGAAAAGACAAGTTGTCCCCGAGCACTTGCAAGCAACTTCTTATATTGTCCCAAGAGAAAAGATAACCACAATCAGAGTACTCCCTACACCGTCAGGTGGGTTCCGTTTTCAACATCCGATCCCTGAAATAATCAAAATATTACCCTACAAGAAGAACTCTGAGATAAGAAAATGAATAGAGTTCTCAACTATTATTTGAGAAACTACTGACTTCTGGAATTGGCTCGCATGATTTTCAACCGAATTACTCTTATGCCCTGAAGAAGTCATTTGGGTGACTGTACCCCATGACGAAACACGTGTTGGCGTTGGTTTTTGATGTATTGGCTACATTCTATGTGAATTTGATGAATTTTGAAGACTGAGAATATTCATTTTTTTTTTTTTTTATTTAAAATATTTTTATTTTTTTATATAACATTTTCTCAAGAAAACCAATAGCAGTTAAATCACGCTTGAACATTTTAAATCATTACAGTAGTGGCATTAATGTTTGGAGATAATTATAAATGCAATCATGAAAAACAAAGGAACAACAGTTTGCATACTTTTCAGCTTGTATCATCAGCTGTATATGCCCTGGCGGCAGCCTCCCTTTGCTGGTTTATCAACCCGTTTATCCAATTTGCAACTGGGTGCCAAAATGTCTTACCCAGAGTTCTACCTCTTTTCCCTTTTCTATCATAAATTGCTTTTTCTAAGTTATAGGTTGACAATAGCCGAGCAATCCATGTTTGAAAGGTTGGCGGGGCCCTATCAAGCCATACTGTTGCTATGCATATACGATAGACTGCGGATACCATAAACATAAATTCCAAAGGGTTATTCTCTGTCCCTGCCATTACCCCCAACAGCAATAAGTCATCAGTGAGCTTAATTTTGAAACCGAGTGAGACATCAATACATTTCTCAATATCTTTTTTAAAGAATACAGTTGTGGACATTGTGAAAATATGTGAACTATGTCTGCATCGGTCGAATCGCACCGCGGACTTGTTATTCCTGAAGTGCCTCCCCACTGCGCAATCCTGGTTGGGGTATGATAGAGTGAGTACAGGGTCTTATAGTGCTGTGACTGTAGAGTCGCAGAACATAGAACTGTGCGGCCCAAGTCTAGCGATAACTGGAATCCCTCTGGTTGTAGATCAATTTTTTCCGTCCACTTCCTGGCATATTCATCCCTATCGTCACTTTTGTATATACCCAGTTCTGCATATAAGTATCGGATTGTACAATGAGTCCTATGCTCTATATATTCCATTATACGGCAAGTACCAAAACCCAGGGCCCCACCTTGTTTATTTGAAAGATAACTTCTAATCTGGAGATATTTGAAAAAGCTATTGTTTGCTACCTTAAATTTACTTTGGATCTCGTGGAACTGCAGGATTCCACCCTGTTGATCGAAAAGATTCCCGATCTTCTTGATCCCTTTATTATCCCAGTCCCTCATGACTGAGTCCCTGAAAATATCTCCAGGTAGAGATCTGTTATTATACAGCCGTGTATAACTATTGTGTCTTCCCAATCCTAATTTCTTTGAGATCACCTTCCAGATGCTATAGGCAGCTTGTAACGTTTTAAACCTTGTGTGTTTGAAATAGCTGGAATCAATTGTATTCAAGAATCCGTTTGCAGCCCCATCGCCCATCAATGCAGTATAGACGTTGGTGTGCCCTTGTGTGTCATCTCCCTGTTCTGTGCCGCCACTACCGATTAATCCCTGGAAGTACTGCATAGCTACAGCCCAATAATAAAACCTAAAGTCAGGTGCCCCCCATCCCCCTCTTTCCCTTGAAAGTGTAAGATGTCGATATGCTCTTCTGGTCTTACCGTGTGCCCAGATGAATTTATTTACTATAGCTTCTATTTTGTTAAACCATGTATGATCAAAGTATAACGGAATAGCTCTAAACAAGTACAAAAACTTTGGAAATGTAATAATTTTCACCACAGTTATACGCCCCATCAGTGTCAAGTGTAATTTGTGTATCCTCTCTGTATTCTCCTTTACTTTATTTAGTAGGGGTCTGATATTAAGGTCCACCAGGTTGTCCAGATCTGCACTAACTTTTATTCCTAGGTATGTTGCTTCTTCGACCACTCTAGTGTCTTGAAATAACATGTGGCTATTCTGTACTATTTGGGTTTTCTCTCTATTTATTCGATATCCAGAGATTGCCTCAAAGTTTGATGCTTCTCTCTCTATCTCTGGGAGAGCAATATCTGGTTTATTTGTGATAATGACCACATCATCCGCATACGCGAATACTTTATAGCTTATATCATATAGCGTAATTGGGGAAATCCTACTGTTTTTGTCCAGTCTTCGTAAAATAGGGTCAATACACAGGGCGAAAAGCAGCGGGATGCAGGGCAGCCCTGCCGTGTCCCTCGCTTTATCTGTACTGCCTCCGTATATCCTTTATTAATTCTTATTCTTGCAGTAGGGTCTGAGTACAGTGCCTGAATTGCCCTAATATACCCGCTGCCGATCCCAAACCACTCCATTACCTCCCATAAGTAATCCCAGGAGACCCTGTCGAAGGCCTTCTCAACGTCCAGAAATACAGCTGCGACAGAGTCCCCTTCAACCCCCATGGCATCTAAAATAGTGATCATTTGCCTCGTGTGCTGTGTGGTTCCCTTTCCTGGGATACACCCGTGCTGTGCTGTGCTGACTAAGTGCTCTATACCCCTACTTAACCTGTGTGCGAGTGTTTTAGAATAGATTTTTGCATCTGCGTTCATAAGCGTTATCGGACGGTAAGACCCAGGTTCTAACGGGGTTTGTTTTTCTTTAAAATTACAATAATATCAGCTCCTGCCCAGGATTGTGGAACTGATTTTCCTCTCTGTGCCTGAATAAGAGTATTATGCATATCCTTCCCCAGTATATCCCACAAAATTTTGTAGAACTCTGCTGGGATTTGATCTGGGCCTGTAGCTTTCCCGGAGGGGAGATTATTCACCGCTCCCTGTACTTCTTGTACTGTAAATATGAGATCTAGTTTTTCTTTCTCCTCATCTTGTAACACTGGATGTATTATAGTGTTTAAGTACTCCCTAGTCGCCAGTTTTGTATTACTTAGAGTCTGTTCGTACAGCGCAGTGAAAAATTTCCTAAAAACACCCTGTATATCTGTTACCTTGTTTACTACAACACCCGCCTCATTGTTTATTTCCTTGATTTCCCCTGCTGCTAAATTCTGTCTAGTCCGAATCGCCAGAAGATGCCCAATTCTCTCATTATACTCATAACTTTTCTCTTTTTTAGCTAAGTAATTGGCCTCAGTTCTCCTAACTAAGCTCTCGCTTGCCTCTGCTTTCTTCAGCTCTATATATAACAGTATGTCTTCCAAAGGGTCTCGATTAGTGATGGCTAGTATCAGGCGGTCTTCTAGATCCGTTAACTCCCTTATCCTTATATCCATTACGGATTTCTCCTTCTTAGTCCTTTGGAGTGTATAACAGAGGGTTTCCCCACTAACGCCCGCCTTAAAGGCATCCCAGACCATGCCAGTTGCAGCTGAACCCCTGTTAATCTCCCAAAATCGGCTAATCCAGGTTCTCATTCTGTTCACAAAATTTTCATCTTTTAGAAGCCCTCTCTCAAAAGTCCAATTATAAGGCTTTCTTTCCCCCGCATTAACCTGTGGAAGTGTTAGCACAAGTGGATTGTGGTCTGATAATATCCTAGGTAGCCTCTCTAGTTGACTGCCACCTACCAGAGAGCTGGAGATCAGAAAGTAGTCTAATCTGACAACCAACCTGTGTGGTGCCGAATAATATGTACTACCCGTCTCAAGTGGGTGCTTCTGAGCCCATACATCAACTAATGCATTATGATTCATGAGGTTACATATAGCTTTACAAACCCTCTTCTTCCTCCCCACATACATCCCCCCTCCCGTCATACCCAATCCCAATCCCGACATACCATTAATATTCAGATCCCCACAACATATGATCGGTTCTGGCCACAGAGGTAACTCCTGATCTAAGAATTCTAAAACCTCTGGATCATCATCAGTGGAGCCGTAGATAGAGACAATAGTATAGAATCCTGCCTTTGTTTCTCCCTCGATCATAGCCCATCTCCCCCTCTGATCCTCTTTTTTCCTCTTTGTTTTAAAAAACCCTTTTTTGGCTAATATGGCTACCCCCCTGGTCTTGGTTTCTTGTTTGGTATAGGCTAATACCTCAAACCCCATTTGTTCAAGCAGATATTTATTGATTCCCTCTATGTGCGTCTCTTGAAGACAAATTAAGTCTAATTTCAGCATTCTTAACATAGCCGACACTTTCTGTCTTTTTCCCCCGTCGTTTAGTCCACAGATATTTATAGAGGCAATCCTTAATGTCATCGCCAAATATTTTGCCTTTCCTTCCTGTCATACCAAATTATTCTCTCATTATCTCCTACGTGTAGTGCTCCTGCCCAAAAAAATTTGTGTCTATATGATTCCTCTTTGCGTGTTGTATTCACCAACCATGTATCTACCCCCCCGCCCCTGACCCTTACCCTTCCTCTCACCCCCCCACTCTTCCCCTCTCCCTCTGACTTCCCACCCCCCTTCTATAGGCAAATAGGTCAATAGTGACCTATGTGTGGCCTCTATAGGCTGCAGTGTCGCCTCTCTCTCCTACCCTTATCTACTGTCTTAGCTAGTCATTTTTTGACGTGGCAGTCTATATGAGTCCTATGGTGTTTTTGGTGGACTTCTCCCTCTGTTATTCCTCCCTCTATGCTGTTCCGTAAGTTCTGCTAGGAATTCCCCTGCTTTAATTTCTGAAAAGAACATCTTAGTCTGCCCCCTATTGATGATCTTTAATCTCGCTGGATACAGTAAGTATGCCTCTGCGCCTTGTTTCTGAAAGGGGGAGATCAATTGCCTTAACTTCCATCTTCTCTCAACCGTGACATGGCAGAAGTCGGGCCTAGCAAAAAATTTCGCGCCATCGTATGTTTTTCTGGAGTCTGGTCTGGCTCTGTCCATAACCTCCTGTCTTGCAAGGAAATTCCCTAGGAACACAAGCATCGCCCTCGGTAGTGCCTTCTGTTGACCCCCTTGGTTTTTCTTCATTGTAAGTGGAAATCTGTGGGCTCTTTGGACTTCCGACTCCCACTGCCACTGGGATTCAGGGAAAGCCCCTTTCAAAAGCTTGATGACATACCCTCTCGGATCTTGCCCCTCCACCCCTTCCTCTATGCCAAGGAGTCTCACATTGTTCCGTCTTTGCCGGTTTTAAAAGTGTTCAATCTTCCATTGGAGACCTTCCACTATCTTCCCTTGCTCATTTTTGAAGTCCTGCCAGTCCGTTATCTCATCTTCCATTCTCCCCGTTCTTTGTTCCACATGTGAGACCCTCTCCTCGACCTCTTCGTACTTTCTATTTAGCTTTCTGAGTGATGCCTGAATTTTTTTTGTGTCACGCCTTGCTCTCCTACTTTCCACCCTGGCCTCAGACTGTATCTGTTTTAAAGTGCCAAACATCATCTCCATTGTTACATTCTGGGGTGTAATTCTTAATGCTGACCCTCCTCTGGCCCCATCTCCTTCTCCAGCTTCTTGATATACCATTGAGGTGGCTGAATAGTCCTTTGATAATTTCTTGTACCTACTGCCCGGGGAACCCCCTCCGTTTCTTCTTACTCCCGGTTTCTTTTTCTTTTGTGTGCTTTTGTCTTTTGAGCCTCTGCTTGTGTCTGAGCCAGTATTATCCTCCGTTGAACTTTCCCCCACATGGTCACTTATATCAGTGGAGTCTGACCCTTCATAGAGGGAATAGAACTCGGGCGAACCCCCTCTAGCACCTTTACTCTCAGCCCGCTGCTGCTCCTGCTGCGAATCTAAGCTTGCCAAGCTCCCCCATTTAGGTGTCTGGGGTTGGTTACTCTCAGTATTAAGCCCAGCCTCGACTGACAATAAGGCATCCAGCATTTGAGTATTATTCTGCCTCTCGAGTGCCTCCAGAACATCCTGAGCCACCCCGTGTTCTCTGCCGCTCACCGTGTTTGTAGAGCTCTCCTTTTCCTTCTCCATGCAGTTGACAGTCTCCGCGCGATGCGTGGTAGATTGGAGAGTCTCCGCTGGTTGCTCGGCAACTGTACCACTTGCGTCCTCGAGGACGTCTTTCACCATTTCCGCGTTCCGCGCGGTTGAATGACTCCTGCTGCCGGCAGTCCCCTCTACTAGAGTCTGAATCTGAGGCCGGGGGCTGATTTGGGGGAAAAGGACTCAGTCAAGGTAGGCTGCCTCATGACGGATAAATCCTTAGGGGCGAGGGGGTTTGCCCATTGCGGTCTATGTGTCTCCTTCTCCTTTGCATACGAAGCGCCGATCGGCTGTACCTCTCTCTGTGTTTTGGCTGCGCTGAGCCTTGTCTCCGGTATCTCCAATTTCCTCTCGGCTCTTTCGGCTTTCTTTTGTTGAGCCTTTGTCAATAAGGCGGTTGCAGGTACCTGTTTCTTGCTCGCTGATATTAACCGTAGGTGACCGTCCTGATCCCTTCAGAGGCGGCTGCTCCTCACGCTGTTCCCTGCTCTGTTTGGCGCTTGGGGTATCGTAGCGCTATTCTGCCGAAATTGCTGTGTGCTTGCTCGCATTGCTCCCACAAATATTAGTGCCTGATCGCCTGCATATTTATATTGTAGCGCTATACTGCCAAATATTAGTGCCAGTTCGCTTAGTATATTTGTACTGTAGTGCTATATTGCCTAAGAGCGCTTTGACGATTTTTTCATTGTGCTGTACTGCCTTGCCTGAATTAATCATCTGTGCCTGCCGTTTTCATCGCGTTTATTCACATAGTGCCCCTATCCTGGTTCGCTTTTGGCTTGCAGCCATTTTGTTGTTGTTTGTTATTGTGCCACCCTGCCCGGCTCTCCGCCCCGATCTCGCCTCACAGCTGCTCCTCCCTCGCCCCTGCCCCCACCACCATTTACATATGACAGATGCCTTTACGTGCAGCGGTCACGCGCAGCAGTCGCGCCCTATGCGCGCCGAAGGTGCGCCAAAGGTAAGCCCGTCTACGCCTGGACCGCGCCCAGCGCCGTACCCCCTGGCCCCCGCATATTCCACTTCGCCCGCATAACATACGACGCCTCAACCCTCTCAGCCCTTAACCCCGGCCGACTCCCAAACTGCTACCAAGCCGCCCCAGGACACACCCATGGACCCTTCACCTGCCACTCCTGCAAATTAGACTGCATCAAGACCCACACCAAATCCACAAACTCCAAACAGAACCCCGACACTAACCACCTAAAGTGCATCCTGCTCAACACCCGCTCGGTCCACAGACACGCCATTGAACTCTGGAACCTACTCGACACCACATCGCCGGACGTCGCCTTCCTTACAGAAACCTGGATGAACGCTTCATCAGCTCCCGACATCGCCATAGCCATCCCGGACGGCTACAAGATCATCCGAAAGGACAGCATCAACCAGACAGGAGGAGGCATCGCCATCGTCCACAAAAACACCATCCGCATCACGACCAGCTCCGACGATTACCTCGCTACCGCCGAACACCTTCACTTCCAGATCCACACCGACCCCAAGACCACACTCAGAGGCACCCTCATCTACAGACCACCAGGACCCCGCACACAATTCAGCGAAGACATCACTGACTTCATCAGCCTACACGCCCTCCCCTCCGAGGACTACATTCTACTGGGAGACCTCAACTTCCACCTGGAAAAGAAAAAGACAGCAACACCACCACCCTTCTGGACAACCTGGACAATCTCGGACTCGAACAACTTGTCAATCACCCACCCACTACGCCGGACACACGCTCGACCCAATCTTCACCTCCAGCAAGCACATCTCCTTCAATCACACCACAGCTCTCCACTGGACCGACCACAGCTGCGTTCACTTCAACTACAAAAAGATCACGACCCACAACCCCTCACAACCTATTCCCCGAAGAAACTGGAACAAAATTACTACCGACCAGCTCTTCACATCGCTTCACCAAAACCCTCCGGCCAAATCATCAGACCCAAACCAAGCAGCCACTAACCTCACACAATGGATCACCCACAGTGCTGACGAACTAGCACCCTTGAAAAACCATCAAATCAAGCAAGGTAGCAAAAAAGCCCCCTGGTTCAACGATGACCTTAAGAAATCCAAGAAGCTCTGTCGTACCCTCGAGAAAACCTGGAGAAAAAACCCAACCACTGAGAACCTGGCCACCTTCAAGAACGCCACCCGCAAACACCACCAACTGATCCGTTCCACCAAGAAACTAGCAATCAAGGATCGCCTTGACAACAACGCCCAAAACAGCAAGGAACTATTCAAAATCGTCAAAGAATTTACCAACCCCACCGCCGGCTCCAACGACATTACTCCCTCCCAAGACCTTTGCGACTCCCTGGCCTCATTCTTCCACAACAAAATCGCTGACATACATAACAGCTTTGGAATCCAGTCCGAAGACCAGTCCTCTGCACCCACCTCCGAACCAAAACCGCCCTCTAACAACCTTTACGCCTGGAACCCAATCACCACTGAAGACACCGTCCGCCTGATGAACTCCATTCACTCGGGATCTCCAACCGACCCATGTCCCCATCACATCTTCAACAAAGCAGACTCCATTATCGCACTCCATCTCCGTGACGTCATCAACTGCTCCTTCAACTCCGCTACCTTCCCGGAAAGCTGGAAACACGCCGAACTCAGCGCCCTTCTGAAGAAACCCACAGCAGACCCCACTGAACTTAAGAACTACCGCCCTATCTCGCTCCTCCCATTCCCTGCCAAAGTCATTGAGAAAGCCGTCAACAGTCAGCTTGCCACCTTCCTCGAATCCAACAAATCCCTCGACCCCTCACAGACCGGCTTCCGAGCCAAACACAGCAACAGACGACATTCGAACTCTACTGGGCAACGGAGAAACAGCGGCCCTCATCCTACTGGACCTCTCCACAGCATTCGACACAGTCTGTCATAGCACCCTTATACAACGCCTCAGCAAAGTCGGAATACAAGGAAAAGCATTGGACTGGATCATCTCGTTCCTCACCGGAAGAACCCAGAGAGTCCGCCTCCCCCCTTTCAGATCAGAGGCTACCGAAGTCATCTGCGGCGTACCACAAGGATCATCACTCAGTCCCACCCTCTTCAACATATACATGAGTCCCCTCGCATCCATCGCACGCCAACACAACCTCAACATCATCTCCTACGCAGACGACACCCAGCTGATCCTCTCCCTCACCAAAGACCCAAACACCGCCAAAACCAACTTACACGAAGGAATGAAAGAAGTAGCCGAGTGGATGAAGAACAGCCGTTTAAAACTGAACTCAGACAAAACGGAAGTCCTCATCTTAGGTTCATCCCCCGCTGCCTGGGACAACTCATGGTGGCCATCGGCCCTGGGAACCGCACCCATACCTACGGACCACGCACGTAACCTGGGCTTCATCCTGGACTCCTCCCTCTCGATGACCAGACAAGTCAACGCCGTCTCATCATCATGCTTCAACACCCTACGCATGCTCAAAAAAATCTTCCTCTGGATCCCCACCAAAACAAGAAAGACGGTCACCCACGCACTGGTCACAAGCCGACGTGACTACGGAAACACCCTTTACGCCGGAACCACAGCCAAACTACAGAAAAAACTCCAACGCATCCAGAACGCATCAACCAGACTCATCCTAGACATCCCCCGCCAAGCGCACATTTCCGGCCACCTGAAAGACCTCCACCGTCTCCCCGTCAACAAGAGAATAACGTTCCGTCTCCTCACCCACGCACACAAAGCCCTCTACAACCTAGGACCCGAATGCCTCAACACGCGACTGTCCTTCTACACCCCCACCCGCCAACTACGAACGTCCAATCAAGCCCTCGCCGCAGTTCCGCGCATCCATAGATCCACCATGGGGGGAAGATCCTTCTCCTACTTAGCGGCCAAAACCTGGAATTCTCTCCCCACCCACCTCCGCCTTACAAAGAACCACCTCTCCTTCAGAAAGCAACTAAAAACTTGGATATTTGATAAGTAATGTACCCCCCCTCCCCAAGCGCCTTGAGACCCTCTGGGTGAGTAGTGCGCTATACAAATTTCTGAACTTGAACTTGAACTTGGGTGTTGCTCCTAAAGCCAAAGCTGAGCCATCTCGTGATGCCGGACCTTTATTCGTACCGGCAGTAGTTGGAGGTTTCTTCTTGTCCTTGTCTCTGTCATTCTTATTGCGTTGTGACATCTCAGGAGGTATTATGAGAGCTCTGGTTATAGTCTTCCAATATTTCCTCCAGCGTT
The DNA here is from genome assembly GCF_964261635.1 of Lissotriton helveticus. NCBI lineage: Eukaryota > Metazoa > Chordata > Amphibia > Caudata > Salamandridae > Lissotriton > Lissotriton helveticus. The sequence goes on along the minus strand of NC_136072.1, from coordinate 1,154,281,241 downwards.
GCAGAGCTGCTAGAGAAGCTTGTCTAAGCCGTCCCTTGCCAATGCCGCCAGCTGCAATAATCTGAATCAGCCCGTCCAATACCAGCATCACTGCATTCAAACTACCAACATCTCATTGTGAAGGCAGGAGAGAGAGTGATGTGCGACTTCACTCTACAGCGCTGTAGCGGCCATCTTGCCCTCCTTACTTCTTGCCCTCCGCACTCAAGACTGAGAATATTCTGATGCATGAAGAGAAAATAAAATAAAATAAAATAAAAGGAATTGATTCAATGGACTCTGGATTGACATTAATTTGATTGTGGTTATCTTTTCTCGTGGGACAATATAAGAAGTTGCTTGCATGTGCTCGGGGACAACTTGTCTTTTCTATATGTAAATCAGTCTGACCCTGTGCCTCATGGGAACAGTCCAGCCCGAACTGCCAAGCCAGGTCTTCCCTAGACCGGAAACAAGCATCCTGGGACCGGTTTCTGGGTAACACCCTTCATCAGCCAGGCTACGCTAGCTTGAATCCAGTGGCATGGATTCAACCCAGATCTGTGCAGTGTCTGAAAAGTTTCAGCATTCCGTCCCTCATCTCCTTGTGTTTGCTTTGTTCGCCCTAAGTTGGCAGGTTATGCCCACACGTGGGTCCCTTGCTCACTTTGCCACTGGATTCAAGCTAGCCTGGCTAATGAGGGGTGTTACCCAGAAACCGGTCCCAGGATGCTTGTTTCCAGTCCAGGGAAGGCATGGCTTGGCAGTTCGGGCTGGACTGTTCCCATTAGGCACAGGGTCAAGACTGAATTGCATATAGCTGGGTCTGAACTGAGATAGCACAGTGAGCTAAAGAACGATGATGGATTCAACCCAGATCTGTGACTAGGGGTGAGTGTCTTAAAAGTTTCAGTACTCCGTCCATCATCTCTTTGTGTTTACTAGTGTCATCTCACCAGGATAATACCCTGTACCTAGCTGAGTAGACATAGATCTTTACAGCAGGTTCCTTAACCAACAAGACTGAGTAAAATGAAGTATGTTTGTTACCATTTAAGTAGCCCAGAAGTATACTTGTGCCACCGCCAACAGTCCTGGCACGTTGTGGCACCACATCGGGCGCACTCACTGGTTCTATTCAGAGAGCCACATGTGTATCTGCCTCCGCTAGACTGTTCCTGCCAGGGCACTCTCCAGGACAATATCACAAATATATGGCAAAGAGCCCAAAGTGCCAGAGAAGCAGACGCAAAAAAAGTTACAGAACTTTCAAATGTGTACAATGTGCACCTGGTAAGAGTTTCCCAAGCTATAATCAGGGTCGCTGGAACATCCCAGCACTGAAGGATCAAATTCTGCTGCAAGTTTTGACTAAATTACGTGGCAAGGAAATGGAAATGATGTGGCAGGGAAAAGCAAGTTATGCAGCATAGTATGTGATTAAAGGCTAATTATGCGACTCATGCTGTGACATGAAAGTTATTTTGCAATTTTAAAACGTTGGGTCGAATGGGATTTGAGTGCTATAAAAGCATATAGGTTTCTTACGAAAATTGCACAAATATCAGACCTCACAATGCAGATATTTACACCACATGTCTATACTCCACATTAAACTTTACAACACGTTGTAATATTGCGAAGAGCTTTGCCACGCATGCCTTTATCCCACATTGTGAAGTTTGATATATATATATATATATATATATATATATATATATATATATATATATATATATATATATATATATATATATATATATATATATATATATATATATATATGACCCCCAGCGGATCTTATGATTTTTTATTTTTTGGGGGATGTAACATCCTTTGTAGGTCAAGCCTAGCGGCAGTGAGCATGCGCTGCTCGCCCTGTAAGGCATGCAGTAGTAGAGTATGCTGTAGAAGCCTCGCCTACTCTCCTCCCATATTTTCCATTGGCTGGTGTCATTGTCCTTGGTAAATGCTGGCTTCTGATTGATTATGAGGCGTGTTAGTCCCTCCTTGTTATCACCCTGTCGCCGTTTGTTACCTCCCATGAGGACTGAATCTTTTACTTGTGACATTATACATCTCCTTCATAAGTTGGTATACACTTTTTAAATTAATGATCTTTCCTATTCCACCCACGACATCTCAGCAGGGGATCACTGAAATATTATCGACGGACACATTATCGACTTACCAAAATATCGTTGACAAATTATCGACAACAAACATATCGACTTACTATACTTATTACACAAACTACAAAAATATCGAGTAAAAAATATCGAGCACTAACTATATCGAATACATAAATATCGCTTAAAAAAATATCGACTACAATTATATCGTTGGACATGAAATTAGCCCTAACACTACAAAAATATCGACTACAAAAATATAGACTACCACAATATCGTTAAAAAAATAATATCGAGTTCATGTTTGCACACTTTTCTTTCTAAAATACCATCTTTATCATCAATAAAAGTCATTTCTCAGTAAAAAAAACTTTTCACATATAATACCTGTTTCTTACATAAAATTACTATTAATCCACATTTACTATACATTCTATTACATGCATTTTATCATTTTCTATTATTCTTTGCATTTAAATAACATTTTCATTACTTATTTTCACATATAAATATATTTCATTTAAACACGAACCTGCTTTAATGCGGGAACAACCACATACCACCATTCTCACATCAACAAACACTCCAATTAACTTAAAAAAATTCAAACTAGCCTATACTATGCTTCCTTACATCCTACAACCAATCAAATCAAAGCACACATAACACATATACTATAAAAGGGCTACATGCATTCTACCATTTGTTGCTGCTACCTATCTGGAAAGTAGATGCCAACACTTTGAAGATTTTGTTGCAGAATAAACATCTTTAAAGATCCAGCTTACTAGCTAATTAATCAAGTAAGTAACACAGCATTTTAGTAGAAAACTACATTAGAAGTGCACTATTTTCCTTACATCTCCTAACTCTTAGACTTATTTTATTTTCATGTCTTCCTACTTTTCTGATAGAAACTACTCCAACACAATTCCTATTACATGGTCATATTTCTTCATGTGCAAAATCAGATAGTAAGTATATAATAATTCTCTGTTACACACCAACTGCTTTGTTTAAACACTAATTTACAAGAGTATTTATTTTTCATTGACATTATATTTACAGATATACAGAAATGGTGCTATTTCTACAGCAAAAACGATAAAACTAACCTAATTACACATGTAAGTATAGATGTGTTTGTTATAAAACGGCCAATTTCATTAATGCACATTTTTAAACAACATATCTTGCTTTTTACATCTTCCCTATAGATCATTTGAAAGATCCAAGATCAACTATAGCAAAACACAAAAATACCCTTCAGAAAAATGTAAGTATAATTGTTATTTGCTAAAATGTGGGCACAAAAAACGCTAACTATATTCTTAACACCATGTTATTTATTTTAAATTGCCTCTACAGATATTCAGAAAACATCATACATCTATTCTACATATCATATGAAAACATCCTACACAAAATATACCAATATAGAAGAATCGCCTTGTAAAAAATGTAAGTATATTTATCATTTCTCTAAAACTGCCGAAAATAACACAGTCTATGTTCTTAACAACATCTTATCTATTTTATATTTCCTCTACAGATATTCTGAATACATCATACAGCTATTCTACCTACAACAAAGAAAACGACATATTTAGAAGTTAGTATACGTTTAAATCTGTTACATTTCCAAACGGTTCAGTATTAAAATTATATTATTTTGCTTTTATTTCTTCTATCTACTCTACAGATCATACCTGTACTAAATTGATGAACTCCAGCAATTACTACTATTCTACTATTTAAACAAGTAAGTATATGTAATGTTTACATCAAATGCACTAGTAGACAAAAATGACAACTGCTTTTGAGTAGGAAATACGTTTGTTATATATAAACATTAACGTTGTTTTTCTATATTTTCATACCAACAGCAAATAAAGACATACATACAAGAACATCATTCAAAAGACATTTCTGCTTCTGTGACTACTACTTTGATTAACTGTAAGTAAAAATGCATCACTAATGATGTTAGCACCACATAAGTAAAAAAATGTGTACTGATTTTGTTTCTTTCTACTCTTTCCTAGAACAAGTAAATCAAAATGACTGAAGGTGCAGAATTTGTCATGTCTCAGAAAAATAAATTGCTATTATGCTACATGGGTTATGTGTATAATCAGGAGAGACAAAGTGGTAGAAAGGTTTTTTGGAAGTGTACACAATATTACTCCAACAAATGTTATGGGAGGGCCACTACCGAGGAAACTAATGTGCTATTTACTAGAGAACATAATCATCCCCCAAATGTCACCGAAATTGAAATTAGAGATGCCTTAGAAAGTATTAAAAGTGCTAGCACACAAAGTGACAAACCCACCACCCAAATACTTAAAGAAGAACTGGTAAAAATCCCTAACCATGCTTCAGGGCAACTACCCTCTATTGATTCCCTGAAACGCACAATTGCACGCACCAAACGACTCACTAGCACAACCCAACCCAACCCAACTTGTTTTGAAGAAATTATTATTTCACCCGAAATGGCCATCACACACAATAAAGATAAATTTATTCTTTTTGATAATGAAAGCAGTACAAACAGAATAATTATGTTTGCAACTGCAAGTAATTTACGAAAAATCCAACAGTGTCCCCAATGGATGATGGATGGAACATTTAAACCCTGCCCAAAACCTTTTTACCAACTGTATTCCATCCACGGTTTATACCATCATTCTAACATACCTTTCATTTACTGTTTGCTACCCAACAAACAGCAAACAACCTACACCGAAATTTTAAATGTTCTCAAAACGGAAATCAATAATTATTTTCCCGAAAAAATAATTATTGATTTCGAATTAGCTATGATAAATAGCATTTTGAGAACATTTCCCCACACAGCAATCCAGGGTTGCTATTATCATTTTTATCAGAGTATATGGAGGCATCTCCAAAAATCTACTTTAAGTGTACTATACTCTACAGATAGCACCTTTGCCTATCAAGTTAAAAAGTTAATAGCCCTGGCCTACGTCCCTGTTACAGATGTTGCTGAACATTACAATTTATTAATTGACAGCGCATATTATAAGAGGAATGAGGATAAGCTAACACCATTGCTAGACTATTTTGAAGACACTTGGGTGGGAAGGTTGCACAGATCAGGACATCGACGCCAGCCCAAATTCCAAATCCCTTGGTGGAATGTCTATCTCAGTACTTTAAACCAAGAGGCGAAAACCAACAACAGTGTTGAAGGGTGGCATAATGCTTTCCAAGCAACTACAAACAGAGGCAAACCCACATTCCACAACCTTCTTGAAGCTTTGAAAAAAGAACAAAGCTATCAGGAACTAAGAATGGAACAATCAGTGTCACAAATAGGGCCCAAACTCACTAAACAAACCCAACAAATGTTCCGACTACTTCAAAGTCAAGTCACATTATACCCTACAACTAGAGGTTTAGAATACCTGGCAATAATAGCAAAAAGTCTTCTATAAAAATGTCAAGTAAATATACGAATGTCTTCTTACAATACTAATAAAAATCACATGTCATAAACATATATAATGAATTATAAATAAAACATATTTGTTTGACAAACTTTTAAAAAATATGTAAAAAAATTCGTAACAAATATGCAATGTTTATAATTTTTTATAACATACACATAACATTAGAAATCGACATTTCCCACCCAATCAAAATTGTAAAATAAATACTTACAATTTTTGGAATTGAGAGACGCAATCAAGGAAAAATCAATCCATACAATCCAATCCAATATCTTACAATTCCAATATGGGAAACCCTCAAAAACCCGAAAAGAAATTGTAAAACGTAAAAAAACGCTCCAGGAAATCCCGAAAACAGTAGTGTGTACACGTTAGGATTTAAAGTTATATACACACAATTTTTAAAAAACGGTCACGCATATCAAAGTATCAATCCGATTCGAAACCCTCCAAAAAACCCGAAAAAGGTTTAAAAAGTGAAAAAACCGCTCCAGGCAAACACGAAAAATAGGAGATAAAAGTCAAAATATAAGCATAATAACTTAAACATTTGTTTCTCCGTTAAAAAACACGCTTCCTTCCATGTAGTTTTCATGCGAGGAACCGAAACCTGTAAAATAACATACATAACGAAAGCCACCCACAAATACCCCCTTCACATTTGTAAATATACTAACAATTAACATTAACCATGTAAGAAGACATTTCCGAACACTTAAAATTAGACTTGAAGGAAAAAAAGCACGACACATCTATAACGCAGACTTTTCACCCAAACGCTACTTAAACTAATAATACATACACCAAAAAACACTACAGAGTTTGATTACACCCTCAAACATGACCACTTACTTATAATTTGTATTAAAAAATAACCTTACCTCTCTCCACGCGAAGCAACTCCCAACCGCGAGCTTCTCCAGTCCTGAATGGAGCGCAATAACCTTACGCGGTAAAAAAGTAGTCCCCTTAACCCATTTGTGTAAAAGGATAATAGAATAAACAATGTGAAATAAAAAATATATAATACATACACATGTATAATGTAACAAATTAATACACTATACTCATGACAATTTTCCTTTATTAACAAAAAATAATATATTTAATATAAATTAATATATAATATGTATTATATATTAATAATATAAAATAATTATGTAAAACTTTGAATAAAAGATGTAAATATTTAGTTATTCAGTATATTTATATGAATAATTTTGTGTATAATTTTTATAAAACATTATAAATGTTTATGGGAATAATTAATAATGATAAATAATATAACTTATTTATTGTTATTAATATAACAAGTAGAACCATTTAGTATATAAAGAATGGCCTGAAAAAAGTCTCTATTTTATCTGTGAATATATATATTTTTGTTAATAATCAATGAATGTTTATGTTTATTAATTAATAATAATAATAATTATTAAAATAATTATTATTTTTATTAATTAGTAAAAAAAGATTATATAATTATTTCTAATTATAACAAAATTATATAATTGCTTTACTAATATTTGATAAATACCAGATATTATAATTAAACATATTGTTTCCCTATACAATTATAAACTTTACAACCAAAGCGATTTATATGTTTTATGTAAAAACAACATTGTGTGAAATATACACCAAGAAAATTTATTTTGGTATTTCAATTTATCCTAAGAAATGTAATAATAGTCATGTTACTTGTTAAAAAGAAATATGTATTATATATTTTATTATATTAATATTTAATATTAACATTATTAAATATTAATGTAAGAAATATATAACAAATCATTGTTTAATGTATTTCTATATAAATACTTTAAATTGTAAATGACTGATGGGAATATGTAAAATTTACTGAAAGAATCTACTAATCCAAATTATAGTTTACATTGACCACATGTATATAAATGTAAAGATGTTATTGTGTGAATAATAAAAGTAAAAAAAAATGTGATGTTATATTTGTTTTTGATTTTATTGTAGTACACAATAAAAAAATTAAAAATTGTTTAATAAACTAATTTGAAAACATCTATGTTGCATAATTTTTTATTATTAAAACACAGTAATGAACAAATGTATACAAATGTGCTGCACACTGACCAATTTTATATGTATTGTTACTACTCCAGTCAATCTAAAATCATAGAAGCTGCAGGACACTATCAAAAATTATTTTACTATTCCTACTACACTCAAGGTAATACCATAAAATGTGGTGGAGACTAACCAATGTATTTTTATTAATCCAACTCCAGTGTTGGTAATATTACTGATGGTGCTGGACACCAACCAATTAATAATTAGAATTCCAACTCCACTCTAGCTACTGTCTGGAAACATGCTAATACATAAATTGTTTTTATCTAAATAAAGTGTACTAATGTAAAGTTATAATAATATCTATTTTCGTGTAATAAATTTAATGTATCACTGTTAAGTTAAACTATACATCAGCACTCTAAAATACCCAAAACTGTCCCAAAACACTAAAAAGACCCCTTGACCCTAAAGGCCAAAACTGACCCAGAACCCTACAAATACCCCTTTATCAACAAACTGAAAACTGACCCTGAACCCTACAAATACCCCTTTACCCACAAACTGAAAACTGACCCTGAACCCTACAAATACCCCTTTACCCACAAACTGAAAACTGACCCTGAACCCTACAAATACCCCTTTACCCACAAACTAAAAACTGACCCAGAACCCTACAAATACTCCTTTACCCACAAACTGAAAACTGACCCTGAACCCTACAAATACCCCTTTACCCACAAACTGAAAACTGACCCTGAACCCTACAAATACTCCTTTCCCAACAAACTGAAAACTGACCCTGAACCCTACAAATACTCCTTTCCCAACAAACTGAAAACTGACCCTGAACTCTACAAATACCCCTTTACCCACAAACTGAAAACTGACCCTGAACCCTACAAATACCCCTACAACCACAAACTGAAAACTGACCCTGAACCCTACAAATACTCCTTTCCCAACAAACTGAAAACTGACCCTGAACCCTACAAATACCCCTACACCCACAAACTGAAAACTGACCCTGAACCCTACAAATACTCCTTTCCCAACAAACTGAAAACTGACCCTGAACCCTACAAATACCCCTTTACCCACAAACTGAAAACTAACCCTGAACACTACAAATAGCCCTTTACCCACAAACTGAAAACTGACCCTGAACCCTACAAATAGCCCTTCACCCACAAACTGAAAACTGACCCTGAACCCTACAAATACTCCTTTTCCCACAAACTGAAAACTGACCCTGAACCCTACAAATACCCCTTTACCCACAAACTGAAAACTGACCCTGAACCCTACAAATACCCCTACACCCACAAACTGAAAACTGACCCTGAACCCTACAAATACTCCTTTCCCAACAAACTGAAAACTGACCCTGACCCCTACAAATACCCCTACACCCACAAACTGAAAACTGACCCTGAACCCTACAAATACTCCTTTCCCAACAAACTGAAAACTGACCCTGAACCCTACAAATACCCCTTTACCCACAAACTGAAAACTGACCCTGAACACTACAAATACCCCTTTACCCACAAACTGAAAACTGACCCTGAACCCTACAAATACCCCTTTACCCACAAACTGAAAACTGACCCTGACCCCTACAAATACCCCTTTACCCACAAACTGAAAACTGACCCTGAACTCTACAAATAGCCCTTTACACAAGAACAGAAAACTGACCCTCAACCTCAAAAATACCCATTTACCCACAAACTTAAAAATTTCCCAAATCCCACTAAATACACCTTTACTCACGACTACCAAAATTACCCAGAACCCTAAACAATTAACCTATAACAAAAACTATGAAACTAAGCCAGAACACTATAAATAATAATGAACACAACATTAAACATAAATATATTAAAAAAAAAAGATTTTTCAAAAAACTATTATAAAATATATTATCACATTAGCTATAATAATAATTTAGATTAATTAATATTGTTTAATTCCAATTAATTAATTAACATCAACATTAATTAACACATTACATTTAAATGTATACAATTAATGTAATTAAGTCATTATTATAAATTAATTACCAATTAATTTATTTAAATGATATGCAATATATTAATTACATCATTAACTAATTATAATTAATGTGTTAGCAATTAATAAATGTAAATAATATACTAATTCTTAATACAATAAATCACTAATTATTATTAATTAATAACCAATGTATCAATGAAAATCATATACAATTTTTTTTAACAATATTAATTATTAATAATCAATTAATCAATTAATCAATGAAATTATATGCTAATTAATCTATTAAACAATTAACTAATTAATATTAATTAATTACCAATTAAAATCTAATTAAAACAATTACCACACATATATTAACTAATTAATTATTATTAAATTACTTCCCACCCTATTCCCCTATAAACCCACAACCCGCTCCTAAACATTTGGTACTATTTATTTATATATTATATATATATTATTTTATAAAATCAATATTTTCTAACATTTTCTCGATATTTTTTACTTTCACTATATTTCGATATTTTGTCTAGTCGATATTTTTAAGTCGATATTTTTGTATTCGATATTTTTGGGTCATTTTTGCAGTCGATATTTTTTTCAACGATATTCCTATAGTCGATATTTTGTTAATGTCGATATTTTTCCGTCGATATTTTGTCCATTCGATATTATGTAGTCGATATTATGTCCAGTTACCCTCAGCAGGCCCTCTGGTTTTTCTAATGTATATATTTAAATTATAGCACGTCCTCTTTAACTTTAGCGGCTGCGCTTAATATTTATTTACTTAATGTTGGCTGCTTTCCTAATGTATTCATTAAAATTATAGCGCGTCCGCTTTAACTATAGCAGTCGCTCCTATTTATTTATTTATTTATTTTATTAATACTGCAGGCCGCTTTTGTTAGGGCCGAGCAAGAGAGGGGGGGCACTACGTTATAACATTTGCAATGTAATAGGTCTCGCATTTACGCGCTTTCAAGCTATTGTCATTGTAAATGACAATGCCATTTATTTATGTTTTAAAAACCAAAACATAAATAAAAGGCATTGTCACTTACAATGCCAATAGCTCAAACTCGCGTAAATGCGAGACCTATTGCATTGCAAATGGTTGTTCAATTTGCCCCCTTACCTCTACCCACCCATGAATCCTATAATATCACCCTTACCTACCACTACCTCTACCCACAGCTGAATCCTAAAATCACCTCTACCTTCACCTTTTTTTGATTAACATTAAAATAATGTTATTTAAAAAAAAAATATATATATTATTGTGACCAAGGCGGTTTGTCCGCCGAAACGCGTCAAGCCATCTGCACAGGGTAAATAAATTCCCCTTTCGTGAAGCTCACGGAGTCAGCGCCTTTTCTTTTATCTTGATGGTAAAGGTTTGGATTTTATATATATTGCGCGCGCTGCATCGCATTTTGCGATGCAGGGCGGCTACGAAATTCGTTTTATTTATTAAGTTGTACCCCCCACCCTGCCCCTCCCCCGCCCCGCCTTTCTGCCCCACGGAACTCCCTCCACCGTCCGCGGCTGATAACAATACTGCTCTGTTATGCATAGATTCCCAGGAGCCATGGGGGACTTAAGGCGAGGGGAGGTGTGGGTTCATGGTGAAGGGCGATTTGTCAATGTCAACAGATAGCAACCCCTTCCACCATATCATACATGAAAACATTACACAACATTTCCACTCCAAAGTTAGAGGTTGATGGGTTTTCTGTATTGCACTGGGCTGATTCCATGGGCTCTGGAGTTTGGGATGAAGGAAAATGTTTCTCAAATTAGGCCAAAAATAAATGTTACATAAATTCCGGGCCCGATTCACAGAACTATCTTAAGACAAAATCCTAAACTTACTACCATTTTGATATTCACAGAAGGCACTTACTCATTTTGGTATTCACAGAAGGCACTTACTCATTTCGGTATTCACAGAAGTTAGGAGTCCTACCTTTAGGACTCCTAAATGCCTTCTGTGAATACCGAAAGTCTTGAAGTTAGGATCTTTCTCAGTTTAGGAGTGGTAAAGTTAGGACTCCTTACTTTAGGACTCCTAAACTGAGAAAAATCCTAACTTTAAGACTTTCGGTATTCACAGACAGGCCTGGACTGGCCATAGCGGGCACTGGGCAATCCCCCGGTGCGCCGCACCGGTGGGGGCCGTTTTTGGGCCCCTGGGGGCCGTTATTGCAGCATAATCGGCCCTGTAACAAAATCGGCCGAAAACCGGCCCCGGCAAAGTGCTCGGCGGCACCTCCACACCTCCCCCCCCCCAGTGGGGAGGGGGGAAGGCCGAGCACTTTGTCAGGGCCGGTTGTGGTTCCCAGTCCGGCCCTATTCATAGAAGGCATTTAGGAGTAAGTGTCTTCTGTGAATACCAAAATGGTAGTAAGTTTAGGATTTTGTCTTAAGTTAGCTCTGTGAATCGGGCCCTCCGACTATAGCACACTACTATTTATCTGGTATCTAGGCACTAATAACAGATGTTAATTATTACTCAACTCAGTGGTAATCATTTTATCGACAGTTGAAGGATGAAAGGCTGAGGTGGCTCATCTCATGATATAGTGCCCTGTACAAATGTAGTTGATCAGTTTTGAGTGAGTATGCATTTATTTAGCATGTTTGTGCACTCACTTTGACTGCATGGTGCATTGGTGCACCCCTTGCCAGACGTGTGCTTGTGATAATAAATCAAACCAGCCACGAGGATGGCACACATGCCATCTGCAGGTGGCACACGTGCAGTCGGAGGGCAGAAGGAGGGCTGCAGGCTAAACCCGGCGCACTGTTCTCTCTTGCAGTTCGTAGGTTGCAAAATCACAGACGCTTTACCCAAAGAAAGTTGCTGTAGCCTTGAGAATGTACAGTCTCAGGAATGCTTCATTCTGGAGCAGCAGGAGGGAACAGCCCAACCCTGCTCCACCTGGGAATGCATGGGAACACAGGCTGGGGGTGGGTGGGGCTCTGACCCGGGCTGCACCCCCCTGGAGAAATGAACTGCTGACTGCATGTCTTGGCAGTGTCTACACAACTTCTTTTTAAACATGTATATTGACAAAACCACATTAAGAGGGTTTGGTGGTTCGAGGACTGATACATCCATTCCAGGTATCTGAGGCTGAATTTATGGCCACTTCGACATTCCTGATGAAAGGAGTACCATTGTTAGGTAACAGGAACATCTGTTCAGTGCCTTGATGCCCTGAGTGTGCACTTTACCAGCATATGTGCTATTTGCAGGAGCAGGATGGAGTATAGGGGAAGAGAAAGTATGGCAACTTTTGAATGCCGGATGGGCTGGGAGAGTCCCTCACACACTTCTGGCTGACCCTGACTCAGGCCTGTTGTTCTGGGGAAACGTCGTTTACAACGCGGTGTTTACACCGCACGACCTTTTCCATGCAGCTATTACAACGCAAGTCGTTACTACGACTTGCGCTGGATGGCGCTGTGGGATAAGGAATGTTGTACTTTTATATTCCAACACCTTCCCTACTGTTACGGGGACTGGTGTTGGAATATAAAATTATAAAATTCCTAAATCCGCGCCCACCAACGCAAGTCGTTGTAACGACTTGCGCTGTAAAATCTGCGATGTCAAGTACCGCGATCTAAAAGATCGCGTTGTACTGACATACATCCGTTGTTCTGAGAGTACAGGCCTCATCAGCATCTGTTACATGTGTGCGTGTGCCTTATGCCGTGACAATGTCATGGATTACACATATTTCAAGTTCTTTCGAGTTACAAGAACGTTCAGCACACAGAGGTTCTATGTACATATGCATAATGTAGGCCAGGGGTGCATTTTATTGATGTGGAATTTACAAGTGGGTAATTTATACCCAATTGTAAATTTCACATCGATAAAACTCATAATGAATTTAAAGGAACGTGTAAAGGCAGCCCTGCCAAGGGGCGTGTCAAGTGACATGCAGTGCTGAGTACGTGAGAAAGTAGTCATCGCCGTAACCAAACCGAAGGTCTGCCCGCATTTAAATCAGGCAGGCGGGCCCTAATGTTGGCGGTATGTATACCCTGTCACCGCTGCAACAAAGTATACATACCGCCCATATTTAAATCGAGCCCTTAATGTTTAATTGTTGGCGCAGCTTAGCCTTGCATGAGAGAGAATCACTTAATAACAGTTGTTTTCTTCACAGCACTGAATATTCTCTCTGATGCAACATTAGGAGGGGGACAATTCAGACAATCTTGTTTTATTTTTGTTTAGCAGAAATATCTCACATTGGGCCAGATGTAGGTAATCCCAGATTACCGATTCTTAAATACCGAATCAAACCGATTCAGTATTTAAGAACTGGCAATCGGGATGTAGGTATTTTTACCGAATCAATTACCGAATCGGGAATATTCGGTAATTACCGAATCGGTATTTACCGATTTGGTAATTGCCATTGATTCCTGAGGCCCATAGGAACCTATGACAATTACCGAATCGGTAAATACCGATTTAGTAAAATTACCGAATTGACAAGGTGGACAGTGTGTCACTTTGACACCCTGTTGCACCCCTGATTCAGGCTCAGGGCATGTATGTGTGCCACATGGCACAGGTGTACATGCACAGATGTGCATGTACACTGGAATTCGTTATTTACCATGCAATAGTATTACATGGTAAATAACGAATTCTTAGGGGCCTGTGGCACTGTTTCCAGTGCCACCTACATATAGATTTACTGATTCAGTATTTTACAGAATCAGTAAATTTACCGATTCTGAAAATATAGGCCCCCTACATCTCAATCACCAAATACCGGTCGGTAACGGCTGAAATCGGCCGTTACCGACCGGTATTTGGTGACCTACATCTGGCCCAATATTGCCAATTTGTGGCTTATTTGATCAATTAGAAGGGGCAGATGCAGCGATTTAATTTATTTGTTGCAGCACACTAAACTTATCACCCAGAACCAGTGTCCCATATGCAGCTCCAAAGATTACCGCTAGGGTCCTGTACACATATACAAAGCTTTTCACCCAGCCCGAGGGACCCGTACAAATACACTAACCTTAGCTGCGCATAACAAAGCTCCTGCCCATACTTACCTGCACATCTTACCATCCAGTCCTGAGCCATTTACAGATACACACATCTTACCACCCAGTCCTGAGACCTCCACAAGTCCTACCACCTAGTCCTGGGGCCTTCACAGATATAAAAATCTTACCACCCGGTCTTGGGACCTTCACAAGTCCTACTACCCTGTCTAATGCCTTCACAGATATAAAAATCTTACTACCCAGTCCTAGGGCCTTGAAACAAAACTTACCATCCAGTCCTGGGGCCCTAACAGATATACACATCTTATCACCCAGTACCGGGACTTTACAGATATATAAATCTTATTACCCAGTGACGGGACTTAACAGATATATAAATCTTATAACCCAGTACTAGGACTTTGCAGATATATACATCTTATCACTCAGTACAGAGTAATTTACAAATATACAAATCTTACCATGCAGTCCTGGGGCCTTTACAGATATGCAAATCTTACCATCCAGGCCCACCTTTACAGATAGACAATTCTTCCAGTCCTGCAGCCACAGGTGGCATGCTTTATCATCAGGAACCTCCTTGAACCGTGATACCTAGCAACGGTGCGGGCTACACCCCATCTCTTTAAAGAACCATGAAATGGTCCTGTTAAAACTGGACAACAATAACACCTGTTGTACACAACACTTTGGACCTGATGTACAAAATTTCCATTTGCTAAAAGTGCTCACAAATTGTGCAACGACTTTTTGCTAATAAATGTGTGTACTGTGCGGCATACTGATAGGTGGGGTTCATAAATTTTCAAAGCTTATGTTTATGTTTAGGCAACTTATATAGCGTGCAAATACCCTGGGGTGTCTTGGCTCTGTAGGAGAAATTCAGAGGATATCGCTTGAGAGTGGGACTACTGGGAGAAAAGCCAGGTCTTTAATTGTTTCCTGAATGTGATAAGTGTGGGGCTAGTCTTTATAGGAAGTGGAAGGGTGTTCCAGAGTCTGGCTGTGGCGACTAGGAAACGTCGCTCTCCCCAAGAGGCCTTCTTGGTGCAGGGAACCGGGAGTTGGTGCTCTGAGGAGGATCGTAGTGGTCTATTGGGGGTGTATAGACTTAGAGAGTGTGTTAGGAACTGTGGTCCTGTGTTATTGATTGCCTTGTATGCAATGCATAGTGCCTTGAATTTTGTCCGGCTACTGATGGGCAACCAGTGAAGTTGACGGATGATGGGTGAGATGGAGTAGAACTTGGGGATGCCTGTTAAGATTCTAGCTGCCGAGTTCTGGACCAATTGTAGCTTATTGAGGACTTTCTGTTGCGCATTCAACAGGAGTGAGTTGCAGTAGTCTATTTTTTAGAGTATTAATGTGGACATCAGGGATTTGCCTGCGGAGGATGGGAGGAAGGGGAGTCATTTCTTTCTTTTTTTTAGGTTGTAGAAGGAGGAGGGGATGACTGAGTTGGCGTGGTGAATAAACGAAAGTTTGTCATCAAACATGATCCCTAGGTTTCTGACCTTTGTGGGTCAGAAACCTGAGCTACCTCATCAATATTCATGAGGCTGGTGGCACATTGCGACTAACGATGATTGGATGCCATCACAGGAATGGTGGCTTGCTGAGGTCAGCAGACAACCATGTCTGTGATCACATTCTATTAAAGTAAACTTTAAAAAAAAGTTTTTAAAGTATTTGAAAAGAGAAAGAGAATATTTTTTTTAGTTTTTTGAGAGTTGACGGCGGTCCCAGGGACTCACTTTTGTGAACGTGTTACAATCCCAACTCTAGAATCAGTATCTTTTCAATTTCTTGTGACCAGATCACTGTCTCAACACATTGTTACACACCTTAACATGACACTATTTGAAAGGGCCATCCTGAACACGCCCCTTTCAAATAGTGATTTGCTGTCCTTCACAAAATGGGTTTAGTACGGAGGTTAAAGTGGGCGGGAGAACAACTTGCCCATAATTTTTTTATTTGACCCTCACAGTTCCCCGGTTTTTTGGTTCAAACTTGGACAGCGCTTGCGCTGCTCTGCGAAGCATGATGTATTAAGTTAGGAACTTGAAACTCCACCCACTCTCCGCCCACATTTTTCATTGGCTTGTGTCATTGTCACCTGTAAACTGTGGCTGCTCATTGGTCAAAAGGCTTAGTAGTCCCGCCTTAGTCCCGCCTTGTCTTATTTTGTAACCTCCCATGACGACACCACCTGTTACTTGTGTTGTCGCTCGGCAGGCTTTAATTCCAGCCTCCGGGCGCTATTTTCTCAAATATGTGTTCCTGCCTGCTGTTGCAGGGAGGACACGCTCTCTCCTAACGTTTTTAAAATTATTTTTATAGCACATATTTGCAATGCAATAGGTCTCGCATTTGCGAGACTTTAATCTATTGGCATTGTAAATGACAATGCCTTTTATTTATCTGTTTTTAAAACACATAAATAAAAGGCATTGTTGCTTACAATGCCAATAGCTCAAACTCTCATAAATGCGAGACCTGTTGCATTGCAAATGCTTGTTGTTAAAAGACAACTGTCCTGAGACGACTAATTTTGACAGTAGAGACGCTTTGACTAAAGTGGAAGGAAGGGAGTCTCTTGCACTGTGAAGGCGAGGGAGAGACATAAGCTAAACTAGAAACAAGCCTTCCTGCCAGGGTGACTGCTTGCCTCAAAGAAATGTAAATGTGTATAACTTGTCAATCTGCAAATGTAAAAGGTGTTTAGGGGCCAGTGTTGGCTTTAATTGATGAAGTCACTTGAAGCTTCCTGCTGATTTATTCCTTTTGAGGGGTATTGTAAAGTTGTTTCTAGGTCAGCTGCGGAGTCCGTGCTTTTAATGGACAGTTATAAAAAATCTTTGCACTAGTACAATATGCATATTACTGAGATCTATATTTTGGAACTACTATTTCCATTTTACACCTGAACCTTTTGTGCACTTTGGGCCAGATGTAGGTCGCCAATTACCGGTCGGTAACGGCCGATTTCGGCCGTTACCGTCCGGTAATTGGTTTTCGAGATGTAGGGGCCAATATTTTACAGATTCGGTTAATTTACCGAAACGGTAAATTTACCGAATCTGTAAAATAACGATTCGGTAAAACCCAGATGTAGGTAGCACTGTTTACAGTGCTACAGGCCTTCAGAATTCGGTATTTTACCACCCAATCCAATTGGGTGGTAAAATACCGAATTCAGGTGTGCATGCACATCTGTGCATGCACACCTGTGCCATGTGGCACACAGACATGCCCTTAGGGCATGTCTGTGTGCCACATGGCACACATGCCTGTATTTGGGGTGCTAGAGGGTGTCAAAGTGACACCCCCTGCACCCTTGCTGAAATCGGTATTTACCGAATCTGTAAATACCGATTTGGTAATGCCCATTGATTCCTATGGGCTGCAAGGCCCATAGGAATCAATGGGCATTACCGAATTGGTATTTACAGAATCGGTAAATACCGAATCTTAACGATTCGGTATTTACCGAATCTGAAATACCTACATCTCCCCCCTTCTATTTTACCACTTCTTAAATACCGAATCGGTATGATTCGGTATTTAAGAAGTGGTAAAATAAAATTACCTACATCTGGCCCTTTGTGGCAGCCTACCTTACACTGCACGTGATGCAAATGTCAAAATAATGCTGTATATATTCCTTGCGCTGTCACAGCTGGAACCTCATCTATCCCCCCACTATCCTTTTCAATCCAACTAACAGACTCACATGCCCACCGCTCAAATTAACGCATACTTCCCTGTACTAATCCACCACTAATACTTTTTGGGTTCTGGAATAGCGTGCTACTCGCCGAAAAGTGCTTTGATGCCTCGCCAATGGAGTAAGCGCTATATAGATACAATTACAATACAATAAGACAAAAAACACTTGTCACTATACCCCACTGCACCAAGCTGAATTCAATACTGTGTTCCTCTGGTCACACACAGATGTTTGCAGCGATTGCATGAACCAACCGAGGTTCCTAACATAGGGCATCTCTCACTGAGTAGTTAGACTAGCATTTTTTTTTCATTTAAGGTATGGGTTATGTTATATGCAGATACCGGAAGGTGAAATAAGAACAAAATAGTTACAGAATAATATTCACCCTGACTCCTCAGTCGGGGTGAAGATTTCTCTATGATAAAGAATAGAGAAAAATAAAAATGTATTAAACTTGGAAAAAGGTAGTAAAATATTTTTATTCAATATTAATGTATTTTATTATAAAATAAAAAACGCTACAGAAGTATTCATTTCATTTTGAATTGAATTAAAACTTTAGTTAATTTAAATATTTAAAATTAAATACAAGTTTTAAAAACATAAATGTAAAAAATCCACCTACTGCAAGAAAGATTTTCTATTGTGTATTAATCTTTATTTAAAGTGATGTATGGAATCAATTCAAATTATTTTAATTATATTTTACAATAATTTTTAAATTAAAATAAAGTTACTAAAATTGCTTATAATTAAATAACACATATATATGATTAGATTTTATAACATTAAATGATATTTATTTTTATTTTTATCTATATTAAATAGTGTAATTTAAGTTAAAATGATTTGCTATGGGGTTTTATTTTAAGTCCCTATCCAGGATAAGATGAGGTGTCCAGATCTGCTTTAGACGGGTGATAAGGTGTTGGGGGCAGGGGCGGGGCTTTGGTTATCGACCGGCTGTAGTGCTTTATAAATATCCCTTTCACTCGTGCACAGTGCCTCGCTTATGCTATTACCCAACTCCGTAGCCTCATTTTATCTGACGAAAAGCTGGGCTGACTGTGCCAAGAGTTTGACCTCTGACCCATGGGCTTTCGCTAGTTATCACAACCCCTGCGTTAGGCAGCTTGAAGTTATCTGCAGGACTGAAGGGTGGGCTTCGAGGCGAGTGACCTCTTCTCCCCACAACATTGCGGCATCGGCTGGCTAGACAGCGGTGACCTCTGACCTTCCCTCACAGACCACGCCGGGTTCTTGTCAATACTACAAAAGTAAGGGGTGTCCGTGGCAGATAAGGCCCGCCCAGTGAGTGGGAGCTCTGATTGGTGCCCACGGGGCCTCACTCACACTCACCGGAGGGCAGCTCAGCTCGCGCACATCATCACCCTGCTGCCGCCTTTGCTTTAGATAAGCTAACTCAGGGGGTTAATGCGGCTGCTGCACCTACCTGTGTGAAACCCGCAGGTTACATGTTACAACCCCAGTAGGAAAACTCTGGCCCTGATGCGTTTCCTGTTGAAATCTGTGTGAAAACTGTCGCTCTCCGTCTCCTAATACAGTAAGATAGCTTAGTGGGTGAATGCGCCTGCTGCTGTAACCTGTTTTAAACTACGGGCCACAGGCTTCTTTCCTAGTAAGCTTGCTCAGGGGATATAAAGCTGTCTGCCACCCACCATTCACCCACCCCTGAGTTCCTGCACTCAGGAAGCCGGTCACTGTGACATTAATCTTTCTGGTGGAGTGGTACCGTCCATTCATGGATGTAAACGTTTCCTGTTCACGCGGATGTGCCCATTTTTTATCGATTTGCTATGATCGTCGTTTTCTGGCACCGGTACAAAACATATTTAATTCATGTAATTACTTCTTAAAAATTTCTGTTTTTGAAAAGGAGCGTCGCCCAACTGCTTCTGAGTAAAGAAAAAATAAAATAATAATAACAGGATGTTATTATAAAGTTTTTCTCTACAGAGCAAAGTTTGGTGGGGCGGGGCTAGGCTTCCGTCACAGTGCAGGAGGAGGAGTGGTAGATGCACCTTAAGTGCATGACAGGTTGGCCGGCCATCTTGGGTCGGCCAAACAGTCATGCGCATTTAGCATATTTTCCGCCGGGCTGCAATGCACAGCCTGGGTGGAGATCATTCACAGGCTCGCAGTCCCCGCCTAAGCACCGAACCAGGGCGCTCAGACCGATTATGACGCTGCTTTCAAAGTGACAGAAGCGTCGTGATTGGCTTAGGGGAGCCTGGGTGCTTCCTGCTTCTGGGAGTAAGAAAGAGTAGAGGACGACGTGAACTGGTAAGTGATCTTTATTTTTATTTTTCATGCCCCGCCACCCCTTTTCCACAGCAGCCGACACTAAAAAAACAAAGACTAAATCACCCTGTGTGGGGGTAATTGTTTAACCCTTTCGCTGCGGCGGCAGATCCGCTGCAGCGCTAAGGGGGTGGGGGGGCCGCGCGGCGCTCCGACGCTGGTGATGGAACCGCTCCGTTACGCCCCTCGGGTGGGCTGTGCTTGTGACAGAGCGGTTCCGTCACGGCCCCGCCCGCTCAATAGAACGTGCTGCGCAGGCGCGGCGGCCGGGCCGTGATGGAACCGCTCCGTCACCAGCCCAGCCGAGGGGCGTGACGGAGCCGTACCGTCACCAGGGTGGGAGGGGTTAATGTTTTCCATGTGGGTTCTGTGGCGGTCTTGAACTGCAAAAAAACAACATATGACCACCCTTTCGAAGCAGGGCGGATGGTTTGATGTACCTGCCCACTGATCCCAACTCCATCAAGCATCAATGTATGGTTTCCAATAGCAGAGCCAGGAGGTGCACCACGGTCAGACACATGACGGCCCACCTAACTCTAAATAGGGCAGGGGGACCATCAGTGTGGCGGAAGGATACCACTTTATTTGTGGAGGGGTGCCCTGTCCGCCAAACTTTAAATAAGGCCATTAAATGGTGTGAGAATCTGTCCGGTTTCTTTATAGATAAGATCCAAATGATCCAGGACAGCTTTGCGACTAGTATCCACGGGCAAGCGGTGCCCTCTATTCAGAAGCCCCCGGTCTCTGACTCATTCCTCACTTCTTTGACGGGCTTATCACCCATTTCCCTGCTGGATTCTCTGTCCATTCTCAAATCCCTGAAATTGTGTTCGCCATCCGATCCCTGTCTAGTTAGGCAGTAGCAGGAGCTGCTGAAGTAGTTAATTCCGAAGTTAACACCATTATTAATATGTCGCTTCAGACCGCCACAGTTCCACTCGAGTGGAAACAAACTAAATTGCTCCAGCTTCTAAAAAAAGCCCTCTTTAGACCCTGTATGCTAGCGAGCTACCGACCCATCTCACTCCTCCCGGCTGTGGCGAAAGTGTGTGAGAAGGCAGTTTACAAACAACTTTCCAACTATGTTGAGTCACCCGGTGCCCTCCACCCAGCCCAGTCAGGATTTAGGGCCTCTTACAGCACAGAGACCGCGTTGTTGAGATGTCGGAGGCTGTTAGAGAATATTTGGATGCACGCGGCAGAGCGGCCCTGATTTTACTGGATCTCCCTGCCGCCTTTGATACGGTGCCCCATCGCCAACTCTTGCCCGTCTCTCAAACATCGGAATCTCAGGTTTTGTGTTCGACTGGATTAAATCATTTTTAGAGGACAGAACACAGCAGGTATGGCTGCCCCCGTTTTCCTCCGCCCCAAGAAAGGTGACCACAGGAGTTCCGCAAGGCTCTACCCTGAGCACCTTTCTCTTCAATGTATACGTCACGCCTCTAATCTATCTGGCGGAGGAGCTCGGAGCTAAAATCATAGCTTACGCCAATGACACTCGGCTCCTCTTTACGTGGAAGGAAAAAGATTTGTCTCCGGATCTGGTCAAAAACTGTCTTTCAGCCGTTTTTAACCGGCTTGCAAAGGCTCGGCTCAAATGCAACGAGGACAAGTCTGAGGTTCTTCTGTATGGGACTTTTCCCCCTCAATTCAGGGAAGATCTTTGGCCTGCAGATTATCCCAGGCCCAACTCAGCTGGCAGCCCGGTTAGGAGTCTGGGGGTCTGGTTTAGTGAGGACCTCTGGTTCTCTACACAGATAAAAAAATTGTTTGGAGTGGGCTTCGGCACACTGAAATCACTTAGGAAACTCCTGCCATTGCTGCCCAGACCGGTCAAGGAAATGGTGACTCGTGCCCTCATTTTGTCGCGTATTGATTATGCTAACGCATTATATATCGGCCTTCCTGGATAACAGCTGAAAAAGCTGCAAACCGTCCAAAACGCGACAGCAAGAGTGCTGCTTGGTATCCCTGGCAGATCAAGTGCAAAGCAACATCTTCGGGATCTGCCTTGGCTCCCCGTGGTGCAACGTGTCCAGTTCAAGGCCCACACCCTTGCCCACGTTGCCCTATAGAAATCCGGGCCGCCATATCTCAGAAGATGCTTTGGTTTTCACGTGCCCTGAAGACAATTGCGATCTGCCGCATCATGTCTTGCAGTCATTCCCCGATTTCACCTTACCCGAACGGGTGGGTAGCTCTCTTTCTTTTAAGGTAGACAAAGCCTGGAACGCCCTTCCTTATGAATTGAGAAACACTCAGGATCTCAGGTTATTTGAAAAGCCTTGCTTTCTAACTAATTATAGCTCCTCATAACACCTTGCTCTTTGTCTCCTGCAGCTGGCTTTCGTGCCCGGACACTCTTGAGTATCCGTGCGCACTAGAAGTGCTTTATAACATAACATAACATAACATAACATAACATAACATAACATAACATAAATGGATTGGCTGCTGAGATTTCCTCCCGTAAACCTACTTACAGCAGAGGATTTCTGCCACTTTTTTTTAATTCAACTTCTCAAAGATTTCAGTTTCATCTATAAGTTCACAAAGTTGCAGAGGAAAATATTTTACTACAGGCAACAAAATCCTGATACCCTGTGTCCGTAGGAACATTACAATAAGCCCCATGGAGTATGAAGACTAATTTCTAGTTGAATAAACTTTAAAAAAACTTTTCTCTATAGGGAGACTCCACAGTCACGGTGAAGATCTCTCTATGGTAAAGATTAGAGAAAACTAAAAATGTATTAAACTTGAAAAAAGTTAGTAAAATATTATACTACAGAAGTATTCATTTAATTTGGAATTGAATTAAATCTTTAGTTAATTTAAATATATAAAATTGAATACAAGTTTTAAAAAAATGTAAATTTAAAAAATCCAACTATTGTGAAAAGGGTTTTCTATTGTGTATTAATCTTTATTTAAAGTGATTTGTAGAATCAATTAAAATTAATTTAATTATATTTTACATACATTTTTAATTTAAAAAGAAGTTACTAAAATTGCTTATAATTAAATAACAAATATATATATGATTATATTTTATAACATAACATTATATTTATTTATATTTGTATCTATATTAAATAGTGTAATTTAAATTAACAATATTTGCTATGCGGTTTTATTTTAAATCCCTCCCCACACTATTTTCTATGAGAGGGTGTTGTAGTTACACTGGTGAGTCATATGTGATGAAGGACGTAATAATGTTTCTTTTTTTGGCAGTAGTAGCATATGTTTGTAAATTTCTTTCCACTCCTTTTCTCAAGATGTGGAGACGTGTAAGTCTACACTTTTGAGTAACTTTGCACAGATATTGTGAATAGCCAAAAACAATAATATTATTCAAAAGTGTAAGAGTAAATTATGCATGTAAATTTCTCACAAGTATGTTACTTTTGCGAATGGCTCAGCTGAGTGTAATTGCTTGTATCTTGAGTGTCTGAGTGACAACTCCTCCATAACCTGTTAAACCTTGAGCCCCCCTCTTCGTGGTCTAGTGTACAAAGGGAGTTACTTAGTTATTTCATTGGCAAGTAGTAGTTCCTGAAGCTGTTTGATCACAAGCGGTAAGTGACAGTACCAGTGGTTAATTTGTAAAAAAAAAAGTATGTGCTGAGGCTCTTGTCAGGAGGCAGCTTGCACTAGCCCATTTCTCCTGTTAGCGCTGCGTAAAATAGAACCAACTTCTAACCACGAATGTGGGGAGAGGATATGACATAAGGGCCAGAGCTGTTGACTTCGGAGCAGGGGAACCAGGTTTGAGTCTCGGCTTGTACTCACATTTGGTGATTCTGGGCAAATCACTTAATCTCCCCATAAATGAATGTGTCCTTAACTGATGCTTATGAAAAGCACCGGTGTTGATGATTAAGTGCCAGCGCTGAGCACCGGAAACCACCATCTCAAATTAAGCACTGGACAGCACCCACACATCATACTGAGTAATACAAACCAGCTAGCCAAGAACTCACAGAGTGACCGGAATGCTTGGTTACGGAAATGTTGTCAGGTTCTCCCCTACTTGAGCTCAAACTACTGAGCTGCGGCTCCTCTCATCCTGTGCCAGACAGGCAACCAAAATAAGCCCTAACCAGAATATCCAAGCCAGCCTTTCATTGCTTCACAAGGGGGAGAGTAGTGAGCAAGCATGCCTCTGCAGGTTGTGTGTGCAGATATGGGGTTTCTTCTCCCTCAAAGATATTTTAAAAACAAAAAAACAGTGCAAAGTAAGGTACAGTTTTCAAAATACTAGCTAAGCACTTTCACGTAGAGGTGGGCGAGCCAATGATGGGTCAGCCAGATGCCAGGCGATGACTCAGTTCAAGGTCTCCTTGGACCCCTGAACCCAAACAGGCCGAGCTTTCATGTAACTTCTGCCTGCCACCCACACTGCAACTCTTGCACCAAGAATTAAAAACAAATGAGGGAACTTTGCTATACAAATGGAGGTGAAAAGAGCTACTCATCCAGTGGCTGAATTGCACAACGTGAAACAAGAAAACTTGGAATCCCAGCTTCCCCGCTTGACTAAACTGTGTGATCCCAGGGAAATATTTTACCCCACTGTGCTCTCTTTTTTCTTCATTATTGCATATATGAGAGCACCTTGACATGCATTCGTACAGGATGTGCACCGCATATAAACCTCTTTTGTGTTTGATTTAATAGCCTACAACGTAGCTTCATGTGTAATAATATTCTAGGCCACATATAGGGTGCTCATGACAACTGACTATTGTGAGTGCCTTACTTTCCTATTCCTTTTGTAGGCTCTAGATCTAACAGGACTCTGAGTTTACTATGTGCAGTTACTCTAGCATGTTAGCATGTTAGAAGCGAATCCCATCCTTCTACCAACTCCGGATAACACGGTGCTCTCTCTCATCTGACCCTCTTCTTCAATTTGACTCCCCGCGGTTGTATACTACAGGCCTCTTGACGGCGACGCCTTTCCGCTAGCACCAAGATGCTCCTTGGAGTGAACGTGGCGCTTTATAAATGTATTCATTCATTCATTGTCTGGTTGCAAAAGACGTATTATTGCCTTACCAAGATCTTACACTGGTGCATGGGAAAATGAATGCAAATGACTCCTGCGTCATTCTGCTAACAAGTGCATGCATTCTGATGCATGTGCGCATCAGTAGGATGACACGCCCCCATGCTGCACAGTGTCCCAAAGCTGTACAGCACCACCAAAAGCAATTGACAAAGCCAAAACATTCCAAAAGGCAAGACCTTTTGGCTTTGCCGCTGCTGGTTTCGTTTGTACACTTTATCCTATCAGAAATGTTAGCATTCTCTTGGGAAAATAGTAATACACTTGCTAGGCAGCAGTTTCACGAGTTTCGCCTTAATGCCTTTTGCCAATATTCATGTGCTGCAAGTTAACACATGTATACATCACTTTAAGAACTACTTAAATGATCAACTATATTTATGTTTGATTTTCGCTCATTTTGTTGTGTAGCTCTCAGATGCTGCAAGCAGGTTTCTCATTGCCCTCCCTGGCAAATTTCAGTCGTTTTCACAGAAAGTGTGACAAATAACACAGAGGGAGGCAAATGTTCATGTATTCCACTGCAGAATAAGTTGGCAGCCCCTAGCACAAAATATTTGAGTTAAAAATATGATTCTATTTACCAAAGTTGCATTACATTATCCTTAGTAACACGTTTTGTTAGGTCTCGCCTGTCGATGCGCATGCGCATCGAGCAAGCGAGACTATGGTGGCTTATCCACTCTTTATCCAACTTGCAAGGAATCGTGGCGATTCCTTGCAGTGCACGAGAAATTTAAGCTCAATGCGCATGCGCATTGAGCTTAAAAGCGCGTGCACATGCCCCCAGCCGCCTGCCTTGCCTACTCTCCCAGCTGGTGCCGCTCCACCCCCTGCGGCATCAAAGGCTTTCACGGCCGGCCGGCCATGCTTTCAGTTTCACGACCGGCCGGCCGTGTGAAGTACATTTTAAAAGCCCGCTCTCCCTGCTCCGCCCCCTGCTCCGGCCGAGACGCACTTCTCCTCCCTCCTCCCCCCTCCTAGGTCAGTTCCAGTCCACCTCAGCCCAGTAGTTGATGTACCGCCATCATGGAATCCCACTGAGTGCTTGTGATAATTCCTTGCTGCTATTTTCTTGCACGGTTTTTGAGTTTGGAAATCGGTTAATGGTGAGATAAAAACAGCAGCAGATTTTTTTAGCATTTTTAACGTACATATGGGGATTAGCTTCGCCCACCCACTCCCCATATCTCTGCCACATTAGTTATAGTCCCATTTTGTGTCACTCAAATTTAGATATGCCCTGACCCCTGCCAGCTGCCAGGCCCCTGCTCCGCCCCCTCCCCTGCCCGCCGTGTCGCTCCAAAGCAGCCTACGGCCAGTATAGATAAATCTGTAGCTCTGAATTCGCAATGTATAAGCACACCGATGATTGGGGAATACTCCACAGTCTGAGCAGAACTTTGAAGTATCTATATTGTTACTTTTCATTGAAAAAAGCGTGAGTTTTGCTTTTTTTCTTCAGAAACATTACAATAATTTGCAGTTCACGGAGTTCACAGCAAAGCGTCCAACCCTAAAAGGGAGTTATTAATGTCACAACTGCACGCAAGTGTGCTTCGGCCGATTACTGTGCATTTTGGGAGTTGCACAGATGACTGCTCAAGAGTGTGAACATTTATTGCTTCATCAACGCTGAAAGCAGTTGCTTTAGGTGCACAATGTTCAAACGCACACATCCCATATACCCCCCCCCCACCCCCCGTCAGCCACCACGTGCTTCCCACATTGAGCAACGCGGTCAGTATGCCGGCTCTCACGTGGGTACCGTTTCCTGTAACTGAAATGCGACCATGCTTGACAAACATCCCGCGCACAGGAAAAAGCCCCACCCGGGCTGCTGCTCTCTCCCTCCGTCCCTCGAGCCACAATAAGCCGCTTCTCACAGGGTGATTCCAACGCCCTCCAGAAGTAAGCACCAGGTTCAGACCTCCAGGGGGCATTTCTCCTCCCCCCTCCCCTTATCTGCCGTTCCTTTGTCTGTTCCTTCTCCCTGCTCCGCCCCCTCCCCTGCCCGCCGTGTCGCATTTCTCCTCCCCCTCCCCTTATCTTCCTTCCCTCCGTCTTGTTTATATCTGTAATCTATTGACTTTCGTAAAAAGCCGTGGGAAACGGTTTATGGGGTGATGGATGTTCGCCTCGACTCTGGGAGTAGGGCATGCTGCTGGACTTTGGGAAACCATGCATTCCTTCCTCGAGGACCAGACGTCTCTGCAGAGGTAAAACATTTTGTATATTAAAAACAAAACTCTGCCTTTCCCGCGACAAGTTCAAAGGTGCAACATTCAGCTTATAGGACGGACACATTCTAAACAAACTGTGCACCTAACCCTGCTCGAGAGAGTCCTCGTGGGCGCAGGCTGCCTCATTTCCTGTTGCACGTGCATACCACAGCCTGTCCTGCTTTGCAGCACCCCGCCCCAAGGGCTTGGCTCCCTTCCAGGAAGCAAGGACCGCGAGAGAGGGGGGGGGGGAATTGAATTACTATTTGAATCACATTTTAACCTCTCCAATTATATATTTTTTATAAACCGTTGCTTTTTGTTGTGCGTCTAGAAAACCTGGTTTGGATCACGCCTCCAGGATATAAGTTTAAGAGCGTTTTTCACCCACAACAATCCTCGCGGTACAGAGTGGAATGTATATGCACATGGACATCAGCTCATTAATTCGCTGAGGATAGCGAAAGTGACATCACTGATTATTTGACTCCTCGCCAATGACAGCACACATTTGACTGCCAGGCCCACCTTTATCCCCTCAAGAGACTCCTGTTTCATGGTGCTGGGACCAAAGTTAAGAGCAACGAGAGGCATCACTGATTATTTGACTCCTCGCCAATGACAGCACACATTTGACTGCCAGGCCCACCTTTATCCCCTCAAGAGACTCCTGTTTCATGGTGCTGGGACCAAAGTTAAGACACAACCCCTCACTCACCCTCACCCTCACTCACCCTCAACCACTCACCCTCACTCACCCTCAACACCTCACCCTCACTCACCCTCACCCTCACCACCCTCAACCCCTCACCCTCACTCACCCTCAACCCCTCACCCTCACTCACCCTCATCCTCACTCACCCTCAACCCCTCACCCTCACTCACCCTCAACCCCTCACCCCCTCACTCACCCTCACTCATCCTCACTCACCCTCAACCCCTCACTCTCACTCACCCTCAACCCCTCACCCTCACTCACCCTCACTCACCCTCACTCACCCTCACCCTCAACCCCTCACCCTCACTCACCCTCAACGCCTCACCCTCAACCCCTCACTCACCCTCACTCTCACTCATCCTCACTATCACTCATCCTCACTCACCCTCACCCTCAACCCCTCACCCACCCTCACTCACCCTCACCCACCCTCACCCTCACCCTCACTCACCCTCAACCCCTCACCCTCACACAGTGCAATAGGTCTCAGACCATTTCAGTTAGAGCTTTTAGAAATGTTTATGGCTTTTTTTATTTGTAATTCTTTAGCATTGGCTACAGGAAACAAAAATGTTAAACATTTACAAAAAAAACCCATAAACAATTCTAAAAACACTAACTCTAATGGTGCGAGACCTATTGCATTTCCAATGCTTGTATTGTCTATGTTGGTGACAGCAATCAATTAAAGGCACGGTGGCTCTCTCGCCGTGCTTTTTAAATTCACTATTGTCACCCCAAAGTTTTGGGGTTCTACTGTGGGTCTCTAATGGATTTGTGGTTTGTAGGTTTAATGCAGTATACCATATATTTTTAATGTAATTGTGGTTTGCAGATTTAATGCAGTATATCATATATTTTTAATGTAATTGTGGTTTGGAGGTTTAATGCAGTATATCATATATTTTTTATGTAATTGTGGTTTGGAGGTTTAATGCAGTATATCATATATTTTTAATGTAATTGTGGTTTGCAGGTTTAATGCAGTATATCATATAATTTTAATGTAATTATTAATTGTATTAATTATTTTTAACGTTATACTATATTTGGTGGCTCATGCAGTGGTAAGGGTGAAGGGGTGACAGTCCAGCGGGGGCTGGAGGGTTTGAATTTACCCTCCTTCTTCCTCCTCTTTCCCATCGCGACCCCACCATCCCGGCCACATTCCATGGGCCCTGGGAGTCGCGCGGCCCAATCGTTGCGCATGCGCAGTACGGCCCTCCCTCGCGCCGGCGCCATAGAGTTTGCGCCCACCGCGGGCAGAGCGGCCCGGTCGCGCAGTGCTCTCTGGGATACGGGGTGTCTGTCTGGGGCAGTTCCGGATTCCCCGCTGCGGCCCGAGCGTTGGTCCCGAGAGGTGAGGGGGGCAGCGGCGCGTGGGGCTGGCAGAGTGGGGGCGCACCACGGGGGCAGAGGCCTTGGAGGGGGCTGCCACGCCCCGGTGCCGCGTGGACAGCGGTTTATGAGCACATTCCGTGCATACCGAACCCTGGGCTCCCACGGCCACGTCTCACACGCTGGGGCGGGTGTGGCCGCCACCGGGGGGGCCATGGACACTAACCGGCGCTGGGTGGGCGTGGGACCCTCTAGACACCCGTCAGCCCGTCCCACGAGGCCTCTGTCACCCCCGGGACCCCCTAGTCTCGTGGCTGTGGCTGCATCCTTCAAGGAAGAGAGGGGGGAGTGGAGGGGAGTGTGTAACTTGCACACTTGTCACTATTTCCTCCTGTATTACACTGTTTGCTACCTCATGTATCGTTTGCTCACAATTGTCACTTTTACCTCATGTAACTTATCGTCTGCTTTTGTAATTTTGTTCTTTTGTAATTTTCTGTTCCTATTGTGAAGCGCTCTGACGCCTTCGGGTAAAGTCCGCGCTATATAAAAACGCATAAATAAATAAAGGGTGCTGAAGGTGGGTGCTGAGAAGGGGGTGACAGAAACCTGGTCTAGAGAAGGTGGGGCAGGAACTTGGAGTGTATAACTGAGTGTGGGTGGGTGGGGTATGAACTCGGAGTGTGGAACTGAAGGCTGAGGTGGGCGTGGAACTAAAGGTGAGGGCTGGGAAGGGGGGACAGAAGCCTGCGGGTGAGCAGATCTCTAGATGCTGCGATGGGACAGGACATTTGAGTGTATAACTGAGTCTGGGTGGGTGGGGGTATGAACTCGGAGTGTAGAACTGAATGAAGGTTGAGGTGGGCGTGGAACTGAAGGTGGAGGCAGGCGCCTGGGGATGAGCCGATCTGGAGATTAGAAGCTTGGTTAGGGCAGGAGCTTGGATGTATAACTGCCTATGGGAGGGTGTGACAGAAAGCAGTGGTGCACGTAGTAGAACGGAAGGTGGGGGCTGTGGTACATTTAGAACTGAAGGTGGGGGATGCGGTGCATTTAGAACTGGAGGTGGGGGCTGTGGTGCGTGTATAGCTGAAGGTGGGGGCTGTGGTGCGTGTATAGCTGAAGGTGGGGGGCTGTGGTGCATGTATAGCTGACGGTTGGGGCAGTGGTGCATGTAGAGCTGAATGTGGGGGCTGTTGTGCATGTAGAGCTGAAGGTGGGGGCTGTGGTGCATGTAGAGCTGAAGGTGGGGGCTGTGGTGCATGTAGAGCTGAAGGTGGGGGGCTGTGGTGCATGTAGAGCTGAGGGAGAAAGCTCGAGTGGGGGTAGAAGCTCTGGCGGAAGCTCAGGTGGGGGCTGTGGTGCGTGTATAGCTGAAGGTGGGGGCTGTGGTGCGTGTATAGCTGAAGGTGGGGGCTGTGGTGCGTGTATAGCTGAAGGTGGGGGCTGTGGTGCGTGTATAGCTGAAGGTGGGGGCTGTGGTGCGTGTATAGCTAAAGGTGGGGCTGTGGTGCATGTATAGCTAAAGGTGGGGGCTGTGGTGCATGTATAGCTGAAGGTGGGGGGCTGTGGTGCATGTAGAGCTGAAGGTTGGGGCAGTGGTGCATGCAGAGCTGAATGTGGGGGCTGTGGTGCATGTAGAGCTGAAGGTGGGGGGCTGTGGTGCATGTAGAGCTGAAGGTGGGGGGCTGTGGTGCATGTATAGCTAAAGGTGGGGGCTGTGGTGCATGTGTAGCTAAAGGTGGGGGCTGTGGTGCATGTAGAGCTGAAGGTGGGGGCTGTGGTGCATGTAGAGCTGAAGGTGGGGGGCTGTGGTGCATGTAGAGCTGAGGGAGAAAGCTCGAGTGGGGGTAGAAGCTCTGGCGGAAGCTCGGGTGGGGGTAGTACTGAAGGTGGGGGCTGTGGTGCGTGTATAGCTGAAGGTGGGGGCTGTGGTGCGTGTATAGCTGAAGGTGGGGGCTGTGGTGCGTGTATAGCTGAAGGTGGGGGCTGTGGTGCGTGTATAGCTGAAGGTGGGGGCTGTGGTGCGTGTATAGCTAAAGGTGGGGCTGTGGTGCATGTATAGCTAAAGGTGGGGGCTGTGGTGCATGTATAGCTGAAGGTGGGGGGCTGTGGTGCATGTAGAGCTGAAGGTTGGGGCAGTGGTGCATGTAGAGCTGAATGTGGGGGCTGTGGTGCATGTAGAGCTGAAGGTGGGGGGCTGTGGTGCATGTAGAGCTGAAGGTGGGGGGCTGTGGTGCATGTAGAGCTGAAGGTGGGGGCTGTGGTGCATGTATAGCTAAAGGTGGGGGCTGTGGTGCATGTGTAGCTAAAGGTGGGGGCTGTGGTGCATGTAGAGCTGAATTTGGGGGCTGTGGTGCATGTAGAGCTGAAGGTGGGGGCTGTTGTGCATGTAGAGCTGAAGGTGGGGGCTGTTGTGCATGTAGAGCTGAAGGTGGGGGCTGTTGTGCATGTAGAGCTGAAGGTGGGGGCTGTTGTGCATGTAGAGCTGAAGGTGGGGGCTGTGGTGCATGTAGAGCTGAAGGTGGGGGCTGTGGTGCATGTAGAGCTGAAGGTGGGGGGCTGTGGTGCATGTAGAGCTGAAGGTGGGGGCTGTGGTGCATGTATAGCTAAAGGTGGGGGCTGTGGTGCATGTATAGCTGAAGGTGGGGGGCTGTGGTGCATGTAGAGCTGAAGGTTGGGGCAGTGGTGCATGTAGAACTGAGGGAGAAAGCTCGAGTGGGGGTAGAAGCTCTGGCGGAAGCTCGGGTGGGGGTAGAACTGAAGATGGGGGCTGTGGTGCATGTAGAACTGAAGATGGGGGCTGTGGTGCATGTAGAACTGAAGATGGGGGCTGTGGTGCATGTAGAACTGAAGATGGGGGCTGTGGTGCATGTAGAACTGAAGATGGGGGCAGTGGTGCATGCAAAACTGAAGGTGGGAGCTGTTTGCATGTGGAACTGAAGGTTGGGGCTCGGGTAGGGGTAGATGTGAGGGAGGAGGCCCGGGTGGGGGTAGCACTCAAGGTGGGGTCTGAGAAGGGTGGGACATAATTCTGGGAGGTGAGCAGAGCCAGGTGCTTGGAGCTGGGTGGGCCTGGCAATAGTGAGAAAGTAGTGCTGAATGTAGGGACCTGTAGGAGCAGAAATGAGGTGGCGAGTGTGCGACACAAACCTTTATCTAAGCAGAGATGGAACTCTGGCTCTGGGGCCAGAGCATGGAGGTGTGTAACTACCTCTGTGGATGTAGGTTAGGAGCTTAGGGTAGCACTAAGGATGGAGGGCGAGGAGCGCGTGACAGAGAAACTTTGGGTGTGAGTAGGGATGAAGATGGTTGTTTGGGAGTGCGGGCTGGAGGAATGGTGCACAACTGAAGGTGGAAGTTGGGACAGAAACTTGGGTGGAGAGAAAAACTGAAGATGGAAAGTTGGAATTTGGGATTGGTACAATAGCTTGGGTGGGAGTAGATGTGGAGAAGGAAACTGGTCTGGGTGAGCCAAGAACAGGGCAAAAGATGTGGGATTGAGAGCTATGGTGTGAGAAGCTGATGGTGTATAATTGAAAATGGGGAAGATAATTTAGAAATTTGAAGCGTGAGGAAGGTGAAATGAGGATCAAGGAGCTTACGTGGGTGATGCACTAGTGTTGAAAATGGAGAGCAATGGTGGGTGGGACAGGTTTGGGATGAAGGGCAGAGCTGAAAATTGGGATTTTGGATCTGGTCAGTGTAGAACTGGAGCTGACAGCAAAAGTCTCCCTTTTTTGATTTTTTTGCACAGATTGAACGTAGTACTTAAAATAACATTAAAAGCAGGATGTCACATTGGAATATAGACAGATGTGGGAATACTTTAAAAAAAGTTAATATTCTGTGTTGTTTTCTAAGTGTTGTTTTCTAAATATAAAATATGTCTTATAAGTATTAAGCTAAGTATTACTAATTCTAGACCGGTTTTGGCTTATCTGGGGCTTCATCAGCGAAAAGCAGCTTGATATCTTTACTGGTATACACGGCGCGCTGAGGAAAACCGAAAAGGTGTGGGTAGAATACTTGAATTAAATTCAGCACTGGAAATTACTTGGGGCTGTATCCCACTCTATGCAGAGCCCAGCCTTATGCAGATTAGCCTTGCTTCTGCTCCATTAGCAACAGTTCAGTCCAAATGCACTGGCTAAATTCCCTCTACAATGGAAAGCAAGAAACTCCAGAAGGGGCTTGACCGAATTCTGTCTTTAAGGATGAGGGACAACTTAATTCGTATATTTTTGTAATTAAGTATGCCCACGCATAAGTCTTGCGCTGTAAAGGTCCCACCCAAGAGGTCAAAATACCTCTTGTGGACCATACACAAAATATTTCAGTTGCCTTGGGGCAAGCCCATTGCTTACGATGAATTTGCTTTCTTGTCACTCATTTATTTGCCTCTTATTTATTTTCCTCCTTGTATTTGGCCCACCCGTGAACATATCTTCTTTACCATCCTCAGGACTGGATGACTTGCAGCCTTCCACTGCTCACAATCAGGGACAAACTTTTCTTTGAGCACTCAATGAGAGTGCATGTGATTTCTTGCTCTCTCCTTTTCGTGCTGCTTTCCCCTTGAAATATGTCTCTCCCACCCATGCATGTGGCATAACAGCTAGAGCTGCTGACTTTGGAGCTGGGGGACCAGTTTCGAGTCTCAGCGTCAGTTCAACATCCTGTGATTCACGGCAAATCACTTGGGGGGGGTAATTACAGGTTCGTAATCGCTGAACCCATGATGTCAGTCCCTGGACCGCCAGATTGGCGATCCACCAGTTGTATTACAATTACGCCGGTAGAACCGCCACAGGCCCGCAAGAGATCATGGACCTCCTGGAGACCCTATTAAGCTGACTGTGCCACTGCAGCACCGCCTGAGCATATTAGAAATGTCCTCACTACCTCAGCTTTCATGGCTGTGAGGAAACACCTACAGGGCCCCGTTTCATCAGGGCCATGGGGTATCTGCAACGTGCCCCTGTGTGCATTCACCCCCTAACCTGCACAGTATTGACTGCAGAGTCCATGGCGTGAGTAGGAGAATGGCCTTTGGTGCTCCTATTGCAGTGCCTTTTTAATGGGCAACCCCCACCGCCCACCAGAGGTATCATTGCGACTTTGGTAGTGTGGGAGGGTAGCTGCCTGCTTCCACATCTCCACAGTCGCCATTAGGCTCTTAATCCCCCCGTGCCTACCAAAAATGAATATGTTCTTGTGTAATATAACTGGTGCTCTTGTAAAGCGCTCCAATACCTTCAGGTCGAGTTCACGCTATATAAAACTGCAACAACATAAACATTTATGCTGCTTGTGACTCCGTGCCAGGGGTTGAGCAGCTGCACGTCTGTCATTGAGCGCCTTTGCTCTGTTTGCCTCACCATGCACGACTCCGCGCCCTGCAGTGCAGGCCTCTAGCGCCTAAAAGTGTTTTCTTTAATGTTGCTTCTGTGAAGGTATGGTGAAGTTCACATCCTGCTCTCCTATGAAGTCACTTCCTCTTTGTGGGGTTGGTTGGCAGTTCACATAATCTAGCGCCTAAAAGTGTTTTCTTTAATGTTGCTTCTGTGAAGGTATGATGAAGTTGACATCCTGCTCTCCTATGAGGTCACTTCCTCTTTGTGGGGTTGGTTGGCAGTTCACACAATGGTAGCCCGTCTGAAGTAGAGATATTCTAGCAAAGCCTGTTTTAAACATTAAATGCTGTGCGAAGGTTTTTTTTTTATGGTTAAACCCGGCAGAAGTTAACGGTTGGTGAGAAGTAACTTTGTGCTGCTTAGAATTAAAAGCGCGTGTGGCTGGGCTTTGTCTAGAGTGCAGAAGTAGTAAAAAATAATGCACGTGAAAATGATGGTGAATTAAGGCTTGTGATGAAGAAGTTAATGAAGTGCCTATAGAATGCACAAAGTGCACTCCCCAAACCAGCTCTTATCTTGTTGGAGTGCACGCCTCGCTCCATGTTTGGATGTTTCTGCTGCGCATTCCTCGGTAATCGCAGCGTGAGTCCCAGGCCCCGGCTGACCCGTCCGCTTCCAGCGAAGCCAGGCTGCCCTGACAGCTGGGGGAGTGGAGGCGGCTGCAATCTCACAGCTGCACGGACACAATGTGCCATCAGCCTAGGCAGGAAATGAAGGGAAGAGGGCCCTCTTTGTGCCTGCCTAAACGACGCCTCTCCTTGCTCACTGCACCCGCACTTATATGTGGATGTCTGAATTAAGTGTTGGGGCACCCCCGCCTTTCCAGTACTGGGTGGCATAGGTCTAAGAGCCGCAACTCTTGCATGGACCTGCCCAGATACTTCACAAGTAGCTTGGACATTTTAGTTCGAAAGGCATTTGTATAATTTCCCGCCCCTTACGAAGTCGGAAGAAATTTGCTGGTAGCGAGTCCATTTATATAGAGTAGTTAAAAAAACCTTCCGTTGAGGTGGAGCCTGTGCTGTCGTGTGTAATGCGCAGAGATTGTGTCCAAGCATGTTACGCAGACATGCAGTAGCGCATTGTGCAAAGGCATCGTAATTATATTGTGTGGTGTCCGTCCAGGAGCATAAGACACAAACCACGGGCACGTGAAGTCTAACCCACCAGTAGATGGGTATGTGCTTGTGGGACACCCCCGCGCCGCACGGCCACCAGCTGCTGCGTGTGCCCACTTCCTTGCCCTCTGCCTCGCTGCCGGCTGACGGCTGACTCCGCTGTTGGTTGGTTGTTTTGGCCTTGTTTTGACCTTCATTTGTGCCTGTTTTTCTTGTTCTTTTTTGTACCCGTGTTAGCGTCTTAAACCCCATTTGTATTGTTATTATTATTTTGTTGCCGTGTCAGCGTTTCTCCTTCCTGTTTGCCCGCCTACCTCGCCGCCCTCCGTCTTCCCTCCCCGCTTCCCGCCACCACCGCAGACCCCGCCCCTTTTTTCCTTCTGTTCCCTCCCCGCTCCCGCCTCCCAGCTGCTCCGCCCACCCGCGCACTTCGCCTTATATGGCGACCGTGCGAACGCGCGCAGCGGGCGCGCCGATTGTGCGCCGAAGGCGCGCCAAAGGTAAGCCCGTCTGCGACCGGATCGCGACCAGCGCCAGGACCCCTGGCCCACGAGGACCCCGACCGACCCGCCTGACGTACTCCGCCGCCACCCTCATCGCACTCAACACCGGCCGACCCCCAGAATGCCACCAAGCCACCCCACGACGCACCCACGGACCTTTCAGCTGCCACGCCTGCAAGTTCACCTGCATCCGGATCTGCCTCGCACCAGCACCCGCCAAGTCGAACACCAGCAGCACCCACCTCAAGTGCATCCTGCTCAACACCCGCTCCGTCCACAGACACGCCATCGAACTCTGGAGCCTCCTAGACGCCACAGCCCCTGACGTTGCCTTCCTCACGGAGACCTGGATGAACGCCTCTTCAGCCCCCGACATCGCCATCGCCATCCCAGAGGGCTACAAGATCGTCCGGAGGGACCGCAACGCCAACCAGATGGGAGGAGGCATCGCCATCATCCACAGGAACACCATCCGTCTCACGACCAGCACCGACAACACCCTGACCAGCGCCGAACACCTGCATTTCCAGATCCACACCAACCCGAACACCACCCTTAGAGGCACCCTGATCTACCGACCTCCGGGACCACGCACACAATTCAGCGAGGACATCGCCGACTTCGTCAGCCCGCATGCCCTCCCCTCCGCTGACTACATCCTCCTGGGGGACCTCAACTTCCATCTGGAGAACAACAACGACCGCAACACCAGCACCCTGCTCGACAACCTCGCCAATCTTGGACTCAAGCAGCTGGTGTCCACCCCCACCCACCTCGCCGGACACACACTCGACGCCGTCTTCTCATCCAGCAAAGACGTCGCCTTCAGCCACGCCACAGAACTCCACTGGACGGACCACAGCTGCGTCCACTTCACCTTCAAGAGAACGACGACCCACCACCACCAGCAACAGGCCGCCCGCAGAAGCTGGAACAAGATCACAGCAGACCAGCTCGCTACCTCCCTGAGCCAGCACCCTCCTGCCAGCTCAGCGAACCCCAGCCAGGCCGCCGACAACCTCACGAAGTGGATCAGCATCTGCGCGGACGAGCTCGCCCCGCTGAGGACCCTGCCCAGCAGACCCGGCAGCAAGAAAGCCCCGTGGTTCTCCGACGAACTCAAGAGCTCCAAGAAGAACTGCCGAGCCCTCGAGAAAGTCTGGAGAAGGGAACCTACACCGGACAACAGGACCACCCTCAAACTGGCCACTCGGAAGCACCACCAGCTGATCCGCGCCGCCAAGAAAACTGCATTCAAGGACCGGCTGGACAACAACGCGCACAACAGCAAGGAACTCTTCAACATCGTGAAAGAGCTATCCAACCCCAGCGCAGGAAACAACGACATCACCCCATCGCAAGACCTCTGCGACTCCCTCGCTTCTTACTTCCACAACAAGATCGCGGACATACACAACAGCTTCAACAAACAACCAACGCACACCATGACCGAACAACCACCCCCCACCACCACCCTCAACGCCTGGACCCCGATCAGCACCGAAGACACCATCCGCACGATGAACTCCATCCACTCCGGATCACCGACCGACCCCTGCCCTCACCACGTCTTCAACAAGGCCGACGCTGTCATCGCACCCCAACTGCGAGACATCATCAACACATCCTTCGACACCGCCACCTTCCCTGAGAGCTGGAAGCACGCCGAACTCAGCGCTCTACTCAAGAAACCAACAGCGGACCCCACCGAACTCAAGAACTACCGCCCCATCTCGCTCCTCCCGTTTCCAGCCAAAGTCATCGAGAAGACCGTCAACAAGCAGATGGCCGCCTTCCTCGAGACGAATGGATCCCTCGACCCCTCACAGTCCGGCTTCCGAGCCAACCACAGCACCGAGACCGCCCTCATCGCCGCCACCGATGACATCCGAGCCCTGATGGACAACGGAGAAACAGCGGCCCTCATCCTCCTAGACCTCTCCGCGGCATTCGACACTGTCTGCCACCGCACCCTAGTACAGCGCCTCAGCAACGTCGGAATCCAGGACAAGGCGCTGGAATGGATCATCTCCTTCCTCGACGGACGAACACAGAGAGTCCGCCTACCACCGTACAAGTCAGAGGCCTCCGAAGTCATCTGCGGCGTCCCTCAAGGATCCTCTCTGAGCCCCACCCTCCAACGTCTACATGAGCCCCCTCGCGGCCATCGCACGCCAACACAACCTCAGCATAATCTCCTACGCCGACGACACCCAGCTGATCCTCTCCCTGACCAACGACCCCGCCACCGCCAGAGCCAACCTACACGAAGGGATGAAAGAGGTAGCCGATTGGATGACGACCAGCCGCCTGAAACTGAACGCGGACAAGACGGAGGTCCTCATCCTGGGCTCTTCACCCTCCGCCTGGGACGACTCCTGGTGGCCTCCCGCCCTGGGCACCGCACCCAAACCGACAGACCATGCACGCAACCTGGGCTTCATCCTGGACTCCTCCCTCTCCATGACCAGGCAAGTCAACAACGTCTCCTCGGCGTGCTTCAACATCCTACGCATGCTACGGAAGATCTTCTGGTGGATCCCCACCGAGACCAGGAAGACCGTCACCCAGGCCCTCGTCACTAGCCGACTGGACTACGGCAACGCCCTTTACGCCGGTACCACCGCCAAGCTCCAGAAGAGACTCCAGCGGATCCAGAACGCCTCAGCCAGACTCATCCTCGACATCCCACGACACAGCCACATCTCCGGACATCTGAGAGACCTTCACTGGCTCCCCGTCAACAAAAGAATCACCTTCCGCCTCCTCACCCACGCACACAAAGCCCTACACGACCAAGGCCCGAGCTACCTCAACAGCCGGATCAACTTCTACGCTCCCAAACGCCACCTCCGTTCAGCCAACCACGCCCTCGCCGCCGTCCCCCGCATCCGAAGAGCAACTACGGGAGGAAGGTCCTTCTCCTACCTGGCCGCCAAGACCTGGAACTCCCTCCCGACCGACCTGCGCCTGACCCAAGACCACCTCTCCTTCAGGAAGAAGCTGAAGACCTGGCTGTTCGAGCAGTAGCGGCACCCCACCCTCCCCTAAGCGCCTTGAGACCCTACGGGTATGTAGCGCGCTCTATAAGTGTCATTGATTGATTGGTTGATGTGCAGGAGCATAAGACACGTAAACCATGGGCACCTAAATGTCTACGCCGCCAGTGGATGGGTCTGTGGGGGTCTGTCCAGGAGCTTAAGGCGTGTACACCACGGACACCTAAAGTCTACCCCACCAATATATGGGTCTGTGGGTCCATCCAGGAGCGTGAGGTACGTAAACCATGGGCACGTAAAGTCTACCCCACCTATATATGTCTGGGTCCATCCAGGAGCGTAAAGCACGTAAACTACGGGCATGTTAAGTCTACCCCGCCAGTAGGTGGGTCTGTCCAGGAGCGTGAGGCATTTAAATCACGGGCATGTAAAATTTACCCTGCCAGTAGATGGATCTTTGGGGTCCGCCCAGGAGGGTGAGGCACATAAACCACAGGCACCTAAACTCTACCCCACCAATATATAGGTCTGTGGGTTCATCCAGGAGCGCGAGGCACGGGCACGTTAAGTATACCCTGCCAGTAGATGGGTCTGTGGGGTCGATCCAGGAGCGTGAGTCGCGTAAACCACAGACAACTAAAGTCTACCCATCTACATATGGGTCTGTTGGTTGTTTCAGGAGCAGAAGGCACGTATACCACAAGCACCCGGTCTCTGGGCCTATGTATGCCACCAGTAAACAATGCACTCCTAGGCCACTGGTCTGGCTTCATATTATATCCAAAAAGCATGGCTGCCTGTCAGTGCTGCTGTGGACGGGGAGTGGTCACACTGTAGGGGATTGGAGGGAAAGAATAGTTCGTGTATGGAAAAGTGTCCGAGTCATGCGTACTGGCCCGAGTCCCTCCATGCCTTCACCTATTGTAAACAGGGAAGATACCGCTATAAGTCACCCTTTACCTCAACACCACTTAACTTTATGCCCTAGGAGCAGAGATTATATAGAGGCCATGCATAATGGAGAACATTGGATGTCACAAGACTGGCTTGTAAAGAAAATCCGTGTGACATTTAAGCACTACATAGAATTCAAGGGTAGGGTCTTCCCAGACAATCACTTTAAGAGTCAATCACAGGTTTAGATTACAAAGAATAAATGCACAGTATCAATTTTCCAAATATGGGCAAACAATTCTTATGCACAATATTCCGTTTTTTGGTCAGGACACTTACGCTTTGCACAGGAAGAGAAAACCCTGCATGTGTGTGGGGTTTGGGGGTCCAGCTATGAACGCGGTCATCTCTGCAGAAGTAGCTCTCTGAGACTAGACACCTGCTCAAGATCGCTGTTTGCTCCAGGCCATCCGCAAAGTATGTCTGAAGGGATAGAGAGTGGAAGTCTGTTATAATCTAATAAGTGATTGATGCATCCTCTCTGTTCATGCCCTTGCCTTGCTGCTCAGTCTGTGATGTCATCAGAATGTTGAGAGTGTTTGAGTGGAAGAAGTAATCAGTTGGTGTGAGGGGCTGAGCAGTGATGTTACTGCTCCTGGTGGGGCATTACATGAGGCCTAGCATGAGACTTCATATGGATCCTACTTGAAGAATAAAACTGTGATCCTGAACTACATTACTTGGACTACGGATCTTTCTTTCAATTTTAACACTGGCGATGATTTTTAAGAACCTGCGTGCTATTTTAAATGGAGAATGGACTTTGGACTAAAGAAACCTCATGTAAAAGTGGATTTGAATGGACATTGGAATTTTGGAACTGAAGAAACTACAATCTTTGGAACTAAAGACATCTAAGGACTGTTGATTTCAACAAACCTGGCACCCCTAATGCCCCATCAGTGACCATTTCATCGGTCCCCCCAGTAAGTGCCAGTTTATCTTAGACTTTACTTTGTTGTTTGGAAGTCTTCCTGTCTTTTCTGAACTGTTCCTGTCTTGTAACATGTTGACAGAGAACATCATCTGTGACCTGGAAATTATTTGTGTACTACTGAGAACTGTACATTTGGGTGTTCCTGCTACCCGTTGGATTTTGGGAATGTTTTACCAAGGATCTAAAGTGCCAATTCCTAACTGCCTACCTGTCTTTGAGAAAGTATGCCAGAGTAGCGACCTGCTCCTACCTACCTGTTTGCTGCCTGTCTTTGGAGGGCTATTTTGTGTCTACCTATCAAGTACCCAGTACTGCTGACTGCCACTCGGCACGGCGTCACCATGCGTGCCGCCATCTTGTGGTTGGTGGCTCCATTGATATACATTGGCTGATTTCCTGACTGCGTATTCCTCTATATTCAACGAGGGTTCGCTGCCAGTCATGTTTTTTTTTCTTTTTCGGTGAAAAATAAAGTTTGTGGGACAGACAGAGCGTGCCATTTCTTATGCTTATCTGCGGTGACACACACATTTTATGAA
This sequence comes from Lissotriton helveticus, assembly GCF_964261635.1. Taxonomy (NCBI): domain Eukaryota; kingdom Metazoa; phylum Chordata; class Amphibia; order Caudata; family Salamandridae; genus Lissotriton; species Lissotriton helveticus. The sequence goes on along the minus strand of NC_136072.1, from coordinate 1,154,238,651 downwards.
TTTTTTTCCAATTTAACTCAGCATTCATTTTTAGGTCTCGCCTAGACGAAAGCAAAGCGAAGCTTTGCTGTCTGGCGAGACAACTTATGTAGTTACTTTTCGGGGAATGTGGACAGCAGAGTTCCACGCGCTTTCCCTTGCCGAGATTGAACCTCGGGAGCGCGCACGTCGCCGTGCCTCATAAAGCCTCACTCACGCATGCGCACATACACAGCCATACACACACTGCATACACACACGCACCCCCCTTAAACAGACACACGCGCACACAGACAGACAGACACACACACACACACTCAGACACACACCTCTCCTCTCCCTCAACACACTCACCTGTTCTGGCGGTGCTCGGCGGCGGTTCTAGCTCTCGGGCGGCGGTAGCGCTTTGCGGGGCTCTCTCACCACATGAGAGCCCTGCCTTCCCCATGCGCCCGGCCGCTCTTCACCCGGTCCCCCATCTCGGGACCGGGACTCAATCAGGAGCCTTCATGGCTCCTCGCTCTCGCCGCAACGGGGCGGGACTTCCAGTTGGTGCCGCGATGTGATTGGCCGGGTCGTCGCGGCGGGGATTTTTTCAAAATGTAGTCTTCTCACAGGAATGTCCGGGGGCGGACTGTGGGCTTGCTATGCCATTACAGGTTAATTGATTTATATTTATATTGTGGTAAATTGATGAGTTTCCAGACCGTCATAGCACTTAAATGTAGCTATGTATATTTAACTTGCTTATGTGCTGCCAGGCTTCACAATGGTTATATGTTTTTTGTAGAATTAAAACAAGTCATCCTGCCTTTATCCCCAAAAACTAATTGCAATACCACTATCATGTGCTCTGGGAGATTTATACATCACAGTTGACACATTAGGCATTGGCAACTATTTACAATACAATTTTCTGCTTCCCGTCTTCACTCGGAATTTCTCAATGTTGACACATCAACATAAAAACCAAAAATTTAATTCTGAGCTCCACCAGTCATTAGCGAAGTGCAACTGCAACCTACAACTGGGTTGTTCATGGAGTTTGTATGTTAAGGGAATAGACCTCCAAAGTGAGGCGTAATGGCTAAAATCTGTTCAACTGATTATGCAACGCATGCGATTCGGAAAATGAGGTATGGGTTTCTAGTAAAGCAGAGCACATTACAAGTAAAGGAGGCACTAAAGACTGACAGCAAATGACTATGTTGCCTGTAAGAGATCAGACAAATACAATTAAGACCCAATACTCCTGAAGTGTGTGACCACTGAAAATAATCCATGAAAACGTCAGAGGTCGATTCACAAAATGTTCTGTGGCATGATCTTACACCTAAACTAAACAGAATATTTTTCAGCTAGAAGATGCACTCATTTAATGTTGGGTTGAATGTACAACTGAACCTTGTTTACACTCCCTGTCTGCAAGGATCGTATTGCAAATTAATGGCCAGGTACCAGTTGGATGATTTTGCAACGAGTCTGTAATGGCAGAACCACATCCGATAGGGAAGGAAAACATACTTTTAATCGTCCGTCTTGCACAAGTCTGATTGGTTACTTTTTGGTAGGTGTGGACCTATTTAATTAACATGGTAGTCCACCTAAGACAGGACAGTTATCACAACGCATTTTCTATGATCATAGCCCTTCCACCCTGTGGCATGGCAGTTGCCCCCTCCCTTTGATAGTAGACTGAGGCAATTTAACAACATGCGCTGAGTGAAATGTCAGATTTACTCTGAAGAGCTTGTGGTGGCAGTTTACAAAATCATACACCATCTGGAAGGGCTACTATCCGCGCCAGGGTTGGCACACTTGCGATGCACAGGAGAAGAGTAGCGCAGGACGCAATAAATTGTTTGAAGACCTGAGTAGAATCTTTGTTGAAACCAATAAAGCTGCATGGAAGAACTCCAACATGCTTTAACTCTTTCTGCAGGCGGACTTGGATTGCTCTAATGCAAGCCAGAGAGCAAGACAACAGAAATGAGATTAACTTTCGGAGGGTTGCGTGTAAAAGGGCAGTGTGCCACACCAAACGGGAGTGGGAGGCTGAGAAGTGGTGGACTTCTAGATGCTGTGCGAAAGGGAGATCAGTGGTCATTTTGGAACCTGGTGTCAACAAGTTCTACAGAAGGATTCCGCATTGTGGAGACCAATGTCTCTTCAGCTGATTCGGCCACACACTTTACTAGCTGTAGGTCCCGATAACATTCCTGGTAACCTCCTACAGTGAGATTCAACATTTTGGGTCCCTATTTTACAGTTCTTTTTAACGTTAAATTGAATGGTGGGGGGCAGAAATCGTTCCCTTATATAAAAAGGCTGCCCATCATTTCCATCTAATTATAGGCCAATCGGCCATATTGACTGTTCCCAGAAGTTATTCAGCAGAATCCTAGGAAGGTTACAAGAATGGCTAGATGCGAAGGAAGTGGACACCCCTTTAGGAATAGCACCAGCAAGCTGGATCAGTACTGCCTCTAAATGCTTTTCTGGAAGAGGGTGGTTATGGGAGAGGGTGTATGTATTTAGTGTTTGTAGATCTTTGTTCTGCCTTTGACCTGGTTCCGAGGCCCACACTGGCAGGGGCTGGCAGATATGGATATTTTTAAATACTTCCTGGCCAACATCATAAGACCTTGTGAGCACAGTTATGCACATGTGAGGTGTGGTTAGTTAGACAAGCTGACAGCACTTTAGTCGCAAGAGGGGTCCCGGCATTGGTAGATCATCTGCGCAAACATAATAGAAAGTGGCTGTGGGCCATGACTGGTTGGACTAGGCTGAGCATATTAAATCATTGGGGGATGGGGCACGTATGCAAATGAGCTGTCAGCACCTCCACGGTGCCCCGGATGCTTCTTCACAAGTAATTTTATAACTACATTGGCTATTGGAGTTAGGCTGTGTGTGTGTGGCTCTGTGTGTGTGTGTGTGGCTGTGTGTGTGGCTGTGTGTGTGGCTGTGTGTGTGGCTGTGTGTGTGGCTGTGTGTGTGTGTGTGTGTGTGTGTGTGTGTGGCTGTGTGTGTGGCTGTGTGTGTGGCTGTGTGTGTGGCTGTGTGTGTGGCTGTGTGTGTGGCTCTGTGTGTGGCTCTGTGTGTGGCTCTGTGTGTGGCTCTGTGTGTGGCTCTGTGTGTGGCTCTGTAGGTGTGTGTGGGGCTCTGTGTGGGTCTGTGTGTTTGTGTGTGGCATTTGCGAGAGATTAAGCTATTGCCATTGTAAATGACAATGCCATTTATTTATCTGTTTTCCAAACCAACACATAAATAAAAATGTTGTCATTCGTAATGCCAATAGCTCTAACTTTTGCAAAGGCGAGACCGTTGCATTGTAAATGCTTGTCATCAACTTGTGACTGGATCGTCATCACAACTTTGTCATCGTTTGTGCCTTCACTCTTCGGTGACAGGCACACCTATCCTGCTTCACTTTGAAGTTTCTAGCAAATGGGAAGGATATTGTCGTTTTTCTTGTTTATAATCTCCCAGCAAGGTACTGTTTCATTGCGATTTACCTTTATCTACATGTTCGTCAAGCCCAGCATGCTTGCTTTGCAGCCCACGGTGACTACCTTCTTTGTTTTAGCTTATTATTTTCTTGGGACACGGCGTTTTTCCATAATGTTGTGAGTTCAATTTTGGGTGTGTTTGTATCCAATGTTGTATTATTTATTGGAACCTGTATTTGTATTGAATGTTTGTGTTATTTACTGGAGCCTGATACTTAATTTGTATGTAAGGGGGGAGAGTGGGTAGTGTGTATCTTGCATCTGTATGATTTGAGGGATCTAGAGTATAGTGTTCCTGGTCACTGTGTACGCTTTTCTGAATTGGTTGTTACCTCCTATGAGGTGTTGGACTGTGTGTGCAGGTGCGCACTAGAGAAGACTCTGTCTATTGAAGCTTCTCTTATTTGCTTTTTTGGTTTTTCCCTTTGAATTGGTTTTTACCTCATATGAGGTGTTGAACTGTGCGTGACGGTTACGCCCATGAGAAGTCTACCTTTCGAGTAGCTCCTCTGATTTGCCTCTTTGGTTTTACCCTTTGAATTGGTTTTTACCTCGTATGAGGTGTTGGACTGTGTTTCTCTGGATTTATCCTGGTTTTGGAATGAGAATGCTCTTTAGCTTCTCTGGATTTACTCTTGTTTTTAGTTTAAGTATTTATATCATCCTGTGGTTAGGGGTTGCAAAATTACCCTTTAGTGTTACGTCTTTAAGCTTTGTGTTATTCTTGAAGCTTGTTAACTTTTTGGATGTGTGTATGCCCACCATCACGCATTTTATTTATATTTGTCAAATTGCATGTATGGACATTGATCTTGCATGCTTGTATTTTTACGTTTCTGATGAGGGCGGGGGGGTGTTATAATCTAATAAGTGATTGATGCATCCTCTCTGTTCATGCCCTTGCCGCTCAGTCTATGTGATGTCATCAGAATGTTGAGTGTTTGAGTGGAAGAAGTAATCAGTTGGTGTGAGGGGCTGAGCAGTGATGTAGCTGCTCCTGGTGGGGCATTACATGAGGCCTAGCATTGGGCTTAATATGGATCCTACTTGAAGAATAAAGCTGTGATCCTGAACTACATTACTTGGACTACGGATCTTTCTTTCAATTTTAACAACGTCCTATCCGGAAACGTAGTTTCTCATGGCATTGTCCTCAACCCCAGAGCTGTCTTTAAAATACGATATTGAGAGGGGTTTGTTAATCAGTTTTCATTTATGTTTACAATAGACTGTGGAAAACCACAATAAGGCGATAGGTGTTGAAGAGAAACTCTTGAGCGGTGACCATCAAAATGACCCAATTTCTGGCCAGGGGCAGTGATAAGATTCTATTCCTTCAGAAATAGTGTTTTAATGATGAAGGACATACTCGGTGAAGCGACTGTAGCAGTCTGGTCACCCTGCCTCCTCATGGACTTTCGGATGCTGGGCCTGCCCCTCTCCACGACTTTTCAAATGCTTTCCCTGTTTTGAAAATGAAAAACGGCACATCTGATATGCATGAAAATGCAATGGGACACGATGTCTGTTCCTATAAACTCCCTTCCTGCCTACTTTCTAAGTTGTAATGTTGGCATTTTGAGATTCTTTTTCATTTGCATTGTAGTTTGGATATTTTTCATATCTTCAGTCCGCTCACTGGAAAATTCCAGCTCAGCCTGTCATGGCATTTGCTTCATATTTCCTGTGTGGAAAGACCCTATTACTGGTCTGGTGTGCTGTACTAAGCATTGCTGGAAAGAGATGATTGGCACAATTCTTGGCTACCGCAGAACGCTTCAGAGATCCGACTGATAAGGCTTAAATACACATTTGACGGTACATACTGTTGTGAAGCAATTTCTTCAATCATCATTGAAGAGCTCCTTGCGTGTGAATTGCTTTTTCTTCCTAATTCTGGGAGCTCATAGTTCGGGTGGTGCCTGCAAGTATATTCCCATGCCAGGTTGGCATAGTTGGGAGCAAATGTTCTACACCTCCATGCCTGGGATTGAGTGCCGCAGGTCAAAATCTCTTTATTTGAATGTCAAAGACAATCATGAAAGATGAGTTTATAAGTATAAAATTATACATGGGAATCCGTAATAACCATACAGAAGTACATCGATTTAAAAATCAAGACTTTTCAGGTAAAACGGCTGCCATGTAAAGCTGCTCACTCTGAAGCTAACATCATCAGTACCTGGCAACAGTTGTGAAACCTGAGGGCAACCCTACATTGTTTTTAGGTCTCGGCCTGTGAAAGACTGCCTACATGCGCTGGCGAGATTTAATGAGCTAGAGGATTGTTCACTAGCGAGGTTAAGCCCCCCTTTTCCATTGGCTTGCGTCCTAAACGGTGGCCAGCCATTGGAGAAGAGGTCCTAGTGACGTTCTTCTTTCTCTGTAAGCCCCGTCCTTTTCAGACTGGCTCACTTGACTTACTGGTGGCGTAAAAGCTTTCTTATCTTCTTTATGGGTCCAGATGGCCCCATAAAGAAGATAAGGAACCTTTTACGTCAGCAGGAAGTGAAATCCCCCTCCCTCGAGCATCCCACGTGGTGGTGTTTGTTTGCACTCTGGCGCAGTAGATGGCAGAGGTTAATCCAAGAAAAGAAACTATTTGAGGCGTATTATCCCCTGCATTACAGAATTTGAGGACTGACTGGCACGGTGTTGGCACTTCGTGTTTTAATACTGTGAGCCACAGTCTGGCACTGCAAAAAGTTGATGTCTGTACTACCCGTGGGGGCACCGAGGGTGTGTGGGAGGGGCTGGAAAGCATCACAGCACAAGGAAGGAGAAGAGGAGGTACGTGGGGATGTGCCAGAGAAGTTTAGAGGGGTCGCGGAGCGACCAGTGAGTAGGAGGCGATAGAGGAAAATGATATGGAGGTACTAAAGATCCCCTCCCTCTGCGGACCTTTAGTTGCTCTGTCTTTATTCTCTGTTGTGTTGTGTTTTGCCTTGTCCTTGCGCCAGGACGCTCCTTGGCTGGAGTATCTGTGCGCACAATAAATCACCTTAACATAACATAACATAACCGCTCGGTTTGTTTTCATTACCTGACGCCGCGGCTCCCTCAGCCAATCACGGACTGCAGATGTTTCCAGTGAAGCTCGGGCCCCTGCTCCTCTTCTCCCTCTCGTACTGACAGCGGCTCGTTGCCTTCTGGTTCAGTGGGAACCGGGCAGCACCGGGGCACAAACACAACCTGTAACGGCCCGGTCCAGTCATTGCCGCTCCGGCTGCATCCCTCAATAGGCCGCGGGGCTCCAGTTCCCAGCTAGGCCCGCTCATAGACAGACAGAAAAGACTACAGGCCGTAGCATGCAAGCCTGGCGGACATCTTGAAGTTCATAGACTATTCTGGTAACAACCGTTACTGGGAGGCTGGCATTTCTTAGTAACGCCCTCCGTGTGTGTGTGTGTGTGTGTGTGTATGTACGTTTCTTATCATATTTACACACCATTTATGTGTCCACAGTGACTTATATTATAAACGCTTATCTGTATTCAGTTTTATTTTTCCAACGCATATGATGTGGAAAACCAATTGTTCCTCAGCAGTTAATTTTTAGAAAGAAATTATTTGGGCCGTTTCATCATTTTGAACAGCAAACACGTGCTTTTTCAACACAGCCGCTTTTCTCTTAAACATTTTGAGCTGGATTCGTCTGTAGACCTTGTAGTGTTGCAGCAATTACAGAATTTGAGGACCGACTGGCACGGTGTTGGCACTTCGTGTTTTAATACTGTGAGCCACAGTCTGGCACTGCAAAAAGTTGATGTCTGTACTACCCGTGGGGGCACCGAGGGTGTGTGGGAGGGTCTGGAAAGCATCACAGCACAAGGAAGGAGAAGAGGAGGCAACTGGGGTGTGCCAGAGAAGTTTAGAGGGGTCACGGAGGGACCAGTGAGTAGGAGGCGATAGAGGAAAAGGATATGGAGGCACTAAAGATCACTCCCCCCCCCCCCCCCCCCCCCCAGCCCCTGCAGACCGCTCTGTTTTCATTACCTGGCGCCGCGGCTCCCTCAGCCAATCATGGACTGCAGACGTTTCCAGTGAAGCCCGGGCCCCTGCTCCTTTTCTCCCTCTCGTACTGACAGCGCCTCGTTGCCTTCCGATTCAGTGGGAACCGGGCAGCACCGGGGCACGAGCGCAACCTGTAACGGCCCGGTCCACCAACTCACCCACTCCTGCGCATTATCTCTAGCTGGTATCAATATTTTGGAGCGCTGCTTGCACTGTGATGCTGGCTTTGTGGTCTGCAATATATCCCAATACGCTTGCGGCTACCCAAGCTCTGAATTCGAGAAGTGTAGGTGAGCCCCCAGCCCCGGGTAAAGTAACTTGGGCTATCCCACCGGCTCCCAACCCGCTCCCAGCCAGACGCGAGGCAGAGCAGCTTGCGTCTTTGTCAGGCTTCGTACGTTTTAGCCCCACATGGAGCGACTGCTGTTCCCGGAAATTGCAATTGATGTTTCTGCACAATCTGTGCTTGAAACAATGAGCCCTGTTCTCTTGGGCGGAATCCTCCCGGGGATTAATAGGGAGGGGGGCTCTCCAGGAGGTGTTATGGCCAGCATCCCCCCTGGACTCACACAGTCTCTCAGGGCGAGGGGAGTGCGGGTGACTGTGTGTGGGACGGGAGGTAGGGGTGCAGCAGAGCCGGGGTTATGTTCAGTAGCTGTAATATTCTTTAATTCAAAGACAGGTGCTGCTGCCTGGCCGGGACTGCCCCACAGTGACCCAGTGAGGGAGGTTAATAAATCGGGGGCCACATGCTATGTGTGGCAGGGTGACTGAGGTGTGGCGTCACTGAGCCGCAGACTCTCTCTGCCTGTCTACAATGTCCAGAGCGCCTTGGAGTGAGGAGTGCAGGCCTCTGTGTGTATGTGTAATAAGGGCGCGAGGCCTGCAGTGGTGTCGGCTCCTGTGTGTGTGTGTGTATATGATGGGTGTTTGTGGCCTACAGTGGTGTCTGTCCCTGTGTGGGTGATGAGTGCGTGCTCCTGCAGCAGTGTCTAATAGCCATCTCCTACACACTGTCTCCTACTAACTCTATACTACTCTCTACTACTCACTCTCCGTTACTGCCAACAACTCACTATTACTCTACTCTCTACAACTCTACTCTCTTAGTCTACTACTCACTCTCTACTAATTACTACTCCCTACTACTACTCTCTACTGCTCAGTCTACACTAATCACACTACTAACTCTCTGGTACTCACTCTCTACTCACTATGTACTACTCACTCTCTTCTACTCAATCTGCAAAAACAGCTTAACCTTACTCCAAACCTTTACTCTTTGCCTAAAGGCACTAGTAAACAAAATGTCATAGGTCTCATCTTTATTACACATAACGCAATTCTGTTTGTAACCAGGTGGCTTTTTACCTTTAGCTTTATTAGTGTTTTTCTAACTTTCATGAACATAACATGCATATATGCATAAATATGTGTATGTATATATACATACATATATGAACATATAAACATCTCTATCTATATCAATACCAATATTAATGCACACTTACATATACATAGATGCACACATATGCATGTTATGTACATGGGGCTTTAAAAAAACACTAATAAAAGCAAAACTAAAAAGCAAACTAATTACAAACCGAATTGCTTAAACTTTACTAATTTCTGGTAACTTTTTTTTTTTTAGCTGTGTGTGGCTGTGGGTGTGTGTGTGTGTGTGTATGTGTGTGTGTGTTTTTTAAACATAAATAAAACACATTTTCTGTAATGTCAATAGCTCAAACTCGCGTAACTACACAACCTATTGCATTGGAAATGCACTAGGTCGCGCATTTGCGAGAGATTAAGCTATTGGCATTGTAAATGTCAATGCCATTTATTTATCTGTTTTCAAAACCAACACATAAATAAAAATGTTGTCATTTACAATGCCAATAGCTATAACTTTTGCAATGGCGAGACCGTTGCATTGTAAATGCTTGTTAACTGTGAGAGTTAAAGAGCGAATACATATTGTATCCTAGAAGGTTTCTATGATGATCAAAATGTCATAAAGTGCAACAGAGAATTGGATGAAGACATGATCACAGGGACATTTCTTACCTGCTAAGCTCCTGTAACGACCCCGAAGAAAGCATAACATAATAGTGCCAGTTCTTTTAACAATAAAACTATTTCCCAGTTGTCAATCACATATGTTAAATAAGGCTCTAGACCGGAACTGATTTTCAAAGCAGTAATTCGGACACGTGGTTTGCTCAATTCTAAGCGGACCCTTTCAACGCAGCATTTATCCAGAAACAGACATTTCACAATGATCTTATCAGCCTTGCATGCAGATAAGGGAGTGTCAAACAAAATGGATTTATTCAGCTTAACAAGAATTTGTTTAACATGAGCAAGCCACTGATATCCAGGCCCCATGTGCAACGTTTACAATCGTTAATAATGCAGTGAGGGAAAGAGGCCTACTGAATATTCCAAGTTGAGAGCCAAAACAAAAGGGGGCCCAACTTTATGGAGTCCTCCAGGGAGGGCACAGCCATCTCTTCTTGACAGATATAATGGGGTATTGAATGTGGAAGAGAGAGAAGACGTCTGCAAAATCTTTTTTTTTTCCCCACTTGCAACATACTGTAATCCCTATAGCCCCAAATTTCGCACCCGTAACTTGCAACAGGTACACATTGCTTCAAATGGATGTCATGTAGAGAGCCGACAGGTTTACCCCCAACCGATTTACAAAAGTTATAAAGTGAACATATAGCAAGGTAAACATTGCTTAGAATAGATGTCATGTAGAGAAGCGACAGGTTTACCCCCAACCGATTTTACAAAAGTTATAAAGTGAACATATAGCAAGGTAAATATTGCTTAGAATAGATGTCATGTAGAGAAGCGACAGGCTTACCCCCAACCGATTTACAAAAGTTATAAAGTGAACATATAGCAAGGTAAACATTGCTTAGAATAGATGTCATGTAGAGAAGCGACAGGCTTACCCCCAACCGATTTACAAAAGTTATAAAGTGAACATATAGCTTGCTTAAATTTAGTGTTTCCAAAAGGCACGTTCTCTGCCCAAGAAACATTAGAATTGAATACTAAACCAAGATGTGTGAACTTAAAAACACTCTCCATACAGATCTCATTAACCCGTAAAATGTGCAGCGAATAGCACTTAGGCCCACAAGCCCTGGTCTGCAATTTAGTGTAATTAGTGAGCATGTCTAAATCAAGCACAGCTCTGTGAAAGTTTGTAACGGGCACCTCAGGGCATTTGGCGTCCGTACTATATGCACAGCCTCATCTGCGTACAACAGTAAGGGTAAAGAAACAGTTAACATAAGGAACATCTTGAGTGACAGTATTTACAAAGGTGTTGAGCCTGTTTATGTATAAAATGGATAAAAGAGGTGCTAAAACACATCCTTGCCTGACGCCACACTTTAAATTGATAGGATCGGGTAGTTCGCCATTAGGCCGACCCGCACTTAGGCACTTGTATCTCGACGTAGATAAGCCAAGAAGTGCACATTTGTGACATCTACCCCCATCACCAGCATGGCCGCCCATAATTTGCTGCGATTAATTTTATCAAAGGCGGAAGATAAGTCCATAAAGCAAGATATAGAGGTAATTTCATAGATATGAAATACTTCCCTAGCAGTGCCTTAGGTCGTGCTCTGCCCATTGTGGTCCCCAGAATCAAAAGGGGTATTTGCAGATAAATTGCGCTCTACTGTGAGTGGCAAAAGATTGCAGTGCCTGGGCTGGCAGCATCTGTGAATACTGCTATAATCATGGCACCCAATGGAGCTGGCATGGTACAGCTTCAAGAGAAGAAGGTAGCACCTTCATCTTGTCTTTTCAGAAGAAGTGGAGGGACCCTTGTACAGTGTACCTGATCCAAGTGGCAACCTAGTGCAAAAGAAAACCGTGTTATTTGTAAAAAGAGATGGCAGGAAGCCACATGTTTTCTCTTGCCCATCAGTGGAATCTCCTGCTGTTTCACTGCAGTATTTGCTGTTACTTCTGATCTGAGAACATAAGATTATTATTCACTTTTTTAGGACTCACTGAGGTTGTTTTTTTACATTGTAAACAAATTAAGGTGTGTCAAGAACGTCGACGTGTCGTTAACGTCAGTGATTAGCTAAGTGGGGAAACCTAAATGTTCTGACTCCTGCATTATATCTCGTAAAGTTAACTCTCATGACGTGGTACAGCAGAGCACATGTGCACCCGTTCCATGGAACTACATACCCGCCCTCAACACTTTATTGTGCAACCTCCCATTCTTCACTAGTCCGTGGGCATTTGCTGTGGATTTCAGGAAAATATTTTGTCCCGGCCTCTGGACAATAAAGCATGTTAAATATGTCTGCAGATCTGAACCTCAGTAGCTCACACGTTAAACCTATTTATGCAAAAAGTAGGCGAGTTTAACTCTTTTTCTACACCACAGTGCATTATTATTATTGTTTTTGCTTTAATCCACGCGGCTCCTGCCTGGAAAAATGATAGGTATTCCTGTATGAGCAAAATGTCTCTTTCGATAATTTAAGGTTCTTCACTGAGCCTCAGATTTTTCAGTTGAAAAGTAATGTAAGCACATAAATACAGGGGGGACGAACCCTGCTTTGAAGTCTGTTTGTGAAAAATGTGAAACAAGGAGTTGATTCGTGGGTCTGGCTTCCCTGTAAGCCCCCCTTCAGCCCCTTGGTGCCTCTCTGCCCCACCGGTTCCTGGAAGAGCTCAGAGGCATATTTAATGAGCTGCTCGTGACTTTCTTACTAAGTAAGGGTTGGTTGCTTATCAAATGTCATTTCCTGGTTGCATTCTCATGAGACTGAAAAGCATACTCTGCATCAGGCTTGGGGCAGACACTGATACAGAGAAAACTGGAGACGTGCCCTGGCTGACAGTGGCTATTCCCTGAGTTCAGCTCGGTTTTTAGGTCTCGCCTAAGCAAGCGCTTTCGAGGTTTCTTCGAGACATGCTGTATTCTGGATATGCACATGAAGCTCTGCTCACTTGCCTCCTACCACTGTCCTTTGTAAATGTTCGCTTTTGATTGGTCAATAGGCTTAGTAGTCGCTCCTTAGAATGCCTTTTCTCTTGTAACATCCTCTGAGGACACTCCCTGTTACATGTGTTGTTACTTGGTACATTTTAATTACAGCCTCCGAGCACTATTTTCTTAAATGCCTTTCTCCTGCCTGCAACACGCTTTCTTGCAAGACTTTTATTTTTAATTCAACCAGCATGGCTCGTCTCGGCTGGAATAACGCAGTCGCGCCTTTCTTTTGTTAATTGCGATCGCCGAAGTGGCCCATGCCATTTTTTCTCTTTAACAATGGCACCCGCGCTTTAGCTTTAAACTTCTTGAGCTAAAGCGCAGGTACCGCGTTTGCTTCAAAAGTAAAGAAATAGGGAAAAAAAGTAAAAAAAAAATTTCTAATTCATTTTTACTTTTGAAGCTTAAGATGTTTAAAGCTAAAGTGCGGGTGTCGCAATGGTAACAAAAGTAAGTAAATAGAAAAAAAATCATGCTGCTGCCATTATTTTCTATTTGTTTTCTTTTTATATTTGTGGCACCTGCACTTTAGCTTTTAACTTTTGTGCAGCTATCGATTTGCAATGCAATAGCTCTCGCATTACTGAAAGTTTGAGATATTGGCGTTGTATTAATAGCACCGCCACTAGCTCAAACTTGTAGTAATAGGAGATTTATTGCATTGCAAATGCTTGTTCTGTTCTGGCGGCAGACAGCTTTGTAATATACCTCGTGTCCTGAGTTCTTCAGTTGATACAGAGTGGGCTTCGGGTCAGCCATTGCTTCTCGTAGTTGTACCGTATCGAAGCAATATTGTCCCATTTATCTTTGCATCAGATTTGATGATGGGCACCAAGTGGTCCTCTTCAGTTCTGGCTGTAGACAGCGCTGGTGATGGGCACCAAGGGGTTCTCTTGAAGTCTGGCTACAGAGCGTTGGTGATGTGGCACCAAGTTGTCTTTTTTGGGTTTGACTACAGACTGGTTTAGCGGTTACTCTTGTCTTTTTTTGGGGAGTTTTATATAGTGTGAACTAGACCCAAAGGTATCGGATCGCTTTACATGAGCACTAGACTAGTTGTGTTACAGGTGGGCACATTCATTTTGTTAGGCATGGGGAGATGAGTGATTTGCCCAGAATCACAGGGTGTTGAGTGTCCCTGCACAGGCTCGAACCTGGTTCCCCAGCTCCGAGGTCGACCGATCTAGCTGTTAGGCCACATCCTCTCCCCACACTGATACTTGAAGTAACATTATTTTGGTGTTTTCCTTTAGCCAGTGGCTTTTTTGCCATTGTTCAGATGGGTAGGCCATCATGGCCACTTTTTGTGGGGGGTTACTTTGTGCCTTTTGTGTTTCCCATTATGGTGGTCAAGCAGTGTTTTCGTTAAACTAGGGCCAGTTTGATGTATGTAGTTTGACACAGCTACATTTTCATTTATTCTTTAGGTAATGCTTGCAAATTGGATGGTTTATCCTGTTATAAACTGCCCTTCCATTCACTAATCTCCCTTGTGTGTTCATTTGTTTTACTTTGTTGTCATTTTAACGTTTGATGTACACCTTTTGTTTACTATAAAGTAAACATGTGCGTGCACAAAGGCATTTGTAAAGATGTAACAAAAATACTGTCCCATAGTCAAAACCGTGTACTATGCAATATTTTGTTTAAGTTCATCACTCTCGGTGCATTCTTCATCTTCTGACTCCTTTTACCATACCCTGTTATTTGAGGGTGCAGTTTAACCCTTTAATGCAGCAGAGGGGATCTACTCCAGTAGAACCCCTCTGTTTACGTATTGTAGCCAAGTATGTTGCTTCATTTTGGGATTTTCATATTCGGACCATGTGAAACAATAGACACAAACTTGCCCGAGTATTGCCAAGCAAATTGTTGTAAATAAACTCATAGACCATTTAAGGTAGATAGGTGAGTTTAATAGGAGCGCAGCAGTTAAGGACCCAGCGCCTGCTGAGCGATCCATCAACTGCTCTGACAGAATTCAGAGTCTACAGACGTAACAGTATTCTGGAATAGCGGGGAGGGAAGAACATGGAAGTAATGCAAATCATATGTGAATCAAGTATACAGTTTACAACACATCTCTTTTCCTTATAAATCAAACAACTGAAAAGAAAACATATTAATTACAAAGGTAATCATTTAAATAATTGGGTGGTTTGCGGTATCTTGGAAATCTGGAAGTAGTAAGGGGAGGAGGAAGAGAAGAAGAAGAATCAATAGTAGTTGATGAAGTGGTAGAAGATCCAGAATTTGATGCATCACCACCTCCAGAGCAGAACCTGTCCGAAGAGGAGGAGGGAGCAGATTCATGGGATAAAAGCATATAACCACTACCACCCCCTTCCTTAGTAGAAAAAGGAGAAACTGGAACAATTGGAACAGAAGGACTTTGTCTACATTTCTGGTATACAGCAACACGTCTCAGATTCCATTTCTCCCCATTATCCAAGAGTACATAATTGGAAAAAACTTTTTTCACAGTAAATGGCCCTCGAAATTTAGATAAACCTTTAGCACATCTCCCAGGTTTAACTTTGACCATATCCCCTTTTGAAACATTATTACTCTCTGTTGCAGAAAACTGTAGTAATGATGTCCACACTAGTAGGTAGTTCTCAAGTGAATTTATTGAGTAGTTAAGTAAAGTCCATATTAATCTTAATTGAAGATCATAGGGAGACCCCACCAGGAGCATCCATGTAGTAGCTCAGCCCATCCAACTGTCACTATCTAGGCAGAACATCAACATTCTGACAGCTGCTTCAATGAACATTCCAATGGTGGAGGAAAGTCCTCACATTGAGAATAGTAGGATATTACATATCCCCCTTTCTTATACAGAAAAGCAAAAGTAAGAAACCACAAAAGAACTAGAGAAATAAAACAAGGAAAGTAAGCAAAGAAAGAAAGAAACAGCAAAAGGGATATAACTTGTCACAAGTAAAGCAACAAGAAAATTAAAGAAAAGGAAATCCAGAAATAAAAAAAGGAAGGATAAAATCCAGAAATAGGAATAGGAAGAATAGAACCAAATATAAACCATTCTCCCTTCTCACACAACGGCAGAAAAGAAAAGAAAATAGAAGAAGAAAATACGAAAGTAACTCCAACGCACACCTACTGGCTAGAATAGGAATGAATGGAGAATGAAAAAATTGGAAATTGTATAACACAGAAAAACAGAGAAGAAGAATAAACAGAAAAGAAGATGAGGAACAAATTAGGAGAACCTCATCAAAGCCCTATTAACCATAAACAAAATACAAATTAGTAATGCAATGGAAATAGTGCGAGAAAAGTTAATCAAAATACAATAAAACAGAATATATTTAGCTAAATATGCATGAAAACATTTGAATAAATATAAAACTAAAGCTAAATATGCTAATAAGACCAAATCTCTAAAGAAAAATTTTTAGTGCACCATATTAGAAACAGAACATACTGGTGTTGTAAGAATAAAGACAACACTGTGTGGGAAAACTACGTTGTGCACTTAATAAAATGCTAAATAACTAGCAAAATTCAATCAGAGAATACGCGAAAAGAATTGGATTGAAAAGACACAGTATAGATATGAATCCATAACGATAATGTCAAGGGACAGTATCCCAAGCATAACTCCTTGTAAGTAAATGTAATTGGCACCTACAAACTCTAATGTGGTGCTGTTAGAAACTAAAAGGACAATGATCCTTAACAAAACACAGATAATCAAAATTATGAAGGAATCTGCGTATAGACATAAGATGTGCTCAGATAAATTAAAGGGAATATAAGGGTATATAACCCTATATAAACTACATACAAACTAAATCCAGTGGAATTTGTGTATGGACTACTTATGTGTACAATAAAAAAACTAAAGGGACTAAAACCCAACGTAACACAGTGTGTCTGTTTATCCAAAGTTGTCAAGCAATACTGAAAACCAAAAGGGACTGAAATCTTTTGCAAATATAGCTAAAATTGTAAAGAAACACAATAATTGTCCTTGGGAACAAAAGTCACATTATGAAAATTATAG
Source organism: Lissotriton helveticus (assembly GCF_964261635.1). Lineage (NCBI taxonomy): Eukaryota > Metazoa > Chordata > Amphibia > Caudata > Salamandridae > Lissotriton > Lissotriton helveticus. The sequence continues at coordinate 1,154,222,069 of NC_136072.1, read as the reverse complement.
ACTATTTATGTGAGGAATCCTAAAGGTGTGACTAGTGAAAAAGTGTGCGCATCACTTAACACTAAAGATGAACTATGGTAAGGAGACCAGCTCCAAAACACCTTTAAACTGTCCTCAAATGACATTAAAATGTGACATTTTATCTAAACACCACACAAAAAGGCAGTTGATGGTAAAGAACATTGTTAAAGAGACATTACAATTTTATATGATTTTGGTTTAGAAATATAATGCTGTGAAAAGGTACATTACTTATGATAGGTACTTATTTTACACTATATAACAATTTAATATTGTATATATACTCAAGTTTTGCACTGAGTTTATTGTACACTATAAATATTTATTTTAAGAGAATGCTGGTGAGCGAACTGTCTCACCCGAAATTTTGTGTATATTGTTCTCCGTCGACGCAATTGAGCACACAGATGTCGACTTGGTCCCTGGTCAGCTGAGTATAAAGTACTTCCAATTATACACTGGTGTGTACATCACCGTAATAAAAGTAAATGTTCCTCGATTCACGCGTTGATTGTAAACATTACGAGCATGACGTTGCTATGGGAATCCAAATATACACAAGATGGCTGTCACGTCGTTAGTTGTGGCGTGAGAAGCGTGAAGAACGTTTTTATGGGTCGGCGTCACATGCGTCAGGACTTGAGAAGAAATCGGTTTTGCCAACTCCCCGGAGCACTCTTCAGACGTCATCAATTTCATGGCAGGAGGGAAGGAGGAATGATCTCCTGTAATCAACCGTCAACCAACGGACATTTATGAAGGTGAGCAAACAAGCTCCGAGCAGCGCTGTAATTCGAGACCACTTAGAGTGTAAACTTAGTCACATCAGCACAGCGCTTCTCCAAATGTGTTAGACAGTAGGAAGTCGAACAAATTTAATTTGATGCCGAATGTCATGCAAAAGTCAAATATTTTTCCACTAGGTGGCAGCAAGTATTTATTTGTACACGTTTTTAAAGTCAAAATAATTGCTTCACCGATAAAATGCTTTTTTTGTTGTGCAGCTGGTAAAGCGGAAGTCTGAGTAATATTTAAAGCGTCCATTAATCTGTTTTACGAGTGGCTTACTAATCGTGACTGCTTAATTTCAGTTAATAAAGGTAGAAGTATCACAAATAGACAGTCAGTAGCCTTCCCATTTAGCCATTTATTCCTTGCATGTTTGCTCGAGGTTTGTTTAGTAAAATGTTCAATCTTTAAACACTTGACTGTTAATTATATCAATATTCCATTGATGTTGAAAAAACGCTGCTGGAAGAGTTACAGTCAGAGATGAGATTTACTAGACACTTGAATAACTGGCAGATTGATGCAAGCGACCGGTTGATTTACACATATCTTTCTATTTTGAAAACGCTGCCAGTTGTTTTTAAGAGCAAAGGCATGTTGCTAGAAAGGCTTACAGGGAATAGACTCACCAGACGCTTGAACAACTGGCTGCTGTGGGCGACGGTGTCAGCTCACTGGTGGGGTCACGATGCCAGTTGAGGTGTCTTGAATAAATTTCACAAAATCTTGTTCCAGTAGGTTGCTTGTAGCGCTTGAAAAGTTGACAGAAATAGGTTCTTTTACCAGGATCGTCGCCAAATTTTGTAGTAATGATGTCCACACTAGTAGGTAGTTCTCAAGTGAATTTATTGAGTAGTTAAGTAAAGTCCATATTAATCTTAATTGAAGATCATAGGGAGACCCCACCAGGAGCATCCATGTAGTAGCTCAGCCCATCCAACTGTCACTATCTAGGCAGAACATCAACATTCTGACAGCTGCTTCAATGAACATTCCAATGGTGGAGGAGAGTCCTCACATTGAGAATAGTAGGATATTACAAAAACCTAGCGTGTTTAGGATCAACAGACCCTTGGTTCGACAAAAGTTGCTTGAACCAAGAAGGAACTAGCTTTGTACTCGGTGGTCTTCCACGTAAAATCTCAAAAGGAGATTTCATGGAACCTCCATGAATTGTCGTACGATGAGCATAAACCATCTGCTGAACAATATCAGACACATTGCACCCACCAGAGACAGCTAGTTGAATTGTTCCCTTCACCAGTCTATTTATCCTCTCACACAAGCCGTTTCCTTGGGGATTGTAGAGTGAGGTACGGTGATGGGACACACCAGAATTTGAGAGAAAATTCTGCATTTTCTGTGAGACTAACTGAGTCCCATTGTCTGGGACAATCACATTTGGGAAACCCTCAGAATGAAACAAGGATTTAAGGAACAAAATGGTGGTCTCGGTAGTGATGTCGTTGACAAAGTTAACGACCACCCATTTAGAAAATGCATCAACACACACAATGGCAAAACGTTGAGGTAGAGGAAGCTCATACATGGGTCCAATGAAGTCCATACGTATGGTATGCCATGGTACCTCAGGACAAGCTATTTCGCCCATGCTAGAGCCTACAGCTACTTTCAGACGTTTTTCTCCTTCCTTGCACAACTTACACTGTTCAACCCACATTGTAATTTGCGCATCCATTCCGGGCCACCAAAAATTACTTTTGAGCCTCTGTTGAGTTAATGTCTGCCCAAGATGCCCTTCATGTGCAATGTCAAAAAGTTTGTGTCTGAGGTTACATGGCGGAACAAACTTGTCATTTCGTAAAATTATGTTTTCTCCACCCTCGTCGCCAAATTGTTGTAAATAAACTCATAGACCATTTAAGGTAGATAGGTGAGTTTAATAGGAGCGCAGCAGTTAAGGACCCAGCGCCTGCTGAGCGATCCATCAACTGCTCTGACAGAATTCAGAGTCTACAGACGTAACAGTATTCTGGAATAGCGGGGAGGGAAGAACATGGAAGTAATGCAAATCATATGTGAATCAAGTATACAGTTTACAACACACACCCCTATACTATCTTTGCCAATGCTTGTTATCCAATTGTCTTCCACCGTCTTGTGTGTTTTGTCATTTTTGTACCGCGCCCTGTTATATGGAGTCACTTGTTGCACATGATACAGTTTTAAGTAGATAAGGATTCCCCGGCGCGCTGTAAAATAGGTATGGGATGAGCCAGGTGCTGCAGTCCTGGAAGGTGCTGCCTTTGGTTTGGGTTACTTTGCTGTTGTGGATACTTTGCTTGTGGTGCTCCAGTACTGGAAGGTGCTGCCTTTGGTTTGGGTTACTTTGCTGTTGTGGATACTTTGCTTGCGGTGTCGCTTTCTCGCTCTTCTTGGATTCTGTGGTGGAGAGTTGGAGGGTCCAATGCTTGTCAACTTTGGAAGTGCGATGCCCCACCCTCATCTCTTAAAGATTGTTTGTTGTGACCGTGGTGCATGCTAGGTCTGGGTGTCCTTAATAGTGTCTTGTACCGGTGGGATTTAGTGGAATAAATAAAGTTTACCGCCAGGAGGGCACTGTGGACTCTTACAGGTGTATCTGCATTATTAAATGTATCAAAAAAACCTCTTGAACCCCTGAGACCTTTTTACATGGCTGGGCGTCCTCCTGCTTGATGCATATGACACACCTTTGCTGCCTAGAAGTGTCAGCTGCTGGTCTAACTTTCAGAATTCCTGATAATGGTACATTCTTCGTCCTGTTGCCAGTCTTCCCCCTTCATATCTCTGGTCTTACTGATGCAGAAGGATCTTAATGTGAATTCCTGGATTAGTGTACATGATATGTTATCTAAGTGAGCTGTTCTGGGGCAGCAATGTGCAAGTCAAATAGCTTGTGTTATAAGTTGTGCCAAGACTTCTGAAGGGGAGTACATTCCATCAGTTGTATCAGAGCTTCAGAATTAGACAACACGATATTCTTTGAATGCAGAAATGTAGTTCTTTGTTGCTGGAATCCAGCCGTTACTGGCATTGGTATTTTCTGGTCATAATGTCCCAGTCGAAGAGGACCAGGCAAAGCATTTGGGAGCCGGAAGTCACTGTTGAACTTTTGTGGCCAGTTGTCTTCTTTTTTTGGAGTTTGTATGTACTGTGCGTGAATTTCTCTCTTAAACCTTTACAGTAGTTGACTTTGACTAGAGAATTGCTCGAACAGTGGTGCACAGGTCACCCACCATTCCAGATGAGAACAGCACACGTTATCAACACGTGTTCTGATCACCTTGCTTGTTTTTTGCTGGTGTTTCAGGGAAGCATTCACCGTCCCTCCCAATCGCCTCACATTACTCGGTTTTAGGATGTTGTCTCTTTTGGATTTTCTTTAGTGAGAGTTCCAAATGAGGTGAGCATTTTTTTCTTTTTATTTAAAAATCTGAGATGGATTAGTAAATGAAAAGATTGTGTGAAATGAGCTTTTTTCTAATATAGCGCTAATGCGCTTTATTATAAAAAAAAACCAAATGGGGTGAGAAGTGGGTGTAGGACGAGGCAATACGGAAGGAGGGCGTGAGAAGGACGCCGTTGGGGGAGAGAAGAAGGACAAGTTACAGACCCATGGAAAACCACACAGTTAACGGAGGGTGGATGTGGTAGCATGGGTACACACACTGGTGTGTAGAAAAGTGGGGATGGAGAAGAACACGGACAATGGAGGGGGTTAGGAGAAGCAAGAAAGGCAGTGGGTAGGGAGGAGCAGCAATGGAAAGATGTATGTAATGAGTACACGCTCCAGGGGAGGGTCAAACACCAGAACAGGAAAGAAAATCCAAGGAAGGTCCTGAATAAGTAGCAAGGAAATGAGTGACAATACAGCCAACCAGTGGGTGGATTGTCAGCCCCCTTTAAGCTAACAATATGTCTCCCAACAGACAACACATACTCTTTCTTAGGTGAGATCTAAAAGACAGATTTTTAGTAGATAATGGAATGTAAGATCTGTTTTGAAGCAAATCTGAATTGGAATCTGAGCCATGCCCTGGTTTGAACTAGGTTTATTCGACATTTAAGTACGTCCATACACCGCACAGGGACTAATGACGCTCCTGGAATGTACGCTCTGCATCATAGAGCACCAGACACCACCACATCTCCCCATCAATAGAAAAGATACATCAACAAAACTGTAACTAAAAGCAAAGATCAAAATAAAGATTGGCATAAGAAAAAGTACTACCAAAGTCGAGTTTGGTAGCAGCTATAGCATGAATCCAGCATAGGATAACAGAAATAGTGGAGAGCAAAGCCTGCCTAAAAAGAGAATGTGGTCTTGAAACCTTGAAATTTAAAATATTTTGCATAAACTCCTCCGCTTACCTTTCTGTACTTGTGGCGCAAAGTCTGCACCCATCATTGATACACCGCGCCCACACCGAGCAGACACATCTCCAACACGTCTTCTGTCATCCAGTGCTATACTTGAGACATTCCACCATCAATCACCTGGCAAGTTCACGGAGTTTCCTCGGATCTCAGGCACCTGTAGTGGTTCTTGGAACGTAGACAAACCCAAACTTGGGATTCTTACCCTTACCCAGACTCAACCATTCAGCCTCCACTTTCGCTTGTGATTCACAAGTTGTTCCTTCTCCTCTTGCTCACTGTATCCTTCAAAGACCCACTTGTACTTTCCTTGCTCAAAAGTCTTTTCCACCCAAAATGGACACAACTCTGATGAAATTTCTTCCAAGCACCAATTGGAAAGACTTGCCACTGTATAAGTGGGCTGATCTTACGACCCCATAAGATCCTTGACCGCTTTTCAAATGTCCATGGCATGCCTCTATGCTGCCTCGACACACTCTACCACCATCCTCTTAGCGTGATAGAATATAGCTTTAGCATGCTGAATCTCACACCGACCCTTTGAATCAAACCAACTGCACCCCATTAACGAAGTCTGTTCCTCAAAGTGGGTTCCTTCTGGGATTCAACTTCATGAAAACGTCCCAGAAAATCTTGAAGACCCCTCTAGTTTTGGGCACCATTGCTTGTTCATTCTTCCCCCCCCAATCTCGACAAATGATCCGCACAATGACAAAATTAATCTGTGATGGTAAATTAAGAAAGATCCCCAAAAAATCAAGGCCAAGTTTTTACCATGCTGCTGGCTGGGCAGGATACCACATTCTCAATTGCAGTCTCTGTAATTCGGTTTTGTCACTAATCCTATACGTCTTGCAACCAGCAGCTTTAAATGATCTGTTATGAGGCGAAACTGGGGCTGGGGATTATTCCAGGTAGGAGAAGCCTCCCTGTATGCTGTACCTGAAAGTGTGGAATTCCAAGAGCCTAACCAACAGGGCACAGAGACCATTCCAATGGGTGTGATGTGAGTTTGAACTCTAGAGGTTTTCCGTACCTCGATTGCTGAAAATTTCACACCCTGGCAAATGTGCCCTGGCAAAATATCAATAATGTAGGGAACGAAGAAACAGTTGTATCGTAGTCGACCTTGTTTGTGATGGTAATGGCGGCCACTAGTGATTTTTAGACGTTCAGTCTCTTTTCATACATGTACTCAATGTTGCACTCATTCATCCATCCATTCATTCATGCTTCCAGTAACTCATTTTTACATTCACTCACTCTCCCATCTACAGTTAATCAAACATGCAAACTCAATAAGCATAGGCAAGGTAAATTAAAAGAATAAACATAGAAAAAATGTTGCTGCCTAAACACAGTGGGCAAATGCTTGAAGTAAAAAGTACATTTTAGAAAAACCATGGTTCTTGTGGTCCAGGTAAAGATGATCTATAATTTGGAGGTACAAAAGGGGGTGGTGATGGACGGAGCATCTGAACCAACCAAACACTCACACCGAGTCAACAGATCTGGGTTTAATCCATCACCGTTCTTTAGCCCACTCTGCCACCCCAGTTCAGACATGGCCATACGCAAATCAGTCTGACCCTGTGCCTCATGGGAACAGTCCAGCCCGAACTGCCAAGCCATGCCTTCCCTGAACCGGAAACAAGCTTCCGAGCATACCCTGCTCAGACGTGAGTCCCTTGCTCACTTTGCCACTGGATTCAAGCAAGCCGGGCTGAAGACTGCTGAAATGCCAGAAACCGGTCCTCGGAAGCTTGTTTCCGTTCCAGGGAAGGCATGGCTTGGCAGTTCGAGCTGGACTGTTCCCATGAGGCACAGGGTCAGACTGATTTGCATATGGCCATGTCTGAACTGGGGTGGCAGAGTGGGCTAAAGAACAGTGATGGATTAAACCCGGATCTGTTGACTGGGTGTGAGTGTTTGATTGTTTCAGATGCTCCGTCCATCACCACCCCCTTTTGTACCACAATAATTTGGAGGTAGTATATTTATTAACTAATGGTGTTTTTGATGTTTTAAGAAACCTTATCTTACGTAAAAATGTCATTCCTGTAAGGTTGGTTCTTTTTTTTCTCACATGGGACACTAAGCATAGTCTGCATGTTTCCAATACGGACATTATATCTTTGCAAAACAGTATTTAGTCTTTTTTGTTATGTTCTGTATAAAGGTTCTCTTTCAGCATTCTATTTCAGTTCTAGTTTGCCACGGTCTATAAATGATTATCTTTATATTGTCCACAGGAACCTTTGTTTTTCTAAATATATTGTATGCCCTGGGTCCTTGTGACTAGGGTTGCTCTTGTTTCTTTGATATAAGAAGTAAAACGTAAGTCAAAATTTAAATATAGTTGCAGGCGTCCTTCTTTTGATGGCATTGTGCATAGTTTCTTCACAGCGCAATAGCAATCAACCTTAAAAGCCTACTGGTTTTAACAAACTTTTTACAATAACTTTTTGCATTAAGCAGATTATTTTCCACAAGGCAACCATCGGGCATACAGTCATAAAATTACCAATCTATTACAATAGATATTCTAGCCCCAAGATTGGTCAGTGTAGGGGAAGGTATCCCGTACCAAACCCCTTGCCTAAAAATTGTAATCTGTGAGATTCTATCTAATGAAACCCCATTGTACAGGCATTAGTACAGAGCAATCAACCTTTGAAGGCTATATGAAGTATCTAAACTTTTCACAGTATTGAAGTCAGACCTACTACCTTTGTTGTCACATATAATAATAAACAGATCAGTGTTTGGCTCCTTATCACCATAACCAGCTCACCATAACCAGCTCAGGGCTACTGTATAGAGCATACCCTTTCCCAAAAAGTACTACAGGAGTACGCTCGGATGAAGCCGACTCCTTCGGTCATTCAAAAGCTTGTAGAGGGGATTAGCAACATCGGTCGAGCCACTCTTACTACTGCTTCTTAAAGTCCGTTTTATGGTGATCTTATTTGGTCTGGCGACTGCTTCGCTGTAGAGCCAGGATTAAAAATCTTCCCACTAATGGAAGGGAATGTGACCCCCTTGTTGGGTGCAATAATCAAGACAAGAAGTATTGTTGGGTGCTTGAGAAAGACCACCGCTCTATTCCCCTTCAAAAGCGACAAAGGTGACGTGTTACCATCCCTCTATCCAACCCCATTTGTTGTTGGCTTACACCAGTATCCGCTTTTGTAAATGACAATGCCTTTTATTTATCTGTTTTGATAATTAACACAAATAAAAGGCATTGTCACAATGCCAATAGCTCAAACTCTTGTAAATGCGAGATCTATTGCATTTCGAAGAAGTGGCCGCCATTGTCCCAGGCCGCTTGGAAAGTGAAAGCACTTTGGAGGAAAGCATGCGGTGCCTACAGTAGGTGAAACTCATGAAAGAAAATAGTGCTTACAGACTAAATAAGACGAACCGGTGTAACAACTAAAGTAAAAGGGCCAGTTCTCATGGGAGGTTATAAACGAAGACAAAGCGGTACTAAGGAGGGACCAACAAGCCTATTAACGAATCAGAATCCAGCATTTACGAAGGACAGTTACACAAGCCAATGACATAAATGGGTGGAGAGTGGGCGGATCTTCAAGTCCATACTCTAATACACCATGCCTGGCAGAGCCGCGCATGTGCTGCCCAGGCTCGACCTAAAAACGTGCCCTGGCTGCTGAAAAGCACAGAGTGTATTCCATAGGCTAGATTCTGGTGTGGGCTGCTGTCTGGAAGACTGAGGATAAACTTGCCCTCCTTCCATGGACCCTTGGCTGATGGGGAGCCAAGGTTGTAATGGCTCAACCCTGGTTGGTGGTCACAGCTAGGATGTGCTTGTACTGACATCACCCAAGAGCACAGCTGGCACCTTCAAGAAAGACATGTCTTAAAACCCCTGGCCTGTGGCGAGGTTTCTCCAGAGACTGCTCTTTAAGTTTAGTTTGACAGGAGTTAAACCAAGGGTGTTTTTATTCTTCCATTGACCGCCCCCCTCCATGTACAGACCTTCCTGCTGTGGAGTAAATTGGCAATGAAAGGAGCTGTCTGGACAGATCTTGCCTGGACAGAGAGCCAGGTCTCTACAGTAGCCGAGAGGTTCACCAGGCCCTCGTATGACTCCTCACCTTCTGCCCCCTGGTTCCAATAGTGTATTTCCTTTGGCTTTAGTATAAAATGGCTGTAATTATTTGTACATCTTGGTGTAGGAAAATTACATTTCCACTAAATGTATCCACTGTCCATATTGGGTAGTAAAATGTATTTAGAGTTGGGCAGCAGGGATAGGATGTTGATATGAGCGTGGAGGAGAGAGTAGGTGCTTGTAGATGCTGCAGACATCCCTAGCAACATTGGCTTTATCGTGAGTGATGCAGAATGTGCTCGAGGCTTGCTTGTTTTCCTTTAGGTTGGGGGTGGGCTCGTTCTTGCATCCTTTACAGAAATATGCTCTTGTTTCATTTATGAAATGCGCATACTAACCCCATTCCATGGTTGTGAGCTTGAGGTAGTAGTGTAAAATACATAGTGGGTAGTGTGTGTTGAAGGTTTGATGCACTGAGCTGCTACAGCGGTCAAGGGATGTGATTCTGATGCTGAGGAGTCTCCTCGTAGAGGTGGGGATGGGAGTTGAATTTGAGAGCACTGGTGGGATGTGCATGTATATCAAGTTATTATCAGATACAGTTGGTTAATGGGTGTAGATCAGGGTCACTGGAATTATCCAATTCTTTCTCATGTTTATGGATTTGCCACATAATCTGTCATCTGCTGTGTAATCTGCAGAATTAAAATACAAAATTGTTTCCAGCTCAAATAAATCAAGTAACTTAAAACCTGGCAACGTGTTCACACGAAATGGATGGCCCTTTGCAAAGGCTAACAGGTCATCTTTCAGTTGCTTATTTCTGCATTTGGTTGTTAACTGGTACTAATGAGGTGAAATATCTGCCCAGACAGTATTACTAAGTGTCAAAATATTACTATAAAAAATGTGGCGCATAAACTACAAAATTTGGCATTTCTTTGTGCACAATTTAAGCATCCCTGCCACATAGTTTGGTGCTCCCTTGCCCCATAATTCCAGTGGCCCTGGTCTGGATTGGGATAATGTGCTATATATGAGTGGAAGATCGACGGGGTTTACCTGGCGATATGCTGGATGAGATGAGTATTGGTTGAAGAGTGATCTGAGAGAAGATTTGAAAACTGTGTGTTGCAGTTTCAGGTTGAAATCTCCAAGAATAGGGTTCCGAGTAAGAGGTGCAAGTTAGCTCAAGGACACCGTTTCGTGATTTGTCGCACTGGGGTGGGGTGCTTATATTTGCTTTGAATCGGATGGTGACTGGTGTAATTGTTCGAAAGAGGACAGGAGTTTGGTTGACGTGAGTTGGAGTTTTTGAGAGTGGCTTGTTGAAAGGCAAGCTTACTACCCCTAGCTTACAGTTAGTGCAAGAAGATGGCATGGTCAGTGTGGTTGGGGGGCTGCAGGTGGCTCTGAGCTTTTTGGCTTTATCTACAGTCTCCTATTGTGTCTGCCTTTGTAATACCTCCTAAGGTAAGACTTGACTGGTAAACTTTGCATCTCCTGGAGTTCCAAGTGGCCAGAGGGTAGTCCATTGGCTAGCCAGTGTGGGTAGCTAGATGGCACCATTCATAAACAAATGCTCATACTAGGTACTGCCTAAGAAAAGGCCTTGAATTCTCCCGCCTCCCAAATCTAACAAGTGCTGATAATTCTCCTCCCAGCCCAAAGTGGCACCTAAGGGACGCCACGATTCTGGCCCAACTGGATAAGCACCCGCACTCACACCTTGAACGAGAAGCAATGCTCATGTGCCACAGCCTGGTATGTCCCCCTACACCTTGGAAAGTTCATATATCCCAAAAGCTCAGTGACGTTCAGAACATTTCTATATGACAGCTTTTCTGCTCACCTTAAATCTGATGGAAATAAACCCTCTGCGGTTGTAGCTTTGAACTCGTTGTGCTGGATCCTTCAGAATTTGTAATGAGAAGTAGATTATCTGGCAAAAGCATTAATTCGTCCTTCGTTTGACTGCTGTCCTTCTGTTCCTGCTTGTTCTATCCTCACATTGATTTGTTTGTTTTTCAGGTTCTCAAATTCACATTGAAACATGTCTCAGGCCGGTGATAAAGTGAAGGTACGTAAACGGAAATTTAAATGTTCATTTTAATGTGGGCATTTTGTAGCGTCTTCATAACCCTAGCCTGTTTGCAAGTAGCAAAATGCAGCCGGAAAGAGCCACAAGTAATCAAGTAAAGCAGTGCTGTTGGTGGACAATGGAGACGGGCGCTGCTGCTTCTAGCAGGCGCTGGAGGCGGGTGCCGCTGCTGCTTGCGGGCGCAGCTGCTGCTAGCAGGCGCTGGAGGCAGGTGCAGCTGCTGCTAGCGGGCGCAGCTGCTGCTAGCGGGCGCAGCTGCTGCTAGCAGGCGCTGGAGGCGGGCGCAGGCGCTGGAGGCGGGTGCCGCTGCTGCTTGCGGGCGCAGCTGCTGCTAGCAGGCGCTGGAGGCAGGTGCAGTTGCTGCTAGCGGGCGCAGTTGCTGCTAGCGGGCGCAGCTGCTACTAGCAGGCGCTGGAGGCGGGCGTTGCTGCTGCTTCTAGCAGGCGCTGGAGGCGGTCGCTGCTGCTGTTAGCAGGCGCATCCAACTCTTTGCTAATCCCACCCGATTTATACATCGATTCAGGAGATTCATCGCAGAAATAGTTGACGGATGTGTGTACCCTGACCTACCCACGCACACCCACTTTGGCTGTTTTGTGTGGGTCCAAACATGTTTGTTTGCCACATTAGAGAGCCTTAGTAAACACATTTCAGGGTGCACCATGAAGTATGAAATGAGTGACATGTGCTGCCCACTTTGTAGCTGGGTGTTGCTCTTCAATTCAATTCAAATTCAAATGATCTTTATTCGGATTTAATACATCCATAAAAGTACATACAGAATGAAAATACATTAGAGAAACAATAAAAACACAATTCTTACAAAATTAAAAACAAACAAAAATCTAATTAGGTTAAGCAGCAAGATGACTTATGATGCATAATATATTGTACATGGTGCGTGGTACGTAATACTAAGGAATATTAATTCATCAATATCCACGGTTGCCCACTACAGAAGTATCTATTACACACAGTATAATTAATATTTAGTAGCTGGTACACAAATACATGAACCAGCATGGTGCTATTATCCATTATCCAGATTCCATAGTTGCCCTCGATTTCACACAGGCTTTTATGAAACAGCTAACAGAATAGATAACATCATCCATATGCAGCATTTGCAGGAATTGCAGAGCATGAATAGATTTGCGTAGATTATATTTACATAAAGTTGGTCTTAAATATTGACGGGTATACAATTTGTAGTGGCCACAAAAGAAGAAATAATGTAATAAGTTTTGTCGTCCTCCTTGGGAACAGGGACAATCTAATTCTTCTAAGTTTTTAATGTAGCCAATAGGGAAGCTAAGCAAATAAACTAAGCTTCCCTCCCGGAACCTGAATAGAAGACTCCGATTCCATCTACCTATCGGCGTTGTCAGATATCTAGTAAAGTTATTAAGATTAATAACATCTAGATCACAGATACGTGAATATTTCAAGACCACTGGTTTAATTGTTTCTGATCTCATCCTTTCCTCTGTATATTGCTCCATAAGAGCCCGTTTAATGCTATTTTTATGAGCGGGAACAATTAAGTCAGGGGAACTAAATAGAGATCCTTGTCCCACCTGCTGCAGACTATTTTTGACTGCCTTTAGCCAGGGTATATGGTTAGATCTGTCACTAGACAGACAATCAGATATAATACTACGAGTCAATGTTGCTGCTGGATTTAACCAGATTTTAATCCAAAATAGGGCAGGCCTTGACTTTATAAAATCAACAATATATGGCAGCCTCAATTCATTATGACAAATCAGAGTGGGAGCACAAGGGACTCCCCCTAACACCCTCCTACAGAATCTATTTTCCTCCACCTGGAGGGCCGAGCTGTTGCAATATCCCCATACTTCTGCACCGTAAGTCCCGGTTGGTCGACATTGGGTACGGTAAATGGTAAGAAGAGGGGTAACAACATCAGCCAATTTCGGTTGGCGAAGGGATAGGATCGAGTTAATTGACTTGCCAATTTTGTTGCTTGCAAAGGCAGCATGTTGCTGCCATGAGCCTGAGTTGGAAAATAACAACCCTAAATATGGAAAAGTGCTGGTGCATTTTAAGATGTTATTACCCAATTTAATGGATGCAATATTATACTTCTTTGGTCCGCAATTCATTATAAAAGATTTTTTAAAATTAGTATTTAAACCAAGGTCTGACATAAAGGTAACAAAGCCAGAGATTAAAATGCGTAATGCATTCGGTGTACGCCCCATCAGTACAGCGTCATCCGCATAAAGTAAAGTTGTGATGGGGGAACCGTTTATTATGGGAACATCCTTAATAATCTCACTCAAAGTGTTGCTTAACCTATTGATATATAAAATAAAAAGCAGTGGGGCGAGTACGCAGCCCTGTCTAACTCCTCTGCTAATAGGGATATCGTCAGACAAATCACCTTCATTATTAATCCGTACTCGTGCTTTTAAATCCCTATGTAAGTAAGAAAGGAAATACACCAGTGAGTCGTCTAAACCATAATCGAGCAAAAGTGACCACAACCTAGAACGGTTAACAAAATCAAACGCAGAACTCAAGTCCATAAAACCTAAATAAAGAGGGGATTTTTTAACAATAATATATTTAGCCATAATCAGGTTTAGATTTAAGCATTGTTCTGTAGTGCCCACCTTACTTCTAAAACCCAGTTGGCTACAATGAAGAATATTGTTATCCTCAGCCCAATCCCTTATCCGACTGAAGATTACTCTTCCCAGAATTTTTAACGTATTGTCGATTAGTGAGATCGGGCGGTAGCAGGCGGGTTCCGACCTGTCGCCTTTCTTGAATATGGGCACAATAACACTGTTCGACCAGGATTCGGGAATTGAGCTTTCATTTAGGTTGTTAAATAAGTTGCATAAAAGAGGGGCCCAGAAATTAATTTCTGATTTTATTTGGTCAATGGAAAGACCATCAGGTCCCGGGGCTTTATTACTAGCACTATCAATGATAGCATCCTCGACCTCAAGCAATGAAAAGATCAAGGGTTCATTGCTAGAGGATAGAGGGACAGTGTCTGAAGGGGTAGCTGATATAGCATAGATTTGTGAAAAATGCTCTACCCAAGCCTCGTCAGTTATATTACTATTAATTTGGTTGATGTTGGAACCAAAAGATCTTAACGACTTGACTTCTTTCCAGAAACCCATTGAGTCCTTCAGTTTGGCGGCGCGCGTAAGTGTTTCCCAGTGATTAATAACCAGGGTTTCAGATCTAATTCGTAAAACCCTTTTATATTGTGATCTTAAAGCTCTCACTAGTTGAGGGTCCCTCGGGCTGGTATTTAGTGCGGCCCTCAAATCCCTGTTGGCCCTAGAGCAAGAAGTATCAAACCAACGTGGTCCCTGGGAGATGTTCTGCCTGACAGGTTTAGAGGATTCAATTTTAATTGCCCTGCATAAATCACCGAAAGCGCCAACCGCCTCAATGCTGGGACTTATATACGACAGGCAGGTCTCAACTGTCTCTGGGTATTTTTTAATTACTCTAGAGAGTATTCCTTTATTATCAGCTCCCTTCCATGCTAATCTCAATCTGTCGGTTGATAATGCTAGATTCTGAGGGCCTATCTCTGGTTTCACTGCTACCCTTGAGGTCTGGGGATTGTGTATGTTAATTCTAAGCGGGTAATGATCACTATACGCGGAACAGACGACTTCAGCTTTTAAGATTATTTCACTTCACTCAGGGCATGTAAAAATGTAATCAATCGTAGAAGCACAGCCCTGGCCTATGAAGGTGGGGGTAACTACATTATTTGTACTTGTACCAGCAAATTCCATAGCGTTTACTAAGTCATGGGAAGCTATAAAATCTTTCAGTTCTACCCCATTCTTACATGGTGGGCTATGGCGATACATGTGTGCATTAAAATCCCCGCCGATACAAATACCATCGAAAGATCCATATTTTTGTCCCCCCATAATATCATCTATAAAATTAAACAGTAATATAAAATTGCCATTTGGGCGACTAACAAAATCATTATTATAAAAATTAATAATGCATAATTTCAGTCTGTTAATGTACTTAATAGCCATAAAACAACAGATACCCGGTGTTGGGATCAACTTAGTATGTACCCCATGTTTTATTTTGGACCAAATAGATAGTCCCCCACTAGGTCGACCCATGGGAGACGGTGAAGCCTTAAGATTGTAACAACAGAAGCTCTCAATTGTAGGTGACGTTGTACTCCGTTTCTTGTAACAACAATACATCACAATTATTATCAACCCACTTAAACCACTCTGAAATTTTCAATTTAGAATTCAGACCTGCTATATTCCAGCTAACAAGAGAAAGTACTGAGTCCAAAGGTAAATGGGCAAGGGTCTGAAGTGGTTTACTCAGGGTGCTTTGAGATGGAATTTCTGAGGCAATCGGGGGTTCGGATACTGGAGAAGGGTCGACAAAAGTAGTCGAAGATGGTCAGTCTTGCATGTCCAGATCCGAAAGGGGTGCATATCTATTATACGTTTGTAAAGGAAAGTAAGGTTGGTGGAATTGCATAGATAATGGGCGAAAGTGCATAGGTGGTTGTTGAAAATGCATGAATGGTGATGGTTGTGAATGCATTAAAGGCACAGGGAATTGCATAAAAGGTGGGCGAGGTTGTATGGCCGGTTGTCTGTAGAAATAGTTCAAGGGTAACATAGTTGCAACAGTTGAGATGGATGAGTAGTTGCAGTTTCTATTCAGGAGGTTTCTTACTGTCCCAGGATTATTAAAATTAAGAACAACACAGTCACCTTCCTTATCCTTGAGTAATGGGCCAACCCACGATACCCTACGTGCGGATATGATTTCTCTGGAGATGTCAAAACCAACACCTTTGTGTTTAATTAGCCAATCTATGCTCTTATTCCGTAATTGTACCCACGATTCCCTCTGATCCTCCCGCAATGGCGGAACGCCTGCTAGAACCAAAACAAAAGGACAAGCATCTGGTGGCAAATGTAGAGCAGGTCCTTGATGTTTGAAAGATTTGGTAGACCCTTGGGGGCCATTGCCCACATTGTTGTTTACAATAGTCGATTTTGGAACCGTACTTAGATTGGTTAGACCATTATTGTTGCTTGAAGCAGAGATATTGGAACTTGATGGAATAGCAACTTTCCTAGGGGCAGGTACAGGGGTTGGTTTCGTAGATATAATATCCTTACTCATAGCTGACCCATTTTTAGCGGTTGTGGATTTAGCTAATGATTGTTCCGTCGATGGAGAAGCAGAAGCAACGTTGCTTGGTGCCCCACCCAAGGTACTGGTGTTAACCGGTTTCTTTAGTGACAGTATATTGTTTGCAGTTTCCAATTCCTTCAAAAGGCGATCTGCTCTAACTTGGTCCAAAATGATTGACTCTTTCCTTTTTGTTTCACCAGTTTTAACCAGGTTATCCAGTCTATCAAGTCTTTTAAAAACAGTATTAAACTGGCTGATCATTTGTTTTTCAATCCGGTTAAAAATAGTATCAACAATAGTTTCTATCATATTTCCGTTCTGTCTAGATAGATTATAGTTGTCACCCATTAATGTGGTTTGGGTCCATGTAGTTTTAGAGTTCCCGCATGGATCAGTAATAGATACATCAGAACTACTATCCATGTTTCCAAAGTCTTTATCCCCTTTAACCTCTGTTGAAACAGTTTGTACCCCCGAGGGTTTATTTTTGTTCCACAAGCTTTGAGATGTCGGTTGATTTTTGTGGAATACAGGCTGTTTTCTTTTATTTGCACTTTGCTCAGACGTGCCTCTTTTGCGTTTCTCCCTAACCGGCTTGTTACTACTAAGGTCAATGATGTCCACATTAATGACATCATCCTGCAAGGCTGTTACAATTGTAGGAACGCTCTCTGTATGAGACGATACCAGGGATGTCACTGTAGGTGGTGGCTTTGGCGTTATTGCCACTGATGTTGCGGAGGCGGAGACTTGTGCTGTATAGGTGACAGTGTTTTCATCATCCAGAATAGTGGGCACGTCGACAAAGGGATGTGATGGTTTTACCACGATTATTTCTGGATTTATGTGTGCGTCAACATTAATACAGCCAGAGCTGCTTGTAAGAGTCATCTTATTATTAGTAGAAAAAGAACCCATAGAGAACCTTCTCTCAGTCTCCACTATTTCATTAAAGGCAGAGTCTATCAATGACTCAAAGGAAGTAATAAGAGATACGGAAGTGTCAGCGATCTTGTTTTCTACGACCATGTTCTCGCTGTCGCCCATTTTGAAATCCGTAATAAGTGCTCACCTTTACAGAGAATGTTAGAGGGGTGGCCCGCCCGTCCACTGCAGTCCACTGACGGCCACAGACGGTCCCGCCCTTGTCCCGGGCTTCTCCCGGCGCTCCCGCGCGACTGTGATGACGTTCGAATTAATCAGGACGAGATGGCTAAAGGGGGCGTCACCTACAGGGAGAGCGGCACCCGGTGGTAATTCGGTGCAGGTGAGCAGCAGGGACTCTTGGGAATTGGAGTCCCACTGCAACCGCGCTCGCAGCCCTGTTTCACGGAGATGCCTTCTCCCAAATGTCCCCAGCAGCAAACAAGTTCCAAATTACCGCGCAGCGGGACCCGCGAAGCGGGTCCGGCCAGCAGTAGCGTTAGAAAAGGAAATGCGCTCAGGGTGTCAAATGCGCTACTAACTCCAGCGACGAGGGTCCACAAAAACACAAGGATGTTGCTCTTGTTGGTGGGCAGGGAGGATGGAGTTGGGGGAATAGGGCGAGGTACCACCTCAGTTGCCCAATTTAGGTGGTTTTGTATTGGGGATGGAGTCATTTGTTAGACTGATGGGAGACTCTCCATTCAAAGAGGTGGACTTCCTCTTCTTTCCTTGACTAGTGGACGGAGTAACTCTGCATTTGGGAGAAGTCTTCCCAACGTTTGCTTCTGACTTTGAAAATATTGTACTATTTTGCTGTCAGTAAACTCCTTCTTTCTTTCCTTTTTCACGTGTTCCTCTAGAGGAGCGGGGGTGAGTCCGTGAAGCACATGCTCAGTTCATGTTTTGTGTATCATTAGTGTAATGTGTTATTGTGGCAAATTGTGCTTTCCACTGTTAGTAAAATCATCGTCCTTTCCCAGAGTGGTGTTTCTTGCATAAACAATAGTCACTTCTCGGTACCAGTGAACACAACTGTGGCATTTGTTTTTCGTGTGTCATGTGAATAGTTTTCATGAATATGACTGTCTGTGTGCCATCCAGCCCATATACAAGCTAAACCGCTGTGTTATTGCTACTTAGGTCATCCTGCCCTCTGTGATGGAGCTGGAAGGACAGCATTAGAAGAACTTCCTCTATTTCTACCAATGTGATAATGTGTTATCCTTCCATGCTCGTGTTCCATCTATTTGAGTTGCACATTTCTACTTACTGCTGCCTCAGCAATAGTGTTAATGATTTTGTTTTTTCCCAGCACCTTGAGAGCAACTTATGCCAAGAGTCTTGGAGTAATCGAATCCAGCATTCATTCGACTCACAAGTCATCATGGAAGTGTACATGTGTCCTAACCCTCAGTTTCTTTAGGAAAAATACCCCAGTTTCTACGCCTCACTGGTCTATAAACCAGCATCTTAATCATGAAAATAGGAATCACTTGTTGACTGACCCTGGTCTCCAGAGAGATCACCTCCAGCTTTGCGCTCTTCATACTGAGGCTCGGTGCTTGCATCGGGCATACTATACGGTAGCTCAGAAAGGACACTCTCATCCCATTCATGCAACCAAGATTCTCATTGTCTGATAATAAAGTTGCATCATATCTATTGGAAATGAATCCTATGGCCAATACAATAATGTACTCTTAAGAGGATTGCCAAATGATTCCAGGTTTGGAAGACTTAGAACAACGTTCTCCCCATCTGCTGCATCTCCCTAGGGCGGTTTAAGCAGAGGCTTGTCTTCACTTCCAGGCACCTCCATACATTGGTCCCAGATAGCTAAAACGTGCCACTTTGGTTTGTGAAAGAGCTCATGTAAATAACAAAGGCCAGGTAGGCATAGCACTGGTTTCTCGCTTTTAAACGATCCTGCATCCATTTTTAGTTGTCTCTATAGCTTACTTCCAGAACATTTATCATCTAAAATCATCTTTACTCCCCACACCAGACACTATACAGTGCTTCTAGTAACTGTATCAGCATCCCAAAATACAGGTTGACCCCTCAAGGGAAGTTCTGCTTTTCCTACTAAGCCTCTGGCATTTGGAATAGCCTTCCAAACTATAAATGGGCTTGCATTAGTTGATTAAATGTAATCCACTACTCAGGCTACACTTGTCCCGAAGCTTTTGTGTGTTCCTTGAGACTCTTGGGGGTATTTATGTGCTATGCAAGTGTCCCCAGTCAACTGAAATTGTATTTCTTGAATTGGATATAGAAGTGCGTACATCGCCCATTAACAATTAGCATACACCCGGCCATCTCCAAATCATGTGCAGCTCACAATATCCTCTATACGCATGGAAGTGTGCTTTTTTCACACACCACACACACGTTCAGTCACCCTTGTTATCCAGTGGTCTCTTGTAGTGGCATTCACTTTTGGTTTCCACCCGCCACAGCACACACATGGAGAGATGGGTTGGCCCATTCCAGTCAGTAGATCCTTTGTGTGTGAGGGACTGTATAGATGGGTCTGCCCATTTCATACAGTATATCCTTTCTGTGTGTGGGACAGGATAGAGATGGATGGGTCGGACCATTTCATCCAGTAAATCCTTTGTGTGTGAGGGGTGGTATAGAGATGGGTCTGCCCATTGAGGTGGGTCTTCCCATTGAGATGGGTCTTCCCATTTCATCCAGTAGATCCTTTGTGTGTGAGGGGTGGTATAGAGATGGGTCTTCCCATTGAGGTGGGTCTTCCCATTGAGATGGGTCTTCCCATTTCATCCAGTAGATCCTTTGTGTGTGAGGGGTGGTATAGAGATGGGTCTTCCCATTGAGGTGGGTCTTCCCATTTCATCCAGTAGATCCTTTGTGTGTGAGGGGTGGTATAGAGATGGGTCTGCCCATTGAGGTGGGTCTTCCCATTGAGATGGGTCTTCCCATTTCATCCAGTAGATCCTTTGTGTGTGAGGGGTGGTATAGAGATGGGTCTGCCCATTGAGGTGGGTCTTCCCATTGAGATGGGTCTTCCCATTTCATCCAGTAGATCCTTTGTGTGTGAGGGGTGGTATAGAGATGGGTCTGCCCATTGAGGTGGGTCTTCCCATTGAGATGGGTCTTCCCATTTCATCCAGTAGATCCTTTGTGTGTGAGGGGTGGAATAGAGATGGGTCGACCCATTTCTGCCAGAAGATGCTCTCTGTGTGTAAGGGACATAGTTCTCTCACATCAGAATATGGTCATCCACGTAGAAAATAGTCCATCAGTGGCTGGAACTGCTGCCCAATGTGTGCAGTTTCAATGGAAAAACCAAAATCTCTTTTCTGTCCTCTTGTTTTTCTTTGCGCGAGGACAACTATAGTTTTCCTTGAACTGCTACCTGGCTCTCCCTGTCGGTAGGAGAGCGCGTCATGCACGAGTCTCGTGCACGAACAGCTAGCATCCTCCATCTTGAAAATCAGGTTTTGAAAACCCTCCCAAGATAGCTGCACGAGTAGCCATCTCAAAACTGATTGTTTTACTTTACATAAAACCATTCCAAGATGGATGCGCCTGTGTGCAGGCAGAAGTTTCCCATCTTAAAATGTATTTTTTTAAAACCTCTTTTAAAAATCATTCGGAGAAGACTACCTGTAGGGGGGTGGGTGGGGTGGGATGAGGGTGTGTGTACGCACACATAGTCTAACATCTGTAAATGTTTTTCAATTGTTTCACTCAAACGTCTCCAAAATAAACAAGTATTGGCAGTACTGATGGGCCTCCAAACCTATTGGTTTTTCAGTGCTTGTTTTAAGGCCTGACCTGTAGTCCGCTTTTGTTTGTTGTTTTTTCCCCATATACTGTAAAATACAAACCTACAGTAGTCTTTGGGCCAGTTCCTTGCTCTTAATTGGCTGGCTTATGCTTCTCTTGTTTGCCAGCTTCTTATTTGACCGGGCTTCTACTTTCTTTAAAATGCACTTTTTGCACACATTTATTTTTGGGAATTTACCGCAATAAGATTGGTGACCGTCATCCAGAAACAGTTTAAACAAAAAAATCTCACATGCAAAACAACAACAAAATGCCCACCGCATGATGACATATGCATATGTGTGTGGTGATGCAAGCATGTGTATAGGTCTTCACTCAGCGACTGTCGAATTGATAGGGCAATGACTGTCGAAGTGACCGGGCCAGGTCTCGAGTTGGGGTACCACACCGGTGGACGTCGTCCCCCTACTTATTTTACCGGGGGATGCCATCCCCCCTGCCAAACAGCTGGACTTCACTCTTTGGCCTCTCTGGGACGAGGAGCTCGGCATCTTTCGTGACCTCACTTCCTGTCGTGACCTCACTTCCGGTGACCGCGTCACCCCACTTCTTTTTTTACGACTTGTGCCCTGGACAGGGCGCATGTGCAGTCTTGCATTGTAGCGACTTTTTTTTACCACTGCTGAGTAGCATTGGTAAAAAAGAATTGGCAAACCAAGTAAGTTAATATTGCCAAAGCCAAAAGATGAGACTGACTGTCTTTGTCAATGACCATGACTTATTTACTAATATTAAGCCGTAAATTGCTTCCTCATCGCAGAACAGCTCTAATTTCTAAAACTGTCTTGAGCGTTCCACCATAGACATTAAAGCAAAAGTGTCATTATTAGGCAATGGACAGACCACGCTCAGTATCACAACCAGAGCTTTGTCCCTTTCACAGCAAGCTGATCTGTTCTAAAGTTGGGCATTGAGCCACAGGTACAGGGTTTCACTTCCCTCAGGGGTTCCGTTGCCCTTTCCCTGTGTCCAGTTGACTGGAAGGCTGCTTCAGTGCAGGTCCCATGCACCATGGTCTTGATCCCTTTGACGCCCAGGTCACTATCCCTTGCCCAGGTAACTGCATTTGTGAAATTTCACTGATGCTTTTCCAAAGTTTTCCGCCATCTCACAAGGGTTCAAGAATGGGCTGCATACATTTAGAATTGTTTGTGATGTTGTGTTCCCTTCACCAGCGGTCTTGTGCACGCATTGAATAATAGTGGTGAGGTTTGCCCAATCTTTCATGGTGATGGTCCCCTGAGAGAAGCGATGTAGTGTGTGATAGGACGTCTGAATGTGTAATTCTATGCCTTGGTGCTCTTGACTGCGACTAGCTGTGAGGCGATATCTCTGTCATTGATACCTTGGGGTGGTCTTGTCTGCTTGCATAGTGAGCCACATCCACATGTTTGACTGCACAGACGCGACGGTATGGCCATCTGAAATCCTCCTTCTTTTCCAGTTCTCAGACTCCGCCGGCTATGTGGGCTTTGCCAACCTACCCAACCAAGTCCATAGGAAATCGGTCAAGAAGGGTTTCGAGTTCACGCTCATGGTGGTCGGTGAGTCATTTTTCTGTTATCCATGATTGGTGCTTGCGTCTAGACTGTCGGAATAGCCGCAGTCATGTCAAAGTAATGCTCATACTTACTCCTTTTGCTTCCTCATGCTACTGACTTGTGAATGTTTTTTTCTCCTCATTCATCAGTTTGATAAAGGTGATCACTGTAGCTTTTTAATGAAAAACCTGTGGCTACGACTTAGAACGATGCAATGGCAAACTGTCTTCCCATGACCTGTCTGCTAAGGACGTGAACAATAGGAGAAAAACTGTAGTCCGCCAATCTATTGCCTTCTAGAAGTGTACCACTTTACTCTTTCCCACATTCCTGCAGCTATGGTCCAGGACTCATGTATTGGTCGCCAAGAATAATCCCTGTCTGTCAGTTCAGAGTGTCATTGGTGCAGAGCTGCCAACTTAAGAAACGTTTTATCATGTATGGCAGAGCGGTCAGGGCTTCGAGTCTGTTACTGTACATCCAGGTGTGGGGGGACTCAACGAAGCATCCAAGCTCTGTGCCGAGCCATGGGTTACGTCATATCTAGCCCCCGACCCTTCTCACAAGAGCACATGCACACACATAGTAGCTCCTTTCAGTGCTATTTCTGCAAGGGCAATGTGTGGTATTCGAGACCAAAAGATCTCTTTATTGTATGGAGATGAACAAAAGAACAAGAGAGTACACAGTGTAGGTGTACAGCAGCCAGAACCCATCCATCCCAAACGGTCCCCAGACTTCCACCCTCCATTTCAGCGTTTCATTAGGTTTCTGCCAATTCTGGACCCACCAGGCGGAATAAATCATGATTGCCACTTGCAATGGAAGGCCATATATCACCACGGTATTTACAACAAGGGGTGGTGAGGGACAGAGTCTCTGAATTAAGCAGAGTACTCTCACCCAGTCAAGAGATCAGGGCTAGATCCAACACCGTTTTTTAGCTCATTGCACCATCCCAGTTTCAGAACCTGGCTGTATGCAAATTAGTCTGTCCCTGGCCCAGTGCATCATGGGAACAGGGCAAACCAAACTACCAAAGCCAATTCTTACACTGGGAAGGAAACAAGCTTCCGGGGACCGGTTTCTGGCATTACAGCCATCTTCGGCCCGGCTTGCTTGAATCCTGATGGTGCAATGAGCAAGGGACTCATGTCTGAGTATACCCTTCCACGCTTAGGGTGGACAAAATTATTTACAACAAGGGGTGGTGAGGGACAGAGTCTCTGAATTAAGCAGAAAACGGTGTTGGATCTAGCCCTGATCTCTTGACTGGGTGAGAGTATTCTGCTTAATTCAGAGACTCTGTCCATCACCACCCCTTGTTGTTAATATTTTTGTCCACCCTAAGCGTGGAAGGGTATACTCAGATGTGAGTCCCTTGCTCATTGCACCATCAGGATTCAAGCAAGCCGGGCCGACGAGGCTGAAATGCCAGAAACCGGTCCCCGGAAGCTTGTTTCCTTCCCAGTGTAAGAATTGGCTTTTGTAGTCTGGTCTGCCCTGTTCCCATGATGCACTGGGCCAGGGACAGACTAATTTGCATACAGCCAGGTTCTGAAACTGGGATGGTGCAATGAGCTAAAAAACGGTGTTGGATCTAGCCCTGATCTCTGGACTGGGTGAGAGTATTCTGCTTAATTCAGAGACTCTGTCCATCACCACCCCTTGTTGTTAATATATCACCACGGTAGGCATTCAATTTCCCTAGACTTGATCCATTTATTTGGACAGCCCCTATCTTCACAGACCTCGCTCTCTCCGCCAGCATGTACCTATCCATATCCCACTCAGTCACTCAAACGCGGGCCAAGCTCTGCCCTCCACGTTTGTACACTGTTTGGTTTAGCCACCATCAACCCCAGGGCCACCCAGATCTACTCTATTTGGGCAAGGTCGGTTGCATCCCAAATATTTAGGACGCACCACTTTGCCGATAACTCAATCATGCCCCCACCATCCTTATTCCGAAAAGCAACCATAGATTCCCAGTAGGACTGAAGCACCGGGCAGCTCCATATTATGTGGATAAACGTCCCCACTTGACTACATTGTGTGGATCATAGAGCGGTCTTTGCCATACCCTTCTTTACCGTGGTAGTGCATGCAAAATAACGTCTATGATGGATTTTTAGTTGCACTAACCGAAACCGTGATCGTATAGCACCCTTCCTAGGAGATGCTAGGGCCGTTTGTCATCTTCCAAGCCCTCAAGATCCCTGTCCCAGTGCTCTCGTAGATGGGCCAGTGCATCAGAGGAATTGATAATCAATTTTCTGTAAGTGACAGTGCCTTCCTGGGAATATGTAGTACAAAAGGGGGTGGTGATGGACGGAGCATCTGAACCAATCAAACACTTACACCCAGTCAAAAGATCTGGGTTTAATCCATCACCGTTCTTTAGCCCACCCTGCCACCCCGCCACCCCAGTTCAGACATGGCCATATGCAAATCAGTCTGACCATGTGCCTCATGGGAACAGTCCAGCCTGAACTGCCAAGCCATGCGCTTCCTAGGACCGGTTTCTGGCATTACAGCCGTCTTCAGCCCGGCTTGCTTGAATCCAGTGGCAAAGTGAGCAAGGGACTCACGTCTGAGCATACCCTGCCAACGCAAAGATGAACCCCTTTGTTCCTATTTTAGTTTTGCCGATCTTTGAAGGCTATATTTAAAATAAACTAAAAGCAAAGGAACTGTTGCAAAATGTTCCTATTTACTAATTCAGTTCAGTGACGCAATTGTCGAGATTCTTTAGAAAAGAAAAGTAATTTGTGTGAAATGGGTCAGGGATAAGTGTTACAGTATAGTTATTTTTAACCTGTTCATTGTCCATCTTTTCTCATGGTGTGATTGTTGGTTTTCCCTGCAGGGGAGTCTGGCCTGGGAAAATCCACCCTTATAAACAGCCTCTTCCTCACGGACCTGTATCCGGAACGCTACATTCCTGGAGCCGCAGGTAAGCAAGGGCCTCTGCTTAGGTGGCACTGAAGGGGGCTGAGCAAAGGGGCTATCAATCGATCCCAAAAACGGACCTCAACTCACCAACCTACATGGACTTGATCAATAATCACTCCCAAAAACTGACCCCAACTCACCACATGTACTTGATCAATAATCACTCCCAAAAACTGACCTCAAGTCACCAACCTACATGGACTTGATCAATAATCACTCCCAAAAACTGACCTCAAGTCACCAACCTACATGTACTTGATCAATAATCACTCCCAAAAACTGACCTCAAGTCACCAACCTACATGGACTTTATCAATATTCACTCCCAAAAACTGACCCCAACTCACCACATGTACTTGATCAATAATCACTCCCAAAAACTGACCTCAACTCACCAACCTACATAGACTTGATCAATAATGACTCCCAAAAACTGACCCCAACTCACCAACCTACATGTACTTGATCAATAATCACTCCCAAAAACTGACCTCAACTCACCAACCTACATGGACTTGATCAATAATGACTCCCAAAAACTGACCTGAAGTCACCAACCTACATGGACTTGATCAATAATCACTCCCAAAAACTGACCTCAACTCACCAACCTACATGTACTTGATCAATAATCACTCCCAAAAACTGACCTCAACTCACCAACCTACATGGACTTGATCAATAATGACTCCCAAAAACTGACCCCAACTCGCCAACCTACATGTACTTGATCAATAATCACTCCCAAAAACTGACCCCAACTCGCCAACCTACATGTACTTGATCAATAATCACTTCCAAAAACTGACCTGAAGTCACCAACCTACATGGACTTGATCAATAATCACTCCCAAAAACTGACCCCAACTCACCAACCTACATGTACTTGATCAATAATCACTCCCAAAAATTGACCTCAACTCACCAACCTACATGTACTTTTCCGCCAGGAAAATGAGCCTTAGTGAGCTAATGGTTGTCACAAGTACCCCTTAAGCTGTATCACTTTAGGTGTTCATCAACCCATATCTATCCCTTAATCGACACAACCCCTATGCTCCAAGTCATTCATTTAATTACCCTGCAATGTTCAGTTTCATTTTCCCTGATTGCTCTTTTCACACCTAATCGGTGCTTGTTTAATTCCAGTTAGTAATATTGAAGTTCTTTTTCTTCGAAGTAGCCCATTAGGTGTCAAAGATCATCCTTCGGCCTAGATTTGCACTTGTTGGTTGGAGGGGGAGCAACAGGCGGTGGTTGGGGCGAGCTTTGGGATGAGGATTTTCGACTTCACTTCTTATTCCAGTGGGAGCTGCTTCCAGTCCCTGCTTACTTTATATGATCCATATTGTAAAAAGTTTACCTTCTTCCTGTTTTGGGATTGCTTTATATGATGCCTACCCTGACATGGCCAAAAGTAGGAAGGGAAACGCTCTTCTTGCCAGGAGTCGTCGGCGGTGTGTGTTTGCAGCCTGTGTTGTTATAGGTTGCATGCTGTGCGCTCTCCTGCCATCTGGTATTGAGCTTGAAATAATACAGATTCTTTTACTTTGAAGTCTTTGTTTTGGTTTCAGGCATGCAAGGAAGGATTTGGAATGACTCGTGATTATTCACTCTTAAACCCACAATGCCCCGGGACACAGATTCCACCTTGGATTGTAGTATTTTTCCACCATCTGGGTCAGAGCTGTTTGTTTGCGTTGGTTTGAGAAGCTACACAGTGGGTTGAAACTGGATGTCTGGGAATTCGGTACGGAACCAGAGCATTGATGGAATATAAAAAAAAAGGGCTCGGGTTTTCAGATTGTACGAGAATTGTACATGGGGAGTGGGACACCATGTTGTTTTTGTACCTCACACCAAACAGTTTGCTGTTTTTAAAGAAGTTCTACAGTTTTTTATTATCATTTCTATGGAGGCACCACGATGAATCGTAGTGATTGGCGTGATGATATTTCAATAGACTGGGTTGCAGATAAACCCTAGGAGTCTTGTGAGGAGTTTAAATACATTGCCAAACTAGATGAGGAGGAATATTGTCATGTCATGCAGATTTGTAGATTGCTCTATCACCTGGGAGGATGTCTCAGTCCAGAAGAGGAGGATCTGGGCCAGCCCAAGATCCAGTGTGGTGCTCATGACGCTGCTGGTTCTTCAAGAAGAGCTGCCTTGAAACAAACATCCATCAAATGCGGGAGAATAAAACACAGGTCAGGCATGCCTCCGAATTTGAATAACCCGAAAAGTGACCTTGCAAGGAGGATCACCTTGGAGTCTAAGATGGATCTAAGAGCGGATTCGGTGCAAGATGACGACCAGCCTCAAGAACAGGATCTTCATCGATACCAAGGCCTGCATGACCACCAGCCTCAAGAACAAGATCTTCATCGATACCAAGGTCTGCATGACCACCAGCTTTAAGAACAGGGTCTTCATCGATACCAAGGTCTGCATGGCCACCAGCCTCAAGAACAGGGTCTTCATCGATACCAAGGTCTGCATGGCCACCAGCCTCAAGAACATGGTCTTCATCGATACCAAGGTCTGCATGACCACCAGCCTCAAGAACAGGATCTTCATCAATACCAAGGTCTGACCACCAGCCTCAAGAACAGGGTCTTCGAAGATACCAAGGTCTGCATGACCACCAGCCTCAAGAACAGGATCTTCATCAATACCAAGGTCTGACCACCAGCCTCAAGAACATGGTCTTCATCGATACCAAGGTCTGCATGACCACCAGCCTCAAGAACAGGATCTTCATCAATACCAAGGTCTGACCACCAGCCTCAAGAACAGGGTCTTCGAAGATACCAAGGTCTGCATAACCCCCAGCCTCAAGAACAGGGTCTTCGAAGATACCAAGGTCTGCATGACCACCAGCCTCGAGAACAGGGTCTTCGTCGATACCAAGGTCTGCATAACCACCAGCCTCAAGAACAGGGTCTTCATCGATACCAAGGTCTGCATGACCACCAGCCTCAAGAACAGGGTCTTCATCGATACCAAGGTCTGCATGACCACCAGCCTCAAGAACAGGGTCTTCGAAGATACCAAGGTCTGCATAACCCCCAGCCTCAAGAACAGGGTCTTCGAAGATACCAAGGTCTGCGTGACCACCAGCTTCAAGAACAGGGTCTTCATCGATACTAAGGTCTACGCCCAAGCTGGACTTGCTGTAAAAAATTACAGCTGCTCAAGAGGAGGTATCAACACAGTGCTTGTAGTTGAATCAAAAAATACCTTCTAAGCCACTTGCACCCACACCCCTGAGGGAGGATGTGAACATGAGGATGCAAGACACCAGAGAAATGCAACGATCTAGAGGCAGTTCTCATTGGAGCTGCTTCCTCAGGGTGTACCCATAACTCCCTCTCAACCACAAATTGTGAGCAAAATCTGCTGTAAAAAGCAATTTCACAGGAATCTAGAGCATACAACATTCTTGAAACAAGTGATACTACTCCATTTAATTAGGTCGAGACAATATAGTATCCGAGAATCCCAACCAGATCAACAACGTACAGACAGAGATGAAGTATGCATCTACCAGACGTACTATGGTTTGTAATGCAAGTTCTGTAGAGGGCAGCTTTTCAGATTAAAAATGAAATTCTTTCTAGTGTGTAAAAAACAAATCTGTGTATACTGGTGCTTACAGCTGCCATAAACTCAACAACGAAAAACCAAAGGTGATGATGGACGGAGCGTTGACAATACAAACACTCACCCCCAGTCAACTGATCTGAGTTTAATCCATCACCGTTCTTTAGCTCACTCCGCCACCCCAGTCCAGACATGGCCATATGCAAATCAGTCTGACCCTGTGCCTCATGGGAACAGTCCAGCCCGAACTGCCAAGCCATGTCTTCCCTGGACCGGAATCAAGCTTCCCAGGACCCGTTTCTGGCATTACAGCCGTCTTCAGCCGGGCTTGCTTGACTCCAGTGGCAAAGTGAGCAAGGGTCTCACGTCTGAGCATACCATGCCAACTTAGGGCGAACAAAGAAAAACCAAAGGTGATGATGGACGGAGCGTTGACAATACAAACACTCACCCCCAGTCAACTGATCTGGGTTTAATCCATCACCGTTCTTTAGCTCACTCCGCCACCCCAGTTCAGACATGGCCATATGCAAATCTGCCTGACCCTGTGCCTCATGGGAACAGTCCAGCCCGAACTGCCAAGCCATGTCTTCCCTGGACCGGAATCAAGCTTCCCAGGACCGGTTTCTGGCATTACAGCCGTCTTCAGCCGGGCTTGCTTGACTCCAGTGGCAAAGTGAGCACGGGTCTCACGTCTGAGCATACCCTGCCAACTTAGGGCGAACAAAGAAAAACCAAAGGTGATGATGGACGGAGCGTTGACAATACAAACACTCACCCCCAGTGTACCGCTTTGGCCGCCATAAGTGTGCCAGGGTATGCTCAGACGTGAGTCCCTTGCTCACTTTGCCACTGGATTCAAGCAAGCCGGGCTGAAGACGGCTGTAATGCCAGAAACCGGTCCTCGGAAGCTTGTTTCCGGTCCAGGGAAGGCGTGGCTTGGCAGTTCGGGCTGGACTGTTCCCATGAGGCACAGGGTCAGACTGATTTGCATATAGCCATGTCTGAACTGGGGTGGCAGAGTGGGCTAAAGAACGGTGATGGATCAAACCCAGATCTTTTGACTGGGTGTGAGTGTTTGATTGGTTCAGATGCTCCGTCCATCACCACCCCCTTTTATAAACTCAACAACGGAATCTTTATGCCAGTCAAGACAAAGCAATCACACCCTTGATAGAATGAAAATGTAAAGTGCCCCTTAAGGCCCTATTTGTGTTTAAAGCAGATGTTCCCTGATTTAGTTGTTGAGCACACCGCTGGAAAACATGTCTATTCAAGGTGCAGTACACAACCCAACACCTGAAGAAAAGCAAATCATTTGTTGTGGAAGGCTACAGTTACCGTGGGAGTCGGCGGGCATTAACTGACCCGCAGCCAATGCACCAGCTTTATTAAATAAGAGTGGCATTTTGTAGGAGGAGGAAATAAAGGCGCTGTTACAACAACATTGTTGAAAGGTGTCCTATTGCAGTGGAAGGAATTTACCACAGAATTTTGTTTTACATTTAATTAATTGTCCCCATTTCACCCGCCAAAAGCGCCAAATCAATAAAGAAAATTTACTGATAATGGTGGGGGAGACGGTGAAATTGATGTCCAAGCGTGCAAGAGAAAGGTTACCAGGGGAGGTGCAGGGGGAGAAGCGCCTTCTCAGAGTAAGGTGTCTGTGAATGTCGGGACAATTTCCCTAAGATTGCCCTCACACTTGTAGTGCTCCCTTTGAACTCTTAATGTTTTGTTTTGTTTCATAAAGCACAACTTTCGCTGGAGTATCTTGATGCATTCACAAAACATACCTGTTAATAAAACCTGTCCACTAACTTAGTGTGAAAAGTCAGCCTAGGAGATAAAATAGAGTATTGTGAGCTACAGAGGGGTGGGAGTGGGTCATCACTGGTTGAGCAGCCAAGTCCTCAACCCTGATGAAAGATCAGGCCAGAGGATGACCTGGGCAGGGCTGTGGGCCTGTGTAAACTCTGGCTTGCACCAACCAAGACTGTTCACTTCCAGAACGCGGCAGTTTTCGATCTTGGCCCCTCCAGCAGACAAGGTGGGCAGAACCTAGGAAACTTTGCTGTGTATGGAGTCTAAATTTAGCTGCGGTAAAATCCATATTGGACTGATCCGTTGTCCTATGCATAATGACCAAGGTTTTAAACATCACTCGAGAGCGAAGAGGCCGCCATTGCGGGGCTCGAAGGATAGGGTTGCTATAGTGATGATGAGCAAGCCAAAGTTGTCATCCGATCAGTTGTCTCCTCAGTAGTTGATTGGACAGCCCAGATAGGTAGGGTTGTCATAGTCTAGAGCGATTGCAATAAGGGTTTGCCACTAGAATGTGGTATTGTGACCATATTCTTTTAAGGTTTTAAAATGATGGAAACAGAGCTGCAAATCTTCGCCAACCTTGGGTCCAGTCAGAGATCAGCCTCGCTTACCTGTGGCTCGCTTGGGGCCCATTACATAGTGTCATGGCCAGAATCACACCTGACACAATAGTTTCTCGGGAGGTGAAGCGCTTTAGATGGGATTTATTTTCTGTAACCTGGCAGACATCAGCCACACAACATGAACTGGGGTCGAAGACTTCAGAGTGGGGGTTTCAGAACTCCCTCTCGATTCCCTTCTTTGTGTGCGGGGACTAAACACTATTCGGGTTCTCTCTGTATCCGTATAAAACTGCACTCCACAGAGATTAACTTGGACAGTAGTTTTATCCGAGGCAATCCCTTCTTTACTTGGGGTCGGTGCTTTGTAAGGGAAGAGTTGCTTTTTCTATACCTGCAGAGCTAACCTATCTGTGGTTTCTACCGAAGGGGCAGCTCCTGTTTCAAAGAATATTCTTTGCAAGTGTAAGAGGAGTGAATCAGTAGGGGGCAGCTGTTTGTATCTTCCACAAATTCATCAGGGCAAAGCTGTCTCAAAAGGTAGAACTGCTGGATGGATTGTCTGGTGTTTGTTTGCACGTGTGGTACATTCAGTCCGAGCAGCTCACGCTGACTGTACGTGTGAAAGAGGCACCGCTGTGGCTTGTTAAGAAACGTATGTGAATATTTCATTCTTCTATTTCAGAACTCTGTGATGTAATAGAATGACGTCACTGGGAGAAAAAAATTGCGATTTCTTAATGCATAGCCGTTTGCGATTTTTTTTAATTGCGATTCCTTAATTTTCGTAAACGGCAACAATGATTCATGTGGCCGTAAATGCATTACATAAAACTCATCATTTTAATTTTCTTCCATGTAAATGTGTCTTTACAAACAGCAGGCATATTACTCCCAGTGGCCTATAGACACTGTGCCTTATTTCTACCAAGAAAATAGGCATTTTTTCAAATGTGACTAGTTTAAAGCGAAAAAACATGCTTCATAAAACATTAGGACTTAATTGGCTTAATTCAAAGTAGAGAAAAACATTAAGATAATGTTGCATAGAAACATTTTTCTAAACGTTCAATTTCTCCCATTTAAAAGAAACTGTGACTGTAATTTTCAGTTCTAAATATACCACTGTGTCTAACAGCCACTGGGAGCAAGATGCCGACTGTTTCTAAATGTGATGCTTTGAACAGGGAGAACATTTTAATGAAATTAACTTAATCATTAAGTTAACTCTTCATTCTGATTTTGTCATTTAAAAGCATTTAAAAATATCTTTTCGTTCTCATGCTCCAATATTGAGTTGAGAATTACTTTTATTTAAGAGTTAAATATGTCAATGCTTCAGTTCTGTATTAGGGGATCTCTGTGTATAGTCATAATCTAGTGAATAGTCCCGCCCATGTGCGTGGACCCCGGAGCAATCAAAAATAATCTCTTAAGTTGTCGAAAAATGCAGAACTGCACAGACACTTAAGAGAGAATTTAAAGACCGATAAAGCAGCCTATATCCACATGCTACACTGTCCAGTACTTCAACTAGAAATTCCACCAAAAATCCACAAACAGCATGTGATGTATTCCTATAGGTTCTGAATCGATCCCCCTATTCCTGACCCTATTCTGGTTAAACAAACCAACAAGTTAACTAGCAGTCAGCCCATGAGGCAGAAAACCCCCATGATGCAGATACCGTTATCTGACGCAGTCACACTACGGCACAGGAACGTGTTATCTGATTAGGTCATAACGCTTGCGATCTAATTAGACAAGCGATATTCCTCCAGCCCCTGATAAGGCATACGGAGTTCTCATAACAAATCAAACCTATGACAACCTGGGCAAAACCCTGCGGCCATTGTTTTGATTTCACCGAGAACTTTAGCAAAAGAATGTGCTAACGAGCAAGTCGTATGACATCCTTATTGACGTATCTATGTCCATCCTTACGTCAATCTCGGCACCTTAACGGTATAAATATTACCGATATTGCCCTATGCAAACACACGCGGTGGTGACGAGACGGAGCAGCCATACTTGCCGAAGCCCAGAGCAGAGCAGACCCCGCTGGCACAGCCCCGCCTTCCTGACGCGCTGAGAACGAGACGCGCTGCTTTCTCCTGCCGAGAGATCCAGCACCGGCGCTTCCGGGTAGCCCTCGCAGGCAGCCTGGAATATCGAGGCCAGAGAGAGAGATACCATCCCTCATTCATCCTTAATTCCAGGTACAGAACTGAACAACCCCTCGCAGAGAATTCTTTAGTTATTCACTTGGCAAAAACAAACTTAACTTAAACTGTAACTTTCTATTCCCGCCCACGTATTAGGCTTAGGTCAGGTACACGGGGTAGGCGTATTTAGAAACACCAGTTGAGTACGTTTAGTCAAATGTATATGTGTATATAATATATTTTATTCATTTTAAAACATCTTATGGCTTAGAAACCATATCAATGTTTTTACAGTATTTCATACTATTGCTTTTTATGTATGCACTTTACTTAACTATAAGTATTGCAATAATATCGATCCATTTCTCTTGTATGAGAAAAGAGACTGATCAATAAATAACACCTTTTTATTGAACACGCCCGTCTCTTCCTTTTCTCTACATTCTGATGAGACTAAGAATGCACGTACTGACTGAGTAAAATAAATTGCCTTTTGTTCACACGACTCTCGAGATACACTCTTGGTTAGGGGAGAGCAAAGTTGTCATGTTCTATGGTTGTCAGAAACTAAATCCCTTCTTGTCTAATCAGGGAAGTTAATTCCTTCCTGAACATTCGAGAAAGTTTCTAGTGAACTCTGAGCTAGCTGGCAAAACCCAAAACTTTAAGTCTAATATCGTCAGTAGTAGACCTAGTTAACATCTGGTCTAGGCCTTTACTATTGAAGGTATTATTCCAATGCGCAGAGCCTATTGGGATAATAGGAACTACACTACATGGCGCCCAACGCGTTTGGAAAGGGCGATAAAACTAACGTAAGACATTTAAAGTAACTCAGTCGTGCTTTCTCACTCAGACCCCTTTCTCCCATAATACTCCAAAGACGTCTGGAGTGGGTAAAAGGTCATATCCGCCAGACCTCGCAGGAGGGAACTCCTATGTATGGTTCTTGGTATAGTCAACGTTGAAGGATACACTGTTCCAAAATATTGTGCATCTAATCTTTGTTTCCATAAGAAACCTGGTCTGCAAACAAACAAAATAACCATCCTGTCAGTAAAATGGTAGACAGTGATGAAGAAAGAGAGGCAGTTAGATTAGCAACTGAACTCGCAGCAGCTGATGCTACCATACAGGAAGCAGACCCGGATATAATACTCATCCCGGTCATTAAAAGGAAATCTATAACCATAAAACTTATAGAAAATGGACTGACACCTAGAGGTGGTACAGTCATATTCGTAATTGAGGCACACGAATATCGGCAGACAGAGGTATACTATTCATGGATAAATTTTCCAGCAGCAAATCCTGTAACAAAGTACTTCCACTATTACAAAATAGAGGAACCTCCTGAAAATTACACTCCTTTCGAGGAGGTGGAAGTACCACTCAAATTTCAAGAGCATTTGCTCTTATTTGATGGCGCCCTAAAACATAATAATCACATCACCAGGCTCGGTCCTTTAGGTAGACCAGGAGCAACGTGGCCGGTCCTAGCCGGATACACACCACATCCAGACATGGACGGGATGTCTGCAGCTAACCTATTAACACAGCTAAAACAATTAATAAAAATACGTAGACAATTAGTCCAGTATGTGATGCGGACTTCAACAATTCAGCCAGCTATTAAACTCCCACAGCTGACCCCTCACCAGGGGAACACAAATAAAATTACACCACAGAACATCCAGTCCTGCCTAGGTAAAGTACCGGCTAAACGGGAACAAATACCATTCTGGCTAGCGCAGAAAATCACCCAAATAGAGGCGGTGTTTCCAGACACCACCCCGCTAGAAAAGCACAGGATTCTGACTATCTGTCACTTGGGGTACAGTCTTTGCTTCCATCTACACAAAAACGCACGGTGTTCCATCCATTTCGGTAATACCAGATGTGCTAAAACAAATTCAAGACGAATACGGTCCAGAACCCGCTTTAACTCTTGGTATGAAATTACTGAAAGACTTCAAGCAGGTCTCGGCTATATTATTAGCCAACATAAAGGGAGAAGCAGCAAATGTGGCAATCCGCCAGAGGTTAAAGGAAACAGATATAGCAGACCAACCAGCTGAAATTGCCAGAATCATAGAAAAATCCTATGAGGAACTAGGTAGAGATAGTTTAGGTGGAATACCAGTAAAACCACAACTAATTGAAAGTCCTGAAAAAATATTTTTTAATAATAATTCAACATCACAGAAAAAGAGCTGGAAACAAACAAACAATCCAATCCCAAAGAAAAGAAATTCCAGTCCAGAGGAAGGTCTCCTAGGCGAAGAGAGAAATCTCCGAACCAAAGACAAAGGTCACCCCAGAGTGACCCCTCTGGGAAAAGATATAACCTTAGAAATAGGGATAATATAAAAAAGCCTGATAGATATCAAGACATTGATACACGTCCCTCTCAATCTTTTCAGACTTCCTCGCAGAAATCGGAAAGAAGAGGACGATCAGAACAAAGAGAAGAGCACGCCAAGTCCAAAGACAAGGAACCTGCTCAGCTAAAAAAGAAATTACAATTTCCAAAGAAGAAGGTAGCCAGCATTAAAATAGTTAACAATGCCGAGAATTCTGAGGACACAACTGAAAAACGGGGAATGGGCTCAGACAATGCTAGACAGCGCAGCAGAAGTGAGCATAGCTCGCAAAGTCCTTATGAATCATCTGGAGACAGTGGACACGAATGAATATCTTCAAGTGGAAACTGCAGACACCAGAGTTAGCAAACCTCACAAAATATACGAAATAACATTACGTATAGAGGGAGATAAGACTAGAAAAATAAGGGGACTATTTTGGGATAATCTCTCCAAGGGCTATGATATCCTTCTAGCTGAAAAAGACTGGCCACCAGAGTTTGTCAGGGATTGCCCTCATGGCGAAGAAGTAATTATGCCTGCCTTCTCAAATCATATCCCAATTCATAAAAAATACACACTTGCTAGAAAGTGGGCAGTGGCTCTAGCTCCTGCTTTATATAAAAATCACGTGGGATGGGATGAGGACTCTCCTCCTCACAAAATCCAGTTAAAATCACAACCTACTGCACAAAGGCAGTACCCAATTAAGCAAGAAGCTAAAAAACAGGTAAAAGAAATACTAGATCAGCTAGAATACCAGGGGGTGATTGAAACTTGCACCTCACAAATGAACAACCCTTTGTTTCCGGTCTCCAAACCAGACAATTCATATCGTCTAGTTTTGGATTACCGACACCTAAACACATGTTGCAAAACTTTTGCAGTGCAAAATTTGCATAGTGCTGCACTAATGAATAACATAGTGCGCAAAAAATACAAAACAACATTAGACATCTCTAATGGATTCTTTTGTCAAAACATAGCACCAGAGAGCAGATATTTGCCTGCGTTCTCAATAAATGGCACTCAAAAACAATTCTGTCGGTTAGCCCAGGGGTACAAGAACAGCCCGGGAGTATTCTCAGCGAGAGTAACAGAATTACTACAAATATATGATGATGAAGCATTATCTTATGTCGACGACATTTACTTAACAGATGATGACTTGGAGACTCACTTGAAGAGAGTGAACACCATAATACTTGGGTTCGCAGCAGAGGGTTACAAATTCAACTTTAAAAAATCCAGAATTGCCCATCTGACAGTCCTGTTCTTAGGATATGAATTAT
The DNA here is from genome assembly GCF_964261635.1 of Lissotriton helveticus. Taxonomy (NCBI): domain Eukaryota; kingdom Metazoa; phylum Chordata; class Amphibia; order Caudata; family Salamandridae; genus Lissotriton; species Lissotriton helveticus. The sequence continues at coordinate 1,154,184,446 of NC_136072.1, read as the reverse complement.
CAAGTGAAGGCAAAAGCCTGGCCGACAATTTCCTAGAGAAATGTGCCGTAATCCAAGCACCTAGAACACTAAAAAACCTACAGTCGATTCTAGGCTTCCTAAATTTCGGAAGAACATACATTGCAAATTACGCAGAAAGGGTCAAACCCCTTTATGATCTGATAAAACCAGATTTTAAAAGATCCAATTGGACTCAAACACACACAGAAATTTTGAGATGCTTACAAACAGACATGCTAATTAAAACAAAATTAGAAACACGTGATAACACACGCAATCTTGTGATTCGAGTCATCCCAGGGAGATGTGGATTCACATACCTGACCTCTAATGAGGGAGAAAAGGTACCAATTGCATTCAAATCACACTTGTACACTAAGGCTGAAATGAAATTTAGCCCTACGGAAAAAATTCTAACTGCAACACAGACAGCTATAGCAAAAGAACGAGCCCTGGCACAAGGTAAACGAATAATAATCGTGACACCGATACCAGCCCTAGAGGCGGTAACAAAGGCAAGCATTCCAAATGCTAAAGCGCTCCATCCGAGATGGATACAATGGGCTAATTCTCTTGCTGCAACGGACGTGGCATACGAATTTGATCCTAACTTAAAAACACAAGAATTTCTCCAATATGAATTTGAATGTCCTCCGCCGACCGAAATTCTGCCTCTAGATCATTACGGCTGTATAATATATACAGACGGATCAGCACAACCCGCAGTCGGGGGTAAACAAGCTTATAGTGCTGCGTGCGCGATTGTTAAAGGTCGCTGGCACGAAGGGAAATTTAAACCAACCCTCACTAAAACGCAATCTCTAGGAGATTGCACAGCTCAGCGAGCTGAACTACTGGCATTTAAGATGGCGCTTGAAAATACCGATCGAGAATTCCCCACGCTGATAGTATGCGATTCGTATTATTGCGTTCAGTCTTATAATGAATACTTGCAGATCTGGCTTCAAAATGGTTTTAAGGATGCAAAAGGAGGCACAATCAAGCATAAAATGCTCTGGGAACAAGTAGTTCTTTTGCAAAAAGAACTACCAAAGACTCACGTGATACACACACTGAGTCATCAACGTGATGGCGTTCACGTTGCAGGGAATTCATTGGCTGATGAGGCCGCGAAGGCAGCTGTGCAAACGGCTTCCGTAGCTGCCATCACCCGGTCAAAAACAAAAATAGACAGCGAAATATTACAAGCTGTCAGCGCTTCAGAAAAGGATTCGATAGAAACACTCCCGAAAGGCTTTCCAGTAAAATACTCATACATAACTGATGCAAACAATGTTCCTTTTGCTCGAATCCCTGGAGTGGGGGATAGGGCAATTCCAAACATGGAACATAGGTTAGGACTAATAGCGGCACACGAAGGGCTTGCTTCCATCCATGCTGGCGTCTCAGCCACAGTATCATTATTAAAACAGAGATACTGGTGGCCACAAATGAGAAGACAAACAAGGAACTATGTTCTAGAATGTGAAATATGTCAAAAAATGAAAGTATCAACGGTGAGACGTCCAGCTCAGACGCCCCTTCTAATCTCGGATAAACCATTAGCATGTGTTTATCTAGATCACTGCGGTCCCTTACAAAGGGACGGTAACTATAAATATATCTTGGTCGCAGTGGATTCATGCACGAGATTCATATGGATGTGGCCCCAGCGAACGGCTGACGCCAGAACTGTTATAAAAGATTTGCGAGTCTTTATCGGCACATACGCAATTGGCATGCTGCATTCGGACCACGGTCCTGCTTTTAGCTCTAGAGCTTATAAGGAGGCCATGGTCAGCATGGGCGTGGCATTGCGGTACTCTTGTCCATTTCACCCTGAGGGGAACGGAATTGTTGAAAGAAAAAACCGTGACATAAAGCAATCTATAACGGCAAAGGTATTCGGTTCGGGAGCTGGGTGGGTCAAACATCTAATAAGTGTCCAACGTAGTCTAAATAACTTGCCAAGAAATTCTCTGAAGGGATTCAGTGCGTACGAATTATTATTTGGAACTAGGATGTTGATCTCTGACATTGATAGTCAGACTTCAGTGGTGAAAGAAAAAAGCTTTGATATCAAAGACCGTTTGGCTATTTTGCAGGACTTAAACAAAACAAGAAAAGACCTGAGCAACATAAAGTTGAAACAACAGCCAACAACCACTGAAGAACCACCACCTGTCCCAGCAAGACCTGTCTGGATTCCAAAAGTCGGGGATCTAGTCAGGGAAAAGATCGCGGTAAAGAAGGAATTTGGGCCTTCTTACAGGAAAGCAGTTCCTGTCTTGTCTATCAACGGGACAAGATCTGTTGTACTACCGCCACTTGCTGGTAAAAAGGAGAACCGAGTTGTATCCATCGACCTGGTAAAACCACAATCATGTGGCCGATAAAACACAGTAGGCCAAGTGGACTCCCAATAAGTAGCCGAACACCAAGGTTTGCTACCAGTACAGAGGTCCTAACGAAGAGGCTCATCACATTCGAAACGCCTACAGAAGAACAACAAGGACTATGCAACAATGCAATAGAACTCAGACCTCTGAAAACCCAAATAAAAACTTTTGGCAGAGACACACCAATCTACAATGAAGTACCAAGCGAAAATGCAGGAAACAGTAATCCTGAAGCAATTGGAACAATTGACAGAACTGCATCCGGCTACTTCATAAACTTCGATGATTCCTCTGAAGGCTTCAGTGAATCAAAGACACAGACATCATCAAAAACCTTTAAAGATAAAGCTAAAGAACTTTTGAAACAACTGAAAGAAACATATCTGATTTCTCCATGGATCGAATTTTGGGTGGGTTTTGGTGCATTTATCCTCATACTTTGGCTCATCATGGTACTTACTTTGGGACGCTTCATTGAGGGAAAATATGCTAAAATGGACACAGCAAGTCAGAAAATCAACTTGATCCTCAAACCACACACATCGTCACACGTCGAGAAAAGAGAACTTTCTTCAGTCAACTTCACAGCCAATCCGATACCGGGTGGGGTAGCCTGGGACAACACTGACTAGGAAATTTATGGTCCGGTCGAAATCCTGAAATATCCACACCAAATTAAGATCTCATTGAGTGACTTTGCAAAACCAAGCTCATTTGCTGATGATTGGGACTTCGAAAGCATTAATAATATGATGTCTGACTTAGTAATGTCTGCTAAATTTACCAAACATGATTATTTGCAGGGTTCTACAAATTATGATAGTATGTACTGTTATAACCACTATGGTAACCATTTTCTACATAGATCTGCACAACCTAGAAATGTTTTAAATTATAATCAATGGGAACATTGTGCAACCCCTCCAAAAGGAAGCTCAAGTACCTTCTATGACAAATATTCATACTTTTCAGGTTTTAACATAAGTAATGCGGAAGCATTTTATTTCAAATTGTCAAACAAGACAGGAACTAAGACCATGATAACAAACACAAAATTGATATATTCGGACTCATTTTTTGAACAAATGAATACTTTTGGTTTTGATTATTGGGACAAAAATGTGGAATTGAAAAGTGTTTGGGGTACAAAAGAATGGCAAGTACAGGGTATAGAATCTTTGTTTAGAGCCTGCATGATCCCAGAACAAATGATATTTTTAAACGACACTGTTCAACAAACTACCTGTCTTGGCCTAGCCAAAATCAAAGACTTAAATAAACCGTCTATTCCAAAACCAACAATATACAGCAATAGCACTATAGATGAAGAGATAGACGTAAATTATGTATTAAACCAAAACAGAACACATCCAGATTGGAAACAGTGGTTGATCTGGCCCACAGATACTAATAACTGTCAAGACAGATTCCTGAACAAAACACAGGGGTTCAAAATGACCAGGCCAGACTCTCGATATCCCCAAAGACATCACCCAGGGATAATAACCACCTACAGTGTGGGCAAATTATGCCTTCAGTGGCTACAAACTTCCACACTGACAGAAATTAAGCAACACCTAACTTTACTTACTGATGGTGCTGACTTGCGTGATTTCATTTTGGGACCACGCAAACAGCGTCAGAAACGTTTCATAGCAGCCTCTGTATATGCAGCATACAATGAGGCCTGGAAGGTTACTCAAATTGAAACAGCAGAGAGAATACGGGAAATTGACCGTATTAATTTGGAAAAATCACTTTCTGTAGTGGACAATGGGTTAATGACTCTGTCCTCCAGAATTTTTTCTTTGGACAGCATTGTGTCTTCAGCAATCGACATATTATCGCAAGACTTACTGTTATTACAACACGGTCAGTCTCAATTGCGTTCTATTGTACAGCTTGGCTGGACGTTACAAAATCTACGTTCAGGATATGTGCCTTGGCGTTTAATCAACACAACGTCACTATTCCAAATCTTTAACCTTACTGATAGACAAATCAGTATGGCACAAAAGGGTGCTGATTATACAATCTTGAGCATTGAAAAACTCGAAAGATTACCAGTGACAATGTCAGAACGACCTGTCAGTGAATGGATAATACATGGGATAATAAATATTCCAATCTCAACCTTCAGGTTTCAATATTGCCAAAAATATATACAGGCTGGCATGTACGAGAAATTGGGAAAGGGGTACATTAAAACAACATAGAACCTGCCCTATTCACATGCATGTGTCAGTAATAAAGGACAAAGTGTTTCTTAGTGGCAATAATTGTGCGATGTCACTAAGCGGCACGCTTCTGTGTAACGGAATTAGTTTGCATGGAGCCTGTGAAGGGAATTCATACAACCTTTCATGTCACCAGCAAGGCGCACCTGCAACAGAGATAGAACCATTCTTTCAAAGACTCTATAATGGGAGTTACATTCTAATTGTAGATCGCAGATGTTGTAGTCTTATGCCCGGGACTCCTTATCTCGTAACTACGACTGCGAAGGTCAAGTGCTGTGGACGCTTATTGTTCCCCAGCTCCTTTCCAGACAGGGAGGCAAGGGCATGGCCCAACTTGAAAATTACTTCTATTCGAATAGATACTTTAAGCAGAATGAAAACAGTGCTTCTTCAGACGCCTACAAGGCTCATGTCATCAAAAGAAACGTATGATCTACAAGTCGCAAGGACGACTGCAGAGATACATTCATTGTTATCGACTAATTCCCCCTTACATTTCGCAGAAATCCTGAATGAAATCTTAAATATTTCTGATACCAATGGGGTCTCAAAGGTATTTAAGACAGTATTTTCGATGGCATTAACACCATTCAAAGCCATACTGGGTATTTTTCCAGATTTCGTCCATTCGATTTTTGGCAGACTTCCCCTGATCTTGGGACTAATTGCAGGAATACTATTCTTGGTCCTTATTTTTCGTTATGGCAACCCATGTCACAGACCAAACTCTTGCGACAAGGGAAGAAACAATCCTAGCCATTGGATACCGGGACCGGATATCAAAAATCCTGGGACTCTCCCGGCTTAGAGACCTGAACATGACTTGGTTTCTATCATTTCGACCAATGTGGCAAAGATGTGTTTTACCTGTGTTAAGGTGTCTGCTATGCGGAGAAGAATGCGTGTTAGACACCTGTCTAACGCTACAATCGGATACGCCAATGGATGCAGAAACATTGTTGAGCCCGATCAAGGTTCACGCTTTGCTGCCCTCAACGGCTACCAATCCTGATGACGGCATTCGTGGAAGCTTCACCACTACGATTAATGGGTAGTGAAGTTCAAGATGAAAGCAGCATCGAACAGGTACGACCTTCTGTCAGCAATGCGAATCAGAATGTCAATGGAGAAAATCATGCGCATGAATGCATGGTTACACCTTTTTCCGAGTTAGTGGAACTTTCCCAGGAAGCTGTTGACCGCTTTTTCGAAAGCCTAAATGATATGATGTTCTCACCAGAGCAGAAATAGAGACTTTTGAGCAAGCTCGCACACGGCGTTCCCTGAATTCGGCCTTCAACTTTAAAAATAAAGTCACATGAACAATTTTACCTCCAGTTCACGGACAGCAATTTTTCAGCAGCCCCAAAATATTTTTGCATATTTTTCGGGACACTATCTTCTGCTTAAAGTAAGAACTATTCTTAGAGAACTAAGGTTTCTACATTTTAGATAGCTTATAGACATTAGCTGCCCGCTGGTATGTTCATAAATATTTTATTGTGTGATGGAATGGTCTCCAACTTTTTTTTCTGTATTAAGAGCCATTTCATGTGTAATTTCTCATATACCAAATAGCAATAATGTATACAAATGCGTGATTACTTTGGCATTATTCTGTAGCTTGAGTGCATACAATACATATGATTGCAATTCTTCCGTATATTTGAAAATTTTCAAAATGCATTTATGTATTTTGGGGTGGTAAGGTATACACTATACTCTATAGTATGTTTTTACTATGCATAGATTAGTAAATATGTCCATAGTTAGCGTGGAGTGGGTGTGATGTATTCCTATAGGTTCTGAATCGATCCCCCTATTCCTGACCCTATTCTGGTTAAACAAACCAACAAGTTAACTAGCAGTCAGCCCATGAGGCAGAAAACCCCCATGATGCAGATACCGTTATCTGACGCAGTCACACTACGGCACAGGAACGTGTTATCTGATTAGGTCATAACGCTTGCGATCTAATTAGACAAGCGATATTCCTCCAGCCCCTGATAAGGCATACGGAGTTCTCATAACAAATCAAACCTATGACAACCTGGGCAAAACCCTGCGGCCATTGTTTTGATTTCACCGAGAACTTCAGCAAAAGAATGTGCTAACGAGCAAGTCGTATGACATCCTTATTGACGTATCTATGTCCATCCTTACGTCAATCTCGGCACCTTAAAGGTATAAATATTACCGATATTGCCCTATGCAAACACACGCGTGGTGACGAGACGGAGCAGCCATACTTGCCGAAGCCCAGAGCAGACCCCGCTGGCACAGCCCCGCCTTCCTGACGCGCTGAGAACGAGACGCGCTGCTTTCTCCTGCCGAGAGATCCAGCACCGGCGCTTCCGGGTAGCCCTCGCAGGCAGCCTGGAATATCGAGGCCAGAGAGAGAGATACCATCCCTCATTCATCCTTAATTCCAGGTACAGAACTGAACAACCCCTGGCAGAGAATTCTTTAGTTATTCACTTGGCAAAAACAAACTTAACTTAAACTGTAACTTTCTATTCCCGCCCACGTATTAGGCTTAGGTCAGGTACACTGGGTAGGCGTATTAAAAACACCAGTTGAGTACGTTTAGTCAAATGTATATGTGTATATAATATATTTTATTCATTTTAAAACATCTTATGGCTTAGAAACCATATCAATGTTTTTACAGTATTTCATACTATTGCTTTTTATGTATGCACTTTACTTAACTATAAGTATTGCAATAATATCGATCCATTTCTCTTGTATGAGAAAAGAGACTGATCAATAAATAACACCTTTTTATTGAACACGCCCGTCTCTTCCTTTTCTCTACATTCTGATGAGACTAAGAATGCACGTACTGACTGAGTAAAATAAATTGCCTTTTGTTCACACGACTCTCGAGATACACTCTTGGTTAGGGGAGAGCAAAGTTGTCATGTTCTATGGTTGTCAGAAACTAAATCCCTTCTTGTCTAATCAGGGAAGTTAATTCCTTCCTGAACATTCGAGAGAGTTTCTAGTGAACTCTGAGCTAGCTGGCAAAACCCAAAACTTTAAGTCTAATATCGTCAGTAGTAGACCTAGTTAACGTCTGGTCTAGGCCTTTACTATTGAAGGTATTATTCCAATGCGCAGAGCCTATTGGGATAATAGGAACTACACTACAAGCAAAACCTGTCCAGATTTCCCTTGCTTTAACAGCAAAACCCCTCTGGAATGATAGAGAGGAAGACATGGACAGACAAGCCCCATAGGCTGCCATTATGTGGCTCAAAACAGGATACTGTGCCTTTAAGAGAACCTTCCAGAACTTCACAGTATCCCAGAATGCACTGCAGGTCCCTTTTACTTTCAGTTCTTTTTTCTGGCTCCTGCAAGCAGGACCCTGGAGCATTGAGCGCTCCCTTTTCAAGGGTTTATTGGTGATTTTTTTACTTTTTACAAGTTATTTGAGTACTTTCCTGAAGTACTTTGGTGGTTTTTCTTCCTGTTTGTCTTTTGGTGCACTCTTTGATGGTCGAAATGCCTGCATTATTCGACAAATACCCTGAGTGCTCCAGGAAGAAGGCCAAGTCGGACCCACACTAGGTGTGTATCCATCTGCCTTCCCTCTTCTCATGTCCCAGAGGAGTGTGACATTTGTCAGGGCTTTTCTGGCAGGACCCTGAGGGATAGAATGAAGATCAGACTTCAGGGCCTGGAGGACAGAAGGCTGAAGGCACAAGGTGGGTCTGGAGGGGCTTTCTCTGCCCATGCTGAGGCATCTGGGGGGCTCCCCAGGGGCAGGAAGACCAGCAAGCATCACCAGACTACAGTCTGTTCCCCGTCTCCCCGGGGCTTCGGGTCGAAGCAGCGTTGACATTCGACGTCGAAGGAACTGAACAGACCGCCGTCGAAGTCTCCGTTGACTATTTTGTCGTCGTCCTCGTCGAGGACTCTACGTCGAGAGAAGGACCGGCGTCGGCGCTCGCCGTCACGGCGACACCGCCGTTCGCCGTCGAAGAGGAGAAGGTCGTCGTCGAGGGGCGCCTCGATGTCGAGAACAAGATCGAGGCATGGGAGATCGCCGTCTAGGTGAAAGAGGTCGCCTTCGAGGGGCAGCACATCGCCGTCGAGGCGAAGGCATTCGACGTCGAAGAAGGGGCGCTCACCGTCGAGGAGAAGCTCGACGTCGAGGGGCCGACGCTCGCCGTCGGGTCGCCGTTCTTCGACGCCAAGTAGGCGTAGAAGGAGTTCT